>NC_132939.1:16260600-16901200 GCF_034638445.1 Ciconia boyciana | reverse complement strand
GTGTGAGGATGCTATGTCAGCAGTCTCTCAAAGGTGCTCCAGAACTGCTAATCTCTCTGGTTGTCTCACAGCTCCGTGTCAGGCTTGGGCTGGGAACCATGAGGCTCTGTGTCTGCCTTGTGTTGCTCTCCTTTATTCTATGTGCAAGCGCTGACATGTCACCAATACGCGAAGGTGCAAAATTTGTTTGGGATGCATTGGGAGGTAAGCTGCTGTTACCACGGGCCTTTCTCTCAGGAACCCCCTCCCTGAGCACAGGTCACTGGCAGTCAACAGACACAGTCCTTGGAGCTGGGAGGTCCACAGCTCCACATGAGGGACCCTGCTGGTTTCTGCTGCTGGAAGAAGGCCTTGATCAGCCCCCGCAGGCCCTTTCTGTGGGCACACCCCCATGCAAAGGCTGATGTGGAGAAGTGCCTCTCTGTGCTACTGCTCCTTGGGCCTTTCAGCTCCTGGCTGAAATGGTACTTAACTGTTTCTGGGATGACCCTTTAAAGTCAACATCATCTCTGTTTCTCTGCTTTCTTCAGGGGCACGTGATATGTTCAGAGCATACCAGGACATGCGTGAAGCAAATTATAAAGATTCCGACAAATATTTCCATGCTCGTGGGAATTACGATGCTGCCCAAAGAGGACCTGGTGGTGCTTGGGCAGCCAAAGTGATCAGGTAATGCAGCATATTTGGCTTGTCAACAGTGAGTTACTAGGGATCCAGGCATTCCAGTTAGAGTGAAGTCCTTTTTGACTTGTACTCAGCTTTTGACCTAGGACAGTGGAGGGGAGGGGAAGCAGTTAATGTCTGAACAGCCTGTCTATATAGGAATGGTGTCTCTCCTCCCACATGAGCGTGAGCCTTTCTTCTTGTTCTCCCAAGGAGGCAGATTCCTTACCTCTGCATTCGTGGTGATAAGGAACTCTCTTTCCTTGCTGGTTTTTTTCCTGACATAACAGTTATGGATTCCACTGTGGTTCTCAGGCAAGCGCTGAATACGTGCTTCCATCTCACTTTGAGAAGTCCAGTGGAAAAGCTAGTTTTACATGAGTGAGGAAATCAACACAAAGTGGAGTTAAATGCTGCTTGGTTCAGGTGGCCTTTTTTCTTCCTGCTAGTGACTTGCGGGAAAAATGGCAAAGCGACGTGAGTGGCAGAGGTGCAGAAGACACCCGAGCTGACCAAGAGGCGAACGAGTGGGGCAGAAACCTCGGGGATCCCAACCGCTACAGGCCTGCAGGCCTTCCCAGCAAATACTAATGCTGCCCCCCAGGCGGCCATCTCTGCTCCCCTGTTACACCTCTTCTGTGCAGCCGAATAAAGACATTCTCCTGAGAACTGCTCCCCCTCGCCGCTGGCTTTCCTTCGGGGGTGGGGATCTGAGGTCACAGCGCCGGCTTCGAGGGCAGCGGGACGCTCTCGAGGGCGGGCGCTCCCTGTGCGCGTCCCCGCGGGGCGATGTCAGGGCATCACGGGGGCCACCGGCGCTGCCAAGGGGCGGGGGTCTCCTGGCCCCTCGGCTGCCCGGGGAGTCCGGGGGCTGCTTTCCGCGGAGGGGGCGGCGGCGGCCGGGGACCCCCGCCACGGGCCCGCGCGGACGCTGGCGACGGCCTACGGTGGCCGTGGGGCTGTGGCCTCCGGCGCCCCGCCCCGACAGGGGGCGCTATGGGGCGCCGCCCGGGCGCCGCTCTGGCTGCCGCTGCCTCGTTGACGCCGGCGCGGTAGTGGCGGCGGTGCCGGCAGCCATGGACCGTAACCCGTCGCCGCCCTCCAGCGAGGCGGAGGAGGAGGGTGACGCGGTGGGGAACACGGTGTACAGCAAGCACTGGCTGTTCAGCATCCTCACCCGCCTCATCGAGGTGCGGACCGGGGGGAGCGGGGGCGCAGTGAGGGGAGAGGCCGGCGGGCCCGGTAACAGTCAGCGCCTGGCGGGTGCGGTGCGACCGTTACCGGGGTCGGGGGACACACACGACACACCGGTTTCCTAGTTGAGTGTGGGTTTTTTTAAGCTGAGTGATGCGAGAGGTCGTTGTTAGTGTTTCATAGCGTTTCTCGGCCGTAGCTCACGTACTGCCGTACCTCCGTGTGCCGCCTCCCCTCCCCTCTTTTCTCTCAGGTCATTAGCCCCGAGAAGACGGAGCCCACCGTGACCACCGAGGGAATCCAGACAGAACTGGACGAAGAGATGGAGAACGACATTTGCAAAGTGTGGGACATGTCGATGGACGAGGTAGGAGCAATGTGCGGGAGTCAGACCTCGAGGGAGGCTTGCAGCTACGGGCAGCTTCTGCTCCGTTTCTGTTGCTGAGCGTCTTCAGTCAAAATCCTTCTGGAAGTGGGAGAAGGCACAGAGTTAAACGGGCTCGGTCAGCTTTCTGTTTGCGATGGTATTACTTATTCTCTGGTTTGGCTGACAGTGAGTCATTAGGCAGGGCAGGTGTGGTGAACTGGCATCAAACAGGCTCATCATGAAGGCTGCTTTGCAAGATGAGCACTTTTACTTCATGGGCGCTCTTAGGCCCAGCGCTAGTTTGCAAAAGCAGGCCTTCTGTTGCATCCTAGCCACTGGATGCCTTGCTGCTGCTTGAGGATATAAAGTAGAGCTCTGTGTGAATGTAAAAGAAACAAGGTGGTCTGCCAGACCTTCCCCCAAGTGTCTAATGGATCCTGCGGTGCTATTGCTTACGGTCAGCTGGCATAAATGGGGCTGTATTCACACCTGTTGGTTTGCTGTATTATGTGCAGGAGTTGAACCGAAGCTTGGAGTTAGAGGACAGTACCTTAGCTGTAGCTGAAATTAATTCAGGTGTATAGCCTGTATCTTCAGCAGTTTGATTATGGAGATAATATTGATGCCATCTCTAAATAGGCACGTTTTCCTCTAGCAATTGCATCCTGCTAGTAAGCATAGTTTTCTCTGATAGATAAAAATCCTTTTAAATTTTAGCTACAGACTCACAATGGCAATCTAACATAACTTTTTGGTATTTTTCTCAACATTCTCAAATGCTGGAACAAATTCTCAAGTAAGAGATATATATATATTTAAATTATTAATATTTTATTCCCTGGCTCTTTGTTAGATATTTTAAATAAACATGGAAGATGTGTCCTTTACTCCCAAATAGAGGACTAATCTTGTGGTTTAATGTTGTAAAAGGAGGAGGAGATTTCCTCTTTTGTATGCTCTGATCAAGTGCTAATGGTAATCCCTTCCCTTGTTTCTTTTTCTATGTGTGGGTGACATCACTGTCTGAAAACATGGTATTTGCTGAATTCTGACTTAGCATCTCTGACCCTCTGTTGAGATAGAGAGCAAAATAAACTAAATGTGACTTTTTGGCTCATTGTATAGCAAATCACTGGCATCCTGAATCACCTTAGGGGCTTGCTGATCTTCTCTTATTGAAAAGCAAGGATTATTGTTATTAACTGTTGGGAAATAACTGATCTCTTGTAGTAAGTTTGACATCTCTTTGATCCGGTCCTTGTGCTCTGAAAAAAGGTCTGATTTTGCGTTTGGAAATTGTAGAAGTCCATTTACTTATCCATTCACTTTCTCCACAGGATGTCGCTTTATTTCTTCAGGAGTTCAACGCCCCTGATATATTCATGGGAGTTTTTGCCAAGTCAAAATGCCCTCGCCTTACTGTAAGTATGGACTGTCAAAAAGTTGTCCCATATTAATAGCAATAGTAGATAGCTCTGTACATGTGTTTGCACGTGTCTCCCTCCTCCTCCCGTTGCATGTTTGAATAGGTTGGGGGAATGAGGAGAAAGCACAAAATCAAATTTTAAAATGCTTTTTTGCAGTGTTTTTAATGTGGTCTAATCAGTAAGTATTTCAGTGATGCTGAAGCTGATATATGTCATTATTGATGAAGGACTCAGTTTACCAAACCTAGTTATAAGGCTTGTTATGAAAAACAGTAAAGACTGGCTGTGGTGGGTTGACCTTGGCTGGACGCCAGGTGCCCACCAAGCCTCTCTATCACTCCCCCTCCTCAACTGGACAGGGGAGAGAAAATATAATGAAAGGCTCGTGGGTTGAGATAAGGACAGGGAGATCACTCAGTAATTGCAGTCACGGACAAAACAGACTTGACTTGGGGAAATTAATTCAATTTATTACCAATCAAATCAGAGTAGGATAATGAGAAATAAATCCAAATCTTAAAACACCTTCCCCCCATCCCTCCCTTCTTTCTGGGCTCATCTTCACTCCCAAATTCTCTACCTCCTCTGCCTGAGCAGCGCAGGAGGATGGGGAATGGAGGTTGCGGTCAGTTCAACACATGTTGTCTCTGTCACTCCTTCCTCCTCAGACGGAGGACTCCTCACACTCTTCCTCTGCTCCAGGGTGGGGTCCCTCCCACAGGAGACAGTTCTCCACGAACTTCTCCAGTGTGGGTTGTTCCCACAGGCTGCAGTTCTTCACGACCTGCTCCAGTGTGGGTCCCTTCTACAGGGTGCAGTCCTTCAGGAATGGGCTGCTCCAGTGTGGGTCCCCTGTGGGGTCACAGGTCCTGCCAGAAAACCTGCTCCAGCATGGCCTCCTCTCCATGGGGCCACAGGTCCTGCCAGGAGCCTGCTCCAGCATGGGCTTCCAGCCTCCTTCGGGCATCCACCTGCTCCGGCGTGGGGCCCTCTATGGGCTGCAGGTTGATATCTGCTCCATTGTGGACCTCCATGGGCTGCAGGGGGACGGCCTGCCTCACCATGGTCTTCACCATGGGCTGCAGGGGGACGGCCTGCCTCACCATGGGCTGCAGGGGGACGGCCTGCCTCACCATGGTCTTCACCATCGGCTGCAGGGGGATGGCCTGCCTCACCATGGTCTTTCACCCTGGGCTGCAGGGGAATCTCTGCTTCAGCACCTGGAGCACTTCCTCCCCCTCCTTCTTCACTGACCTCAGTGTCTGCAGAGTTGTTTCTCTCACATATTCTCACTCCTCTCTTCCAGCTGCTGTTGTGCAGCAGTTTTTTCCCCTTCTTAAATATGTTATCACAGAGACGCTACCGCTGTCGCTGATTGGCTCGGTTTTGGCCAGTGGTAGGTCTGTCTTGGGGCTGGTTGGTGCTGGCTCTATTGGACATGGGGGAAACTTCTGGCATCTTCTCACAGAAGCTACCTCTGCAGCCCCCCTGCTACCAAAACCTTGCCATGCAAACCCAATACAACTGGCTTCTTTTTCCTCATTACTTGTTTCATGATTGTTGAACAGAAATGGTCATGAATTTGTGTAGTCAGACCTATAAAAGTAATGTTAGCGGTTAGGAACTGTTAGACACTGGTACTTAATGCTTTTTTTTTTTTTATTCCCCCTTTGTTTTGATGTCATTATTTTGCAGCTTGTATTACATAGTGCACTGGGATTTAGGATTCAAGATAGTGTTTTGAAAGGTATTCAGTGTTGATATAACTCCCCTTTCTCTGAAGTTACCAGAAGCTTTATTTCAGGAGATGAGTAGAGACACATAAGGCTTTGACATTTCACTACTTTGTCTTTTGAAAGTACAACCAAAATTTGGAAGTCAGTGCAAATTGGCTGTTGTGGCTACTTTCTTGAAATAGTGGCTGCTAGAGTGTCTGCTGTAATTTAGCAGAGGTAATAGAATGTTAATAAAAAAGAAAACCTTGAGTGGTGAGGGTTGATTTCCAACTTAAAGTTGCTGAAAGTGAGTGATTCCCAGGACATTCTGTGTTAGCACCAGTCACCCCCAGGTGTTTCGGAGCTCTCACAGTTCCGTTTATAGGAGCGTGCGTCCTTTTAATCATTGTCTAGGCATGAATATCCTAATGGGATGCACTGCTTTTGTTTTTGTTTTTGTTTTGGGGGTTTGTTTTTGTTTTGTTTTTTTATTTGCAATCAGAAAATGGGCTTTGCTGGAAGCTTGTATTAAGACCCCTTTCTTTTGGGAGGAAGTGAATATCTGTGAGGGTTGCACTTACATGGTGCTATTTTTGTTCTTAGTACTCTTTATTGCTTTAATAATAGGGATGCCAGATTAGCTTCAAAACAGTATACATAGAATATGCAAGCAAAGTTGATTTCAAGATGTATTTGCTTTTATGGAACACCTCACCACTGAAATATCTGAGTAGTACCTGTCATGAGTATATTTTAGGCTACAGGATGCTATTAGACTAGAAAAAAATCTGTATCTCTGTCGTGAAATTGGTGGGTCGTAAGAACTTGGAAATCAAACTGGAAAACATCTTTGAACCTTTCTTACTTTTGTCTATTGCTGTGGAAATAAAATTGTGAACTATGTTGCAGTTGCTTCATTACACTGTGTTTTGACTTTTCAGGAAATCTGTGTGGGAATATTAGGAAATATGGCCTGTTTCCAAGACATATGCATGTCCATTAGTAAAGATGAGAATCTCGGGTAAGTGTATAGGTGCTTTATGCATGCGTGAGTACTGCTTCTCTGAACTCAACAATCATAAAATAGATGTTATAAGAAGGAACTGAGTTTGCCTGCCATGCCTCATCTTCATTCATACCTTTTTGGCTGACCATAGTTGTGTGGGAAGTGTTCAGTGAAGAAAAAAGAGGATACAGACCACTATTTTGTTTTGGTGGTTTTGTTTTTTTTTAATCACCAGTCAAGTTCTTGAATCTTTAATTTCTAAGCTTGGCAATCTTGAAACACTGGTAATGCATGCACAGTCAGGAAGAGCTGATTTTAATCTCAGTACATGGCTGCAGCTGTGAAATTAACCCTTTTATAATTTATTTTTTAAACAAAGACAGTTTTTATTGGAGTCTAAATTGGAGAGAGATGGATTGATGGGTGAACTGTTTGGTGGATGAGGGATTGGTTGGACAGTGGCATCCAGAGGGTAGTGGTCAATGCCTCAATGTCCAGATGGAGATCAGTGACGAGTGGTGTCCCTCAGGGGCCCGTGTGGGGACTATTACTGTTTAATATCTTCATCAATGACACAGACGGTGGGATTGAGTGCACCCTCAGCAAGTTTGCAGATGACTCTAAGCTGAGTGGTGCAGTTGACACGCCTGAGGGGCGGGATGCCATTCAGAGGGAACTGGACAAGCTCAAGAAGTGAGCCCATGTGACCTTCAACAAAGCCAAGTGCAAGGTCCTGCACATGGGTCAGGGCAACCCCCGGTATCAAGACAGGCTGGGGTTTGAAGGGGGATTGAGAGCAGCCATGAGGAGAAGGACTTGGGGATACGGGTGGATGAAAAGCTAGACATGAGCCAGCAATGTGCGCTTGTAGCCCAGAAAGCCAACCATATGCTGGGCTGCATGAGAAGAAGCATGGCCAGCAGGTCAAGGGAGGTGATTCTGCCCCTCTACCCCGCTCTGGTGAGGGCCCACCTGGAGTCCTGCCTCCAGCTCTGGAGCCCTCAGCACAGGAAAGACATGGACCTTTTGGAGCGGGTCCAGAGGAGGGCCAAAAAAATGATCAGAGGGCTGGAACACCTCTCCTATGTGGAAAGGCTGAGAGAGTTGGGGTTGTTGAGCCTGGAGAAGAGAAGGCTCCAGGGAGACCTTAATGTGGCTTTTCAATACTTAAAGGGGGCTTATAAGAAAGATGAGGACAGACTTTTTAGGAGGGTCTGTTGAGATAGGACAAGGGGTAATGGTTTTAAACTGAAAGACGGTAGATTAAGACTAGATATAAGGAAGAAATGTTTTACGGTGAGGGTGGTGAAACACTGGACCACGTTGTCCAGAGAGGTGGTAGATGCCCCACCCCTGGAAACATTTAAGGTCAGGTTGGACTGGGCTCTGGGCAACCTGCTGTAGCTGAAGATGTCCCTGCTCATTGCAGGGGGGGTTGGACTAGATGACCTTTAAAGGTCCCTTCCAACCCAAACCATTCTAAGATTCTATGATTTATTAATCTAATCTTGCATTTTCTCCTTAAAGCCAAGTGTTATTGCAACGTTTGTGTGATTCAGACTCTCCAACTCTTCTGGAAACAAGCAGGTAGGACATCTCAGAAATTAATGCATCAATAGTTCTGCTATGTTCTGAGGCCTGGGAAGAAAATTGACAAGTGAGCTCACTATTTTATTATCCTCTCATCCTATCTTTTTGTCATTTCCGCATTGTTCTGGAATTGATTTGCTGTGAGCTAGATTCCTGTTTCTGTCACATTGTTCTGATTGTTTTGGATTTACACTTGTACAGCTAAAATCAATGAATTGGCTTCTGGTTTGTTAAATGGGCAATTCTTGTCTAGGTTGTTGTTAACTTGCCTCTCCCAGCCTGAGGTGGCCAATGTCTGGGTTGAGAGAATCCGTGAAAACCCTTCCGTGTATGACTGTGTTTGCTTTATCATGTCTAGCTCTACAAATGGTAAGTTGCCAAAACAAGCTGGGAATTAGTGGGTGTTTGCAGAAAAAAATAAGAACTGAAGTATGCAGTTTCAAGACAAATATTTTCAACTGGGAGTACAGAATTTATTTAAAATTAAGTAAATGTCATTAATTTAAAGGACACCAAAATAAACTTGTCCTGCCTTTGCAGCTTTATAAATATATGTAAAACCAACCAGAAAAGCACCCATAGAGGAAGAAGAAGGCTTGGGGCAGGGAATAAAAATAGGTCTAATAGAAGAAATTGTTATTTGCCACAGTAAAGGAAAGGACATAGTCCTCGTTCAGGGATATACATATGTCATTTTTGATCCTTGAAACAAGACCTCATTTGAAATATTTTTCAAATCAGATATGTATTTTCCATTTTTAAAACTACCATACTTGAGGAATGTGAACTGGAGGAATGATTCAGTTATTCTGAATGGCAGCAGAATACTGCACAGGCTTTGGGTATTCAGTCAGTGGTACACAAATCTCTCTCAGCACTAATTTAGCAAAAACTACACTAAGCACCTAATCATGGAAATATTTTGAATAGCATTTATTTTTCATGTCCAACTCAATTGTAACAGCAGTTATCATTTGTCTAGGAATCTTAATAATTTAGCTTTTTCAATTTGGTGGTGGTTTGGTTTTTTTTGTTTTTTTAATGGCAATGCTCAGAAATCCTGCTCCATCCAATTGAAATCACAGATCTACTTAAGTAAAATGCTGATTGGCAGGTGTAAGGTTAGCAGAAAACTGCATATTTAGGGACAAATCTTGGAAAGTTTTAAGTCGGAAGCAGAAGTTACGACTTTTCAGGAACCTGAAGTCTCTTTGCAGAATAAAGTTCCTGCTTTATAAATTCCACGATAAGGTAGAAGGTGTCTGTGGGCTTTCCAACAGTCCCTATTTATCAAACTCTTCACCCGATCTGTGCTACAAAAAGGAAATAAACATATCAACCATTAGTAGGTTGTGAATGAAACTAATATATTTCTGCACTGAATTTACTCTGAATACTTTTATATATTAGCATTTTGTGAGCTAATTTTTGATCTTTTTTTTTAGTCTTGTTGAAACTTACACATTCTCTCTTGTGCAGTTGAATTGCTGGTAAAAGTGGGTGAAGTGGTGGACAAACTCTTTGATCTAGATGAAGAGCTAATGTTAAATTGGATTAAAAATGGCACTTGTCGGTCTGTGGGACCATCTGTAGATGATTCCCCCGAAGAACTTCCAGATTTTAAGATTGTGCCTTGTATACTTGAAGCAGCCAAACAAGTCCGGTATGTGAGATTTCTTTTGAGTTTCATGGCTGGGGAGACTCCTTATAACCTTGTTAAGGCCTGTGTCTGAAAATCCTGATTTCAGTGGGAGCTGCATAGTGTGACAGATCACTAGAATACATTTCCCTGTACTTACCATTTGAAATGAGTCAACTAGTTAGTTACCAAAGAGAATGGCAGTGATAGTCTTCTGTGTGTCCAAAACACACAGAATATAAACTCAGTAATCAGATCCTTAATTTGTCTTCGTTTTTTGTTTGTTCTGTGTAGATCAGATAATCCAGAAGGACTTGATGTTTATATGCATATTTTGCAGCTCCTGACCACGGTGGATGAGGGTATTCAGGCTATTGGTAAGACACTTGAATTGCTACATGTGATAGGACCAAGAATGGCAGTAACTTCTAGATCATCAGATATTTAATGGGGAGAAAAATAATTTGTGTACCTAGATTAAATTTGATGGGTTGGTGGGTTCTCTTTCTTTCTTTCTCAAGTGCAGGCTCCTGATGGAGGAAAAGAGACTTGGAGTTTGCTTTATGACCTCGTTTGCCATGAACTCTGCCAGCCAGACGATCCACCGATCATTGTGCAGGAGCAGAAGACTGTATTGGCCTCTATTTTGTCTGTGCTGTCTGCTATGTTTGCTTCACAGACAGAACAAGAATATACCAAGATGAGGAAAAGCAAGTCGTGCTTTTTTCTGTTGTTTTTTTTTTTTTTTAAGTTATTTTCACAGTTGACTTTATGTGGGGTGAAAGGTGGTTAATTTATTACTGTTTACTAGAGATCAGTTCAGAACACAGAATTCAGTTACAGTAAGGCTCTTTACTGGTGACTCTAAAAATCAGGCTAGCTCAAAGTTCGGTTACTGGATCTCTCTGAAGAGTTACAGTAATAGAATCTACAGATTCTGTTCAGTCTTCTCCATTGGATAAATTAGGAAAATTGCAGAATTCATCTTTGCTAAAATATGAGGTCTCAATAGTAATTTTTTTTTTTTTTAGTAGAGGGAGATTCTGCACTTACTTAAATCCCTCTTTATTGCTTGTTAGTTTTCAATCCATTGACAAGTCTTTAAAATTAAAAGCCTATCTTGGGAATGTGAGTCAGGTCACCTGCAGCAGAAAGATGAGGTGTTGGTTTGGTTTATCTGATAGGATTCTCTGGATGCAAGTTTAACATACTAGCCTCTCTGAGTTACTACTAGAGACATTTTCCTTCTCATATTCCATACCACTGGCATATACTTTTTATAGATACAGGTTACCTTGCAGAAAAAAAATGGTTTGGGTGTTCTACTACATTTCTACTTGCTTCTTTAAAACAGTCTTTGATAAAACACAACATTGTCAGAATATACATTCCCATAGCTTTTGTATAAAATCTTGAGGTGTGTTTCAAAATTCTAATGCCTTGAAAGGATGGGGAAAAAATGTCAGTGTTAAACTTCCTTTTTCTTATTACTTTATATTAGATATGCCTCTGATTGGGAGCTTGATTCGTATCTTACAATACATGGAGGGCTGTGGGAAGAGATCTGTTGATAACTCAAAGGAGTCCGAACAACAAGAGACTGGCAGGGCCGATCTAAATGAGGAAGATTTCCATTTAAAAATTTTGAAGGATATTTGCTGTGAATTACTTTCCAATATGCTTCAAGAACTGACCAAGGTAAGAATAACCAAAATTCTAAGAGGGTTTTCTGCAGGGTAGATAAGAAAAAAGATGTTTCTATTAATATGGGCATTTTTCTGCGCAAGTGAAGTTGCATACTGGAAATTCATTAGACAATCAATCAGAAGGTGAGTAGCAACATGTGTGTTAGATGGCAGGGACACAGGTTTTCTGAGGTGTATGCCTTCAAGGCCAAGATTCTGTATGATAAATTTTCTAGGTGCATGTCACTGTTTCTTCTGAATGAAAGCCGATTTATTTAAGAAAAGGAAAAGGTATCAATATATAAACTCACCTTCTCAGCTGGACTTCTTTATTATGGGAGCATTCACATGAAGAGACTTGTGGTGTGTGAGCTTTCACATCTTTTTGTATTAGCTACGTCTGGCATTCTCTGAGAACTGCAAGTTCTGGTGGTTTTACCCAGTTTTGAGAACGAAGCGCATACTGTAGACACCGCGTGCACTGTTTTGAGTTTGTTCTTTCAACAACTGTTTGTGACATGCTGGTTGTATTTCTCATTTTATTTTTCAGGAAAATACGTTAGAAGGACTACACCAGGGACATTTAAATGAACAGACATGTTCCTGTGCATTTCAGAACCTCTTACCTCTTTATTTTGCATCGGTGAGTATATGACAAGGTCTTTAACATAGCTGAAAAAATACTACTCGGGTGGCAAGGCCTTTCAGAATCAGATGTAAAGTTAAGACAGAGTTGCTGAGACACAGGTAACATGCCATCCTAGACAGTCTTACCCCCTCTGTCTCTTCTGGCTTACTTCAGCCAGAGCTTTGCCTAGATCATCAGCTGATACAAGGGTCAAACTGCTGAAATGAATGGATGTCTGCAAATTTATGTTAGCTGAAAATTTGTCCTGCACATTTTTATAGAATAATTATTCTAAATATTTTTCATAGGGAGCTTTTCTTTGTGTACTTTTAAACAATAAAATAAGAGTTCGGGGAAGGCAATAATGTTTCAAAATTTAGACCAACTGAAATTGTGGGGTTTAGGAGGAAGGTATCTACTCTGGAGCATTTTCCGTTATTCTTTGCAGTGGCTGCTGCTGGCGGCTGTTGGTGGGAAGGCACAGGAGTAGAAAGACCCTCTATACCAAGTATAAGAATTCTGTGTTCCATGCAAGTTTTTTTGTTTGTTTTGTTTTGTTTTTTTGTGTGTGTGTTTGCAATTTACTTCCAGGTGGAGAGTTTCCTTGAAGTTCTGCGTGAGGCTGATCAGACACTTGCTGACAATCTAGAAAAACGTTTCCCAAGCCTGAAGGTTCACGCCTAAGAATGTACATGAAATATTTTCCTTCTTTGGAATGAAGATTTTTGACTGTTTAATTACAGTGTTTCAGAAATCAAGTTTTCAGTAAATGCAGGAGAACAAGGCAACCTCCTTACCAACAGGTCGCTTTTAAGAAATGTTCCAGGTAGCTCTCATTAACCTAGGGTTAATCTGGTCTGCATGGGGAAGGAAATTACTGTAAATTCAGTTCTGCATCTTCCATCCTGTTTGCTCTGGTGATGAGAGACTGTTGATTTCTAATTGCTCTTATGCAGCATAGTGTTCTTTGAATAACTCTTGATTCTGTGCTTTTCAACTTAAGTTGAAACAGCAAAATGAATGAAATGCACTGAGTATTTTTTTTAACATGATGTTGGTTTCTTCCAAGTTGCTGTTGGCAAAAGTAGGATTGATCAATAGAAAATCCCAGATGTCCTCTGCCTAAGGACCTTCAAGCACCTGATAAAAATAGAGTTAAATTACACATAGCTGTTTGGTGGGGTTGGGGGGGGGGGGCAATGTTGGGTTTTTTTGGTTTGTTGTTTTTGCGTGGGTGTTTGGTTTTTTTTGTCTCTTAGATCATATCAGTACCTTGAGCAGGTATTGTTACAGAAATGTTTCATCCTGCTCCTTTAAAATCTTCACGCTTCTTACATTGAAGCCTCTTTTACAGTGCAGCTCTGAGTTGTGGCGTATAGGTCCTGTGCAGTTTAAAGGATTTGAGAATATGGTTACCAATGGTCTATGCTGCAGCTTCCAACCATTGCAGCCAGTTACCCAGAGTGAGAGTTGTAAGGCATGTTTGGATTTAATCCATGGCATACTTGCAAACTTTCTGCTTTTTTAAAGCAGTCTATACTTCAGTTCAGGAATGTAAGATGTATCAGACAGTTCTTTCCTCATTCATGTGTCTTATGAATTATCTGTGAATGACATTAGAAATGTCATGTTAGCCTCGGTTTTTCAAGGGATCTTAAGGTGTTAGGTCACTTGCAGTAAATTCAGTCTACAGTCTTCTAAAAATCCCACTTTTAATTATATTATGTTTTAACTGCATTACATTTTTAGATTGCTTGCCTGCATGCAGTGCAGCTAACATTTTCTGTGTCTGAAAAGACAGTGTAGCAACACATCAGCTTCACTGTTTTTATAAATGAGAGTGGAAAACAATTGGTCTTTATTAGGTTTGGGATGTAAAAGAAAATGGGAACCAGAGCATAGAGAATAACTTAATACCATATACACACATTCCCTGGCTCTCCAGGTTTTTACAGACTTTAAGTATTGTGCTGGGACATGTTTTGTTTGCCCTGAGTTACCCCTACATGTGGTAAAATACAGTATGTGTATATGTATATAGCCTTTTCATCCAAACTTCCAGTTTTCAAAAATAGTACAATTTAATCGTTCCCTTGGGCTGCCAGCAGCATCTTAGTCATCAGCAGGGGGATTTAGAATTACAAATGTCTGACTTGTGTCACCAAAATAATTGCCATGGTTTCTATCAATTTTTGTATGCTATGTTTATTGGACAAAACTGGTAACTGTGAATAGGATGACAGCATTTTTCATACTACTTTGACAGTTTTTGGATATTTTCTTAAACCTACAAATTTGTAATAAAGTTTCTTTTTAAAAAAAAAACCTGTATGCTTTCCTTCATTCTAAGTGTCAATTAAATTTGTTTTCTGAGCCACTGGAAATGTCTGTTACTCTCAAGTATGTCATTTGTAAGAGGAAAATTGAACCTCTTCATAATGTCAATGTCCTGTAAAATATGTTGTCCTTTATTGGATATTAATTTTAACTCTCTCTTGCTTTTCATTTTTATGGTCTGGAAGTTAATGTCTCTCTCATCCAGTTGTTAACATTTTTCTGAGCTTAGTTTTTCCCCAGGGGTATCATAAGTATCTTTATGATAGTCCACCATAGTTAAGAATTATTTCTGGTTTGTGTCTTGAAATTTGTTGTAGTTGTTGAAGTTTTGCAGTGTTTTTTTAATGTAATGTACAAAAAAGCTGAGACAAGATCTGGTGTTTTATTTTGTTCCTCCTTCTTTTCAATACACAAGTAATCCAGTATTGGCTGTTTAATTGTTAAATGTGGTATCACTAATTACAACGAGTAGGTGAAATATATAATTTCCCTGATATAACTATTGCCTAAGTGGGATGATATCTAATGCCTGCCACATGGTAGAAAAAATGGCTGATGTCAGTAAGTGGGAAACCAACTGGGTCCCATCCTCCTGCTCTTCTGCGATAGAAGAAGCTGTAGAAACGGGTCCATCAGCCTTGCTTCAGCAGAATGATAATTCCAGTATGCTGGGAATTTTCGTCCTTGATAAATGTGGTGAAATGGAGACTGAATTCCCCCTTTGCCCCTCCAAACGGCTGCTGTTGTGCAGTCTGTGCTGCATGGGTGGGGCAGCGCTGTCTTTAGGGGCAAAAGGCTGGTGCCAAATTGAATGCAAGGTAAGTGTGGGATGTTTGGCATTCGGATGTGGAAGAAACTATTTGTGGTGGCAGGTTAATGATGTGCTTGGAAATGGTGCACATGTATTTCGTCATCTTTCCAGCAGGGATCTCCCTTAGCCTTGTGCTTCGTGAACATCTTGTGTCTGGCTTTTGGTGGTGGTGCGATTTGGGGGGGGTGGGGTTTTTCTGGGGGTTGTGTTTTTTTGTTCCTTCTCTTGGCCATGCTTTGACACCGACTGGCAAGCCAGATCTCGCTGGGCTGGTTGATTCAGAATGGATATCTATCTGTACAAGCAGGCAAGCAGCTTTCTTCCAGACCAAAGATCTGATTACCTCCATAACATCCTCCTTTGGGGAAAAAAGAGAAGTATTTGTCACTGCTTTGTGCAGAGCTCTGAACAAAAAGCAGGTATCTGAAGCGTTGAACTGAAGTAACAGGAACACAGTCCTGCTTGGACAGAGCTGGATGTGAATTGTGGCATGAGCACACCTAGAAAATAGAGGTAGCAATCAAACTGGAAGGCCTTAAATTAGACTTAATAGATCCATATAATAATTTCATTCAAAGATAGGATTCTAACATTCTTTTGACTCATGTTTTATGTACCTTTGGCATCTTTATCCCACATAGTAACTTTTTCCTCATGGGGCAAAGAAACATAAACCCAAAGAAATTTGGTATGCGGATAAAAATCAATGATATTGGAATGCTTCGTCTGCTCCCTTGATGGTGCAAGGAGATTGTTGCTGCTCTTCATATCCTAATGCTTGCCCAGTATTCATGTCACAAACCTGTCCTTTCTGGTAGACTAAACAATGAAACCTAATATGTTGGGAAGTTCTTTTCTACACTGCTCAATATTCAGGCCACTCTACTTTCTTAATTTTCTGTCATTACATGTTTAGTTCATATTTTCTTATAACTGCTATGGTGATTCCTTTGTCTGTAAGATTATGTGTTTTTAGTATTGACCTATCATAACTACCTTCAGCTGTAATTAAGCTGAATAAAAAAAAAAATTACAGTCTTTATTTGTAATTCAACCATCTTCATAGTTTATGATACTGGTATGAAAAGGTAAGGATATGTTACCGTGTTTTTGTTTGTTTTGAAAATCCATGCTCTTTTCCACTAGCCTTGGATTATTTTGGCTGTTACTGAGAGTTACAAAAGCAGCAGTATCTCTGTTATCTTTTTCACTTGAGAATTTGCTCGTTTCTAGAGCAGAACCTCTTGGTTCAGCTCTAGAACAGCAGTTCCTTAATATATCCTTTATTTTCCCCTCAAAATTAAACATTGTCCATTTTTTCATTTTTAAGGCTTGCTGTTTACTTATGTGTTTGTTCTAGATGATGATGAAATTCATGTGCACTGCCAAACTCAATGAGAAAGGAAGAGCCTGCTACACCTGGGGCAAGGACCAGTCTGCTATAATATACAATTTCTCAAAAATCCTTCATGCGAAGGCAAACAAAAGCAGCGAGCAGCTGTGCGTTTGCTCCCTAGTTGCGGCCGTGTGCGTCAGTCATGCAGTTGGTGTGCCCCTCAGTCGGAGCTGACGAGGCGTGTGCTAAGTGAACCTGACATCAGAAGGTTGGTAAAATAAACCAGGTTATTTCCAATAGCTGTCGACAGAGGTTTTGCAATGGGAAATATTGCTCCTATTCCTCCTTGTATTTGCCTCCCTGATTCAATTATTTACCTCTTTTCCAAAAAAATGGTTTTGTAATGCAAGGAGCTGACATCTAAGATTGGTAAGAGAAAAGGTTTGCTTCTGAGTTGTTACTGTGAAGAAAATGAAGAAACCCAGGGAAAACCCACTGGGGTTCTGTTGCTTTCTTTCTTCCAGTTCAGCTCTTTGGGAGTTAGCTACATATCTTAATGATGTCTCAGAAAAGTCTGAGAGTTGACTTTTATACAAAGACTAATGCAAACAAGATTGCTTGAAAAGGTAACAAAGGTAGGATGCTGTGAAGAGAAGTAAGGAAGTAATACTAGAGAAAGAAAAGAGGTGAAGAAGGGATACTGTAGAAAGAAAACACGAAAACAACTGGGAGAATTATGACAAAGGGGATAAATAGTAAGTGTGTTGTTAAAGGAGAAAAGTATTAAACATCAGTAACAATGTTAGCGTTCTAGATTTGTCCAGGGGGAATAGCTTATGTGCAGTCACCTATCGAAAAGGTATAATGCTGACTATGTTTTCTGTTTTCAAAGCTGAATCTCCTTTGTAGTTTTTCCTGCTCTCATGGAAATGAGACAAGTTTAAGGTGAAGGTGAGGTCTTAAAAACCACAGCAGATGGGCAAACTAGTATTGCTTGATTTTTTTAAAAAAATTTTTGCTTTTTTTAATTATTATTTATCCCCTCACCCCCTGTTTTTGCTGGCTGGCTGAGGCATCAGGGAGCCATTTCACAATGGAGGTGAGGCAGTTTCAGGTGTTGCGTGCCCTTGCCTTTCACAGGTCTTGAACCTGCCAGAGGTGAGATCTGAAAGCAGAGTCCTACAGGGTTGATGCTTGTGTTGCACATTGGTCTGAGACGAGCACAGCAGACTGCAGTGTTCTCCTGGTTTTGATAACTGGTTAGGTATTGAGGGGAAGGGGCCTGCTTGATGCCTGCCTGTTTTTACTCAAGGAGAACAAAATCCTGCTCAGTCTGTAATAGCAGTCAATATGAGTATGAATCTACAATCTTGAATTTGACTTCAGCATTTTTATATGAAAACATATTTACCCAAAATTAAAAATTCTGTGTGATTAATATATTCTGTTACTACTGGGATTAAAATCCAAGCCTCGATGTAACATGCTCATACATCCGTGGTAGTTTCTTCATACATGTGGAGTAGGCATGGGACTGACTGCATGTTTGTGCCTATAATAAATGAAGTCCCATGTTGTAGACACTTCCCCAATTTATGTCCCCTCATCCAATTTCCAAGGAAACCTTAGAAAAGCAAATGCACCTTGATATTCTGTGTTGCAATGGCGGCAGTTATTTGTTCTGTGCTTTAGGTTATGCAAACTCCATTTTAATTTTGCAGTGAGCTTGTATCAATATTATTTTTGTTGTCATGCACATCATTTTTTGTGACAGCCCTGTTTAAAGAAGTTGTAACTCTAACAAGCCATCTGTTAACCTTGTGTAGAAAGGAAATGCTTTTGTCAGTTACTCTAATGAAATCGCAAAAATCATTTCCTGGTCTCTAGTTGTAGCCCAGTCATCCTATCTTCTGTCAATAGGAGGATATTGAAACACACAGGAAAATCCTTTTATCCTACCCTGCAATATAGCTACAGTGTTGTATTTTAGTGCAGCAAATTGTAATTAGCCAGTGATGTCAGAAGGTTTTATTTTCCATTCAAAATATTCTTTGTGCACATTAAAAAAGTGCACAAACTTTTATTCAACATCAGAGAGTTTCCTCTTTAGTCAGGTAGGAAGGCTGGGCACAGGAACCACAGGAAGACGTTTTGAGTTTATGCCAGCCTGATTAGTAAAGCTTTTGATTTCATGAGTTAAGAGAGTAGAAAGGAAGGAGAACCACTTCAGCTTAGGTAGGAATAAATAAAACTGAAAAATAACTCCATTTTGTCATTTGGGATGAGGCCACTAGAATGGCTGAATGGAAGGAGGAGAAATAGTGGATAGAGAGGGCTGGAAAGGAAAAAATGAATGGTGAAAACATGGAAGAGCAAGGAAGGACTCTGGCTTTGTGAGCCGGAAGACATTTATGAGGGGATAGAAAGAAACATGGGAAATTGACTCTGAGCTGGCAAATGGTGTAGGGCCAAGGAAAGGGACCTACAAGGTCCCCCTTCAAGGGACCTAAATGTATTTGCACTGTGCAGTATGAGCAATTCACGTGGGAAAGTCCCAAGCCCAAATGAAGGGGAGATTTGTCCTTTTGCTTTTCCTCTTGGAGAGGATTTGAAGACTCATAAAAGGAGGTGGGAGACAGATGGAGAAGATACTGGCATGGAGTTGCTCTGGAGTGGGGTTGGAGTTGCCCAGGCTGATTCCTGCACAGTGCATGTGTTTATGGGTACAAGGGACAAACTCGGCAAAAGCAGCCAGGTGTAGCCCCAAGAGGCAAACTTCTTGCAGCCTTCCTGCTTCTCCAACCTTTCTGGATGCCAGAGCCAGGTGGGTAAGGACAGCATCCAGCACTGTGTTGAGGCAGCATCTGTGTGAGTGCGTCTTGGAGCCCACCCTGCCCGCTTCCCTCTTGACCAGCGCTCTCCAGTGATGAACTTAAGGATCAGAATCAGATCTTTTATTGCAATGTTATCACTAGCTTTCAGTAATGGATCTGGAGCCAACCCTCAGGATGGAAGTGTTGAAAATAATCACAGCACTACTCCACAGCTCTCATCTTTTGCATTAGAAGAGCTCTTAATACTGCAATACCCTCTGCATGGCCAACTTATTTTTGGTCCACGGTGTAAAGGTTGAATGCACTTTTTTGGAAGAACCTGCTGAAAGCGACACAGCATGATGTGGTTGCCCTTACAGGGTAAAGGAACTGCTTTCATGATTTAATTAACCAGTCGTTCTGCTGATCCCCGAGTTTACTCAGACTTGAAAGGAGTAAACTTAATTAAATTAAACAAAGCTTTTCCTTCCCACACATGCTCTGGGCCCTTTTGCTTCTGAGAGAGAACAAAAAGCTTATGAATAACAGGCGCAGGTGTTTTTGTTGTTGACCTGTTGCAGAAGGCCAGCAGGAGAAAGATTATGCACAGGTGCAGTATGCACATAATATCAGAGGAAGAGGACACATGGGTGTTTGAAATGAGTTTGTTTTTTTTTTTTTTTAAATTTAAATTCCTGTATTAGGTTGGCAAAAAGATAAAACTGTCAAGGTTTCAGTGTTGCCTGTTGCTGGTCAAGATAACTTTGACAAAAAGTGGTAATTTTCAAGTTGAAACCTTATCAAAACAGAGGAAAGAGATAAAAGAGGCTTGAATTCGGTTCTCAGCTTATCCAAAGACTTCTTGTATTTAACCACCTTAACCCGGGTAACCTCTTGGTGCCTTGCAATGCGATTCAGCAGCAAATCTGGATTAAGTGTTTTCCCCCATCCAGAAGTGACTACCTGTTCAGTTGTACTGCTCAACCATCTGCCTGGGTGTTTGTGAGAGCATAGTCACAAATTTAAGGTGGTTTCTTTGTCTGGCCACAGATGGAGAGCGTTGTGTAAAAGCACATCCTTGTCCAAATGTGGGCCTTCTGCCTTCTCTCAAATGTTCCTGACAGCAGCTTAGGCCTGTCCTCTCTTAACACTGCATCTTCATTTCTAGTCTTGCGTATGTGTTGGGGAGGTTTATGGAGGAAGATGTAATCACGGGAAAGACAGTTCCCTTATATTCTACTACATGCGCTTACATCACGTTTGTCATTTGCAAACGACACAGCATGTGTCTATGCAAATGTCATTTATCATATGCTATGCCCATTTACTAGCAAATCTCTGATAACTACTTTTACCATGTGATTTTTCAGGTGAATTTGCACCTGCCTATCAGGAAATTCATTCTAGGCTGTATTTTCTTACTTGTTTGTACTAATAGGGTAAGAGAAAGTGGTTGGAGTGAAAAAGCTCAATAAAAGCAAGAAATACCAAATCTATTTAATCCCCTTTGTCCTCTGGAGCAATTCTCACATCAATCAAAACCAAAGTTGATTAAACACAATTTGTTCTTGACAAAAAACAGATTTAAAAATAAGCAAATATTTTGTCCAGGTAGTTTGCCAGATATTAAAAATTGGTTGGACTCATCTAAAATGAACTTTTTTTCCATCTTTTCTTTCTAAAAAGTAGTACTCTTTTTTTTTTTTTTTTTTCCCCTTCATCCCTAGCTCTTTTCCATTTAATTCCTAAAAGCATTGTGAAAAGCTGGGAGGTGTAGTATTAGTTCACTAAATATACTGTTGTGAATTGTACCAAGTTCAACTTGCGCAAACACATCTTCGTTAAATCTTCATTAACCTGTTCTGGTCTACACTTGCATCCTCTTGTCAATATTCAGTTACATGTCTGCTCACAGTTTACCACCGTAATCTTTTATCCATTATCCTGGTTACTGTTTAGCTAATGCTTTTAGCCTTGAATATTCTTATAATGTTATATTTCTCTGAAACAAAATTTTGCACCAAGTGTAACTAAAAGCAAAGCCCTCTAATCAGGCAGATGAAGCTCATTAGTGTTACGTTTCAAGGAGCCTTTCTTTGATGCAAACTAATTAATTTTGCCCCATTGCAAAATTGTCCTAACTGTAATGGGAGCTAAAATCTAATAAGATAAAAGAAACTCAGAGGGCAAAAAACGTCTGTCATGACAAGACAGCGAGATGAACAGCTTTTGCTAATCTTGGAAATGATGATGTGTTTTACAGCTCCAAGGCTGAACGTTTTGCAATTGCCGGTGTGTTTAAAGTCCCTACTGCGAATTGATGGGTTTATGTTGCTTGCTGGTTTTCATCCTTACAGCAGAAAGTAACTGTGATTTAATTTACTTTGTTCATGCTGACCAGTGGTCAGTGTTAGTGCCTAGACCACAATTTGCCCTCAGCAGCCTGTTTTGCTGTGTGAATACCAGGATTTCAGTGGATGGGGGGGTGTCTCAAATCTGCAGACTGAGAACGGTCCTCCAAGCTCATTTCGCTTTGAAACAGTGATGGAACATAACAGATTGGCTAGGAACGAAAAATCTGGCCACATCCTCCGTTTCAGAAAGGCTGATCGTTTACAGCGATCGTTTACAGCAAGGAGGTGAAACAAATACAAAAAGCCTGCTTCAGCAGGCAGACCCAACTGTGACTGTTTGGACCTTAGAGTCAGCTCTTGATTTCCCTTGGCCTTGCTATTTTTAAGGTGTGTGAAATATATCGAATGCAGTTTTTCAACAAATCTAATGTCAGATAAACTTCCTAAATGAATATGAATACAGTAGAGGCTGGTTACTGGTGCACACTCGTGGTAAGGCTATGTTGTCAGAAGTGCCTGAAGAGCTCTTGTTCTCTTTTCTGAGTGGATCAAAGTCTGCTGAATCGCTTTCTGAGCTGCGCTTACTCATATCATTAGCAAGTACAAAGCTTTCTCCTTTTGTTAGCTTGTTCTACCTCACTTTGAATGTAAAATATGCTGCTGTTATACTAATTAGGCCAACAGGCTGAGGTTAACAAACACGCAGTCACTTCTCTTATCAGCAGGCTTATTTATGCATTTGACTATTTTGCTTTGTGTTTGCCTATGATGTAAAAAGAACTGGATAATTCTTGAGGTTTTGGAATAGAAATGATAATGCAGTAGAAATAGTGCTAACGGGGTGGTTCCTCAGTGAATGGAGTCTACTTCTACTACACTCTGTGCTTAAGGGATGGAGAAGTATCAGGACGTGGTCAGAAGTAATACCTGGCTTTGGATCCCATGTTACTCTGAGTGCTAAGAGTGGCTGTCTTCAGTGCTGGTGGCTGAGGTTGCCTATGGCTCTCAGACACTGTTCTGTGTTCTCTGATGCTTTGTGTTTTATATTCAGGATAAGCATTTTGCACCCTGTACTCTGAGCTCTCTGCAGCTCGCAGCAACGGCAGCTTTGGTGCCAGAGCCCTCAGCACCAAGCGGCTTCTCGGCTTCTCCCCCTGCCAGGGCTTTGGGGCTGATGGCCAGCACTGGTGCAGAGCAGCCGTGTAACCTTGGCTCAGACTGCTGTGAAAACAGCTGTGAGCCTCCTCTTCACCCTTGCCTGAGCTACGTGGCAGGTATGCTGTGCCTGGCCATGTCCCTCGCTGATCCCAGCCTGCTGACTTGACTTCCCAGCTTGACCTCAGACCTGCTTGCAACTTCGGACTTGTCTGAGATCTGTTGGCTGCACCTGGGTGCTACCCATGGGCCTGCCCTGCTCCCCTTGCTCGGGCGCAGTGGCACTGCCCACCCGCCTGGCTGTCACCTCTGCACCAGCAACTGTGAGCAGGGCTGTGAAGTCCTGCAGGAGGGATGTGGATGCATGACCCTTCTGCTTTACAGTCTCGGTAGTCATTGAACCATCCTGCCAGGAGGGCAGGATTGGTGCACAAGCCCAAGCAGAACAGTATTTGTAAGACTCAGGTTGTGCTAATGGCAATGCAGTATTTCCTTGTCCTCTCTAAGCTGTGCTGTATTTCCAGGCGGTATGTAGATCAGTTTGTCAAGCTTTCCGCTTGCCTTTCCCCACCCCTGGTTGATGGCTGTCACTGGACTAAATCCTGTTTGCTGTAGTAACAAGGGGAATTTTTGCTGACTGGTGCAGGACCAGAGCTCTCTTGCTTCCTGCAGATTCAACTTGAGGTGTCTTGGCCAACACTGAGCCGATAAGGAGAAAAGGAAAAAAAAGAGTTGTAATTGGCACTTCTGTACCCACTAACTCCAGTGTAGTTGAAGCAAAGAACTCTTTCAGGATTTTGGTTCCCAATCAGACAACAGTTTTGTTTGAAATGTAGCTGATATTAAATTTGTGATAACGTATTCAGTGGTGAAAACAAATCAGAGCATGGCTTCTCCCTTGCCCCAGCAGTGCCTTAACTAACCTTTTGTAAAAAGCTTGCCAAGATGTTTGTTAGGAAGAACTACACCTTGTTTGCTCAGAGCAGCATGTAACTCATGTCACTCATGATTTTATTTAGCTTTTATGAAAAGAAAAATATTACCTGCCTCAGATGAAAGGGCTAATATTAATTTCTTTAAACAGTCCAAAGCAAATATACCAACAGTGAATGGTCTATTGGCTAGATGTGCTTCAGTAGATTTACACAGCATCTCTGGCTTTTCAAAATAAGCGTGCTTAAAGGCTATTGATACTACAGCTGGCTGAATCACGCTGAGTGAGTAATTTGCCTGATTGGCTCTTGCACTTTTCATTGGAAAAAGATATTTGTACGTTTTCAATAATTGCATAATTTAAATTCCCCTTTTTCTTTTGTTGCCTATTAACTGCTTATGAATGAAATGCTTTATTACTCAACAACTATTCAGTAACATGGAGAGTTAACTGATTGCTAAACCCTCATGGGGATGTGGTCCCTTTCCCAGTAGCTGAGTTACTGCACCGAGACTTCCAGATGTTTCTTGGTGGCTGTTCCGAGTACAGCGCATGACACTGTCGTAGCCTCACGCTGGTGAAAGGTTGGGTGAATTGCCCTGGGAAGTGGTTGTTGGAAGAATGGTGGTTCACAGAAGAAGGGAGCAAATGAAAGAATTCCCTTGTTGAAAGCTGGGGATTTCAGATCCATACATTTTTAGAAAATTTGAAAAGGTTTTGGATTTGGAGCAATTTAACTCCCAGCATTTAGGTAAATTACCTAAAACACAACGATAGGTTATCTCCTTTAAGTGAGAGAGGTCAAAGGTTGGGAGAATGAAGATTAGAAAGTGAATGGAAGCGAGTGCTGCTGCTTAGGTGTTGTTACGATCAATGCTTTATAAATATTAAAAATCAGCAGAAGAAAATGAGTCAGATTTTCAGGCCAGCAGTTTTGCAGGCATCAGTATAATGACATATTTATATATTATTATATAAATACATATTTTATATATATAAAATATCAGGGCATCCATGAAATGCAAGCAGAGTATGAGGAAGATATATAAAACCTATACTGGAAAACAAACTGTTTCAAAGGACTGCATGATGTTCACTTTTCCCTGCAGCTTCCACAGTGTTTGCCTAAGTGCCATGCGATTCCTGAAGGCATAACTTGTCTGCAGTAGTTAATGGAAAGGCAGAGGGCTGTGATTAGAATTTACAGGAGTCTATTCTGGAGAAGGGAATTATGATTAGAGCAGACTTAGTATTAAGTCGTATTAAACCTGTTTTGTTCAGGGATTTAACACTTCATACCTTTTTCTGGAAAAGCTTTAAGTGGCCACATTGCCTCAGGCAAATGCTCCTGGTTGGAAAGGCAGATGGCTGGGCTGAATGAAGTCCAAAGGATGGCCGAGGAGGTTTATACCCCAGAAGTGATGTTGTGAAATTACCTCATTGGAGATTACAGCACGTTCTCCTACCACACGGGGAGAAGGGGTAATTCACACTGATCTTGACGGGATTGAGAAGACTTTAGGGCTGACTGATTCTCTCCTTCAGTCTTGCTGTGTTGAGGTAGATAATCTTATCTTTCAGCAGAAGATTAATATCCCTGCAGATCATTCCCAACCTGCCTTTCCATGGTTCTTGCCTCATCAGTTGTTGCCAGTTGAACAAAATCACCCTCTGTCTCTCCCCCAGCGCTGGAGCACTTGGGAACCCCCGTACTACATTGATTTTTCTTTTTTCTGTCGCGTCCCCCCCCGCCCGCTCCCCGACCAGCTTCCTCAAAGTGTTGGTGGATACAAGATTTGCGCTGCGTCTGGAAAGGTGCACCAGGTTAATTAGGTCCCTACATATTTTACCTATGACCCATGGAGAGCAAACTTTCTCAGACTGGGAGGAAGAGGAGACGTAGGGCAGAAGGTTTATGTTGTTCTGCTTCACAGACAGCGGAAAGTGAGTCCCTTTACTGTGTGGCTGTCTAGGGAGGGGAAGATCTGGAGGTGTGACAGTTTGTTTTTAATACTTTTCAGCCTAAAAATTTCCAGAGCATTTATCTACAAATGTGTACCCTCAAGTGTCAGCACCACTGTCTGGTTGCAAACTCTGCTGTCAAGTTCCTGCCTTGAAGAACAAAACAGAACCCCCCCAAAACTAGAGGAGAAGAGTCACCTCTGAGTTAGCAGCTGGGAAGCAGGAATACAGTTGTGGCCTCTTCTGGAGCCACTTTGCTGGAGTAGCTCCAGGAATGCTAAGGGCCCAGAAAACACGGGACTTCTCAGTCTGACATCACCGTCTCACTTGGATCTGGAGGCTGCTGAGAAGAGGAGGATTCATCTAACGACAAATTATGAGGGAATAATGTAATTGAAAGCCAGCTCTTGTAGCCTTCATGGTGAGTGCTATCACAGTTGCTCTGTGCCAATGCAACAGGTTTTGCAGCAGCCGCATATGGCAAAGCGCTGTCTTGCAAAACGTGTGATCAGCTTGACCCACTTTTGAGCAGGGTCAGACCTGTACTTGATCCTCAGGTGCTGATTATCTGTCTGGAGGGCTTTGTCTGTATGAGAAGCTGTATGTGAGAAATCTCCTGCAGGCTTTAAAAAAAAAAAAAAAATCACTGTATTGCCTTATCTCTCATGAGACAAGGTGAGGCCTGTTTCCCTATGGCATTGATGCCCCAGGTTGTCTCTTTGTCCTTCACAACTTCTTCCTGCCTCAGGGTCTGTGTAGACTTCTGACGTCCCACTGAAAACTTTTGGCCTCTCTCTGCTTCAGTGCTCCTGCAGACCAACTCTGACAATTCAGACATTTTCTGGGTCTGTCTTTGCTTGTGCCGCCTCCTCCCAGGATGAGCGGAGGAGCACCAGTGCACATTGCTGTCCTGTTTGCCTTGCGCTCCTTACCTGACAGCTAGTAGTTTTGCTGTGCCATATTGCTCTTTTCTGTGGTGAGGGGCCCAAGCCACCATTCTTAAATGGTAGGATACGCTGCCAGCTTTTGGGAGAAGGTAGAAGTGCCCCGCTGTCTGTGAAAACCCAAAGCAGCAGTTGTGCTCGCGACAGAGTGATGGTTTTCTGAAACTCTGCAACCCTAAAACTGTGAAGATTCAGCTTTCAGATGAAACCTTTTAAATAGTCCTTGTATAAAACCATTTGCAGATTTACAGGAGCTGGAAACCCTGCGTGGAGAGGGGCAGAGCAGGCTCCAGCAAGCACCCAGTGAAAACAGGCTGTAATCGAGTCAGTTCATGCTTTGTGGTTCTGCTCTTTCAGACTACAGGGCATTGGCTGTGGTGAACAAGCACTTCTTACTAAACCAGTGAATCAGATTTAATCTGCTCCCCAAAATTCTGGGCACCCTGGTTATCTCTTTATGTGACTAATTAATTTCATATTAGGTTAAATTTCCTTGGCTGTTACTGTACTGCTCACATTGTATCAGCAGTTATAGGCCAAGCTGACCGCGGGCTCCGCAGTGCTAGGTATAAGGAGAGGGATGACCAGTGTCCCAGAAAGCTCCTGCTCAAATTGGAAATGACAGGGCGAGGATGGGAGGCAGGGACACTCCTGTCTGTTTACCAGACTGGGGCCTCGGAGGTAGGAAGTGCCCTTAAATCTGGCATAGCTGGCAGCTCAGTTTATATCCCCTCCGTGGCTCTTGTGTGCTGTGAAGCTCGTGTGCTTCTCCTGAGCTCAGCTTCACCTTCCTGTCTCGGTGTGGCCCCTTGGACTGTCCTGTGCCCTTCCATGTGCTTCGTGTCTTCAGGTACCTGTAGATGCCAACTAAACCACTGCTGTCTCCTGGGGAGAGAGGCTCCAAAGTGGGTTTTCAGAAGTGCTTGGGTGGCTGACTCTTTGCTGAGCATCTTTACAGGTCTGGGCCATAGGGGAGGACAGCCATGTCCCTTAACACTAGAGTAATCCATATGTGTATACCAAGAATAAACTGGCTTTCCCAAGGTATCTTGTGAAAGCTTATAGCCTTTGAAGGAGAGGGAAAGGCAGATCTGAGTAAAAGTAAAAAAAAAAATAAAAATCCTTCATTCACAGTTAAAGTGACCTGAACTCAGCTGTCTTCTGATGCCTGAGGAAATGTGAGTGAGAATTGTATCTTGTGTTTTCTCTCAAGTTTTATCAAGGATGAGCACAACATTTTGACAGAAAAGAAAGCACGGGAATTTCAACCTGGCTGCTATCAGGAAGTACTGGAAACGCGGCCTGAGCCCAGATTTCCAAATAAAAGATGCTTATCTGCAATGGAAGAGCTTCTAGATGGCTACCTAGTGAGTAATTAAAAAAAAAAATCATATGTGGAATGACATGTTAGTTCTTATTATTGCTGCATTTGAGCTAGGGAAAACTGACAGATTAGTCATATTCTATCATAAATACCTTACTGTGCCCATGTTTACAGATTCATTATTAATATCAGGCTCTCATATGCTTAAGATTCTGGGTAAAGATCCTACAAATTGTTTGCTTTTTGAATCAGCTTGTTTGATGGGGAGATCTATTCCGCAAGAAGGAAGTGAAATGTCTGTTGTAGAGCTAAGACATACAGTGAATAAATACTGCATTTTCTTTATGAAGGGAAAATTGAAGCATCTGGTCAGCAAATATATCCCATTAGCAAACTGGAACAAACTAGCTTTTGCAGCTATGTCACCACTTACAGCCATGCTCTTTCAATCCCGTGCTGTGTCTGAAGGGCAGAGCTAGTCACCCTCAGTCCTCTTAGAAACAGGATTGTTTGAAGTTCAATGTCTTCCAGGAATATGGAAGACACTGACATCATTGGAGATGTCGGTGCAAGTGTGACTGTGTCTGCCTCGGTTAGATGTTAGCCTGCATGTTGGGTTCGTCAGTGTAATTTATCATTTGTGTTACACCAGTGTCTAAGAGATCTATCTGGAATCAAGGTTTCAATAGTTTAGGCACTGAAGAGAAAAATACTGGAGATTTTTCAGACACTTGAGTAAATTAGGGTAAAGCTAGTCATTGCTGATTTTGAGTGTTTCTTTGAAAGAGGTTTGTAAGGAGCATAACAAAAGACCAGAATCGATCTTTTTGGACAGCCCCATGCCCAACACAAAACAATCAGTCTCTCCTCCCTCAGAGCCCTGAAGCCTCCAAGGGATTACGTTCCTGGGGAACGTTTTGGCTTCTCCTGCTGTGTACCACAAATCCCCTTATCTTAATGTTGTTGCCAAGTCTGACCTGAGAGGAGACAGTGAGGACTGGGCTTATTTGAGTCTAGAAACCATGGCAGTTTCTAAAATATAAAGATATGTCTAGATCTAGAAAATAAATGACACTATATATGAGATATGGAAATATATACTTTCCTGCTAACTGAAATGTAGTTATTGTTCCTGTATGTGCAGGAGTTTTTTAGAAAAGAAGTAATGTGCTGCAGTTTATTATCACAGCAACAAATGCACTGTTATTTTTAGTGAAGAACTTGATACATCTACCCGCCGTGTTTCTCTTTGAGACGACAACCTGTCCCATGTGCTTTTGCCGCAGCTTTGCAGAGCATTTAGCGGAGCTCCTCACCTGGGCCGCTGATTCCCCGTAGCTGAAGCATTGCCTTGCGGGCAACTCTGCTGATTTACCCTCAGCTGTGGACTCGGCCCTCACAGCCTCTCATTTATTATGCACTTTGCTTGCCTTTTCCCACAGGTAGTGTATATATTAATTTGTGATGAGCGGACACCTGTTGGGAGGAGGCTGCATGGACACGATGGTGGCAGGCAGGCCTCCTCCAGCCGAATGCTCGCTCTCCTCAGCCCTGTGGGGTGCAAATTCATGTTAGCTGCAAACCCCACAAAAAGTCAGTCTTCTCTGACCCCCCCCTTAATGTTCCTTACACAGGGGACCACGGAGGTGTAACTCAGGAGGAAAAGCCCCTCTTTTTGTGCGGTTTCTTTCGGGGGGCGGGGATGGTGGATGGTTGGTGCGGCTGCTTCTGAGCATCCCTGCTCCGCAAATGCCCGAATAAACAGCTTTCAGCGGGTATTATTAAGCGGGCTGGCGAGCCCCTTCCTCAGCTGGGGCGGGCGGTGCTTCCCCCGCCTCCGCCCCCCGCGGAGGGCGATTAGGGGCGGCTCTCGCCCCCTCCATAAAGCGGGTGCCGGGCGCTGCCGAGCTCCGCGCTGCCCGCTCCGGCCCGGCCCGGCCCGGCCCGGCCCGCCCCGCCCCGCCCCGCCGCAGCCATGCACCCCGCGCCTCGCCGCGACGGCTCACTGGAGGCGGCGCCCGGCCCGCGGGAGGCCGGCGGCCAGGTGAGGGGCGGCGGGCCGGGGCGCGGGGTGCGGGCGCGGCTCGGGGCCGGCCCTGGCGGGCGGGAAAAACGTTGCTTCTCTGGAGGTACAGCTCTGCCGCCTCCCTGTTGCGGTTCTCGGAGCGGTGGTTTTGGGGGAGAAGGGGAGCTTCCCGGCCGCGCTTACCTGGGGAGCGGTGGTTGCCCTGAGATGCCCCCCTGGTGTCGGTGGGAGTGCTCAGTGCCGCTGGGATTGGGATGGGACTGGTTTGTGCTGCTGTTTCTGGACAGAAGGGGGGAAAAAAAGTGGTAAAATTCAAATGAGAGCAGATGAAATTAAGGTAGAACCAAAGTTAACTTCTGGTGCATCATTGCTTAGGAGGTAGAGAGGGTGACATAGCCCAGAATAATCCACTACTGGATTATTTCATGTTACAGTGGGAGTCTGCTTAGCACATCAGAGATGATGAGATAAAATCAGCGCTTAGGTGGTTGACCACAGTTACTGATACTGCACAGTTTAAAATGTCAGTAAAATTCCTTGCGAAAACAAGAACGCTGACTGTAATGGAGTGAAGTTTCACAAAAGATTGTTTTGCCGTAGCCCTCAGATCTTTGGAAGCCAAGTAAACCGTTCAGCACAGCTTTCGGTTTGGTGTCCGAGAACTAAATCTAAGACCTTTGGTGTGGCTGAAAAATTTCCCTGTAAGGGGACATCTAGTCGTGGTCACTGCTAAGATCAAGTCTTCATCCTTCCCTACTAAGAAGTGTGTCAGAAGGACAGTGAGAAAGTAAGCAGCTACTTAAAGAGGGAAGAGGATATAAAATGCCTGTTGAGACTTTTTATCAAGTGCAATTAATGGCAATCGGTATCACATCCATTTTTAAAAAGATTTTTTGGTCTTCAGTTTATGGGTCTAAAATATAATTTCCTTTAGATGAGTATGTTTGGATACTTTTAAATCTTGGCTATCTATTAATAGAAAGAAATAAAGCACAAAATATACACCCTCAAATATCTGCTTCAGAGAGAATATTCTTTGGGGAGGGGGAGAAAGGGAAGGTAATTGCTATGGGCTCCAAAAGGAGCCATCTTTAACCAGAAGATGGCTAGATATCTATCTAAATAAGGACTTTAGAGTATCCCTGTGTTTGTGTATTTTCATTAAGACTTGAGTCAGGTTGATGGGAAATCAGTTAATGATTTGCATCATTAATAATAAGCATCAATGCAGTATTAATTCCCCCCCCTTGCTCCAAAAAGCTCAAACGTGTTACCATGCAAACAAAAAGTGTCAGAGTTTATTAGAGCTGAGTTACTGATACAGACTAAAATGAAAGTGAAGGTGCAGCTGTTGGAGGAGAGGAATTATTTTTGCATTACCATTTTCTCTTGTTGTCTTGCACCAAGATGGTTGCTGCATTAATGCAGACCTGTTTTCAGTCCATTTTTTACTTGAAAGCCAAAGATTAATGTTGGTTTAGGGTTAAAGGTCTAAGTGGTATGCGTTTGGCATTGTAGGCATCTGAATTTCTCTTCTGCAACTTTTTTTGAATTCCTAAGTTAGAGGTAGTTTTTAGAACTTAATGTGAGAACACACTGTGTTTTGTTGTATTTTCTTGGTTGGTCTCTGAAACGTACTACTGTACAAATGTTGTCATCTGATCCTAAACACAATGTTAGTTGGAATAGCAAAGTGAGAAATAAGAACATCAGTCTTCAATACATGTAGTTTGTCCTAGCTGTGCACCTTATAATATTGCATGCAACTATGCCAAATCTCATAAGCTGATCTTGTTTTAAGTCAATGATCCTGAATGTGGAATCAAGCCAACATGCAGCATATAAGCCATATATATAAAACAGCCCAACAGTTTTTGCCTTCAAAGACGACAGTCCAACTCTATTTGTAACAGAGACTTCTTTGCGTCCAGCTTTTTCCATGGCAGTATCATCTGAGTAGGATTTGGCTCACGCAAATGGCTATCTCTGCACTTGAGAAAACAACCAATAACCTATATATAATTGTGGGGTTATTAGTTTTTTCTTCTCTCCTTGGAATACCCTTGCTCAGTGCCTGTTCCTGGCTCTTGTGATCCTGATCTGACACTTGCTGAAGCGAGCTGTGAAACCTGCAGGCTGCTCAGCAGAACCTGGGTTGGGCCCCGTCACCCACTTTCAGCAGAGAATTTGATGCCTGGGCTTAAGTTGATGGAGATCAGTGGCTTTGCTGGATCAGAAACAGTGTGCTGGACTGACACTGTCGTCCAGGCTCATAATAGAGTGACAGCTCGTTAGGGATGGGGACCAAGTCAGAAATCCAGTGATTTTATTTCCATGAGCATCAGTGGGCTTGGAGCAAGACCGCTTCCATGGGATACCACCTCTGCACCCTAAAGAGCTCACAGCTAGTAACCTGCTTCGAAACCTTTCTTAGAGCAGCGTCAAATATCTGCCTTGTTTTAAACCACTCAATTTAAAATGAAATAATTTCATTATTTTGGTAGGCAAAATCTTCTTAATCTGAAAGATAAATGGGAAAGGTTTGATAAAAGATAGGTAAATTCTGTTTTTTATCTTTAAACTTACCTGTTATAGATAGAAATACTTAGCTGTACAGCATTATCCATTTTAAAGAGGTTGAAGTTGGAGAGACTGAAGGAGAGAATCAACGGAACTGCTGCATTTTGATTGCATTTTTATTTTTGCTCTTTCCATTCCTGATGAGTTGTCACCAGATAGTTGTATCTTTAAAAACTCTGGCAAATAAAAAAATAATTCCAAATAACAATAACGTGCCTTCATTGTTCCTCTCCTCTTTTGCACTAGCTCCTTCAGAAACCTCACCTTTTTTGTTTCTTTTTGCAAGAAACAAAAGACATATGAGGACATGTGAGGCACAGCCTCTGCTTCTAAGCCTTGTATTTTTTCTTTACTTTGCATTTTCTGCATTCTTAGTTGTTTCTATATTATCTCTATTTATGGCCTGGCTACGAATATGATCTGTGATACCCACTGATTTCAACACAGTCAGGAGTGTGATCACTAGTAATGTACAAAACCACGTGGTCCTACAGTGTTGGTTGTCTGAAAATTTTTAGCATGTGATTTGGGCCATTACGATAAGGCTTTGGCATGTGAATTAGGGGACCCGACAGACAGAGTAGCTTGGTTGTGCTTGATCAGAGTGGGACTGCCTCTATAGTCAAGAGATTCTGGTCAGCACAACGTTTTAACTCTTTAGGTTTTGTCTCCTTTCTCTGTAAAAGCAGTGCTTTACAATTATGTAGCAAGAGAAAGGCAATGATTCTTCAGTTCTGATCTACTAAATCCTGATCCATCTTTTCCTACCTATATCCAGTGGGTTTTGGATTATTCCCTTTATCAATGTTCATCGAATTTGCTAACAAGTATTTTGTTCAACTTATTTCTGCTGACATCTTATAGCTCCTTCCCTGCTCCCCAAAAAATACCAATGCTAATTACAAACTATACTTTGAAAACATTTTCTGCATCCTAGACAATGACTAAAGACATCTATAAAATCATTCAACTGGAAAAAAGAAATCTCAGTATTTCATCATCAGCTCTCACAGATTCTGTGTGTGCCCAACTTTGTGCCTGTTATTGTGTAGTGATTTAATTGGCACCTGTCCTTTTGTGGTTGATCAGTCAAAGCACACTATTACCCCAAGACAAATTGAAATGTAAAACTTTAGACTTTTTGCACTACTAGCCATTCAAAAAAATCCTTTTGTTTGTTTGCGTTTAGTTAAATAAGTCAAATTACATGATGACTGAAGATAACAAAGAGAATGAGGACCATGCATCTGAAAGAGGAAGAACAGCCATCGTTTTTAGCTTGAAGAATGAAGTTGGAGGACTTGTAAAAGCATTAAAACTCTTTCAGGTATGTAATAATCACATTGCTACAGCAGCTCTGTATTTTTAGATTGTAGGGATAGTTTTGGAACACACTAGAATTAATTACATCCATTTATTAAGGATGTGATTCCTAACCTGGCTCCCACTTTGCCCCCAAAATTACCCACAAAGGCAAATTTATGCCTCAGAAATTAGATGCGGGTTGGCTAAAAATCTTCACAAACTGTATCATCTGCACCTACTAAAGACCAAGAGAGTTTTGTATTTTCCTGTCACGAAAAGAGGATTGGCACTCATTGTTTTTACTGCATATAAGAGGTGGGTCTGAAGCTCCTGCCGATGGCAGGTAGACACTTGGGGTGCTGACCCACACTGGGTTGAGTCCACTGCCCTTGTCACCCTGCCTAGCTGGACTGAGGGTAAGAGGAACTGCAATTGCACAACCGCATTCCTTTGCTGGCAGGTATCGTGCAAAGAATATGTGCAGTGCCACTGTGCTCTGTCATCTGGCCCTGTATGTCTTAGCCTGGGGTTTTCTCTGTGTTCCTGATATAAGACATATGATTAAATCATTTTTCAAATAAAAGAAGAGTGAAATTTATGCCCTGAAAACTATTGCTTTTAAATCGCTTGCTTGCTTGTGAGATAATTATATGGTGACTTGACTGGCATTTTGGTGAATTTCCCTGGACCCAATTGCTAATCGGCTTCCTATGGGAGGGATGAAAGGAAAAGGTCTATGAATTTAAACCTCCTCACTGTGTCTTTCTGTGCTTCCTGAATGTAAATGAAATTGAAAGAACACAGGTTCTCTTTCATTTTCTTCTGAATGGGAGGCTTTTTAAAATCAAACCATTTCCCCCCTCCCCCCCCCCCCCCCAATAAGCAAACTGCTATCAAGAGATCCAATTAACTAAAATAGCTTCACAAAGGTGGTGAATACTCATTTGAAAAACAAATTTTAGTTTTTAGTCAATCTGTTTGAAAACATTACTTCTTACAAAACAGGAGAAGCACGTAAATCTGGTACACATTGAGTCACGGAAGTCCAAGAGACGAAATTCTGAGTTTGAGATCTTTGTGGACTGTGACAGTAACAGGGAACAACTGAATGAGATCTTCCAGCTCCTGAAATCCCATGTCAATGTTGTCTCCATGAACCCAACAGAGCATTTCAATGTCCAGGAAGGTGGTAAGTACAAAAGGCAATTTTGATGAAAATGCACTTCTCGATGTGTGGGTTTGAAATCTTTTTATGGTGCCCACATCTGCATTTGTGTAGCGTTTTCAATCAGTAGCTACCAGGTTTATGCTTCTATGTTGTGAATGAGCGTAGTTTGGTTGACATGAGCAGGGCCATGTTGGCTGGTATCACCTAGGAATACAGGCTGTTTCAGGCTGCAAATTGCACGTCTGTTATCTGTGCTCCTGTCCCTTCTCAGCACAGCACAGCTGGCATGAGTGGGAGTTCCTGCACCCGCGCAGGCCGATGCAGGCTGGCATGTAGGCAAGTCTGAATGCAGGGCTTGGCTAGGGACTGTAAACCATGATGACAGAGGTATATTACTGACAGATCCGAGATCCCAGTTCAGTTTCAGACACTGGTGAGAGTGGAAGATGGATTCTGCAATTTCCTCATATTGCTTCGAGTTAGAGATGCCTAAAGTTCAGGGCAGCAGGAAGTTGGTCCCATGTATTTCTCAGCCACTGTGCTTGGCACAGGCTGGTAGGTAGGGGAAGGTGAGATCTGGTGTCTCTTGGATGAAAACATCTTACTTTAGCCCTAAGTAAGGGGAATTTCAATGTAAACATTCCCCCTGTCCTTTTTAAGAAAACCGAAGAGCATCAGGGCACAAAAACAGTGTATTAACCACTGCCAAGAGCTTGGTTATAAACTCTCTTGGGCTAAAAAAAAAAAAAAAAAAAAAGGTTGGTAGCAAAACTGTAATGATGCATTAGGTTACAAAACTAAGGCTGCAGGGCTGAACTTGCCTCTTCTTCTTCCCCACAACCCCCTCAGCAAAGCTGGATGCTTCTGAGGTACGTAACGGGACCACAGGCAAATCACTCCTCTGCTCCTTTCCACACTTTATACACTAGAAGATTCATGGCAGTGTGCGCAAGGAGTCCTTGTCTCATTTGGAGCCTCTAGATACTACTCTAACATTAACAGTAATAACAGTTGAGGGGCACAGAAAACCCATATTAACTATTTCCTCCCCTGGGCACTTTGGAGCTGGCCGTGCTCTGTAGGCAGACTGTGGCAGTGACAGAGGAGGAAGTGTGAGCTGTAGGCTGGTGCCAGATAGGCAGTGGACTCCCTTGTCTTATTCATGACCCTTTTAATTTATAGATTTTGCTTGTAACCGCCATAGCCATACTTGAAAGTAGCGTTTCCTCCCTCAGCATGCTCGGTGTTATTAATAACTTTGTGGATTCCATGCGTTCCCTAGACATGGAGAATGTTCCCTGGTTTCCGAAGAAGATCTCAGATTTGGATAAGTGTGCAAACCGAGTCCTGATGTACGGGTCTGATTTGGATGCTGACCATCCAGTAAGTATCTTTTCCCCCTATGCTCAATCCTTAGTGAAAACATACTGGGTGAAGCTTACTTTAAAAAAATTGCAGCTTTTCATCCTCCCTTTCCTTCCCCACAATGGTGCCTCTGTGGGTCTGAGCACCTTCTCTTGGGAGTTTCATGTCTTTTTCCTAGTTCAGGCAAGACCATCACTGAATTCAGCTCCCGTGCCTTACTGCAAGGCTTAGTCTTGTGAGGTCTCCAGGTCTGGGCCCTGAGTGGTCACACACAAATTTAAAAAAAAAAGAAAAAAAAAAGAAAAAAAAAAAGGCACTATTGTGAGGCAGGCTTGGTTCCTCCTCTTTCTTTCTTCCTTACTATAAATGGAGCAAACAAATGGGTACTTGGGCAGTGCAAATGGGCAATTTGTCCTGTAATTTAGAATAATCAAGTAAGTAATGAAGTTTGTATAAATACTGATATGACTAAAATGAATCCTTGTCTGCTGAATATATAGTTGCATGCATAAAGCTGCTGATCCTTACTTTGAATTGGAGTATTTGGTTAGTTCACAGTTATTAAACATTTCAGACTACAGCTATGAGGTTCCTGCCCTGTCCTTTCATTCTTACACAGCATACTTTTATATTTCCCAGCTGAAGAAATTTCAAGTGTCTTGCTTTAAATTATTTACTGCAGTTTGGAAACTCATTTAACTTTGTTTTTCCCCTTCCCTCTCCCCTAGGGTTTCAAAGACAATGTCTATCGCAAGAGGCGAAAGTATTTTGCAGACCTGGCTATGAACTACAAACAGTAAGCTCGACTTCCTCCAAAATAAGCCTTCTGGGTGCTTTGAAATAATAGCAGAGTGGACTGACAGGAGCTCATGTTCCCTGGGCTCAGATCTTGCTGAGATGTGCTTGGCTCAGGAATTGGAGCTGGAGGGGTAAAACGAAGGGAGATGTAAGACAAGATTAAAAGGTAGATCTAGGCCATCTTACAGCTCCCCGGGCCTCTGGTCGTCTGAGGATCAGCTCGTGGTTGCTCAGCCATTATGGCACCTGTGGCAGCGCTGATCCTCAGATGGGCAGCAATGCCAGCGTGGGCATTGTGGGCACTGTCCTGCAGTGTGGTGCATTTGGACGCTGTGGTCCTTCCCCGCTTTTCTGGAAATGGGTGCAACAAAGGAAGAGGGTGGACAACACGTTGCACAGCTGCCTGTGCCATGATGTACTGACTTGACTAGGGCAGACTGGTCTCCTTTGCAAAGGAGAGGGAGGGGAGGTAAGCCCCAATATATAGCCCATTAACTGGGCTATATAAAGTGTAAACTGCCTGGGCAAATGTTAATACTTGAGTTTTCTTTCCTGGTTGAAACTAGTGCATGTGATGTGTAGATAAGAAGTTTTCTGTGAAAAGAAACTGGAAGAGCTTCTGTCTTCAGAGATGCTGCTTGGGGGAGGGAGCTCTTAAAGTGGTAAGAGTTTCGTAGCCAGTGCTGTAAATTCTTTCTAAACATGGTTTTCATGTTGCTGTTGCCTGCTTGAATTTAGATGCCAAGATCTTCAATTGGAAATGACCTAGAAATGGTGGGTATCTAGAGCTCTATTGCACTGTGTATTAATGCAACTGGTTGCCACAGCACAGAGCCGGTAACTGTTAATGTGTCGTTAACAGAGATTCCCGTGGGAAATCATCTGCCATGCTGGTTACCTGGCTGGCAGTGGAGGCTCAGTGTAACACTCCCATTGCTTTCAGTGGGCTTTAGGTCACACCCTTGCTATAATCCACTTTAATCAAGATCCTGAGTGCTAAATAGGAGAGATGGACTATGATTAATGTGTTCGGATAGATGCTTGTCTCCTCTGCATAGAAGCATGATTTTTACCTAATGTGTATATTTAGCTGCTTCCATGCATTGTCTTATTAATTTAGGGAATTCTCTTTTTCTAAACAAATCAAAAAGGTAATGGAAGGTAATTGTAGACAGGGAAGTCCTACAGGGAGAAGGATGTGTTCTCAGCTCCTGAAGCTGTAAAGGTTTTGCAGGTATTTTAAACATTACTCTCAGCACTAAACATCTAAGAAACTGTTTACAGGATCAAAGCTTTCAGGCTCCAGTGAAGTCAATGCAAAGATACCTTTTAGTTGATTTAGGTGGAAAAGAGAGCAAGCCCTTCAACCAAAGGTTTTCTAGGGCATAGACCAGATCTCACTGTGTATTTGACAGTGCCTGATGCAATGGGATCTTAACCCCGATGAGGTGTCACAGCCAGATAAATGTTAAATAATCATAGTAAGTAAATGAGTCATCCATTATTAGCCGTTTACCAAGGAATGTCCTTTCTTCCTCTTCCCCTTGTAGTGGTGACCCAATTCCCAAGATTGAATTCACTGAGGAGGAGATCAAGACCTGGGGGACTGTGTACCGAGAGCTTAACAAGCTTTACCCAACTCATGCCTGCAGAGAGTACCTTAAAAACTTACCCTTGCTCACCCGATACTGTGGGTACAGGGAAGACAATATCCCCCAGCTGGAAGATGTGTCCCGCTTCCTGAAAGGTAACGTACTAATTGTCTTGCACAAAAAGGAATTAAGGTCCATTGCAAATCACAGTGCTATTATATGGGCACGAAAAAACATTCTTGGTCCCTTTTACTTCTGTTCATTCTGGTCCTTTCAGAGGCCTTTTGGCCATCAGTGTTTTAATGTATTGTGTCTTGAATATATACAAACAGTGACATTTGAGTGGCAATGCTACCTCTGAAGAGACTATTAGAGTTGGCTAAAGAGATACCTAGCTGTATTGTGTTGGCTCTGGACACGAAATTGTAGGAAATCTGCTTATACAGAAGTAGGAACGTTTTTACTAAATGTTGGTCATTCTCAAGCTTAGGCCTAATTTTTCTAATTGTGCCTAATTTTCCCACATGCTCTTGAGCGAAGGTAGTGCTGTGGCTTTTACCTCAATTGTAGCAGGAAAGGTGACAACATTCTGCAATTCTACGCTAAACTAACGTACAATTTCTCCGTTCCTTTTCAGAGCGCACAGGTTTCACCATTCGCCCCGTTGCTGGATATCTATCACCCAGAGACTTCTTGGCAGGATTAGCATTCAGAGTTTTTCACTGCACTCAATATGTTAGACACAGCTCGGACCCTCTCTATACACCAGAGCCGTGAGTCATTTAATCTTGGGGTAGAATTTGAGCAAGAGAGTTTTGAATCTCACTGCCCAGAGACAAGCTACTTAAAAGCTGTTCAAGAACACCAGCAAGAAAACTTGTTTTTTAAGGTGCTGAAGACTCAGCCTTCATGCTGAATATGATGAAGTTTTAGCATGCTCAAGTGCCACCTTCATAAGTACAGGATTTTCAAAAGTACAGCATGTTATTGGAGAGCTCTTACTGATGTCATTGTGTGCAGAGTTAGTTTAATATTCAATTGCCCCATAAATCTGGAGCTCAGATGTTAATTTTAGACAGCTTCATTTGAAAATCTGAGTTTATATACTTATGTAGAACTGGTATGACATGCTCAATTGCTTTCAGCTAAACATGATTGACACTCTTCTGTCTCTTGGATATTAAATAGTTTAATGCAAGACATTGTATCTGTTCAGTGGTGCTGCTTTTTCACTCTACTACAAAGACAGATCATGAGATTTCTTGGTTTGTTTCTTTTTCCAGAGATACCTGCCATGAGCTCCTAGGCCATGTGCCTCTTTTGGCTGAACCCAGTTTTGCTCAGTTCTCCCAGGAAATTGGTCTTGCATCACTTGGGGCATCAGATGAGGCTGTCCAAAAACTGGCAACAGTGAGTGTTTCGGTGCCTGGTGATCCTGTTAAAAGCTTTGTGCTTTACTAGGCTGATCCCACTCCATTGAATAAATTTGGAGCTTCATATCAACATCAGCCATGCCAGCTGCTAGACCTATGTGTTTCGCTGGTTCTTGGCTTTTAAAACATATAACAATTTTCCATGCTAGGAAAGGTTGATATGATTGGTATTTTTCTTCACTTGGCTATCAAGTAAGGGTGCAGGTTCTGGTGGTAGATCACTTCTTCCAGATTTAAATTCTATGGTCTGTTGCTTCCAAACAAAATGTTTTTACTTCTGGGAACATGTTTCAATGATTTTAAAAGTAATCTGTTTCTTTAATGTGTAGAATGAAATGATATGGTGTTTTTGTTGAATGTGGTGAGCACTAGCATTAGATACTTCTCAGCCAAGAAATGCAAATAATACAAATTAATCTTATTTCCTGGATATCAATTTCTGGATGCTTTGGCAAAAATATTTTAAGATTAAAATTAAATTTAGATTAAAAATAATTGATGCCAGTTATGAAATAACTGGTTTGCTGATATTTTTAATTTTTTTTCCCCACCTGGTGTAGCTAGTGGTAAAATTTCTACTACCTTCAGTGGGAGCAGAATTAAGCCATCTATGAAAATAGTGTTCCTCCCCATATACCTGCAGAAATCCTGAAATCCAGCAAACTAAACATCTTTAATTTTACAGGCCACTGAGCAAATGAGGAACAAACTGTAGTGGATTGATGTTTTCACTCACTCACAGAGATTCTCTCTATCCAGTGGTTTTTTTAAGCTGAAGCTGTCATGTCATGACAATATTTCTCAAAACAGATTTATGTCTCCATGTTCCTATTGATATGAACAGCTTCTAGCCTATCTGGATGATCTATAATATCAATCTTTCTTATGAGAAACATACAATCCTGTAGTTATTCATCCTTCCATTCTGGCTTCCCCCCTCTTTAAATATCTGAGAAGGATAACCGAGTGATGACTGTCTGATAGTTGCAACCGTTTGACACTACCTACAAATAGAAGTGCCCCCATCTAGTTCACCACAGCATCTTTTGCTGAAGCCTGAGTTATTATACTCCGTTCTCTGTTTCAGTGCTACTTCTTTACTGTAGAGTTTGGCTTGTGCAAGCAAGAGGGACAGCTACGAGTTTATGGGGCTGGCTTGCTCTCCTCAATTAGTGAGCTCAAGGTAAGAATATCTACTGTTTATTTACCTCTTTTCTTTGTTTGTACCTGATTATTATTGTCACTGTTTTGCCCTGGTTTTTATGAAGTATAATTCCAAAAATCCTTCTCTTGAAAACTCCTAGATACCTACTAGACTTTAAGCAAATTCACTGTGGCAGTAATCACTGGACGGTCTGCTTTTGGATATATGCTGAGCAGCTCCCATGTCTTTCGCAGAAAGCATTAGATGACTGGTATTTCTTAATGTTAGGTTCCAAGTAACTATTTTCAGAATAAAGCTCTGCTGGTTTAACCAGATTCTGAAAATATTGCTGCTGTTTACATGTGAGCCTCCTGTCTGAGGAATCCCTTTTTTGATACAGATTGGCAGAATATGACCGTTCAGAGTTATTCCGTTTGTTAAGCTTTAACCATCTGCAGATGAAAATTAAAAGAAGCAATGCACTAAATATGGTCTCACTTAATCTTTTTTTATTCACTCTACCTCATGTCATCTTCCTTGTGGATTATTTGGGTGGTGATGTTCGTCTGACACATCATAACACATTGTGTTACCAGCACTCACTCTCTGGCAGTGCCAAAGTCAAGCCTTTTGATCCAAAGGTCACCTGCAAGCAAGAATGCCTCATTACAACTTTCCAGGAGGTTTACTTTGTTTCTGAAAGTTTTGAAGAAGCAAAGGAAAAGATGAGGTACAGATTTCTTTTGTTCTGTGTTTTATAAAAGCAGGTTTGATTTTATGCATCTCTCAGTAGCAGCACCAAACCCTTTTATTCTTATCACAGTTTTATAATTATCTTTCATGGGGGTTGGAAAGCCAAGATTAGTATTTGCTTGGGTTTGCTTGGTCTTCCCTGTACTGGATGGGAAAGATGACGAACTATGTAACAATTACAACTATTTTTAAGGAAGTCAGTAGCTTATAAAAGTGGTTATTGATACTGACTGTACAGAGGATGCATTTGTGTTTTGTTTATAACTCCCTCTCTTTTTTTACTTGAATAGAGAGTTTGCGAAAACCATCAAGCGCCCATTTGGCGTGAAGTACAACCCATATACTCAAAGTGTGCAGATCCTGAAAGACACGAAGAGCATTGCCAGTGTGGTGAATGAACTACGTCATGAGCTGGACATTGTCAGCGATGCCCTCAGCAAGATGGGCAAGCAGCTGGAAGTTTAACACCCCTGTCAGCAATGTGGTGCACTTGGCAACTCTTTTCCCTACTGATTTCTTTCTAGGCATGTAATATGTTGTGTGCAGAACTCTCTCCTTTACAAATGGAAGAGTGAATGGCCCATAAGGATAATCACTTTATCTTGTTTCTCTGTGTAAAGTCCCTTACAGAATGTATTTCTCCATCCCCCTCAGATAAAAAAGGCCCCAAGTTCTTTGAGAAGTTGGTGGGGGAGTAGAGAAATTGCTAGACTGGAGCAAAAGTGTGGTCTGTGGATCAGGGCTGGGATCAGATGCTGCAGAAGGTGGCTTATGAGGCAGTAATGGAATAATTCGCCACAGGGAAATGTCCGTTTCTGACTCTAGTAGTCTATGCTACTCATTTTATAGCATTGCAGACTTTATAGCGTAGAAGCTGTAGTAATCAGTGCTTCGAAGTCTGTGCTACTAAGTTTAAAACTTGAATGATTACAATGGAGGCATCAGGTCAGAAATAGCTGGAGGTTCACCATGATAAAATTGAGGGGTCAAATCTTGCTTTTAAAGGGATCATTCTTGCCCCCAAAGAATTTCAAATGTGCTGTTGGCCTGTTCCTAGTATAAGGCAGAGATACAGAGCTGTTGCATGAAATCCTAATTCTTTTTATTTTAAGAGACTGCTATCAGCTCAGAAAGTCAGGATTTTTGTTGCTGTCTTTGATATTGCGCCTGAGGGAAGACCTTTCCTTACAGAAATACCATTTGCCTTTTTCCTGATTGAATTAACTTAGCAAAAAATACAGCAAGCCATCAGGTACTGACTTAGCACAAATCCTAAAACCATTTCCAAATTACAATTTAATATTCAAAATAGTTTCATTGGTTCTAAAATAACACCAAAGTTTTTAAAATAACAGCCAAAGTTCATAGTCTAGTCTGGCTTTTTGTAAGATTAAGTATCGTATTGGTTGCTTGGTCATTTTACTGACCTGCACAAGCTGCACAAAGATACATTTTGTTTCTTCTTTACTGGGCGTGAACACCTTCATTCCCTGTCAAGCAAATGATAACTGAAAGGCCCAAGCATTTCATAGGAATTCTGTGGCTATGAATGTAACAAAATACCTTGTAGCATAAAGTATATCTAATTTCAAAGAGCACTTTACAAGTGGTGGGAAGCAGTGTCCTGATGAATTGTCTCTATCACGTAATAGCAAAATTCCTGGTTTTCAGGGCTCTGTACAAAGCTGTGCCAGCTGCTGTTTCTGCTGACCCTGACAATGAAATTAATATATGTACAGGATACGATACATTTGAATGGAAGATCTGTGATGTGCAGGGTGTATTTAATAGCACTGATTCTTCATAGGTAGAACTTATCAGGAAATCCAGAATTTGCAGCTGTGAAGGTCGCTGGAAAAATGGACTGAAATCTTAAATACACTGGGAACGCTAGTCCAGGATTTTGAGAACTTGAAAGGACTTTCATGAACCTCTGTGCTTGAAAATCAGTTTGAGTTTCATATGCTTTCCAATAGGCCACATATGCTCCATAAGCAATTGCTGGCTCAATCTTTCCAAATATATTCACTGTTTAAATTGTCTAGATCATTTTTTCTGTGACTATTAACCCACCATAACTATTTTTTTTTTAAAGAACATTTAAGACATAGAAATATGATCTACAACATTTACGGCTTACATTATATTTAAAAATAGATTTTATGAGCTTTGTCTTTCTAAAGAAGAAACCTTTTTATAAGTGAGTAGTAAGGGAGGATCTATTTTTTCTGCTTCTGTGATAAGTTAATATTCAGCTGCATTTTTAAAAATGTTGGATTTTGTTGTTGCAATATACATAGATCTGTGTTATTTCAACTCTTTGTCTGAATTATGTATACATTTCAAGTAGCAAACCTTATACTTGCTAAATTATCGCCTAATTTCAAATACTTTGGAAAAACAACAATTGTATCTTTATTTGCACTCATGTAGCAAAAAATTGAGTAAACTGCTAAAAGTAATACAGAGAAAGATGCAGTTCCACGGCATTAACAACATGTATGTTTGGCTTCACGCATCCAAACCTTCTGGCTGTGTAGAACAGTAATAATTTAAATATTTTAAACTATCCTGGAGGCTTTAAATGTCACTGAAACAAATGACTTGTTGGTAATTATTAGAAGCAAAACCCCTTTACTTCAGCACTGTAGCAATAAACACAAAGCACTCACTTCTGACTAAGGCTTTGTATGTTTTATACTGTGGTTCAGGTATTCCACGTGACAAGTCCATTGGGAACTGTATGTATTTATTTGAGGCGTGACTTGTCTTCCCCTCTTCTTTTTTTTTTATTTAAAGTCTTAGGTTTTGGGTTTTTTTTCTGTTGAAACGGGGGTGTTGAAGAGTTTCAAAGGCCCTGGCCGCGGCGGGTGCTCCCCCCGCCATCGGTGGGGCTCTGGCAGCGCCGGCAGGACGGGGCGCTTGGGCTTTGGGGGAGTTTTTCGTGAAAGCGGCAGCCGGAGCTGGAGCCCGCCGGTGCGGTTCAGGGAAGGGCGGCACTGGGGGCCGGGCCAACAGGACGGCAGCTCTTCGTTCCAGCTGCCCCCCGTGGCTCACGAGGGCTTTGAGAGGGTCAGCTGGCGCTTCCCGCCCCTAACAGGGAACTCCTCGGGCGAAGCCGTAACGGAGCTGCCGACAGTTGCCCAGCGGCCGCACTCCCCACAGGGCCCCCGGGGCGCGGCGACTGCGGCGGCCCGGGGTGAGGCGGGGCCCCGCCGGAGCCCGCCCCCGCCCTGCCTCTTCCTCCGCGGCCTGCGGCGCGGCGGGAAGGGTGAGGGGCCGCCGGCCCCATGGAGGCAGTGCTCTTCGCGTGGGTAAGTGGGCGCTCGGCACGGCGCGGTGAGGGAGGCCGGGGGGAGCTGGGGCCTCCTTCTGCCCCGCGGCCGCGAGATGGCGGCTCTGCCCGTACAGCAGCGCGGCCCTCAGGGGGCGACGGGCGGGACGTGGAGCCCAGCTGCTTGCCTTCCCTTGGGCTGCTGTGGGGTTCGGGGGGCCGGGGCTGTGTGCGCTGCCGCCGGCTCTCGCCCCGCTTCCCCGGGGAGGGGCGACCCAAGGTTCCCCCTCCCCGAAAAAAAAATAATGCTGTGGTAAAGTTGTGGTGAGTCGCCCTCATCGCAGTTCATCGGCTCTTTGCCGCTCCTCGAGGAAGCCGGGAAGCTGAAGACTTTGTCCTGCGGCTTCCCCCCGCCGAGGGGTATCCTGCCGGGGCTGAGCTGTGCCGTGGCCCGTGTCCTGTGGGGCCGGCGTGTTGCTCAGCTCCGCGCCCAAGGAGGCGGCGACCTGCTGCCACCACCGAGGCGTGGGGGACGAGTGGAGGCTCGTTTCACTTCAAGTGCGTGGCCTGGGGTGAAACCCTGAGCTCTTCGAAAGAAACAAGGCTTTTTTTTTTTGGCCGTTCATCAGAACGGTGATTTTACCTGATGAGCCAAAGGGGGTCTAAGAGCCATTAAATGGGTATCTCTTCTCCTTGTTAGCTCGTTTTGCTCTGCAGTAGTCATGCTTGGTAATAACCTATCAGTCTTCAAGGGTAAACGAAGATAGGTATGTTAGCGTTAGGACAGACACTTGTGTGTGGCTTGCAGTTCCTCAGGCACCTGTTTTCTTTCTGCACCTCAGCTTGCCTGTTTTTGAAGACTTGAACATTCGTTGCAAGTTATAGGCTAAAATGAGAGCTTGTGACAAGCCTTCTAAAAAGAGTTATGTCTGTTAAGTAGCAGCATGCTCTAAAACGGTCTACCAGTAGTAGTGACTGTGAGACAACAACTTGATCTGCCTGTTGAGCTTGAATCCTGACATCTCATCCACCTGTTAACTATGGGCTGAGGCAAGCAGCCAGATGCTTTTGTCTGAAATGTCATTATTGTTCCTGTAGATACAAAATGTTTATTACTAAATGTGTCCTTTTAAGATACACCAGGTGCTGCGGTGGGGTGTAAATAGAGAGCAGATAGACAGGGGGAGCACAGGTGAGGTAGGGAAAGTCCCCCCTGGGGATCACCAGTTGGGAGCAGTGTGGGTGTTGAGTGTCGCTGTTAGTGCAGTGTGTGGGCTGGGAAAGTTACTGAATCTGCCTTTGTGAATGAAGGTTGCTGTTAAAACTGTCGGACACTTAACAGAGCTTAAGTTGGCTAAGAAATTCCCTGACATGTTACCACATTGTCAGTGGTTGCTTTCTATGATTGGATTAGTGGCTATAATTTTGTACTTATAAAATTATAATAATTAGTATATTTTCATTTTGACCACTTTAAGTTAAAAGACTTAGTTAAGGAGGGATAAGTGTTTCTGCTTTACTTTGTTAGGTTCCAGAATAAGGTAGCATGTCTTTCTGATCTTGTTTTGGAGGTGGACTGCCCGAAAGCATTGGCATGAATAAGATCTTAGTGATGAGTGGGAATCATTATCATTAAAATTAAACAGGTGGTAATCATCCTGATAATGATTACCTTAGTAACTGTTAGCCTGCAGTTAGAGTCTTACCAGGATATATTCCAGTATGTTTCTTAAAATACTAGGGTTGCAAGGGCAGCCTTAACGATAGCAAATTTAGGGCAGTCCTGGTCTGTAATCCTGGGGGTCCTGTGTGACAGCAGTAAGAATGAAGATTGCCATTTTGGGGGATTTCCAGGAGCAAATACTGACAGGTTAACCTGTGACATGCCCCTGATAAGCTTGTTTGCTCTTAGGAGCAGATCTGTATCTGTTTTTGTTAACTTTTTAAAAAATGTGTTATTTTTCTGTGTGTATTTGAAGGGTGCAAACAGCTATGGACAACTTGGTCTTGGTCATAAAGAGGATGTGCTGGTACCTCAGTCACTGAAAGATGTTTCCTGCAAATGTCAAGACATTAAAAGCATTACTGGAGGAGGGGGACATTCTGCAGTTATCACGGGTAAAAACATTGCACTTACAAGGAGTGTATGACTTCTAAACACGTTTTTTTTTTTTTTCCTCTGTTTCCCTGTTGATTTGGTGCTGCCACCTATCTGTGGTTTCTGTTCCTGAGCAAGTACCAGTTCTTAGTTGCAAAACAGTTTTCTCCCATGCCAATTAACTCAATATTTTGGGGAAACTGGGGAAATTCCTGTTTTGCTTATCTTCTGTGGTTACTTTATGGTTATGTGAGGACTGTTTCTTAACCTGTTTCATGTAACAGCTTTTCATACAAAGCAGCCAATTTTTCTGTATGGAGGATGGGGGGTGGGAGGGATGAATCAAGTGGGAGGTTGTTCAGTCTTGAGAAGTTTTAAGGTAAGGAGCAGAAGATAACATCTGGTCTTTGAAAGGTTCTGCTGTATGCTGTAGCTAATTAGGGGAAAGAAGGGATACATCTGTTGATGAAAAACTTCATTGTGGATCTTGGTTAGAGGTGCCTGTCTTACATGTGGATTGTTTCCCTTGACAAACCTGACTCTCCGTAGCTGTGCTTATTCAGAGGTGTTTCTGATGCATCAGAAATAACTGTTTCTCCTTCTTTTGGCTTGATTGCAGTGCCTAAAATGACAATCACTGTCACTATTTATCACAGGATCTCATGGCATGTACGCTTGTCTTTTTAGTCTGTGAAGTGGAACGTGATTGTATTGTTTTGTTTTTTCTTCCAGGTGCAGGAGAACTCTTTGTATGTGGCCATAACAAAGATGGGCAGTTGGGATTGAATCACACAGAGGACGTACTGCATTTTACTTTGTGCACTGCCCTGTCTGGCTTTTGTGTAAAACAAGTTGCCTGTGGCTGGGATTTTACAATCATATTAGTAGGTAAATCTGTCTCTGTAAGAGCTGGAGAAATATGGTGATATAGAGAACATGCTGAGAGTTCCACGTTGCTATTGCTTGTGCGATGCACAGGCACTCACAGGTTTTAAGCTACTTGCCTTGCAAACTAAATTACTCCATGTTCCTTGTAACCCAGTGAACTTCAGACCTTTACTGAACATGATGTGTAAGACCAGAAGCCTATGGCCTCGGGGACTTTGGAACAGGACGTGTTAGGTCCTTTTTTGAGCTACTTGGTTGTGATATTTTGCATGTTAGAATGTTACAGTGCTTTGCTTTTGCTCACAGATTTACTGATTGAGCTCTAACACTTCATTTTGCAGGATCTGGCCTAGTTCTGTCCTGTGGGTCTAACTCTTTTGGACAATTAGGAGTTCCTCAAATATCAAGTCCATGCTTGATTCCACAAAAGATTGAGGTAAAGATTTAAAAGGAATTGTGCCTCAGAGCTCCATACTTCATATTGCTTCCAGCAATTTACAAAGGTTGTCTGACCTCAGTGGGCTTTAAGCCAGACTCCTCAACTATTTTTTTATAGACTCTATCTGTTACAGTAAACTTACAAAGTAAAGGACCAAAGATGGTCATTGACCCAAAAATTAGAAGCTAAGGCTGCTTTTCTTGTTGTATGAAGAAGTTGCCAACTTCTAACAGAAAGTTGTCTTTTTCACTAGGGATTATACCATTTCATAATGTATTTTGATAACATCTGTAGAATGAGTCTGATATTCAGGTGATGTGAATTGATACTAAATGTAGTGAAACTGTGCAGATTTACTCCAGCTGAAGTTTTGCCTCAAGTGTGCAAGATACTAGATATGTTTTGGTACATGAAGGGTATGTGCCTTCACTGTACTTTGTTGGAGGTTTTTTCTTAACAGCTCAAAGCAAAACAAAACGAGCCAGCAATAATCCACCCCTGAAAAAAACAAACTGCATGATGAAGTTCAACAAAGTTAGTTATGCCAATTCTTTTGGCACAGCTAACAAATCTATTGCTCTTGTGCTTCTTATGCAGCAGTTCTGTTTTTTAAGTACATGTTGTTTTTTAAGTGTATCAATAACTGTCAGAGTTTCTTCCCCCCAGATGAGGACTGTAGTATTATTTCTTGGCTGTAAGAACAGTTAGATAAAAATAAGCTTTGTCACCCCCAAAATAATAGAAATGTGAGAAAGCATGTAGCTGCAGGAAAACTAGACCTGAGAGAATAAACTTTAATTTTATCACTGTAGAGATTAAAATGATTTTTACTTTTGCATGTAAAGGAACTGATAAGTATATTGACTCGCTTCTTAATCTAACCTCCAGTACTTACTAAAAAATATCAACTTCCAAGGAAATAGGATGGAAAGTTAGATAACAGTTTCTCCGTTGTTGAGTATCTTCAATTGTAAACGCTAAGTGCTGGACTTTGACAGCATAGCTTGTATTGTTTCTGTAAGTCATGTGGAAGTCTATGGTGATATTTGTAGGTGAGGCACTGCTGAGTGTGAGTAGGGAGCTTGGAATGTAGCCCCAAATTAATTTCTTTAAAATGTTTTTAGTAGTAGGTACTGAGATTTCTGTAACATCAGAAAAGCTTTCCTGTTGTTGGTTATAAGCCTAACAGTTTAAAAAAATTTCTCACAGGAATTCTAATTAATCCCTAATTTAAACCGTAGTTTCTTATTTGGAGAACGCTAATGACACACTTTTCCATCCACATGACCTCTCATGTCTAATGAAACCAATAACTTCAGAGCAGAAAGGATTCTCAGACAAGAAATTTAGCCTCCTGGCTCATGCCAGATACTCCTTTGCTTTTTTTAAGGTAGGAGAGGAAGGACAGCTGATCCCCTAGGTAACCCCTATTGAATAGGGCTTAACTTGCCTGATGTTTCTGTATCCTTTACATTTCCTGGGAGCATTATTCCAGTATGGTGCCTTGAAAATGGTAGTATTGACAGTGCTAATCTGAATCTGTGTCCCCCCTGACCACGTGGACCATTCATTTATTTGGAATATTTTCTCTTTTGGTTTGTATCCTGTTAAATGTTTGGGCTTGATGCCATCTATTTTAAATAGTGTTACATCTGTAAGAAGAATAATAAATTTGCAGAGTACTCAGAAGTGGAGAAGTGCCAGAATTGAAGTACCTGGTACAAACTTAAGTCACTCATTTTATGCATGTGTGACTTGGTATAGTCTTCTTTTGCATGATCATATTGGACAACCTTCAGTGGTGTAGGTGGTACCATCAACTGTATTGTTTGTGAGCAGAGGACTTGGTAAGACTGAACAGCTTGATGGAACTTATTACTGCTTGTCACTGGTACTTGCTGCAGAGGTTTTGGTGTAGTTCTTGAGGAACACTGAGTTAAAATTAAGAAATAAACATATCTGTATTGCCAGGAAGGTTCCTTTTTTCATGTGAGGATATTGACTGTGGCTTTTTATTTATTGCCACAAAGCTGTACATCCAGTTGCTTTGCTTGGTTTTTGGGGTTTTTTTTGTTTGGTTTTTTTTTTTTTTTTGGAAGATGTTCCCACTAATTTTGGTTGCCCAAAATTTACTTCCTATGTGATATAAAATGTTGATATGCATTGTGACATGCAGGCTGGAATTGCGAGAACTATTTTCATAGCATTCCACTTCTGTGTTTGGCATATTTTGCTTTTAGAGGCATTGAATGCAAAAAACAACTAAAATATATTTTTCTTTTACTTGAGTAGTCTCTCAAAGAGAAGGTGGTGGATGTTGCTGCAGGACTGAGACATGCCCTTGCTGCTACAGGTAAATATGTCATCATTCTTATATAATTTCAGTAACAAATGAAATGGGGTTTTAATGGCTTGGGGTGGGGGGGGGGAGATGAAAGTTATTTTAGGTGCTGTGTGGTTTTGTTTTGTGTTGTGTGTTTGTTTGTTTGGTGGTTTTTTTTGTTTGTTTTTTTTTTTTTTTTTTTTTACAATTGAGGAACAACAAACTACACATGCTCTTTTATTTTGGTTTAATTTTACATGAACTTTAGTATGGGTTCCAGGTAGTGGACTCTAACTGAAGATGCAAAGGAGGTGCTTGGAAGAAGAGTGGGATCTCTGGTGCCTGTATGAATACTGCGAATTAAGCTTCCCTGAGCGCTGCGCTCAGTGGACATCTTGATTCAGGGCTAGGTCAAGTCTCTGAAAGATCCTGAGGAGAAGACAAGTGACTTTACTCCCTCAGTGTGCTGGACTGCACAAACAAATTAGCATGAAGAGAAGGAAAGGGCAGAGAAAGTGAAATGAACTTATAGTAATAAATAAATTGTGTCTGTTCCTGAGGCGCTACAGCTATGGGACTTCTGTTACTGAGTCCCAATAACGTCCTGATATAGGCCTCAGAGAGCTGAGACAGGTTGCTTAGTATCTTCTTAGTTTTCTTACCTGCATAAATGAGACTACAACTGTTTGTGCTTGATGACTTCACCAGGGTTATCCGTATGTTTATGGGGTATGTTTTTGGCATGAAGGTTTTTAAAATGTAATTTGAATCAGTGAAAATGAAGTGAATGTACCTTTAAAACTAATAAATGAGTTAAGTGATTTTGTTGGTGTTTGTGTTTTAATCTCTTCTATCTGTGTTTACTCTGGAAAGAGAGCGGTTTGGTGTTTCAGTGGGGAACTGGCATGGCATCTCGGGCAAAGCGTGCAAACCAAGGAAAAACCCTTCCCCTGTTCTTGACAGCAAAGGAGCCCTGTGAAGTAACAGGTAATCCAGGAATCCAATTCCTTTGTAAAGGATAGAGCAGAAATATAATTTGGAGTGACATGTAGCATCCTTTTATTATAAAGCCACTTGGTATTATAAACATGTAGTGAAGTATCTGAAGGATAGAATGGGTGTACAAGGCCATAGTCTATGGGGGAAAATGATAGTGAGTCTTGCAATGTCTGTGACCCAAAAGCAGAGGCTTTTATTATAAAATTCATCATCATCCTGTTACACTTGATATAGCTCTGTTTTATGTCTATGCATGAAATGATATCTGCTGTACAAATTTTATGAGACCAACTTTTCTCTAGGCCTGGAAGATGTAAAGGTGAAGAGGGTTGCTGCAAGCTCCTACCATTCGGTGTCACTCACAGGTAGGCCTTAGGTATAGAAGTGAAAGTCCTTGTCTTGGCCTGTAAAGGCCAAGTGCTTTGGAAATGTTTGTCAATTTTTGTTAGACTGGTCAAATTTGATCTGGCCTTGTTAGTGCTGGTTAATAGTTTTGTAGTGGTTCTGGATTCTGAGAACTTTTGGTTTTTTTAAGAGCTGGATTCATGTTTTGAATTCTCTGAATTCTGTGTTTTCTCTTGGGGTCAGGTGTGACTTAGCCCTTATGAGTAAGTAAGGGTCTGGGCTCTTAATGGTTAGAAACTGTGAAAGGATTTGTGGAAGCACATGGTTGGTTAAGTCTCTGGAGCTGCAATTGGGTAACTGCGTTGGGTAACTCTGGATGAGTGAGTGCTGGAACCAGTGCAACCCTTTGTCCATGGAGAAAGAGTATGTTAGGTGGTTGTCCCAAGGAAGACTGCTGTGGCTATCCTTCTGCTATAGCTTCTGTAGCTATACCTTCTGCTATGTGAGCTAATGCCTCTGCATGGGGCTGTGCTGTGCAGGGATGTGAGATTGCCTGGAGCTATCTTAGGTGGCTCTAATATAACAGTGTGCAGATCTCTGTGAGATAATGTAAGAGCACAAGGCTTATTTAAAGCAGTAGGAAGTTGCTTTAATTGCTTAGCCACTTCCATAATGTCTGCCATTTGTTCTTTGATCTTTAGGCAGTGCTCCCATGCTGGGGTATTAAGTATCCAGTAATAAAAGTCTAATGAAGATTTGTTTGTTTGTTTGTTTGGCAGACTGGGAGAAGGGGAAACAGAATAGCTTTTCATGCTGTAGTCTTACAGTTTTGAAGTGTGGAAAATATATTGAACCTTATGAAGACAAATCTTTGCCAAACTTTATAGGAACAAGTTCTTAGCAAATATGCAGCCATCTGGTACCTCTGTCATCATTAAACAGAGCACTGGAGTATTTGCTTGTGCAGATCTACAGAGATTTAGTTGTATGGGGAGATGTTACAAGATGTAAATTATATTTAATTCTGAGATGCAAAGGGTTATGTGCGATTAGTGAAGAAGAACTATAAGGACAAATAGAATCTACTGTAGCTAATTAGGACACTGTAGGGAGTGAACAGATTATTCTTTCGTGCTTTTGCTTTTTATTAAAGAGAGCAGTCTATTTGGCAGCAGGGGAGCCAAGATTAACAAAGTCAGTGCCAGGGATTTTAATAATGTGATGCTGTTCCTGCCCTTCATCTGCAAGATACTTGTTATTACTTAAAATATTTTGTATTTTAAAGATACTTGATATAGTAAAGATACTACTGCAGGGTGTAGTATTTAAATGGGGATTTTTTTTTTTTTCTAAGAATCTCTCACACTGTGGTGCAGTTTTCTTTGGCTCTGTTTCATGAGCCGCCTGCTGGTAGGATACCAAACACCTGCAATCGGGCAGGTTTTTGACACAGGCAGGGCTGTTCCAAACATGAATGGCGGTTCCTTTAAAAAAAGGATTGTAGTCTACCTGTATCCAAACGGGCCTGAAACTTCCAGTGATGGGAATATGGTGCTAAGTCTTAGTGTCTAAGTTTTTGTTAAAACCTACTCAAGAAATTAGATGAGGGTTGAGCATGTGATGTTTTCCTGGATAAAGGAAATGCACCTTCTGGAGAATAAAGGAGGTGACAGAGGCAGTGCATGTTAGTTGTGGAAACATGAATGGCCATAATGTTTTTCTTTGTTGAAACAAGCTGTTTCTGTCACCTCTTTTTTTCTCTCCAGAAGGTGTGTGTACTTCACTCTGGGAAGGAATTTATCAATTTTAGTGGAGAATTCAAATGAAACAATTGCTTGATTTGGTTTTCCTTTTCATTTCAGTTGTGTTGTTTTATTGAGGAATGTGGGAAGTCCTACAGATGACTGTCAATAATGTGTAACTTGACAAGTACTGGCTTTTGCCCCCCTCCTTCTGTCTTCTTTTTCACTAGCAGTACTATAGTGGAATTCTTCTGGCTCATTCTTTCTGTTACTGTTACCAAACTGAGATCATTAAATATACTGTAGCCCAAGTCCTACTTTTTTTTTTTCCTTTGAAAGATTTACTTCTGTCATGCTGCTTGTAAAGAGTTCAGTGCTGACCTGAGACTTCCAGAAGCCTTGAGTGTTGTGGATGTGTGCTCTGAAAAATTCCATGTTGCAAATGATATGGCTTCCAGTCTTTCTGGGCCCATGATCATGTACTTCATGTGTGCAAGATTTATTTCTTATGCTTGCAGCTTGTAGAGGGTGGCAAAGGACTTCAGAAGGCCTGACGCAGCTCATGTTCTGTTAAGTGTTTCTTGTGGATTGTATTTTTTTTTAACATGGAGGCCTAGAACCTGGGCAGAATGATTTTGTGTTGAAAAGATTGAACTAATGATATGTAGTATCTGCAGAAGGACTCATCTGAACAGTCATCTTGTTACTGTCAATTGGTCGTTAGGCTGTGAGCAACTCCAACTTGAACCAGTGAAACATATGAAGCAATGTGGATGTTTCTGTAAATATAATTATCCCTGTGGGTGGAATCCTGGAGTGTGCACTTGCCACAAATACTTATTCTAGAAGAGGGGTGGGGGAAGACAGGCAATTAGTTACAGAAGTCTCTCACTAGTTGTCTAGCATTGTTTTGAGGTATGGTAATATTTTAATTTTATCTTGTGATGGGTGGTACCTGCTTTAGCTGTATGTTCATAGCTGTGTGTCACATTCCTTTAGAAAGTGACTGAGCAAGGTGAGGCAAAGAGCATTAGACTGTCCCTGCTTTGGGGGATTTACTGAATTTGCTCAAGCTGGAGAAGGCAGGAGAGCTATGAGCAAGAGTTTGTAGCTCTTGTAGAGAGGCTGGGAGACTGTAATGCAGAGCAGGAGCAGCCAGCCAGGCTTTGAAGAGTCTCACATACTGGAGCGGAGTTAAATTATTTGCTTCAATTCAGGAAGTTATTTACTGGACTGAATCAAAGCTTTGGGGTGGAGGTAAAAGCTGGCCTGCAAGAAGGAGTAGACTGAGAGGGACTGCTCAGTGAGTGTCCCCAGGATGTTTTGATTTTTTTGTTCCAAGAAGTTGACTACTGTGGTTGGTTTTCTAATAAAACTTGGACTTTGCTATAAACATCTTTCAGTCTTTGAGAGGCTCACAGTGGAAATGAGGTCTAGGCAGTTTGACCTGAAAGGTCTGGTTGTTTCAGGGAGTTAGTGTAGCCCTCAGAAAACAGGCTATGTTAAGGCCCTTGCAGATATTTCTGATATCCTAGTTACAGTTTGCACACATGTGGTAAAGAGTGGTAGGAAAAAGCATACAGTGAAAACACAAATTGAATGAAACATTGTTCTTTCCTCAGCATCATTGAGTTGAGACAGAGCCTGTATCTGGTGGTGTTCTATGTATATCACTTTCAACAAATTTTACTTCTCTGTCTATTGTAGATGAAGGACACCTGTATGTATGGGGTAGCAACAAACATGGGCAGCTAGTGAGCAGAGAGATCTTTCTTATTGAGCCCAAGAAGATTGAGACTCAGTTTTTCTCACATGACAAGATTGAAGCAGTTTGGAGTGGCTGGACCCACTTGGTGGCACAAACAGGTAGGATATCTAAAAAGCAGCAACATATGGCACCAAAACAGTAAATTGTCTTTATTGCATGCAAACAGTGTTCTTTCTCACTGATACTGGTTGGATGCAGAGTTTTGCAGTTTCACCTGAGCAGTGGTTGTCTCTTGAAAATGATAAGGACAGACATCTTTTGGCTTCTGTCCCTGAAGTATTATTGTGCTTATAGATCAGAGGGCCTAGCATCTTCATAAATGTGTGTACCTGCATGTACACACTAGAGGGATGCAGCCTCTCTGCATCATCAGGTTACTAGTATACCAGAACATATATGAGCTTCTAAAGATCATTCTGCTGGGTCAGTTATGACATCTTCTTTGGAGATAAAAGAATTTGGTGGAAAATTTGCTTCAGAAAATAGAGAGGTAGGAAAATATGGCTGCAGCTTCCAAGATACGTGACTATGTTTGGCAGGAAGATATGGGCAAAACTCTCATTCAGGCCACAGGAATTGGGGAGGGGGCAAGATAATCCTGAGCAAGTGTCTGTCTGAAAGGCATGGGGGCATAGATATGTACCATTCCCAGGTGTCCTGAGTGTTAGCTGAGGATCTTAAGAACAGGCACAGCTGAGAACCCTCTGCTTCTGCCATCCCATTTGAGAAGGCATGGTCTCATTGCAGTAAGTGAAATAAATTACATGGCTTTGCACAACTGTACTAATCTTTCTGTTCTTCAAGAGTGAGCCTAGCTTTTCATGCTGCTCTTCTTTCGTAAAGTGTTTTAAGGACAAATAAAATCATGTGTTCAGAAGAAAGTCAATAAACTAGAATAAGCTGGCTTGTATGTGTGCGTGTGTTTGTGGTCAAATCCAGAAAATATTTAGAAAAGATCAGTAAAAAGAGGCATCATTAGACTTGAAGAGCATCCCCTGAAGATGAAATGAAACAATATTTTATGTTGAAGCTGTACCTTCCTAGGAACCTTTCCAGTAAGGACAGTGTGAAAGCTTGCCACATGCAGAGGGCTGTAGGGTTAGATTCTTTCCTAGGAAGAGATAAGGGGAAGGCTATGTAGTAATGACATTCATGCATAAAAGGATGGTTGGTGTGATTAAGGTCGCTAATGCATTTGTATTGTTGCTCTGTTGTGAACTGCAAAGGCAGGAGGGAAAGGTAGATGAGATGGAAAGGTAAGACAGACACCTGAAACTATTTTGTGGTGTTCACATGTGAACAATCTGTGCTATTTGCTTCCCCTGTTGCACACTGTGTGGTGTGATAGTTAAGACTAATGAGGATGAAAGTCTTCCGTGGAAAAAACAGAATAGCCAGATTTATATTAGCAGGAGTAGCATACGTGCATGTCTGCTTTTGCCTTGTATAAACTGCCAGGTGAGGAAGTGAAGAGCAGATGAAAGTATTTTTCCTAGTCACATTGGAGATTGGAGAGCCTATTTGCCTGTCAGGGTACAGCCTGTTTGTTAGGAAAACGGCAGAAGGGGCCACGGATATGTTATTAATATTTACTGCGTTCTGTAATTACAGTTACTCGTTCAAGGAGTACTTAGCCTTCAGCATGGGTAGTTTTATTTAAATGGAGTTCTCACATGCCTAAAGGTCAGCATGTGCTTAAGTGTTCTATTAAATTGGTGCTGTAAATCCTGAAACAGTCATGCAGTAATATCCCTTGCTCTGTGAGAAAAGTGTCTGTTTTAATTACCATATACTGTGAAGTCTTGGTGCTAGAATTTGGAGGGATGTGACGCATGACTAGAAAAACAAATTGGTTAACTGTTCTTGTTTCATAGCATTCATTGTTTGACATCAAAGTACATGAGAGAAATGTAATGTAAAAAAACTGCATTACTTCAGCTGCTCTCTTAGCTATTTAAAAGAGATGATTGAGCTCTGATTTTTAGAGGATGCTATATTGAAAATTTCAGAGCTGTAATCAATGCTATGTGCTACCTGGAAACTTTTCAGGTGGAGTAAAGGAATTCATTTCAAAATGTAAACTTCTTGAATAAAGTGCTTAGTGTCATTCTCACTGGAACAGAAATGGTAGGAAAAAAGACATTAGTCAGGATAACCTATTTTAAAAATTGGATCTTGTCAACGTGATTTGCCTTTCTTCACTATTTCTTAATAATGCATACCCACTAAGTAAAAGTTCCCCAAAGTTTTAGTAACTTTAATGTTTTGCGTAGTTGATACTTATTCATGGCCATTACAGAAATTAAGTGAATATTTTAGTAGGTGATTTTAAGAAGGAAAAAAAAAAGTATGTCGAGTGACTAGCAGGCTTTTTTTTTTTGAATGTTTGAAAGGAATTTGAATAAAAATAGGCTGACTTTTTACATCTGCATTAGAAAACTGGCCAAGTAATGCAGTGGCATAAGTTATTGCTGAAACTGAATTTTATGTATTTAGAATTTTAAATCTCTTCAAAAGTCAATGGACCTGAACCTAAATCATCCAGAATAAGGTTTTGAATGGCCTTTGGCAGCCTCTAGATACCAATAAGAATCTCATGGGATTTTGAAGGGTTGCTCAACTACTAGACGTAGTGTGAGCTAAGCACTTAACTGTTTCTGAAAAATCACTCACTGCCTGTGATTAACCTTGCAGCTAAGTAACTGAAAAATGCAGCCCACTTGAAAACTTTTCCCTGCATGCAGTTCTTCCTCCATTATTTTTACCTCCTTCTAGGAAAGAAGGAAATACTGCTTCAGCTTCCTGGTGCTGAAGTCACATAAACCAGTGGTCTCCAAACTTTACTGATAGTGCACCCCTATCAGTAAAATGTTTTTTTGAGCACTCATCCCCAGTATATGTATACTTAATTATTTATAAAATATAGACACGTACTGCTGTAATATGTTATGCAAACTATAAAACATGCACAATAGAAATTTTACAACGGATGAGATAAAGATGAAATAAACACTACTTAAAATATTATTTTATAAATTAAATTAAAACAATTAATATTTTATTAATAAATTAAAATAGTTATTTTTTTTCCTGCCCTCTAGTGGATTGTCTTGTGCACCCCCTGGGCTGCATGCGTTCCACTTTGGAGACCATGGATATAAACAGTTACTGCACACTTTACTCTGCAGAGTTTCACAATTAGCGGAAAGGAAGCAAAATAGAGTGATTTTTGGACATGGGAAAATGGAAGGAAGGGATATTGTAGTATGATGCTTTGTTCTTTGTGGAGGGTAGGAATGTACTTTGGAAAGACATTGCAGTGTATAGGGATTTTGCTGCATGAAAGAATGGATACGTTTTTTCTAATTAATAGTCTCACCATGATGCAAAATTTAATAGTTTAACATTTATGTTATTGTATCTGAAGTCTAGTGTTCTGTTTTCCACAGAAGGTAGTGGAATTTTAAGAGACCATTACAAACACTTAGAGTTCTGTTTGGATTTTTTTTCCCAGAACATTAATCCTGGTCAGAATAGTAATAGTAAAACATTCATATTCAGCTGTGTTGATGTAAATTAAAACTTTTCTCATTGGAAAGACACAGGAAGAAACTGGGTGGATAAAAGCTGGACACTCCATGCATAAATTCACAAATTCTGTCATTTCAAAATGGCACTTAGATCTTTATCTGCCAAATGAGCAGTGCTTGACTGCAGAACTAATGGAACACTGAAAAGTAAATGAGATGGTGATGTTGTTAAAAGCAACCATCTGGAGGAACAGTGGGCAGTTTCATGGATGCAGTGGTTTGACACTTTTAAAGTGAGTCCAAGCAAGCTACCAACTTTCTTATCAGAAAAGGAGGAACACAGCATAAATATTTTCTTCTTCTGTATTAAGCTTTTCCTTTTATGTAAACTAGCGCATTTTAAAAGACTCTCTTTCTTTTTCCTTCATGCTTTTTGCAAAATTTTGCATTGTAACCTAATGCAAAACACACAACTTTAAAAAAAAAAAAAAAAATTCTTCCCCACTCTGTCCTTGCAAGTGATTTTAATTGCACCTGAAATCACTTTAATACCCACATTTCTTTCATATGTTATATTCTACCTCATTCAGCAACTGTTCTGAAAGTCCTGTTTCCTGTCATTTCTCTTCAGAGGTTGGCCAACTCTCTTTTTCATTTGCTGTTGTTTCTATCATAAAGCAGTTCAGATTCAAGAAGTTAATTCCTGAGAAATGAATTGCTTGACTTAAAGACATTAAGGTTTGTGGAAGGTTATGGAGCAGATCATCCTGAGTGCCATCATGTGGCAGGTACAGGACAACCAGGTGATCAGGCCCAGTCAGCATGGGTTTATGAAAGGCAGGTCCTGCTTGACTAACCTGATCTCCTTCTATGACAAGGTGACCCGCTTAGTGGAAGAAGGAAAGGCTGTGTACATTGTCTACGTAGACTTTAGCAAAGCCTTTGACACTGTTTCCCCCAGCATTCTGCTGGAGAAACTGGCTGCTCATGGCTTGGACAGGTGCACTCTTCGCTGGGTAAAAAAAACTGGCTGGGTGGTCAGGCCCAAAGAGTGGTGGTGAATGGAGATAAATCCAGTTGGTGGCTGGTCACAAGTGGTGTTGCCCAGGGCTGAGTTTTGGGGCCAGTTCTGTTTAATATCTTTATCAATGATCTGGACGAAGGGATCGAGTGCACCCTCAGTAAGTTTGCAGATGACACCAAACAGGGTGGGAGTGTTGATCTGCTGGCGGGTAGGAAGGCTCTGCAGAGGCATCTGGACAGGCTGGATCGGTGGGCTGAGGCCAGTTGTATGAGGTTCAGCAAGGTTAAGTGACAGGTCCTGCACTTGGGTCACAACCTCATGCAATGGTACAGGCTTGGGGAAGAGCGTCTGGAAAGCTGCCTGGCAGAGAAGGACCTGGGGATGTTGGTTGACAGGTGGCTGAATATGAGCCAGCAGTGTGCCCAGGTGGCCAAGAAGGCCAATAGCATCCTGGCTTGTATCAGGAATAGTGTGGCCAGCAGGACTAGGGCAGTGATCTTGCCCCTGTACTCGGCCCTGGTGAGGCCGCACCTCGAATATGGTGTTCAGTTTTGGGCCCCTCACTACAAGGAGGACATGGAGGTGCTGGAGCGTGTCCAAGGAAGGGCAACAAAGCTGGTGAAGGTCCTATGAGGAGCAGCTGAGGGAACTGGGGTTGTTTAGCCTGGAGAAAAGGAGTCTGAGGGGAGACCTTATCGCTCTCTACAACTACTTGAAAGGAGGTTGTAGCGAGGTGGGTGTCAGTCTCTTCTCCCAGGTAACAAGTGATAGGATGAGAGGAAACGACCTCAAGTTGCACCAGGGGAGGTTTAGATTGGATATTAGGAAAAATTTCTTCACTGAAAGGGTTATCAAGCATTGGAACAGGCTGTCCAGGAAAGCAGTTGAGTCACCATCCCTGGAGGTATTTACAAGCCATGTAGATGTGGTGCTTAGGGATGTGGCTTAGTGGTGGGCTTGGCAGTGCTAGGTTAACGGTTGGGCTTGATGATCTGAAAGGTCTTTTCCAACCTAAACGATTCTCTGATGCTAAGGAATGTTTTCGTAGGATGTTGTGTTTTTCATCCTCACCCTTAACTGATCCTCATCAGCGCCAATTCTTTATTCTTTTGTATCATAAAGGTGTCTTTTGGACTCTTTCCATTGTACACAATCTTACTGTAAAATAACTCTCAAATCCTTCAAGACAGACGACTGCTGCTTTTTCTGCCTTGATTACCGATTCCTACAGGAGAGACAACCAACCAGGCTTTGCGGCACCACTAGTGCTCCTTCAAAGCAAGTTATGTTATTCTGCTACTAGCGATGGTGCTAGTCAATGATGGTTGGTCCAAAAAGATGAAGGTTGAGAGGCTGGTGGCTGATGATAAGATATGAACTTGTTAGTGTCTTTGGTTTGGTTATTATTTTCTGCATGAATGCTTGTATCAAGTGACTTTCAGGCATGCTTTTCACTTATGACAGGGCAGTACTGTTATTGCCTGTTAGTACTATTAGTCTACGTGAAGGACAGACCGGGTGCATTCTTCCGGCCTCAGACTCCAAGTGCAAGTATATTCTCTTCAGGCAACGGCTCTGTAAAATGGCTTGCTTCCTTTCCAGCACTCTGTTTAATGGCACAAGGAGCACCACTGCAGTATAGGTGTTGTTATTTTTGAATAGTAACGAGCAGCTGTCTTGCATTGCTCTGCTTAACAATGTCAACTTTAGATTGTGGTGCTTCTCAAGTTGATCCAAACCCTCTGAGGGCAACTGCTGAAAGAGAGGTTATTGCTTAGGTCATTTAAAAGAGAGCTAATTTGTGGCTTATAACACTGAAGGTGTAAATTAGGCTACTTTGGGAAATGATAGAACCAATCTGACTTGAAGGCAAACCTAAATATAGCAAGAGAAGTCTCTTAAAGACTTAGAGGTGAATCATCAATTCAAAACAAGTTATTTTCTTTTTAACTGAGATGCCTAATAAATAAGCTTTCTTAATCTGGCCTGTTTTATTATCTAAGTATTCTTCTGAATACTTTCACTAATCTATTTTTCATGTACTGTCACATGAAATTAGGCCTTATCTGAGCTCAGGTAAAGAATTCCAAGCTCTTTCACCCAGAAGGTGTTACCTTAAAAATGCAGTTTAAATGGTATTTCTGCTGCCTATGCAAAACTGCCTACAGCTAAAAAGTCTTGGAAGAACAAAATGCCTTGACATAGTCGGAATAATATTCTGAATCCTCATTCCTACTGTGCATCTGAATTTGTGCATCTTTGAATGTCCCTTGACGTCATGTCATTTAGGCCGCATAAAACCACTCTGAAGTGGTCTGACCTGTTAGTGACCTACATGGTAAAATAGAACCCACCTCCTGTTTTTTCTGAAGCAAATGAAAATGTGTCCCTCCAAACACTGAGTGCAGACCGAGGGAATATTTCTAATTAGCTGTCCTGAAAAGGAGGCTTCCTGCTGTAATTGCACTTGTGCTTTCTCTGATGCCAGTCACTAGGTAAAACTATCAGGCTTTGCTGGTAAGTGATGCAGTGGATGTGGTGTAACTGCAGGGAGGTGAAGTGGAAGGACGTTGCTCTCTGGCACTCGAGCAGTGCCGTTTCAGCCCACTAGAGGTCCTTTCCAGTTGTCTTTTGAATCAAGACTCAGCAGCCTTCCTCATACTGGAAAGCATACTTTCTTTGCCTTGAATTTTTCAGCAGCTCCCTAGGATGGCAAATACTGATTTTTAATCCTTGTCTGTGATACCAATAAGGCATCTGTTTTATGGGGACTCTCCTTTCCTATTTTTAGCCACTATAGCTGGCAGTCAGACAGTTTGAAACTGGAGCCCCTGACATTCTTTTTAATGGGAGGTAGCTGTATTTCATTTGGCAGGATGCTGGGTTTTGGGAAAACGGCTAAAATACTAGAAATTAGCTAAATAAAAAACTGTGAATTAATAGGAATCCCTGAACCCCTTTGAAGCAGGACCTGCAAAATGAGTTTTTAAGAAAGAAAAATCTTTGTCCATCTGCCTTGGGCTAAGTAAACTTTAACTAAAAATCTGATAAATGCACTTGCTTTTCTATGGTGTTGGTTCTATGATTTTGCTGTGCATGGTTGTTCTTACCTCCTCCTTACAATGCTGTAGCTCGACATTATGAAGCAATAGGAGCTTATGCTTCAGAGCCTTCCTCTTATGTTCCTTGCTGTCATAATAAATACTGTCGTTGTTGTGCTCTATAAGAGAAAGCAACAAAGAATGTCAATTGAAGATGCATAGATTTTAAAGCAGAAATAGCTGCCACAGGGGAGATCATATGAGTTATTCCAAAGTATGCTGTTGAATTCCACCTGTATGCCCCAGTGTTAAGCCCTGTAATTTTTGCTTGACAGAGATGTAGCCTGTGGAAGACGTTCACCTGATGTTAGATTTTTTTCTTCTTTTTTTAAAAGATGCTGGGTTGCAGGTCCAGCGACTGAATTAGGTTGCCACTGGAACCACTGTAGTCACCTGGTTTGCACTTACACGGGGAGTGGTGGGCTAGCATTCTTTTGATTTGGGCCCAGGCAGATCTGGCAGCTCTGCTAGGATGCTTTGAGAGAGTGGAAGGTTTGCCTTTGCTGTTGATCATTTGTTCCAGTGCTGAGACTCCAGCTTAAGACAAAAAAGAAAAATGGCAAAGTGAACAAGAGAGACAAAGTGAAGGCTGAGCTGAAATAATGAATGGAATCTAACAGGAAAATGTTGCCAGCATTAAGCCCTTGTGGCACTTTATGTATTTGTTCTAGGGCTTTTTAGGAGCACTTACAGGTCCCAAGTGGGAATATCTCTTAAGTACCAAAATCACTCAAGTTAGAATGAGCACAATATAACTTTGGCCCCTGAAAACTCTGAAGCTTGAGAGAGAATAAGTAGATCATGTAATAAGTTTTTAGTGCATGTACTGTATGTGTTTTCAGTTGTCATCACTTTCTGAGTTTACACTGGTGATATGGTTAGTTTGCAACATATACATCTCACAATCTGACCGATAATGGAACTTTTGGTTACATTAAAAAAAAGACTTTAAATGCATCTGGTTTTGGCTGGCAAATTTTAAAACTTCAGGGCCTATCTTAAAGGTCTTCCATTTGATTATAAAGGGTAGGGCATGGAAAGGGGAGAGAAAGAAATGCACAAACTTGGGGACCAAAATTCAGAAATTAAAGCTTTGCAGAAATTAATATGGGTACTAATCTGTGGGTAATTAACAGTGTGCAATAACAGGATTAAAGATTCTAGGTGCATATGGAAATTGCCTTATTTTCTGTATTGTCTTCAAAGCTGGCTCCTTATTGCATCACAAATCCATTTCTCACTGCTGTTTCAACTTTCATGATAATTATTTTTAAGCAAAGTTTGTACAAGCCGCTGAAGTAGGGGTTGATGGAAACTCTGTAGTATGTTACTTGGGCAGTCTGTTCCTGGCTGGCAGCCTGCTAGGGGACAGGGAATGTACTAGGTCTTCCAGGTTTTGGGATGAAATCTGTGTCAAGTTTGCACTTAGTGGATGCTCTGAAAATTGAAACATGTCTGGGAGACTGCATATGTAAGGTAAAATTGAGCATTCACTTGACACTGTATGGATACATGTGAGATTTACAGGTGTGGAGTCATTGTTTAAGTCAGTTCAAGATGTTTAACATACCTTATTCTTATGTGTGTTGAGTTCACATTCTGAATTGGATTAATTTTATGTTTTTTCATAGAGACACATAGGTAAGTAAGTACTTAAGCTCTGCAAAATACATGTGTATAAACTATAAAGTGTTCTGGAAGTTTATAGGAATTTATTATTTATTTTCTGTGAATACATCAATGCAGAGAGTTGAATTTTGTGAAGTAATTTATATGAAAGGAATTTTTTGGCAGAAAGTTACTTTCCAGTCATGAATCATCCCATTAATACAAAAACTTTGAGGAAGACACAGTAAAGCTAATGAACTGGTGCACAAAAATTTTAGTTTTTTTCTCAAGCACTACAGTTTGGGCAGCCCTGTGATGATAACTTTTTCTTTGTGTTTGAGGAGGGAACGTCCTTACTAGAAGGAGCTTCTCTTTAGGTTAATCCTGTCCTTTTGAGAGCTTTGAAGGCATATGTCCAGATTCCTCACGTGGTCTTAGACGGTTTCTTTCAGTAATCCAGAATTCTGCTCCAATGAGATTGGTTTCTGTTGTTGCAATTTGGTCATCCAGTCTGCTTTGTCTACAGGAACAATTGTTTTGAATAATCTTTACTCTTTGCTGATGGGAACAAACCTTGATTTCCCCCACACAGAGCTGAGGAAATTCCATGGCATCAGTCTTTTATAGGTGCTTAGGAAAAATGGCCAAGAATGAAAAGCATTAGTGACTTAAGGAAGCTCTGTTTTCCTATTCCTGGCATCACTTTTCCTACTTTTTTTCAGACATGGCCCAGTCTGTATCTCTGTAGCCCCAACTCTGAGAGTTTTTTGAGGCCCAGTGTATACAGATTCAGCCGGTCCTCAGGAAGGAACCTTCAGTGGAAGGGAAAACTCTTGCAAAGATTAATTTGGAAATGTGCAGTTCTGGAGTTGGAGTACAACACCCTCCTTTCCCCAATATTTATCAGAGCTTAACCTTCTTGCCTTCAGCAAGGTACAGTAAGATCCTTTGTCTCCTCTGCGATCTTGTGCTATTGGGCTGCAGAGATTAAACATCTTCATTTTAATTGAGGAACCTTGTGGAATATGCTGTGCTTACTTTGCCTTGGCAGTTGAGAGTGAGGTTGAGCAGGTATCCAGGCCTGGAGAAAATGTTAATACTATCTTTGTATTATGGAGGTTGAGGGTTGGTGTGTTTTCATGTGAGCAGATCTCCTTGCTTCACTTGTTTTGGACCTTATTTTGTTCATGGGATCAGGGAGATGGTCAGTCTGGTAGATTAAATCAAGAATTAACTGAAGTAGAATATACTGGAGAGGAAAAACCAAGGAAACCTGGAAAACCTGAGCTAGTGACCCAAAGAGCCCTGTTCCTCAGCAGCTTATGAATTTTGTCATGTTGTTATCTGTTCCCAGGGTTTTGATAGGAATTCTTTCCTCAGGCAGCAAGGAACTGAAATTTACAGACAGTTTATTTATGGAAGGTTTCTGCAAATGAGACTTAAGCAGCCAAATCCTACAACAACTTGTCTTTAGGGAGGATGGGGGGGGGGCGGTGGGATCTTGCCAGGGCCACTATAGGAGATTGTTCTTTTAACTGCCAAATTGTCACTGAATGTCAGGGAAGATTTTCTGCCAGAAGATAGATCTCAGTAAATGGTGGATCTTCTGTGTGTGCTCTCTTGAGGCACAGCAGATTTTTGTCTCCAGCAGCTATGGCTCACCAGCACAACGGGAGCCTTCTATTACAAACTGCTCTGTGTGTCAGCCCCTCTTGTTAGTTCTGTCTTACAACACAAACATGTTTCTTTTTATATATATATATTTTATTCTTCCTTTAACAAGAACTGAATAAACAAAACCTGTGGGCTGGCTCTGGCTTACACAGTCTCTTGTTTTTTTTCTTGCTTTACAGCATCAGCTTTTGTTAGCAAGTTAATGAATTTTTAGTTCACTGAACATTAAAGCATCCTGGATTTTATTTTCAAAATTGTATGGGTTTGAGTTCTAGACAGCTGTAAACAGCTAGAAGGGATTGGCATTTTCTTTGGCTTCATGAACTGGCATAATTCCTTGGCTTTATTTTTAAACTTACGAAGTTAGAGTGTGTGTGTGTATTTGTATATGGCTTTGTGACTCTACAGTCCTGTTTCTGCTGGTCCCTGCTGGGGGTTACTTCTACATGACACTGGTAAAAGTCTCAAAGAAATTCTTTCTATGGTTTGGTTGCTGAGGAGGAGACTAGGTTCAATGTGAGCTGAAGGTACATTCTGAAAGGTTAGTATCAAGTCCTCAGAGTTGTTCATATGCAAAGTTTTTTCACAGAACCTTGCTAACAACGTCTTTTGAGTAATTTGTGTTGTTTCTTTGGTCACTGTCCCTCTTTTGACCCTCCTTGTTCTTGGTAACTTTCAGTTGGTGCAGTAAATAGTTGTGCATGCCATGCCATATTACATCTTTTGTATGTGGAGAGAGAGGTGTTAGGAAAATGCTAAACTGTCACTAATTTTGATTGAAGCTATTCATTGTAAAATAGAAATACCAGTGATTGGCATTAAAGGCAAAGAAACTTATCACAATATTTATTTGAAATTCCCCTTGTAAGCTATATTGTGAGTATATTGGCAAACAGGGATTCAGATGGTCTATGGAGAGTAGGATTTAAATGGATTTTTGTTAAATTTAGCTTATGATAAATGCTGAGTGTTTTTAGCAAGAATTGTAAAACAGGAGGAAAACAGGTATGACAAATTTTGCAGATCTCTTCTGCTCATCTTATGTGTGTGGCAGCCTATAGAATGCCTCTCCCACAGTAGAAAGGGAAGATACAGTGCATAAGGCTAGTCTGTGCAAATTTTCCTGGCCATGACTTGCTTAGTCCTTTCCAGATGTATTTTAGTAAGTACTCCATGATTGGAGGAGTTTGGAGAATGACTCGGTCATCATTCAACATTACACTCTGGGGCTTTTCTAATGTAGACCACATGTGTAGGAAGAGAGACTATGTTACATTGAATTTCTCTTCTTTTTTTGGTGCGATATCCTCTCTTTTGCTGTTGGTGATTGTTGTGGACCTGAATAATGTGAGTGTCTGTCCTAACTTGAAGGAACTTTGATCTTTAAAAAGCTTTCAGAAAAATGAACCTTTGAAATGTGGATATGGTATAGATTTTATTCAGGTCATTAGTGTGTAAGATAAGGGATACATTACTCCCCCCTCCCCCTTCTTTCCTTTCCTCTTTTTTGTTTGTTTTCTTTGGTTTCTGTGGTTGGATTGCTGCAGTTTATGGCTAGCCATATATTTAGCAAATGTAATAAACAAGGTCAGATACATTAGCAAGTATGTGGAAGATTATAGGGAAGAAAGTTCTAATGGGACCTTGCTGACAACACACAGATGGTACTAAGCAGTGAAGGATACCAAGAACAACAGGCTGAGAACTGTAGATTAAGTTGAATATATGAAAGAATGCAAAGGCTAAAAGGGAAACCCCTGATCCCTAGCCATTTGAAGACAGGCTTAGCTGATCACACAAAGGTAATTACTTGTGTGACAGTGGCTTTGGTTGTCCATATTACCTACCATTCCTATCGGGAAAACAAAAAAATCTATTCCTGGTTATGATGAGTGGGCCATATCTGGGTTCTCTTTCTGCTGAAAGGCTTTCACCTGGACTCTCAGCAGTGGAAATAATACCTTCTTACGGTGCTTGTATACAGGAAACCTGTAAATGTGGTTTTTGTTCTCAATATCCGATACCATTAGAGACAATTTGCAAGGAGAGTTGTAGTTTTGGGGGGCTGAGAAGGGTAGCTTGTTGGCTATGAGCTATTTCTTGGGGTTTTTAGTTTCTCTTATTCTTTTTCCCTTAAAGCAAATTAAACTGTTGCAATTGTGATGATGATAATTCTCTTGGAAAAACCTCCCCTTTCACAACTATTGTGTAATCAGGGTACAAAAAAATGACTATTTCATTTTGAGCGTTGAATGTTATCACATCACATGACATAATTGCATGTAGTGGAATGATGATGGGATTGATTGACATTTTGGCAACTCAAAGCCTGTAGTAGTGTAAAGAATTGATGTGAAACAGACCAACGGTGAGAATTTGCACTTCAGAAATTTTGCAGTTATGCAAAGTGGATATAACATGGTCTCAGACAAACAGTTTGAATACTTAGTAAGGTAGAAGTGCTTTGCGCTCACTTTGCGTAGAACAAAAAGCTGGAAGCTGAAACCATTACGACATAGTTGAAGTAATCTGTATGGCAACTGATTGCCAAACACAATGTATATTTACTCTGCTCTCTTAGTTTTGTTGGTCTTTGGACACGTGTACAAGAGATATGGCTATTGCATTTTCAAATAACTTCATTTAAAGCTAAGCATTACTAAGCTCAACTTTTGAAAGAAGCTGCTTATGTGTATACGATCTGTGCATGTATGTTCATTGATCTAGAGATCTCATTTAACCTTAGTAGCATTTTAAGACTGTTAAATACTTATTTTCATAACCTTTAAATGACATTTCCTGTTTAGTAATTAATTAGTCAGGCTTAATGCTTACTAATGAATCTTACTATTTGAACATAGATAATGTGCTTTTTAAGAGCTTAGTGGCAGTTGAGTGCTTCTGAAAAACAGTACCTTTTGGGACTTTTTTTCTTAAGAAACAAAAAACAAACAGGACACCCCCCCCAACCCTCGCCCCCCCAGCCTATCTGGCTTGTTCTTTTCATGGTTACCTTGAGGTACTTTTCAAATAGTGAATCTGAGGTAAGATGCTATAGGATACAGGAGATATCAATAGCTGTGAATTTTGAGTACCAGGTTTGTAGTCTTGTAGAAGGGCTTTTTTGCCTTCTTTGATACTTGGGAAGTACAATGCGATCTGCCAGGAGAGTGTATCCACTTGTTTTATTTAGTAGCTAGAGTGGTGGCTTTTATTCTTTAAATTATTCCAGTTGTGAGGAGCCATAAAACAATCTAACACAAGTCTCTGATGAAAAATTTCAGTTGGCTATATGTACTTGTTACATTGTCCATGTTTGAGTGCTAGGAACACTCTGTGCTATTGTAACGTGAAATTGTATCTCTGTCTTAACAAAGTATGTGCAATGGGGTATCTTCTAGTACCTGGGGTTTTAATTTTTGTGTATTAGTAACCATTCAGCTGACTTAGCTGGATTTTTGAGCGTTCTGAAAATACCATGACTGACGTCTATATTTTAGCACTTGAGTCTAGTACATACACAAGTGTGGTTAGCAACTGATATCCTTTAACATTTGTTGTGTTCCTTAAGCAAAATCAGTTTTCTTTCTATTTTTTTTTCTGTGCTGCTTTGTCGCTTGATTTTCTTAAATAAAAGATTAATGTTTTTTTTTAAAACAGCCCATGAAAAATATTGCTTTGATTATAAATATTGTTGAAATCCAAACCTTATGATTAATTCCTACTATATAGTAGGAATGTATATTGGTTTTGTTTAACTTTTAATTATGTTGGTGTTGATCTCCAGATCAGTTTTCATTTTGTCAGTATATTTTGGATACTCTTTTTTTTTTTTAAATAATTATACACATGGAAGTGCAGACTGTGAGAGCACTAACACCATCTAGCAAGATTAACCTGCTACCTTGAGAAACTTGCAACCAAAAGCTAAAGAAGGCCAAACCAACAAACTTGAGGAAGGCCAGTGAACAGGAACAGCTGCCAGTAGGCATTGGGTATACCTGCTCAGAGAGGTGTGACCCAGAGCTGGCCTCCAGCGGCTGTGCAGCAAACTCTTGTTGGTAAGTGAGGCTCAGTCTCAATAGCACTGAAGAACAACCAAATCATTCCTACCCCAGGGAAAATTTTGAAGGGAGGTGGCAAGCTTTTTTGCACACTTGTGTTGTTTAAGTCCTCTTTTGTACAGAAGGAGAAGGAGCTATTTCAAGCCCAGTTTGTGGCATGGAAGTTGAACCTCAGGTGCAACTCCTGTTTTTTTGTAGTTCCTATTTGAACTTCAGTGCAAAGACTGTCTCTCAGTATAGGTACATATATTCTGTGTGGATCCCAAATGGCTGAGACTGAGATCTGCAGATGAAGGGGGATTACATTTATCTGTGTCCCTTAGGATGCACTTTAGGTTTTGGGGATGTTCTGCTGGATTTAAGAGCTTGTTGAGTTCAGGTCTGCTTTCTTCTCTGTCCAGTATCATGAGGAACACTGTATGTAATAAGAATAAAGTACTCGCAATAGTTACAAGTTTCCTTTTTTGGGACAAAGACCTGGACGACAAGAAGGTACGAGCATCTGATTCATGCAGAATAGAAACCCTAGGAGGGGTGGGGTTTCCTTAGGTAACTCATTCTCACTTGTATTCAGTGTCATTTAATTGAAAGAAAAATTGTACAAAACGTTGTGAAGACAAAGATCTATTCAGGGACAGTGCTTTATGTTAGTTTTGCTAAGATCCTTTTATCATGAATATGGGAAATCTTATTTTTCTAGAATTTCTAAAAACTTACCTTTACAAAGCTGCCCAAAACGTATACACAGAAACTCCTTTAGGAGTATGTCTTCCTACTTGTCCTCTCCACCCCAAAATAGTAAGCAAACTGAAAATCAGTTTGGCATTTCTTGGCATCTTGAGTTTTGGACATTATAACAGCTGATGGTTGTTTTGTAGGAATTTGCCTGTACACAAATGTTTTCTTTAAGGCTTATGCCTGCTAGTGACACAGCTGACTAGGGCCGAAGCAGTTTTATTGTCTGTTTTCTTTTACATGAACTGCTAGAAGAGAAGGTCAGGCTATAGGGACAATATAAGGGTGGCAGTGTGGATTACTAGAAGTTCATCTGGTTTGAAGAATCATCCTGACAAGTCTCACAGTACAAAGGAGGGTGTTAAATCCTTTTGTGCTTATCTTTTCTTGCTTGCTCACTTTGCTAGAGATTAAAAAACCCCACCAAACAAACCCAAAACACTGTGGGCATGCACGCAGGCAGAAGCTGATAGCTGAAATGTAACAAACTGCTGATGTGTCTGATTTAAAGATCTAGGGTAGTTATTTAAAGTTTCTCTAATCCACTAGAGCTGTGTTGGAGCAGTGTTCATCAAAATCAGGTCACCCCATGCCCTTGGGATTCAAGTCCCTGCAGTGAACTGATGCTCTGTAGACACAAACTTGACATGTAAAATTATTTTCTGAGTGTCTGATTTTTAAGCTTTTCACTTCAGAGCAAAGCAATGAGTCTTCCCCACTTTGCTACCTGCTTTAGAGCAGGAGAAGGCTCGTGGTATCTTTACAAGCTGTCCTATCTCATTGTATTCTGTGAAGCATACATGGGAGCATACTGCTTCTTTCTATCAACATCATAATGTCAGGGAAAAGAAGGCCATGAAGAGCCAGTTCTTATCTTCATTGTTGTTCCCTTCTTACTCCTAATGAGAAAAGTTCTCTTATTTTTCCCCTCTCTCACTTTCAAATCTAAACCCCTCTTATTAACAGGCAGCATAACACATCAATTATATTACATTACAATTACATTACAACCCTGTTCATGTACATACTTAGGTAATCCTTAAACATAGATGTGCTGGCATTGCAAGCAAATACAGATGCTATAGCTATACAGAGGTGGTTGTGGACAGCTATTGCTTCATTTGGTAAACATCAGAAATAAATCTCACTAGTATAATTCCCTTCTTGCAGGGAATTTCATATTTCTTTACAGGAGGGACTTGCATTGCATTCATTGTATTTACATAGGTAGTAACATTTCTAAAATGTTTCTAAGTTTTTAGACTTCCAGATCTAAACTTCTGCCTCGTGCTCTGTGTCTTGTAGCTCTGAAATGCTGAAAACATCTCACAGTTTCTTAATGTGTGAATTCCAATGAGTTAGAGGTTGAGCTGGAACAAGAAGGCAGGAGTCAAAGGGAACTCTGCTAGCAGGATAGCACACTCATGTAGATGATGGATTTTTTTCAGGGCATAAATGGCATTTAGATACTTTCACCATTATGCAGCTATTTACACCTTTTGTCCTCTCTCTCCCTGCAGTCTCCTTGATGTTAAGCATCTTGCCCATCCATAGTCTGAGGTGGAATCTTGCGGTTCCTGGCCCCCCCCCACGGGGGTAGGGAAAAATGGGAATAATATTCCAGAGGGAATACATCACCTTATTGCTCATTATTCATCTCTTGACTTCAAAGGGCATGAATTTTCCTTACCATCCTCTTTTAGACTGTTTTGTTCCTCCTGTCACTGAGAATCCTACAGTTACAGCTGCTTGTTATTTGAGGTGAACAGCCTACTCTGTCTTAGTCAATTGTAGTTGCTGTTCTAATGGTTCTGACTCGGAACAAGTGGGGTGATCTCCTGGGAGGCTCTGGAGGTGCCATTGTTGGTTTTGTGCTACTGTTCTGTTCTTTGTACTTTATTTCTTAAGAACAGCACAAAGTTAGGGTTGAACTCCATTGGATGTGGAACTTAGCTGCTTCTGGAGCTGTGGAGAAAGTTAAAGCCACTTAGCAAGTCCCAGGATTGGTCATCTAATGCTCTATTTTTATAATGCTTCCTATTTCTTTGTAGGTATTGTGACTCTTACTCTTCTGAGGCTTGTTATCTTGTGAAGTCTCTGTGCACAATGGTCTCTGAATATTTGTCCTTGGGAATGCGCCTTGTGGACAACAGCAAAAAAGCCCAGTTCTTCTTCAGCCTGCTGTTCCAGAGCATTTCTTGTGATATTTCTGTGTCTGTCTTTCTACAGCAAGCCCTTGAGTCTTTTGACAAGGCAAATATTAGCACTGGGAACTTAATTACCTTCACTTTCTTTACCTCTTGTAGACAGATGCCTGTTCCTTCTTAGATAGGCTCAGATGGCAATGGGATATTGAGAGTAGCAGGATCACTTGTATTCTCCAAATTAGGCAGATTCACAAATGTTTGCAAGATTGGAGCTATAGGTAATGCTTTTCATAAAATGATCTAGAAAACATGGATATATTGTAATTTGTAATCTTTGAGTAAGATTTTCTGTAGCACTGTACTGTGTTAAGTCTAATGAAATAAGACCTGGACCTTGCTTCAAAGGGGATAAATGCCTAAGCAGTCAGTTTACAAAGAGGAAGGAAATAAGAAACAAGAAAATAATTGTGAACAAATAAAAGCATATGCCTTGTGTTATAATAGTTGAAGGGTGTTGCTTTTTCAAAATGGTGTCCAGTAAGAATTGAATAAGTGCTTAGAAAGAAGTATCTATTCAGTTTTCTGGGGAATATTAGAGGAAGAGATGCTGAACTGCAGAAGAAAGGAAATTCCAGGTTAGGGAGGCCTATATGGAAGAAAGCATATAACAGTGCAGAAGGGCATGGAGATATAAATATAGAAAGTCGGTAAAAGTGTATGACTCATACTGCTGTAGTAGCATAGTGCAGAATTTATTTGCAGAAGTACAGAACAAAATCCCTATGGTATACTATGATGCATTTACAGATAGTCTTCCATAGCTGGTTAATGTTTTATGCATCCTGCTTTTTTAGAGGCATCACTAAACTGTGCTTTGATTCCCTCCCCCCCCACCCCCCCTTCTTTTTGTTAGGACTTTGTTTTACATGAAGAGTTAAGTCCTCTATTGCACCTTGAATGCAGCAGTTCGGTTTGCTGGGTAGAGATGAGTTAGATTTGTTTTTAATCATGTAACTAAATTTAGCCAGCAATCTGCATTTTAAGGCATTGCTATTAAAAGTCTAAAAGTGAGATATGTATTGTAGTTTGAATTTAAAATGAGCCAGAGGCACAGCTGGTGAGGCAGTCATGACTCTCTAATCATGAGTGTGGAGAGAAATGAGAAGGGAATTTTCTCATCTTGCAGGATGAATGCAAAGTGTGATAGGTGCTTTAATTTCTCCCCCTGCCTGCACCCCCCTTCCCTGGCTTTGTTTCATGATTGCATGGACTTCATGACCTCGCCCTCGCTTTTTCTTTTTTGAGCCAAGATCATATATCTGTTTGATATCAGCAGTATGAACACAACTTTACAAGCATTTAACTTCTTACATTTTAATTTTTCTTTCAGTTTATTCAGAGCTTTGTATGGACTTCCCAGTCTCTCCTCTAAAAGCAAAACAGCGTTTATCCTATCTAACACCCAAACCCAGAGGCAGGACTTCCAAGGTATCTGGAGAGTCTTGGAATTTGCCATACTCAAAAGTTATTTTTGTCCAGTCTTTCAAAGCAGTGAAGCATGCTATTAAGTATGTGAATAATCCCATTAACTGAATGTTCCCCATCTTGAGACGTAACTTGGTGTAACTATGGAAGCAAAAAAGAAAAAGCATACCTGTTTTTTAATGAATGAAAGTCAAGCTGTTTAGATGTTTAATGGTGTCGACAGTCCTGATAAAGATGGATCTGTTAGTAAAGTGCATGGTGAACTTAACTTGCAGTTTCATGTGACATGCTATCTCTAGCTTATCATACAGAATATTAAATTGACTTAATACAGCAATGCCTTTAGCAATATTTGCTGTTGCCAAGCTCCCATTTCCCAAGGCTGTTTTTCAGCCAGATCAATTCCTTGGCTTGGTTTACCTTCCCTGTCAGAAGTAGTTCAGGCACAATGATGGCTGGTGGTCTACGGGGGAGAGCAACTATTTGGGTCCAAAGTTTCTCAAGCTGTCTTGGTGTAAACTGTTGCCTAAGGAGTTCTCAGTCTGTGCTTTGAACCTTTTAGTCTGTGCTAAAAGGCTGCCACAGTCCCCGTGCCTTCTCTTTGAGAGTTTCCCACATCCTCATAGCTTTACCTGCCTAGCTGAGTATTTTCCATTACATCGCATTATCACAGGAGTCACTGGATGTTTGATGTTTTGATATCTCCAGGAGGCTCTGGATGATGGAGACTGGATGAAAGGAGACTGGATGATGTTCCCTATCTGTTTACATTAATGCCATGCAGCAGAGTTCCTCCTGGTTGGATGAATTTTCTTTCATGATGCATAATTGTCTTCTAGGTTGATTTCTTAAATTTTCTCTTTATTTTTGTTCGTGGTTCATTGTGTGGTGAGTTGTTTTTGGTTTGGTTTTTTTTTTTAGCAATAGGAATGTGTCACAGTGAGAAGCCAATTGTTTGCTGGATCATAGCTGAGCCACTGATTCCAGTGGTGTGAAATCCCTTAGGTGTCTTGTTGGTTTGTCTTGCACACATGCTTGTGATTAAATTGGTCACCAGATTTGGGGATATCTGATGTAGCTCAAAATGACAGAAATTTTTGGCCCACTTGAAGAGTATATGAGTTTTAACTGACAAATCTGTAGCTATTGCGGGAGGACTGGTGATACCATTATGTTTCTCTTCCTGGGTCACTTATGGCCTTTTGTTGTGGGTTTAAACCTGTTTATAGGGTGCTTGGAAACGCTTGTGAACTGCAGCATATTGAGTAGATGCTCTGTGGACTATTCTGAACTAGATATGTATTGCAACCTGTGACTGCAGAAGGCTGAAAATGGCAACTGAAATGATCTCTAATTTTCTATTGCTGACATCCCTGAAACGCTTTTGCTGTTTTGTCTGAATTTTCCTGAAGAGGCATGACCTCAATACTATGCATAGATTTGTGGTTTAGTGATACATTTTTAATAGCTATTATAAATGAATATGGACAAAAAAATCAGGAGCATGACCTATTATATAAAGATGCAGAAGTCTGTAAGAAGGTCATAGAAAGAAGATTTGTTAAGAGATGTGGGCAGCTCTGGTACACTGAACTCCCATGTAACAGGATGAAGGGGCTATTTAAACCTTTGTCAGAGCAGATAATCCTGCTTTGTACTGAAACCATGCACAGGTACAGATGTTAGACTGTAGGTATGGTAGTGATGCCAGGTTTCCAGCTGCTGAATTAAAGCTGTCTTCAGCCAAGAAGGAGTTAGGGATGGATGGATGAACATTTTCCTGTAAGGTTGCCCTGCACAGAGGCTGTTTCTAGGTAGATGACGAAGTTTCTCAGAATGGTTGAAGGACATTAGTGATTTTCCTGAAGGACAGCAGAGATTTGTAGTTGTGGGAGAGGTGTTGGTTTGCCCACTGTGGGGCAGGGAGGAGGCAGAGGCAGCCTCCTAATGTCAATTTTTAATACCTGCTCCTGTGAATTTCATGTGAAAGGAAGCATTAGGAATTTTCTGTAGAACCTCCCATTTCGAGTCCGAATGAGATTAAGCATTCGGAGTGAATATTGAGATTTCATTTGAAAAGTAGTTGTTAATGCAACCATGAATTGAGATAACCTAGATGAACTCTTTCATCTAGTATTTATGAAAGGATAGTACAAAGCTTTCCTGGATACCGAATAGAGACTTCAAGGAGATAACAGTAGTGCAATGATGATATCAATTTTCCTGTTTTAAGATAATATAATGATGAATCTGAATCTAGTGAAAATAAGTAAATTTTAATGTTCCTATTTGTCTGTTGTGTTTTACTGAGAAACCGACCTTTTTTTTAAAATGAAAATGATTTTTTTTTAGATTGCTAATTGTCTCCAAATACTTATGTAGCTGAGCAGAGTCATTAGGAAACTGCTAAAAGGGAAAAATGACATGCCCTACAGCCTCAGCAGCACAATAAAGCAGCACAGTAAGAGCTACAGTGTCAGGCAGGAAGCGGCTAGAAGTGCTTTATGCAATGTTGCTGGATTTGCAATACTCTGAAGGTTGTGAACTTGTAATTTTGAGGCCATGCTCAACTGTCTGTGCTTAAGGACATAGCATAGGGACAGAAGGATGACATGAAGAAAATGCAGAGGAGCCTTTCTGATAGTGGAGTGCTAGTGTAGTGCTGCAAGCACTTTAATGTGCACATACCTTCATCCATATTCTGTGAGGGACGTGAGCATGTGTTTCAGATGATTTGCTGCTGTATGTATACTGATGCAGACTGCTGTGCTTACAGTTCAAAGAGCCAGGAGGTAACTAGATCTGTATGACCATGTAGAATCTCAGATGATGTAGCATACTGTTGTATGTACTGTTTGCTTAAGGGGCTGTTGGGAAGCTTTTCTTAAAAATCTTCTGACCTCTGTCCTTTTCTTCTAGCTCTCTGAACTCCTGTACTACATGTTTCATTCAAGTTGTACACTGGAATGACACAGGATGCATGAATTATATCTATTACTCCTTAATTCCAAATGGTGTTAAACCTTCTGGCCTTTATTTGATGTAGAATTTGCCTACTGAAAAAAGGAACAGTTGCAATGAAGTCATCTGGGACAATGTGGATGTTCACAGTTGAGGAGTTGAAGTGCCTTTTGGAATTGGAGCCTCTGTCCCCAGAACATGTCAAGATCAAGGTCTTGGGGAAGCATTGTTAGTATCTTAGAAGAACTGGAAAAGCTTTCCAACGTTGTATGCTTCTTTCTTTCACACAAGTTGTAGAAATAACTCTTGCATTTTGTGCCCTCTTACTGTATAAAGTCTGGTATGAAATATCTCATTTTCTGATGCATCAGCCACTTCCATGGTTGATGTACTCTGTCCAGTTGACTCATCATTGTGTATGTTTTCTTGACTTCTAATTAAAATCTGTTCTATTCTAATATTAGACCAACACTCCTTGTTATATCACCCTTCATTCTTAAGTAATTCATCCTGCAACCTCCTTACTCTGTATGACTAATGTCTTTTCTCAAATATTCTTAGAACATTTTAAAATACCATCTATATTATAAGCAGCACAGCACCAATATCTCTCATTACAATTGCTTAATGCTTTCTGTCATAACTCAGTGCTTTCTTTTGCTTAGGATTTTGACAAGACTTTAACCTTTTGGTTGGAATTTTCCATGCATTGGTGTTTGCTTCAGCCTGAAATTTCCACTTGAGACTGATTTTTTTCTTTTCTTTTTTTTTTTTGTTTCCTGAAAATATAATCAGTATTTCATAGAGAAGATGCTTCTAAATAATCTTCTGTTAAGTTTTCTCACAGAAAAGACAGATTTAATTTTTTTAAAAGGTTCTGTAGGCAGATGTGTTCAGCTGAAAATTAGGAATGATTGACCATTAGTAGGAGACTGAGCACGGGAAGAGGAATGCTTACCAAACAGGAGCAAGTCTAGGGCGTGAATTTCTGCCCATTATAAGTGAGAACTGAGTTGATGAGCACTGAGAAGGAACTGGTTGCTTACCTAATCTTTGGGCATTCAAGAAGTTATTCCTAAAACCAAAAAAATAATTTGTCTGGCTTCAATTTTTTTTTAATGGATTTTTTCCATGTTTGCCTACCAATAACCACCTGAAACTTGTTTCCCTTATAGTGGCAAAAAGGAAAAAGTTATTTACAGTTATTTCTGTTTGTAAACAGAAACAGTTTATATTCTCCTAAAGGCCCTGTTTGGTTTTGCATGTGTAAGTAATTCTGTGCTTTCTTGTCCAGTGAAAGAAAATTGAATCTGTGGATGGAAGGTGTTTTGTTGTAGCTAAGCATTATTGTGTCTGGTTTTAATTCTTCAAATGTGCTTGCATTCTTCAGTTCCACTGAATTTACTGAAATAATATGCAATAATAGAGATGAGCATACTTCAAAGCCTTCATAAGGCTTAATAAATCCACTGGGATCATACTGTTTCCAGTTCTATTACTTCCATTTCAACTTTGTGTTACTGTTGAAATTTCAACGTAGGGCCTCCAAAACTGATCCAATGACAGAATTGCAAACTTTAAGGAGACCAATACCCACAGTGTAGTAGAAAAAAAGAGCAAACTTGTTTAGACCCTAGCATATGGAAAAGATACTAGGTAGTGGAGAGAGGGTCTCTTTCCAGTCATTCATAAAGACACAATAAGCAGCTGATGGCAACTGTAGTTAGACAAATTAATCCTGTTGAAAAAGGGGGTAGTTTCTGAAAAGTAAAAACAGTTAAAACATGGAGGCAGCAGCTTGGGGCAGATGATGGACTCGCTAGCCCTTAATTTGTAAGGGGAAATTACGTATGCATTTTAGCTTGACTTCAGAGTAGGTAGTCGTGGTGTTTTGCTCTCACCTTGCAGTCGGGGAAGCTGTCGACCACTGCACTTCTCTCCACCTTTCAGCCCCACCTTCCCCCACAGGCAGAGGGGAACAGAATTGCTTGCTTTGCACAGAATTTGCTCTAGCAGCTCATCATCAAGATGGTGATCCTGTCAGCTGCTCCCTGGTTTCTGCTGGTCATTGGCAGGGCAGGAAAATTATTTTCTCGGTGATTAACTGGTCAGGTGTGTGTTGGGATTTTAGACTGCCTTCATCTGAATCCAGATACCAGCATACTTGAGACAAGGTGGAGCAGTACCCTGATGTGATGATGCAAAGGATATTTTTTGTTATACGAGTGGCTGGCATTTCTCATTCGTGTCTGGGTCCAGACAGCACCAGATTTGGTTGGGGAAAGAATTTTTTTCCCCAAAAGTCAGACTTGAAAGGAACTTCTGCTGCCCCTGTGTACAGGGTAGTGCTATAGACTGCGTATGAGGATCTAGGTCTGTATTATCAAATACATTGCTTGCCTTTCCAGAGGCCTTGTGGGTTGCTGACATTCTTGCCTGTGGCACTTGATGCTTTTGGCTTCTGAGAGTTGAAATGCTTTAATTAAACTATGGTCCTTGGGATCAGTACAGCAATGTCTGGGTAGCGCTTGAGAATCTGTGATATATTAGTGATCTAACTAGATGTTACAGACATTCTTTCTGGCTTTGAATCTCATAAAACTCAGCTTCAGTTCCTGTAGTTGGTACAAAATAGAGTAGGCTGCCTGTCCTTTTCCAGTCCACTAATAAGGTTCTGGGTAGGTGCAGTATCCCGGTCTGATGTAAAAGCCCGAAGCTTAGTCTACATTTAAATTTGCCATGTAACATACTGATGTAGGAGACTTCTCACAACACTTTTGTAGCTGCAGATGTTTTTAGCAGAGATCTATACAAATTGCAAAGTAAATATATTGCCTCCAGAACATGCATCTTTTTTAAACTGCAAACTGTTTTCCTAATCTCTGTAAGGTATACTGGTAGTTCTCTTAATGAAACTTGTTTTAATGCTTTAACCTAAAAAATGAAGCTACTATATTGAAAGATCTCACTTGTATCAAAAGTAGTATGTAGCTGGCTTCAACTTTTCCCTGAACTGCTAGGAAGCTCCAAAGGAAGAAAATATTTGTGCCCTTGAAAGAAAAGGACAACTAATTTTATCACTTAATTATTTCAGAGGAAGTGTTATAATTGAACTGAGAAAATGCATCTGAAAAACTGTTGCAAAGATTGAAGTAAAAGATACCACTGCTAGCAGATTTCCAAGGAAAATACATATACTTCTTGTCCGTTTAAATATACGAAGTTAGAGGTTTCCAATTTATTTATGAGATACATTATCAGCTTAAACTCCACAAACCAGCAGTGCTCACCTGTGTCCCCTTCAAGACAGTTTAGCAGCACCCAAAGGAAAAGGGAGGTGTTCAGGTTTCCGAAGGTTTGTGTTATGGCATGTGTTAAGAAAATCCTCAATTGCCATCTTTGGGTGGTGTGACCCAGAGTCCCTGCTCCCGACCCCTCTGTGGAATATGTCTGTACTGAATGACAAGGGGAGAAGTGTGTGTGTCGAAGCTGACTTGCTTGACTTGGTCGTTTTTTCCTCAAATGTGTATAATTTGGCTTATGATTTGATGACTTGAGTTCAATTCTGGAGAGGAGTTTGAGGCTTGGCTGATGTGTGTATGTAACTCAAGGTCATTGCAGGCTTCCTTCTAGGCTGGAATGTGGGTTGCTGCTTCTAGACAAAACTGAGTTGAGAACATACTGTTTATGCTGTGTGTATATAACTTTTTTTTATTAGAAGCCCAGAAGGGACAGCTTTTCATGACTTACCTGCAGAGATCTAGTTAGTTCATTAAGAAAATAAAGCTATCACTTAGTATGATTGTGTTTTGCTTTGGATGTTTGGTGGTTTGTTTGGGTTTGTTTGTGGTGTTTGGTTTTTTTTTTTAATATTGGGGACTGAAGGTAAAAAGAATTGCTTTATGGATGTTACCCATACTGGAGAATGGACTTTTGGATGTCAGTCCCACAGCAGTGAACCTGGTATAATATGTGGAGAGAAGGGTGATCCATATAGTGCTGATTTAATTTAATTTAAAGTTATCTTTCCTTGGCCAACGTGTGATTCCTGTGAAAACAAACTGGTGCGTTTCCAATGCTTAATGACAGCTGTGGTGGTGTTCCTGACTAACCAATTGCTGTCCTGAGGGCTGTTACTCTGCTAACAGAAGTTGTGACAGAAGGTAACTTCTATCAGGAATACTTAAACTGTATGTTAAATACAGGACATATGATGGATGCCTCTATGGCAAAGACTGGGAATAGAGAAGAATCTTTTATATTTCAGACTAAGCTTTTTTGTGTGTGCTTCTGTTAAGCTACACAGATATCCTTTGTATAACCAAAGCGTATATATTGTTTGCAGAATGTCCAGGTTATGCAGCTTTACTGACATGGTTTCGTTTATAGCTCAGGCCACCCCACAGATCTTATTCTGCTAGAAAACAAGTTAATGAAGTTTGAGTAACTGCATAGAAGTACATAATAATATGTCTTTAGATAGTTTTTAATATTTTTTTTCTTCTGCTCCTAGAAGTAAGTTTTCACTAGGTTTTTGAAGCTTTAGATAAGATGCATTAAGAAGTGGTGTTCTCATTTTGAATTGATATCCCGATGTTCCAGGAACCTAGTGAATAAGTAATCTTGAAATGTGTTTCATGTTTAGAAACTGGGAAAGTATTCACCTGGGGCAGAGTGGACTATGGGCAACTTGGAAGGCACGCAGTGGTTCCTGATGGGCAGGAGGAGTGCATTGCATCTGAACAATGCTTGGAGCTGTTGTGTAACATCCCTGTTTCAGTGCCTTGCCTAAATGGAGCATCTCAGGTAAAGAAGAAAATCACCATTTTTTCCCAGTTTGTGTTTTTTGTTTGTTTGTTTGTTTTTATTAAAATAATCAGAACAATTTCCTAATAGAACCTTTTCAAATGCTTCAGCACAAGGCCTTGCAGCTCTTCCTGGAAGCTCAGAAGTTAATATGATTCAATTATTTCAAATTTCTTAAAAGGCTTTTGCATTCAGAAACTGATTTTTTCCTTGGTGGAACCAGAGTTACTATTAACAGAAGATGCTAAGTTCTCTCAGATATCAATGTGTGCAGAAGATAGTTGCACCTGCAGTACAGCCTAGCAGATGAGCTGGGACCCTGCCCAGTTGCAGCGCTACTTTTGTCTGAAACCCTCTGTAACAGTTTAGCCAATGGCCTTTCTCTAGCTGATTAATAATACTGCAGCTTCTAGAATATTCCTCTACCTTATAACAACCTTGAGTGATATTGGAGGCTTTCTTTTCATATGGCTGATTTGATACAAAATGATTTATCCTCAAGCATAAAGTTGATCAGAAACAAAACTTTACTCAAGTTGTTTGCTGTAGTCTGACACAACATGCAACCTGTACTGCTCACAAGCCATTTTCTTGGCATTTTAGTGGCTGAGAGGCAGCATATGGCAATTGGCCTGTTGGCAGGCAAGGTGCAGGTCCCAACTGGGCAGATAACCCAGTCAAAAGGTTTGCATCTCCCTGTGGGGTAGCTGGCAGTCAAAATGCAAAGGGTAAGTACAGGTTGATAGCTTCAGCTGCAATGTACGTACTGCAGCTCCGCCTCCTGGTAGTCTCCCATGGTGAGGCTTTGGTTAGAAGAGTCAGCCTCTGCCCTTTCCCATCATCGGTGTTCTGTGAATGTCTGGACTCACAGGTGTGAAGTGGAGCTTCAGAGCCCAGGATGCTGCAGTAATGAATAATTTGTTTAGTCAGTGTTGACTGCACTGACTAAACAGCTTTCTTACCCCTTTTTGAGATGGGTGTCCCTGCTTTTGTCAGTAGATAGCTATAGAGAACACCATTGTTGAATCTGTTTCGCACTGTTTTTCATTTGTGCTTTGGGCCATGCCTCAAGTATGTACTTCTGTCGTTTCTCATACAATACAAAGCCAAGGCAGCCATAGCTTTTGCCCAGGGCAACTTAGGCTTGGCAGGATGAGTGATCCATGAAGGTGAAGGAAAGGGGCTCATTCACATACCTTCCTTGAAAAGGAAGAGAAAAACAATCCCATCTTCATTCTGCTGCCCTCAGCGCTGTTCCTCCTTATAGACCTATGAGAGACCTGATTTGAGTGATTAGCAATGGCAGTGTTCTGGAGCAGGCATCATTCTTTGCAGAGCTAACAGCATGAGGATGATTTAAGAAGAGCGTGATCAAGAGCTAGCATCATTTGTACCTTAAGAGGAGCTGTGTTGATGAGAAAAGGAAAAAGCAGATAATAAGAGCCTAAATTGCTTCATTTCAAGATTACAAAATAATGCCAGAGCTAGAATGTATAGTTAAAAATGCATTAAATTGCAGTATGTAGGTTAGGTAGAGTGTGAGCTGGTTTTTGTTTACACACAAGCTATCCCTTTTTCCATTTGTTGTAGTATGGAGATGATTTGATTTGAGAGCTGAATTAAAAGGAATATAGAGAAGATGAGTTCTTTTCCATGTTTACCTTGAATTAACAATTCCAGTTTGCATGTTTAATGCAGAGAGCCAGTTTAACAGTTGAGGATTACAACTAATGATTTTTATCCATGATCTATTTTTATAAATAATTTTTAATGATTCAACTGAATTTTTGGCAAAGTTGTGGTCTGCTGATTGGCTCTGCACTTCAGTTAATATTTTTAAAACCAAAATGGAGAAACTAATCTAGGGATTAGAGGACAGTATAAAAGGCACACTGGTTTACCTCAAGGACAGTGCAGTAGATTTAACCTCCTGTGCTGCTCCTTGTCTCCATGCCCATGGCTTACCTGCTTCCTCCAGCAAAGACCAGGGATTCTTCTTTCTTTGTGCTGAAATTGTTACAATGTCTGTGTCTGTCTACTACTCCAAAACCTGATTTTTGAAGAGTTGCGAGTGACCTATTCTATTGTGAGTTTGACTTCATCTGACAAACTCATTTGGAAGCATTGACCTTGAGAAATATGAGCACTTTTTTTTTCTTTGAAGTGAAACAATGGAAGAACAAAAGCCTGAGTTTTAGATAATTATCTACTAATCTGAGTATGTCTTCCTGGCACCTTTAAAAGAACGTGTGGACATCAGATTCCTGGAGTCTCATGTGTTTAAACTTTTTGAATTATGCAACTGCAGGTCTATTTATTATTTCCTTCTCAGTGCTTTGGTGCATAACCACCACGGAGTAGGATGAGGCACTGAAAAGAAACTTCAGGCTGTAGCCGAAGCCAGTTGTGCGAGACTTTATGCATGCAGTGCTCTTGTGTTGTGGGGCGTCCTTGATTGAACCTCTTCAGAACATCTGACTCATCTGCTGCCTGACGTGCATTCATATCCACCGCTCTTCAGATGAAAGGACGATTAAATACAAATAGCCTGAAATATGATGAGCCTCTGTATTTAGCAAATGCTACAAAGACCTGGTTTAATGTTTCCTCCTTGTCAAAATGCTTTTCCAGTCCGTTTGATATTTTTGGTTTTAATAGCTATCGTTTTACTGTTTGTGGTATGTTCAGCATGTCATTCACATTGCAGCAAACATTTGCTGCAGCAATAAACAAGTGAGAAGTCATTGTGCAGTGCTGAATGTTTCTTGCTTAACTGGATGGAAGGAAGGGCTATAGTCATTTTGGATATGCAGCACTGTTCACACGGAGCCATGTTTTCATCATACCCTTTCTCTAATGAAAGCAAGCTATGCTAGATTACAGTTTTCTGAGAAGAGAGATCTGAAATTTCAGTTAAGAAATTAAAAAAAAATTCTGTGTCACACTGTCACATTTGGGTATGTGTTTTCTTGGGCTTAATTCCCTCCTCAGTTTTATCATCATCCAACTTAAATCTTGATGGTGAATGTAGAGGCCACTTGTGTCAGGGAGTGAAAATAGCCGATGGACTTGTGGCAACCTGTACCTGCTGTGTTTGTCCTGATCCTACTGTGGTCCATAATTCCAGTGTGTACATTCGTCCCAGTGTGTGTACGTTCATCCTGTGCAATACAGATTGGTTTGGATCCTTCGTATGGTTCCTTTCTTCAGGGAATGCCATCATGAATACACACATCTCATGGCCCTTTGCAGTCAAAGTTTATTGCCACTCTTTTCAGTGGCAATTGCAGTAATGTGTCATTTTTGTTTAACTATTTGAAAGATGGCTTTGTTTTTAGTATATTCTTGTTTTTTTCCTTTTTTCCCTCCATTCATGTTGCAAAATATTAAGCATCTACCTACAAGACGATTCTAAGATATCTGCTATGATGATAATTAATTGGTTGATTATTATATGACTAGGTTAATGTATAAGCATTGTTATTACCTTAACATATAGACACAATAATATTGAAAATGGAACCTTTTGGTTATACAAAAAATGACAACTGTTTTTGTATTTTTTGACTTCTCAGTGAAAATTGTTAGAGGCCTCTCTGAGTAAAGCTGTAGTTGAGGCTTTAAAGTGTATTAAATGACCTGATAGTGTTACATATACATCATCTCTGTGCTGTGTGCATGGCTTTTGTATGCTTAGTTGTTTGACTTGGTACTGTAAATATTTGTGGCTATGTTCTTTATGGTCAAATGGTCAAAACAAGAGGTTTATATTTTTGTGGGAGAGAAACAACAAATTGAACTTTCCTAAACCAGATTTTACTGCTCAGAGTTTGAGAATATATGTGTAGTAACTCATCCAATAAGATACTTAAAAAAAAAACAAACCACTTTGGGTGTTAGGGAAGGAGGTAAATGCAGAAAAGTCTGCAAAGAAACAGATGTGGGCCCTGGAAAAATTCATAGTAAAAAGTGATTCTTACTTTGCAATACTTACAGCTAATAATGAAAACAAGCAGGGGATGGGAGTCAAAATAGAGAAATGACATGACTTCAGGTGCAACAGCAAGTCAGCTGGAAAGCTGAGAAGAGAACCTAGGTGCTACATATTCCACTCCAGCCCTTTACTCATTAAGCTTTCTCTTGTGATATCACTAGAAGGGAAAGTTAGTTGATATCTGCATGCTCCAGACGGGTCAGATTACTACTTGTGTTATGTTTCAGTTAGTGTATGTTGCTTTCCCTGGATGTTTGTTTAATACTGTTAGATCTGTCCATCTAGTGATTCTTCATCAGCAGAGACCCTCACAGAAGGAGAGGTAAAGGCCAGCTTATCTTTTACTGAAGGGTTTGTGAGGTCCTTCTGGACCAATTAATTAAATTATCCTCATTCTTAAGTTGAAGTGATGTGGAGTTTCTCACTTGGTAAGCAAGTAGTGCAGTGGTGGGGGTGTTTTTTGTCATGAATTGTTGTCTTTTACAAGTTGGTCTTGATCTATGTCCTTTGAGAAATGGCATTGTTGAATTTTCCTTGATTGGTGCAGGTTGGTTTTGTTACGATGTTTTAGAGATGTAGTGATAAAAATGGTAATGTAGAGATGGTCCCTTTAATATTCTTGCAAGAGTGGAAATCAAGTTCTTGGCTTATCAATTCATTTTAAGTGACAATAACGGAAAATAAAGGCTATGGAGAAGTGGGTTCTGAGTGCAACTCACTGTGCAAATGAAAAGTTGCAATTAAGGATGAAAATAAAGACCAAATTGTTGAAATTATCATTAGGGGGAAAAAACCCAAACAGGATGCATCAAAAGAATGAAACTGCAGTCTGCATATGAAGTACAAAGTCTGTGTTAGATTAGGTGTGTTTGTGTGATCTGCATGCCCTGTGTAGGAGAATGTGTTATTCTCCTACAGAGGGCATGTAAGAGAACATGCCCTGTATAGGAGAACAACACTAACCTTGGCAACACTGCAAGAAGATTGAGAGGAGTTTACAGTTGTATCACAGGAAATGAGGAAACAGGATTTACTTCTTAGGTCAATTGGTGCTCCCTGTCATTCTAGCAGGAAATTGAGAGCAGTATCAAACTGCTGAAATTCAAATGCAACTTTTTGGCTAGGTAGCCATCCCATTTATTCTGTGCTTTTCTTATCCCATTAAGACATGACAGTGGTTTGTAAAGAATATCTTATGGCCTTGGTAGAGAGACATTTAACACTCATAGCAAAGTCATTTCTGGAAGTTAGGGATACCAGTGTGTTAGGCAACGGAGGTTACTCTGGAAATATTAGTTTGCTCCATGAAAACTGTAACCTAGTTGCAATTTTACCGTAAATAATTTGGTGAAGTGAAGTGAAGCTACTTAACAGTAGGTGACAGGATGAGGAGCTTTGCTTTCCTCTTCTGCTTGTGGTTAGAAGCCCAGCCTAGATCACCAACTCTAGGTGTGTAATTTTTGGAAAGCAAAGAGGAGATGATAATTGTTCCCAGCACCATGCTTCCCATCACCTGTACCAATTTCTCTGCAATTAGCATTGCAGAAAGGGAGATGGGAAATCAAATTCACACCAAGCGAATGGCAAAGGAGAACTCCTGCACTGCCTTTGTATGCCAGAGAGCATATGCTGTGTGAGGACAAACTAGAGATTTTCCAATTGTCGTTTTTGCAGATGAGTGTTGGTTTAAAATGACCAAAATTGCTCTGTTGGGGTTGTCCTGTAGCACTGAGGTGGCAGCCTGCTGCTTTGTAATCTGTGTTGGAGACCGTGAGGGGTTGATTTGCCTACAGTTTGGGGTGAAGTAGGGGAGGACTGACATGGGATCAAATCAAGAGTTGGAGACTCACCCAGCATGTGATGACTGAGGTGTTACAAATGTGAGTGTGGGCGAAGCCTTAATCTTCATAATTCATAAATTAATTTTCCATTTGCTAGCGTGTTGCAGTTAGAATTCCAAATGAATACCTCACTTGGAGGTATCAGGGAAATGGAAAGAGACTAAAACTACTTGCAGCAGTAGCCATGGCTTGTGCAGACGTGCATGAGCTGTCAGTAGTGTAGTCCTAACAATGAGACCAAATTGGCAGCTGTATTTAATGAGCCTATTAGTAGCAAAATGACTAATCTTAGTTATCTTGTTTGTAACTCTGACCTGCATATGCTCATACTATACTCCTTAAATTAAAAATACTGACTGGGTCCCATCCTTCTGCATGGATTGTTCTAATAACAGTGCACCATGACTGCATCTCACTCTGAGCTCAGAGACAACTTGAGACCCAGCTCGTTGCTCCTCTGAAGTATTTCTTTGCACCAACAAAAGCCATGAGCCTTCACCAGTGCCATTCACATGCATGATGCAGTTAATACCTGCTAACCAACCATGGGGAGTGCTGTAAAATTGCTTAAAAAATGCACTTGGTGTTAAGACAAAGCCTCTGTGAGCAGCAACCTTGGGAGGTGACAACTGTTAGTGCAGAAATCCAGTTCTGCCTCACTGGTTCTGACATTGGTTCAGTTGCTTTGTTCATCCATGAAGACCCTAAACAGAAAAGTTTCAGTGTAAAAAGTATCCATCCTAGTTTGAGGTGAGTCAGGTCTAACCCAGAGTATGTGCATGTACATGTTCCAAATCCAAGTGAAAATATGGTTTGAAGCAAGAGTTTGGTGGAAAAGGCCCTAAAGCATGCAGTTTTTCATTCTCAATTTGTCATTAGAACTGTTACAGAGAAGGGATTAACAAATCAATGTAGGCTAAAACGAGAGAAAATCAATAAGAAGCTGTAGTGAACTGGAACAAAGCTATCAATTTAGTGTGTTCTCTGCAAAGAAATCTCATCCATACCTCCTTTTGTGGATGGAAAAATAATGCAAAAATGATGATTTGGGGTTAGATTAAGTCTGTCTTACCTGCCTGACCCCACAACTTTACGTCAAGAAACTTCTGGTGTAAATGCTACTTATGTTCTTAGGTTTCTTTTTTCTGTTGTGTTGATGAATTTTATTGGCTGGTTCTGTAACAGTGGAATCATTTAAAAAAAAAAAGGGGTGGGGGTGGGGAGAAAAATAGTCAAGGAGCAATATATCATTTAAGTTACCCTCATAGGAATTTGATGGAACACTCTCTTTAATTGTTTACTTTTTTGTATTGGTAGAAGTGACTTCATTAGTTCTTAACTGTTTTTCTGTCTCCTTTTCTTAAGAAGAGTATTACTTCTGAAAAGTTACTCCTTAATAGATAGTATGCGTTATATAGCTGGAAAATATGCTGGGTTACTGGGTAGTGTATTACAGATAAATGAGATGGGAGAGATCTTAGTGGTTCCAACTCTACCTGTTTATTGAGTTGTTCCATTGGTCCTGTCAAACTCACTTGTCACTGTGCGGCCATAAACTTACCGAGGCAGTGCTGTTCTGGCCAGCACACAGACTGCTTCTCCCTGTTTTTAATTTAAGGATTTTGGATTTGGTTTGAACTTGGGTTATGCTTGTACTTCTACGCTGGTGATGGTGTTTGTTTTCATTTGTCTGATGTTTCCAGCTTTCACTTATCAGTGAGTCATTTAAGCTGTGAGCCGTGCCAGTCTTTCTGGCCTTTGTACTTATGTTGTAAGTCATTGTAAAGCTACTGTTCAACAAAAGATTCACAGAAGGGAGAAACTCATGTTTCTGCTGTGATGCTTAAAGTTGTTGATATGCCATGGCACACAGCAAGTTTCAAAGACTGGTTTACTGGGTAGCCTGCTAAATGACAGGTACCTGTTTGTCCTCCCGCCTGGTGGCTCATCTCTTTTGCCTGTTGGCTGCCTTGCCTCTAATTTAAACTGAAGTTGTCAAAGGCAGAAGCTACCTCTGAACTCTGTGTGTGGTTTTTACGTGGTCTAATATAGCCTGTGCCTTTGCTGCAGAATTCAACCAACAGAACTTGTTTGTGAAAGGAGGAGGAGGAAGGAGAAGGAAAAGTAAAAATGATGCATCTAATCCTGTGAGAAGAAAAATGCTAAACTGTCTCCTGTTTTAAAACCTGCCTAAGGGTTTATTCTTAGTCTCCTGGCAGTTGATTGCTGAGGTCTCTAAGTTCAGTGGATATCGCATGTAATCAGATACCAGCAAAGATTGCTAAAACCTATGCTCCTGTTGATGCCTTGCAGGTTTTTTTTTTAATCATAGAAAAAGCAAATAAAAACTTTGTAAAGAATTTTTTTTATTTCATTATCAGGGAGAAAAAAAAATTGATAGTTCCTTAGAGGTATAGTTCTGAAAATGCCACCTCCTACATTTTGCTACTTTAGCTCCCATTTTTCCGTTCCTCCTTCTCTTCCCAGGTGTAGAGCTAATGTAAACAATCCCTTCCTTGGTAACAAGTGCTTAGGGAGCCAGCAAGGGAGTTCTTAGATGTGTTTGTTTTTCCAGAACATTGTTTGGCATAATGTTTGTGCTCTTAAGTGTTAAATTAACAAGCATTAAATAGCCAGTTTTCCTACTGGTAATTGCTTCAGTGGAATTCCCTTCTGTCCAGCTCAGCTTTTTTAAGTTGCCAAGGTTTATCTGCAGCCTCCACTGTTAGTTGATTTCACACTTTGAAAGTGTGAACCCATTCAAGGCCTTGAAAATCTGAGACCTGGTTTATTTCTATAGAAAGAGAAGGGAAAAAAGAAAAAAAAAAAAAAAGCCAGGCTCTGCTAGACCTCACAAGAGATTATGGGAGGGAAGGAATGAAAGCCACCTAACAAACTTCATCTAACAGATTTCAGCCACTTTAGTCCAGACAGAGGTATTATGGTGTCTAACATTTGATTAAGTGCTATGACAAGATACATTGCAGGTGTATATAACTATGCAATTCCTTTATTGCTTTTGTATATGCCAAGATGTAGTACTTTGTGTTTGTAAGTTCTTCTCTGTACAGATGCAAGCATAGGATATGGTTTTTAATTCTTGAATCTTATTCCCTTCTTGTGTCTTCTCTGTTTGGTCCCCTATTTTGATTTCTTGTGTGTGTGTTTTTGGATTTTTTTTTTTGGGGGGGGGAGGCAAACCCTTCTTCTTCGGTAGTTTTGGGAAAGGGTTTATGACTTAAACGCACAAAAGTAAATTCCAGAAATAACAAACCGTGAATTGATTGTGGTGTGTTTTGTGGTTTGTTTGTTTTTTTTTTCCTTTGACTTCTTGATCTGCTGCTGCTCCCTCTTTAGGCTTTAAACACTACATAGAAAAGATGAAGGCATCCTGGTTTTCCTACAGATGCATTACTCACTGCGGTCATGCAGTTAAAATGAAAAAAGGAGCACCCACTTTTAGAGCAAATATTTGTGTATTTATAAAAAATTTAGACAATAATTTGCTTGCAATTATAAAAAAAACTTTGTGACTTTTGGGAGCACAGTTACAAGAATTTTTCTGAATTTTGTGAGGAAATCGGAACAGGAAGCGAGATAGAAAGCACTATAGGGTTTTTAATTATTGTGTATATTTCATATTCTTGGTTTAAATGTACTTCTTCCATGAAAACCATATAGCGAGGTGGCTCTTCTCCTCCAGTGCACATCACTGAAGCCTTTCCAGTTTGCTCAGTTGGTTGGATCATTGAGGCTGCCACGATACCATGTGAGCAGAAGTTTTTCACCTGGCTGCATACAAGCCTGCTGAGATCAAGCAATGTTTGTGGCATTATGTGAGCTTATAAGTCCTGCCACTAGCCCTTCCCTGGGGGGAAAATAATAGTTTGGGTGCAGCTGTTGTACCTGGTGTGGTAAGTTCAACACATCAGACTGGTGTGCAGTGTTCTGTAGTTGCTTTCATGCTATCAGAATGCCTTGAAAACTCAGTAGATGAGAAATACAAGTGAGATGAATGTGTTTGCTGGAGAACAGAGGTATCATCTTGATTCCTCATCTTCTGTGATTGTCATTATATATATAAGCTCTGCAAAATCAGCTTCTTAAAAATTTGGTCCAATTTGCAGTTTAGCATACAGCCATAGCTAGTGAAGGTACTTTGGGGCCTGCACAAAGGTAGAAGTGGTAGAAGTGTTTCTAAATTGAAGTCTGGAAAGCATTACAGTAACTTCCCATGTTGGCTGCTAGCAGCTTGGTCAAATACACAGGTTTCATGCACTGTATCATTGGTTGCTCTGATACCACCTTGCTTGATACAGTACATGATATATCAAGGGATTCTGCTGTGGATTTCTGAGGCGAATCTGTTTCTCAGCATCTTATATTTAGAGAAGTTGGCAAAAGACAATCTTTTCACCTCAAGTGGTCTGTCTTGAGTACTTGTATGAAGAACTGATTCAGGTCCAAAGCCCGTATTTGATCCTACCTTTTGTTTCATGTTCTTGAGTGGATTGTTGGACAAGGAGAACATTTATGAAAACAATCATTATTTCCAACACTGATATGGGTATTTGAGAGCATAAATCTTATTATCAGTGATCTTATCTTGAGCTAGTAGGTGTCAGCTTGTCTTTTGAAAATTTAAATTTGTCATGTTTGAAAGGATTACTTTGAAACTGTGTGCCAGTTTCTTAAGAACACGCAGATTGATTTTTGTTTCACAGTGAATCTAAGGTTTTCATTGGGAATGCGAGTCACAGGTTGTGGTGGGCGGGGATGTTGTCAGTCTTCAGAAAACAAAAATTCACAATCTTCTCTTTTGCTGTTTCATGGCACCTGTTGTGGTTTGATTCTTAATTCTGTTTTAAAAGAATACAAAATATTATTTCATGGTTATTATATCATGTGGAAATAGACGTAACCTTAAACAAATGAGAAAATGGAAATCTGTGATGCCAGTCACTTTTTAAGTTTAATTGCATATCTCTAAGACTTCTTCCTCTTTGGTACTGCTGATTCTACTCAGTATTTGTATCTGGGACCTCTATTACACAGAATTGAGGCGACAAAAAATGTAGAGACATGTAGAAATGCATTTACATGGTCAGGTGTAAAACTTTCCATGGAGCTGTTTTGTGTTCAGTTTAGATGTTAGACTGAAATCTCCTAAGCAGAACATAATGTTGAGATTTGCAGCTTCAGAAAATGAGAGAATACTTGGAACAGAGTAATAGAAGGCTGTCTTTTGGTTCAGCAGTTTGCATTAAGTCTTACAGGATTAATTTGCTGTCTCTGGTTTTCCTTGCCACATCAAGTCTGAAACACAGACTGCTTGGAGGGGCATGAAAAGCAAATCATTGTGTCTTTTTACTTAAAAAGATTAAGATGGTATTTGTGTATTATGGTGATGTTATTTAATCATCTTAAGATACAGTTGTTTTAGCTTAGCTGAGAACCTGTTCAGAAATATGAAATAGGATATTATGTGAATTTAATGTCTTATGTTTGAGAGAGAATGTGTCCCACCTCCACCTCTTCAACAAACTAGGACAGTATAGTATCCTGTTTTGCTTTTCTGCATGGTACATGGAGACATCTACAATGTCTTGTGGCCAGTTGAGTTAGGAGTGCACTAAGACTGACAGTATTCAGGGTCTTCAAGGATGACTGGTTTTGCGTGTGAGGCCTCCATTTTCGGTCAGATGGGCAGAAAGGCAGTGAGAAAAGAGTGTTTTCACTTATGTTGAGTTTGTGCTCAGCATGCCATGCCAGAGAGAATTCTAATAAAGTCATTTTATCTGAGGACTTCAAATTTAGTAGTGCTAAGTACGTGAGGGACTACTGATGTACCACTGCTGAAATTAAATATACATTCCAGGTTGCTCTTTCAACTTTTTTTTGCCTGTACTGTCCTCCTTACACTTTACTTACTGACAGCTTCTTTTAGTTACCTGTGTTACTACAGGGATTTCAAATTATGCTGCTGCTTATTATCTTTTTGGCAACAGGTGACATGCTTCAGAAACATCTCTTCCCATTCAGTGAGACTCCATGTCCTTTCTCTTTGAGTCCTGTGACTAAAACATTTTGCTTTCTCTTCTTTTGTTATTATGGAGCTAAGCACTCAATTTGGACAGTTTGAGAAATCAGGACCAAATTCTGAAGTCCTTTTATTCATGTTAGATAAATGTGATTCACTGTGATGAACCTGTATTGCATGCTTATACACTTATTGAGAGAAATATATATAATATACCAAATAATACTCATGCTTAGATTCCATCTACCTTTCTTATTTTCTTTTGTATTCAATACTATATGTTGGCTGATACTCAGGGAGAAAATGAACCAAAAACATTGAAACACTTGGGGTGGTGACACTAAATTAGTTTTATGTTTGAGCTAAGAAAAATGCATCTATGAATTCTAGATTTGCTCTTCAATGAGGCTATTTTAATGTCATTCACTTAGTAATTTTTAATTAAATTAATGGTAAGACAGAGATGTCAGAAGTAGTAAAAATACAGGTGTTGTGCTTGTGTTGTTACATGTAATTTAGTTATACCTAGGTATAATTGAAGAGGAATACTTTGGTTTTAGAGAACTGGTATTAGAAAACCCATGGTTGTTACATTTGTCTGAGTTGCACCTCCCAACAGTTCAGGTAATTTGCTTTCACTCGCAATTTATGTAGCAAAGATCTCTCATGCCAGGATCATAATCATTTCACATGCCTTAGCTGAAACTTCCTTGTGAGATATTTTGCTTCTGTGTTTTTTCCCCTGTTTCTCTTGCTCTCTTGCCCAAGAGAGTTGTTCTTGTGTAGCCCTACTGAGAGCCATCTGGTGTGGCTGCTGGGAAGCCAGCACTGCACGCCTAAACAAGCCTGTCACACTGTTCACATTTGTTATAGTGCTGGACCTGCACCTGTGAGAGATGATCTGCAGAGACAGCTTTGTTACCTTTTTTAAAATGTGTGTTTGGTCATAAACTTTTGGATACTTCAATACGTTATTTCTCAGAGAAAAGGCTTTTTCCAAACTTTGGGGAAAAGGAGTGTTCAAGTGTCTGTAAGCAGGTGTCCTTGGCATTTGAAAATTCTTTAAGGTCTACAGTCTGTTTGGACCTTCTGCGGGATGGCATTCAGGCCTGCCAGTCACTGTCTCAAGGACACTTTTTTCTGTATACTATACATCCTCCTGCTTTTGGAGAGAAGAAACTTCTATACTGCAGAAACCTGAAGGTATGGCTTTTTATTCATCCTTTTTTCAGCTAAGGGCAATACATCAAGGTGAGATGCAAGTAGCGCTTTATTTCCCCTGGATCAGTGTCAACCTTTTCAACTGAGTTTTAGAGCTGACCTGCCTGATATTTAAATAATCTTTTCCTTCCTCTGGCAATGTAGCAGCACACTTCCCCCACTTCCCCCAGGCAGATTCTGCTACCAGAGTTGCTGAAATGAATAAAAGACTTAGTGGTCAATAGTTGTATTCTGCACCTCTTTCTCAAAGCATAAGCTCTGCTACATGTAGCAGAATACCCATGTTTCTCTCCTGTCTTTCTGTCTTTGTAAGGCACTTCAAGCCTGGCATTACTGGATGGAGATGTGTGAAGAATTGAAGATCAGCACATTGCCAATCTTAGTAAGGCAAACAGCATGATCCTGGGAGAGCAGAAGGAATGCAGCAGTGGTTTTAGATGACTATACAAAATTATTTTATTAGCCGAGTATGCAGTAAGCCCAACTGCATTTTCCCATCTAGAAGTTGCAAAGAATCTGTTGTTCATTCTGCTGCTCTTGTCTCATTGCCACGCTAAAATTGGATAGCGTTATGCACCTGCCTTCTGCCCTGAGTCGTGTCCTAATAGGAAGGGTTTTCAAACAATCTTTGCAGGTGAGCTGTCTTGGAACAGCAGCATAGTTCAAAGCATATCTTAAGAAAACAGCTGACAAAAGAAAGAGGGGTAAAACCCACATGGTTAAATAGAAGCAAGCAGCAACGCTTAGGTCTCTGATGGACAGAGTAGAATAAAAGGGATAAGGAAAAAACCAGCAAGCATTCCTATGTGTAGTATAACTCTTCACAGTAAATCTTCTGTATAGAATCCTTTGATATTTGTTTGCAGACAACACAGCTCTATAGTACTCTTGACTGGACACCTGAAATGCAGCAGAGTTTCTGGGTCAAGTCCAGTGTTGAAGTAGAGAGGTGCACTTAAGTCAGGGGAGCTGTACAGTATCCAGTGGAGTTGTCCACCATGTTTTAAAGCCATATGATTGTTCAGTTTCTGCTGGCTGTCATAAACTAATAATATAAAAGATATATATCAGAGATTCATTTAAGGTAGTGATGATAGTGATCATCTATGAGAGGCTGAGTACGTGTGTTAAGGCAAGCTTTTCTTGAAAGTCTTGTAATAATTGTTTTGTTTTAAATATATCTTGAAATCTTGTTTTTAAAAAATCTTGAAAACCTGAAGCAGGTTTTAATACCAGAGTGAAATAGAAAGTTTGCAGCCCTATGTTGTCTATGAAAAAAACCCCTCTGGTTTTTAAGCTAGATTCACACATTGTTGTAGCTTCAACTGAGTTTCTAAAATGTTTTTGGATAACAATATTTTAGTTGTCATTTGACAAACATTCAGTTTTACATTCAGCTATGCAAAGTACGCTTGATTAGGCCTAGTGATTTGAGAAGTGAGGTAAAGCTGAAGATGATTAAGTGTAAGAGATTTTAGCTCAATGCAAATGTTTTTAAGGAATTAAACATTTACTTATGAGCAAGAATAAGCATACTAGCTTTGTCTCTTAGGGACAAATGAATGAATTGGCTAATAACATGGTCAGTGAAATGGTGATAGAAGTAAATGTTTGTTGTCAAGTCTTCTTTTTAATGTATTTGAAGAACACAAAAAATGAATACAGTTTTAAAATGTGCTGCTGTATTGCTGTGTGTGTCTTGTTGCAGCTTACAGTTCATGTGGTATGGTGTAGGTTACTAATGGCTGCTCAGGCTGACATTAATTTTTTTTTTTTAATTGGATTTGAGAAATCTTCTGGAATTGGGACAGAGGGTTATGTGTTCCAGTAAATGATTAAAAGTGAAATTGTGTCTAAATGACTCTTTCACTGATATCTAAGCCACTGGAATATGTGTTATCATACTGACTGAAAAATTACTTAATCATTTCAGAGAGCTTTATTTTAGTTAATGTAACCCTCTTCTTTGTTCTAATACTGATTTGGTCTCTGATCTATTGGATTCAGTAAGTATTTGAAGTTTGAATTTCCCATGACCTATGTCATGTTAATGTGTCTTTAATGCTTGGAAAGCATAATTTGTTCTTGTGGAGGTTTGCAGAGCAATAGCACATAGCTCCTTAGAGAAGAGCGAACTTTAACAACAATGTTATGAACCTAACCCAGTATATTTTAATGTTGCTGTAGCTGCCATGTATGAAGGCAGCATAGCATTATCTGTTCTAGTTTTCTGTTTGGTTGCCCAAATTTATTGAAGTAATTTGCCACTCAGGAGAGAAACTTCCATGTTTGCCCTCTCTTCTGAATTGGCTTTATTTTGAAACAATGACCAAAACCAACCCATTCATCCTTAAATTGTAGGAGACTTGTTCTGCCCTTGAGTAGTATTGATGATGTTGGAAACATGAGATGGGTTGTTCTGACTAAATACTTACAGAAAAGGGAACTTACCTCAGAAAAATCAGAGTTCAAAAGTCCACTCACATGAGATGATTACAGTTTCTTTGAAGACCGCATATTTGTTTTAAAAGCTGAAAGTTTTGGGTTTTTTTTTTTTGAGGAGGTAACTGTCTCAGTACCTTGTTTACTGTTAACTGAAACTGATAGATGAAAATTTCACAATTAAGATCTTACTACACTTATTCAGCATGGAGAAGAGAAGGTTTCAAGGGCACGTAGTAGCAGCCTGCCAGTACCTACAAGGAGGTTCATAAAGAAGATGGAGTTGGGCAGAAGGACGAGAAACAAAGGGACAAACAAATTAAAATGTGAGGTTCAGACTTGATGTAAGGAAAACCTTTTTCACCATGAGGACAATCAAACAGTGGAACAGGCTGCCCGGGGTGGTTGTACCATTTCCATTATTACAGAATGGAACAGACATATCTGGATAAAGCCCAAGCAATGTGGTCAGATCTCGTAGCTCACTTGGCTGTGAGCAGGAGGTTGGACTAGAAACCTCATGAGGTCCCATTGAATGTGATTTATCCTGTAATCCTAAGATCTTGTTTCTGTCCTCAAAACTGTTTCCACACGTGCTCAAAATTCAGAATTATGATGCTTCAGTCTAGTGCTGTAATATAACAAGCTGTCAGAGGGATGAGTTTTCAGGTTATTTGTTAAAATGCACTGGGCAAGGCTCAAATCAAGTTCAGTTTGCAGAAGTGATGGTTCTTACTAGGAAGGCAACCAATGAGAGAGAAGGAAATTAAAGAAATCATGCTGTTTTTTTCCTGTAATCTATGATACACATTTTGGCATTATGTAAGCAGTTCAGAGCTCTCAGTGTGCCCCTCTGGATAGAATAAGGTGCTTGTATTACTCTGGTAGGGTAGAAGCTAGCATCTTCTTTCCAGTACTGGCTTGCGGAGAGGAAGATTGTAACTGAAGTAGCACCTTATAAAAAAACTGCTTCGTGGTTCAGTGGTTCTTTGTTGTTATTTTGTTTTAGACCAGAAGCACTAAAATTAGCTGTTCTCTCCTCTTTGTTCTTATTTTCTTTATACTCCGAAGTTCCCAAAGTAGAAAATGTGTTGAGAAGCTGCTCTGCAGTTTAACTGTCCATACATTGAAAATCAGAGCCCTTGATCTGGATGCTTAAAATGGTCATTTGATTTTCAGAGTTTGTTCTGCTGTTTCTCTAGTCATGTGCCATTTTCTAGCATAAATTGCTCTTTGGTCATATAAAATTCAGTTGTATTGATTTACGCTGACAGTTTTGCTCTAAATTTATAACAATAATTTTTATTCTATGTCCTTCTCACTGTCCTCTGTTTTCTTTTGAGTAGTAATAGATGCCCAGTCTGTGTGACAGATATGCTATTGAAATTAATTCACTAAAAACAGAGTCTCTGCTCTTCAGAAAATTAAAAAACCTGATGTCTGCAATGTTGTGTTCTTTTGCAAGGGTAAACAGTAAACTGAAAGGAGACAGAGTTGTTTAGAGGTGACACAGATGTGACTTTGTCATAATTAAAATGTTTCTTGGAAAAGAGTGTCCTGATTAATGAGAATAATTTTTGAGTGTTTCTTCTGAGTTACAGTATTAGTCATCTAGAATCACGTATGCTGTCTGCAGTTCTTTTTAAGAATCTTTGCTTGTCTGAAGAAGTTCCCTTTTATTCTTTCTCAGAGTAGTATAAGCGAACCTTTAAACACAAAGCTAATTTTTTTCACCTCAGTTACACTGGACACGTTAAGTCAGCTTGATCCACAAACAAGTGTGCTAGAAACAAGGCTTTTGTTTTTCATTTATTTCTTTTCTACTTATGCCTGGACTTTCTACTTTGGGTTTGAATAAAAGGCCTCACAATCAATTTTGTGGAAAAACAGCGCATAGCCCAAGATTTTACTTTTATTTCAAATCTGCGAGACAGCAGCAAGGAACCTTTTCCATTCTTTGTAAGAGCAGCAGTGCTGCTGTTCTTATAAACCATATGACTTCTCGGTCTGGTTTTGGCATGATGAAATCACTGGGGTTTGAAGAGCTGTGCATTTGCAAATCACCTAAAGCACCAGTCTTTTGCTACAAGCTGCCTTGGCTTTTCAAGGCTTAATGCATGGTGTATAGCTGATATTTACTTCCCTTGTAGTTTCCACCTGCAGAAGAGGATAAGGAATGGAAGTGCACTTGATAGTTTTTCATGGCAGGTTAAGTGCTTTTGTGGGGGCGTTTGGATACCTTCTGCAAACGGTGGTATGAAAGTCTGACTGGAATAGAATTAGTGCTGTGGAAGGTTACAAAATAAAGCCCAAGGAGCCCAAGTCTGATAAATAACACAGCTCATTGCTGTTGAACAGAAGAATCTAATTTTCTTGAGTTTTCAGTCTGTAACAATTGAAAATAAGTTGTCTTTTATTTGTGTTCTCCCAGTGGCTTAGGAGGTCTACAATAGTATCTTTTTAGACTTGTTAGTGCACAGATGCAAACAAAAATACTATTTCTTACAGTCTTTACAGGTTAAGTATATAGAGATGCTTGCAGGCAGGACACAGGAAGGAAACAATACCATTGTCGTTTAGCATGGTGTGCAGTTGACATGAAGCATGTGGTGTTGCCAATTTTTTTTCCCCTGTTTGTAGGTATCATAACAGTGGCAAAACTTTAGGAGAAGGATTTTGATGTTTTGAGTGTATATAGAAGGCTTTAAAAAAAAAAAAAGTCTGGTAGTGTTTTGGTTGAAACATGGGTGGGCAGAAGAAGTGACTAACTACTGTGTGTGTAGAGGAAGCGGCAAAGTATTGAGGTGGGTGGCTCACTGCTGGTGAAGATACCATCCTGTGGTTTTGACTAGGGAGACTGCTTTATTTAAGACTTTCTGGGAGTGACATAGCAGGGTCAGCACTACTTCCAGGTGTGGGAAGTCCTAGTTGTTGATTCTTTCAGTGCTGGTAGCACAGATGGTGACTGCTGGTGTCACGTGCTCTGAAGCCAGTTAGAAATCTGAACAGTTCTAAGCACTGAAGTGATATATCCTACACATGTAGCTGGAAAGGTGCCGTATCAATTTAGTTGAAGGCAGTGAAAGGGTGCCACAATGGAGTGAGATTGTTTGAAGTGTTTCAAAAAGTTTGAGATTGTTAAAAGGCAAAGACAGTGTAAAAGGACTTCTATGAATGCAGCCTGCCATTGCACCTGTAATTCCCCATGATACCTATTAATTAGAATTTCTGTATAACAGCAATACAGAAGTTTGGGGCAAGTAAGAAAGTGAAAAATTGCTATCTTTTCATACAGAAAATCTAGTACTACAAAGGATGTCTCTTGCAGGTTTGCAAACTTTCCAAAATTCTCTGTAGCTGTTGGAGCTCCAGAGGGTTAATGCAGTTAGTAGTATCATTGTGTGTGTAAGAACTGTGGGATGGGCAAAGGAGAAATATTTTTAAAAAGTGTTTAATTTTTTTTTTACATGTAAAAAGTACATTAGAAATCGCACTAGTTATTTAAAAGCTTTAAAACCAATAATTATGCATGTAGAGACGGTAAGTCTTGGTGGCTACCGACGTGACCTGATTTCACACTGAGTTCAAAGTATGCACATCTCTTTGTAATGCTGAATGAACTTTGCAGAGAGTTGTGGATATCTCTGCAGTATATGTAAGGTACCTTTGAAATATGTAATATTGATATGTTTGGCAGGATTTATAAACTTTTCTGGTGCTGACAAAACAGTCATTCTTTCCTGTTCCAAGGTGAAGTCCAAAAATAAGCACCTCCATTTATGATAAATAGCCTGTGCATTAGATGATGTCAAGGGCTTTTGAGTTAAACATGCTTGAAATTTTTACATCAGGCTGGTTTTGAGATGTGATGTGCCAAAACAGAGTTGGAAAATTTTGACAATGGTATTGCATTTTTTCATTCTTTCAGTCACAGAACTGAACAGACCTGTACTATCTTATCCCCCTGGCCCCTCTTTGAACCTACTGCCTGATAAGTGTAGATATAGAAGGAGAAAAAAATTGTTGAAAGAACTGTTTTGTATCCTGTCCCCCTAAATGCTTGCATGTCTGAGTTGATTTTCCTCATGTTGTAACAGTAGTACTGCAGCTCTGTAGGAGCATGCTGTTGCTGGGAGCCCCTCTGGCAGCCTGCTTTCACGCCTGCAGCTTGGCTTGTTTAATGCACACAAAATTCTGCTGAAAATGATCTGGACACAAGGGTGTAGGCATTTTTGTTGCTGCTATTCCAGAAAAGGAGCCAGAAGCTGGGAAAAGGAGTTGTTTTCTAGTGGCAGCTTTATTAGATGCTATGGCTATAAAAAAACCCCCAAACTTCTCCAGAGGGATGTCTTCAGAAACCTGCAGAACTTTTCTGCTGAGTTGCATGGTAAGAATCTGTTTTTATCAGGGAGTACTAGATGGCAAAACTTCACTCTTATGGTTTGATTGTCAGTGAGTCAGGATCACCTTTGTATATGTCTGACAGGGTAATAAAAGTAGTGTTTCACCACACTGTCCTCAACCAGAAACTGAGAAATGAAACTGAAATTAAGCTCTAAGAATAAGGCATCTTCACTCCTTGGTAACTGATTTTACACCCAAAGTCAGTGTTCAGAATTCTGACACCCCTGATCAGGGATGTTGTGTTGCACAAATACGCTATGAGTATGTTCCTGGAGGGCAGCAAATTTGTTCTGTCATAGGCAGGCGGGTTATAGCACTGCAGTTCTGAAGTCAGAAGTATGATGTAAGTCTGAGAGTCAACTTGAAGGCAGAGCATCAAGTCCTTCCTATAACTTCCTGTAAAGTTATAAACTCATCCACTGGGTGAACTAAAAAGGCATATTTGAATAGGCAGCTTTTGGTTTGGAAAACTAACATGGGTATCAAGTAGCTTTTTGTGGTTTGTGTTGCATCACTTGTCAAGTGGTATCGGTTATACAAGTAACATTCTAGTGCTCTGCTGTCCCTAGAAGACAGAAAATTGGAGTTTAAGGTGCGTGTGAGCTTTCCTGTCTTACTGCCAGTTCTCCCAACTTCCTAAAAGAGAGGATGACTCAGCAAGCCACAAAAGGCCTTATTAGGGACTTGGATTTTTGAGCTGTGTTCTTCTAAAGGTACTATCATCTGTCCTCTGAAGTTTGAAACTAGTGCACGCTGCTCAGATCAGTAGCTAAACTGTCTGGGTGACATCCTCAGCTGTGCTGCAGTCCCCTTTGAATTGTTTGAGAGAGCTGGAGCAGTTTAGAGCAGCCCAAAAAGCCCTGTGTGTGACTGCAGGCTGGAGGGGACTCGTGGTGCAAGCACTGGCTTCTGGGGGACCGCTGACAGCCCCAGGGTCTGGGGTACAGAGATCAGTGCTGCCAGCAGGAAGGCCCCAGCATGCAAAGCTCAGGGGACTGTAAGGCTGCTCTAGGGTATGTCTGTGTGCACTGTGATCCTAGGAAAAGGATAGGGAGAAGTGGTACAAATCAGTTTGTTCTGAGGTCCATACTGCCACAGCAAGGGATGTGCTGATGTTTGAGCTAGCTAGAGGTGAGCCAGGGCTCTGCAAGGCTCCGTGGGCTTCTGAGCTCCACTACAGAGCTGCACTAATGCAGCGCAAGTTTCCAGGCTGGGTTTGGCCGGGGTGTGATCTCAGTGTGCGGGCAGGGGAGCGTGGGTCAGTTTGCACCTCTCTGTGCAGGCCTGTTCCATGACTGCGGCTAGCACCCAAACTAGTTGGTTTAACAACAGCCCGGCTATTTTGCACTATGCAGTCACCCCTGTGACTGCAGTGCAGATATTTGCAGGGTTGTGCTCTGGGGTTTGGCCTCTGCATCCAGGATCTGAAAGGTGCAGAAGTTGAATAAAGTTGTGCTTGGGCTGCAGTTTTTGCTCTGCACCTCTGAGAGCACCAAAAATAAAATCTCTTCTCCTTGTATCCACAAAAAGCTATGGAGAACCAAAATTGGGTGAGAAACAGAACAACCTAATGCGTTCTGAGAAAGCAGATATTAAGACAACTGTTAGAAATAGTGTTTTATGTCTCTAAACTATTTATAGTGTAGTCATGATGTCTCCAAAGAGAGCAATACTATATCACCAACATTTGATAGTGGTGCTCTGAACAGAGAACAGAATGCAAGACAGTACAGATGGCTGACAGACTGCAGCAAATTCCAGCTAATGAAGAAATGCAGTTTGTTTAGATGCAAGTTGAAACAGTTGGCTGTTAAAATTGGTTTTAAATCCAGCTCTGAGCTGTGTAAACATAGATCACCCTTATGCAACTAATAACAATAAAATACATTTTTGCATTTAAAAAAAAAACCACGCTTCTCTTTCAATAGTATTGCTGCAGTTCGATAACTTGGCTGTTCTGTATTCAGTGATCTTCAGTCCATGTGCAAATTAATGCTGCAAGAAACAAAACCAGTTTACTGAGTGAATTTATGTATAGCCTCAAATTGTGAATCTATATCCATGAGGTGTAGGTTTTATGATTAGGTTCTGGAAAAGAGATATGGTTTTGGTAAATTTTGCAATGTCCTGGACATATAATTCAAGCAGAGGAAACGATGGAGAGCCAGGCATTCTGCTGAACTACTTCATCCAGTGGATCAGGTTATAATTTTGCTAGCAGTTTACACTGTGAATCATTGGGGAGGGAGGAGGGGAGGAGGCTGATTCCTGAATTTTGACAGTGATTTTCTGATCCATAGTAGTTGTCCCCCTGCCTCCTTTAAAAAGTGGCATTTTTAAGCCAGCAAATCTGTTGTTATTTAATATTAACACAGTGATGCCGTACAGTAAGAATACTACAATCTCTTGTGTATCAGGGAGAGAGACAGACACAGAAAGAATAAAAGGAGGAATTATTAGTACATGCTTTTCTGTAATATATTTCCAAAGTGCGTGATTTGCTTGTCAGAGTATTTCTGAGAATAAGTTCATTTTACTAGGGCAGCATTCATCTCATTTGCTATCATGTTTAGAGGTATTATCTGTATTATAGAGAGCTGTTAAAATTCTGGAGCATGTTTCAGGAAGATGTTTGAAATGTAACTTATTTGATTCTTGTTTTCCTTGCTGATGGGTGTTTAGAATGCATTTGCTGGTAAGCATTATCTGAAAATGCAAATGTAGCTTGCTTTTCAGCAGCAGGCAAACAGTCAGTTGCTCTGCAGTTAACCACAGTGGGGTTGGTGCCTGGAGTTGCCTGTTGATGGGGAGAAAGCAGTAAATAAGATGGCTTGATGTTTTTGTTGTTTACCATAACATTTAAAATATTACAATACAAATAATGTGCTGCATTATCAAAGCATTGTATGACTGCAGAAGGTGAGAGAAGTCACTTCGTTGTGTGGTTGACTTTAAGGAGTATGTATGTGCTTGTCTGTGCAAATGGCAATCCTCACATGTGGGCTATATATAGACAGACCAAAAGTCCTCTCTGATGTATACGCACATCCATGCATATAGTTTATGCTGATGAGGTGGGTTTTTCGCTTCACAGATTGTAGTGTGATGGACAGTTGCTGATTCATGGAGAAAAACAACCCTCCTGCCAAGAACTGGAAATCTGCCATGATGCTAAATGATCTGAGATCCCACTCCCATGGGCATGTGTGGATTTGCAAATCAACGAAGACTCAGCCTACTAAACACAGTAACATTGAAAGTAACCATTGAAAGCAATGTTTCTTTTTGTGGTTTTTCTCTGACTCCATGAGATCTAATGATTGCATCTTAGATTGTATCTCCTAAAGTGCTTTCTTGATTTGCCAGCTATCTATGAGTTATGTAGTTTTCTGTGTAAACCAGAATCTGTTCTACTTTTACAGCCAGAATTTTTTTAACAGATGTTCAAGCAGTAATAATTCAGAATAAAGCCTTGGATTCCTAGAGAGATTTTGTTTAATTAAAAAAACAAAACCAAACCCAACAATAACAAATGCTTTTGAGAAGGACATACATTATAGCAGGACTCAGTGAATGTTTGGATGCTAATATTGAGAATTTCAAGTTCACATAGAAAAAAGCAAACAAAAATCTCTATAGTCTCTTGAAAGGATATAAATTTTTATGGACCCTAAAAACAGACTTTGTAGGTTATTCTGTAACTGTCTGTGAGGGTTTCTGTTATATGCCTGTGAAACACCTGTCACTGGAGTGGGCTGATCCAGTATAGTAATTAATTTGCTTTTCCTAAACTTCCAGGCCTCACCAGGTATTCTCTACTTGAATTGAGTAGACATGAGGTTAGAGAAGTGACTTGCGAAGGTCTAGGTTTAGTTTTGTGGTCCATGGCTCAGGAAGCTAGAATCGAATGAGATGTAAAATTTAATCCTAGGGAAAAACTGTCAAGAGGATCTCTGCTTTGCCCTGGGACTGCCCTGAGGGTGATCCTATCATCTCTTTAATAAATAACAAAGCAGCAAAATAATCTCTTAGTTTTGTTGTTGAGGCTTGTCTGTAGGTAGCAACAAAGAAGCTACATTCCTCTAAATACCTTCTTTGTTTGCCAGGTGTCTGTGAGTTGTGGTAGATCTGTCACTAACAACTATACTAACTGTGTCCTTCCTGAAGAGTCCTGTTTGAATTCTGTCTGCTTGTCTTGGGTTTAAATGTGAAATACTTAGCATGAGTGAAGAGTATGTTATCTAGCCCAAGGCTGAGGATTCCAGTCTAAGAGGCAGGCTGCTTATTGGTGGTGGTGGTGTAGGCCACTGGCGGGTAAAAGGTAAAGTCTACATTAGATATACGATGTTGAGTTTCTTCTGTGTCTACACAGCTGCTAGTCTAAGGGTGCTGCTTTATGTAAGCTATGCTTCTTGCAAGGTTCCTTAGTCATAAAAATGTGAGTCTGGATCGCATCTTCCATCTGAAGATGAGAGGTCCTCCTCGGGTCAAGGAAATGAGTGGTGAAATATAATTACCTTGTACATTATTATAATGATTCATATATTTATAGGTGCCTGTGGTATGAAATTTGGATGAATTGCACATTCTGATGGATGTTTAATTTTGTTTTCTCTTGCTGTTGGCTGATATCACCCCACTTAATGGATAATCAGACTACTTGTTGCAAAGATTTTACATAAGCACTTTGGGGTCCATTTTTGGGAATCTTTAGTTGATTCAGTAAATTAGTGTGATTATGGTAGTGCAAATGCAAAAAACTGTCAGTTTGTGCAGCATGTGCCAAGCTACAGGAATTTTTTAGTAACAGCTCTTGCTCCCCAGCAAAGCTGGCTGTATTGCACATGAATAAACTCCTGCAAAGGATCGAATTTGTGGTTGTCCATAGCGTACACTGGGACTGCTTTGTGAATAATTGTTCCTCGTGCTCCCTCCCTTATGTAATATCCTCTATAAATGATCCACACCGGTAAGGCATTCATTTCCCCAAAGTGTCTGTCTCTTATGAACCATTTGATGTTGCCATACTTAATTTTCTGCTGCTGCTTTTATTTTATTTATTGTCAATGCTAAATGTAAGTTTGTGCTGTTTTTAGAATGATTCAAATTCAGTGTTTCTAATCTTAACATGAGTAATTTAAAATGTTTTGGTGTAATGATTCTGAATAACTCTCAAAACTTGTTTTTGATGAGGACCTGAGTTTTGCAAGTACAAAAATATTCCACTGAATAGAAACAGTGTCTGGCCAAAGAGAGAGTTGGTGAGACCCTTACATATTTCATATCTCGGTGCCTTCTACATGCAAAATATTAGCAACACACTTCACATGCATATGGTGCACCTGCATTGGCTATATTAACTGCAGAACTCTAGAGTTAACATAAGTGCCCCGGAAGGCAGTATAGATTTGTAGTATGGTGAATTACTACCATATAACCTATGGGCTTGGCAATTGGGTTTTTTAACTGAGGCCCAGGTTATGGCCATTTGTTACAGTATTTCCCTGTAAAGGAAGGGAGATGACTGGGTTTTTTTTTTTTTTTGCAGATAAATGGAATATGATCAACCTCCAGTTACTTGGTCTCGGAGATATCAACATATTAGATCTTAACTTTGGAGCCAGAACAGTCCTAGCTGTCTGGTATAATGGTGAATGTCCCAAAATAAATTTTACCCTCGCACATATATGTGCAAGTAAAATCTGAAGTTAATTGCAGGTGGCTGTGTCTGAGAGAGGAATTTGGTTCTAGTGCAAGTAAGAAGATAATTTCAATAGCTGTAGTAAGATTAAGTTTACAGCTTCAGTGGGCATTAAGGTGTGGAGCCCGTCTCTAGTGAGAAATAAACAACAGTGGGAGGAATTGTGTCAGGTTTTAAGTGGCACAAGTTATAAGATTGATTAGGTAATCCAGAGAAAAGGTACTAGCTCTAATAGCTTTTCCCTTTTGCAGCCCTTGAGTAGAAAAGATCTTTTGGATTGGATTTACTTTCATGCCTAGCAGATTTAGTAGATTTAAAATAAAAAGGCATCTTTTAAATCTCTTGAACACTTCCTTGTTGTTGTTGCACTTGACGTAAGTTTATGAAAATTACTTCAGTTTAATTAGGCTTCGTTGATACAGTACTTTTCCACTGAATTTACTAGGAGCTTGCGAATGTGTTGTAACGGACTGCACTGCAGGCTGCAGTATCTGATTGTCATGCCAGGAGCATCACTAGCGTAGAGCTAAATAGAGATTGGTGAGGAAAGTGGGTCAGGAAACAGGCCTACTGTACCTGCAGAGACTGCAGAGTGCAGTAGCAACGGAGCAGAGTGTCCACAGCATGGCACTGTCTTACAAAACATAGAAGAGGAGATTGGCTGAGGATGTGGCTAGGACAGTGGGCATGTCTGGGACCTAAAGATGCTGCTGCTTTTATTCTCCCTTCTCTCCTCCGCTATACACTTGTTTTGCTGGGTGATTTTAGCAGTGCCCATTTTACTTTTTTTTTCTCTGCACAAAAATGTCCACAGAAACATTCTTTCACCTTCAGGGGTCAAAACGATCCTGCCCTGTAAGATAGACTGCTAGAGACATGCTTGCTGTTTCGTGTGAGACGGTGTTAAACGTTGCTAAGGAGTCTTTCATGCACTTTTCAGATGTAGGAGAGAAAAAGGCATGTAGTATGCTGCTCTGTAGGCCTTGGCGTGGTTGTTTAAAAAGGCTTTTCCGAGTGTATCTTGCTTCACTTGCAAATCTAGTCTTGCTGGAGGTGACATTCAGAATAAAATTACAGTACAAACAGAAAGGGAGCAATAAAAAATGAAGCATCTCTAAGCAACCAGTGGGACCTGCCAAAATTACCCTAAAAGTGGAAACTACATAGATTGAACGATGAACACAGAAGAAAGGGAGGAAAAAAAAAAAATCCCAAAAGAGCAGTTATAAGAATTTTTGATCAAGTGTAAGAGGGAATGGTGAAATGAACCAAAAAAGATAATTTTTAAAGTTCTGCTGTTTCCTCTGCTACCTGCCTTTGTCTCTGTGGAGCTTAATTACTGCGGCTCAAAATAGTCCATTTTATAAGTCTTTTGGTATACTGTATGCTCATCTATGTCCTGACCATAAGAGGAGATATAAAGCAGGGGACATTAATTGAATAGAAATGTGTATTTTATCCTTAGGCATAATTGTTTTGATTATATTTGGTTTATGTGGGAAGGAGTACCTTTCATGTTGTTTTATTCTTGAGATTTACTTGAGATTTGAGACCTAAGGATAGGAAGAAAAGGAGAAAGGTACTTGTCTGTTTTTTCAATTGGGAAAGGTCCATACTAAAAGGGAGTGTTTTTTCAGGAATCTTTTTGAGTATGAATCCATTATTAAAACAGAAAAAGGAAGATGATTGGGTTCAGAGGCCTTCAGACTTTAGGTGCCAAAGCCTGCAAGGTTCTTATGTTCTCAGCTTCCCCTGACCCTTCCACTGCATTGGTGAAAGGTGTATATCCAAACACTTGTTGACTTAAGTGGAAGGATTGCCATTGATTAGGTTAAAATAAAAAAACGGAGGAGAAAGAAGGTAGCTTATGACTTGCTACCCTGTCGTAAGCTTTGGATCTCTGAGACGTGATGAAAGAGGAAGATGGGACACTTGCAGCCATTCTGTGCTAAGAAAAGCAGAGCAATGCAGAGGGCATGATCATATATCTTCCATCTGCTTTCATTAATCTTGGCTTGAATTGTTATGCAGAAGTAATACATCCACATTGGTACAGCATGAAGACAGGGCAAATGACTATTCTGCCAATAACTCCTCCTCATTGCAACTGTAGGCAAATCAGTTGTGTGGAGCGCTCGTACCACTGAAGAGTCTGTGTTATATTTTGAGATGCACATAGAATGCTATTGAAAAATGCTTTTGAAAACAAGGCTTTGGTTTGTAAGCAACTTGGATACTCAAAAAAAGAGTCATCCTCAGTGCCATAATTTCCTGTCTGTGTAATACATGAATGATGACATTAATAGCATTTCAAAGACAGGAGAATAAATGCTTCAGACTGAGACACCTTCAGTTACTGTAGTGGCATAGATAGTTTAGGGAACTGAATATATCAAAAATAATGGACTCCAGCAGTTTTATTTTTATGTTTAAATATGAGAGTAGTTCTTATGTGATAATTCAGAAGAGTAATCAAAATAAAAGAACTCACTTCCCAACTGTGGTCATTGCAGATAAATCCTGTGAATTTCCCAGCAGATTACTGAAATGGGCAATGCTCTGTGTCACTGCTGCTTTTCAGAATCAGCTGCTCTGGGAATTGATTAAACATCTCATGGTTCATGTTCTGCCCTGCTTTCACATATTGCATTAAACAGATTTTTCTAACCTATCCGATTCTGCATTTATACAGTGCTGTAAGCTATTCCAGCTCACAAGCCTTGAAACAGTGAGCATAAACACAGAGGGGTAAGCAAGCACGTGCTGACCGTAGCGATGACAGCATTCCCTGTCTTTCCCTCTAAAGGGAAATTACTTCACCTCCAGAAGACAATTTACAGCATGTACCACAAGCTGTGGACAAGATCACATAGTGCTGTACGTGCTATTTATGCTTAAATACCAAGTAAAGGTGTTGCTAAGCCCTCAAGGCTTTTCCTCTTAGTTCCTGTTTTGTTTTCCTTTTAATCGTGGATATGGAGCTAGTGTGGTAACCAAAGGAGAAGGTGAGACTGCATGTGGTCTTTGCCCACTTTCTGGACTTCAGCTGCTTGTCCTGTCTTGTTTCTGAGGCTTGCAGTTGTGTCACTTAAGTAGAGTTTCTCCTGAGCGGCCTTTTGCTGATTACGATTATTAGCTTGGTCAAACTCTTTTGAACAGAAGTTTTGTTTTAAAATAGCACTATTATAATGAAAGGCACCCAAACCCCATCGCATTTGTGCAGTGCGTTGTGACAGTCTGGATAGGAATGAGCAGGTAGTAGCCCAAATTTTTAAAACTCTGGCATAAATCATAATCCGTTGCACTGTTTTAGACACCTAAAGAAGCTGATTTTTAAAGATGCTCCTTGTCTTGCAATTTCCACTTACCATCATTTTTAAAAGTGGGCTATTTGAGCTCCTAGATATGTGATTTAACTGTGTTAAACTTTAATCAGACTTCATTTAAAAAAAAAAAAAAAAATCTTTGGCTCTCCCTCTGGAAAGACTAGATCCTTTGACAGTATTGCAGGCAGACCTGTACAGGGGTTCTGGGGTTCTTCAGAAGTTTGCATCTTTTGAGATGTGGATGTGGGTTTTTTTGTGGTACGTGGTGTTTTTTGTGTGTGGTGGGTTTTTTTTGTTTGTTTGGTTGGTTTTGGTTTTTTTTTTTTTTTTTAAATTAATAACCTCTCCAGGCTTGCCATGGAGGTGAACAGTGTGTTCATCCTGTTCAGTCCTGACAGCTGGTGAACGTCGCCTGTAAGGAGGGAGACTGACCTGTTCTCTGATTTTCCTTTTTGGCAACCCACAGCAGGGTTGTACTTCCTGAGCCGAAGCTTGAGGCTGCATGGCATGCCGCAGTCACTGCATCTGGGTCTTCTGAGTCCCAGCCACCACCCCTTATGAAAAGTCTGTCTGAAATGTGATGTTGGGGACTGGGGTGACACAGATTGCATTATACATGTGACTGTAAGAATGAATGTGTGGATACACCCTTCTGATTGCTGAGAGAAGTGCTCTCAATATTCTTTCATACATTAGAGTGCTACAAGTAGTTCTTTAAGAACTTGCCTCTGAAAATAAATTTTCAGGTTCATTTCATCTTAAGAAAAAAAAAAAGTACTTTTATGTCTGTTTTTGGAAATTCCTCTGCTAAATTCCTGAGTTTACAATTGGCTTTTGGTTTAAGATTGTGCTTGCATACTCGATTATGCAAATTCCTCCCTTGTTTTTCTTATTGTAGTAAAAAATGGTGTGTTTCACAAAATATATCTTATTTTTATCTCTTTCTTTAAAAAAAACCCCATATGAGCTTACTAACTGTTGTCTTTCAGATTAAAAATACAATATTGGTGACTTAAAACCACCGATCAAAAACTTGAAAAATCCATATTAAAACGAAGAATTTCCTCAAGAAACTTTGCATCAGTTTGAAATCAGAGATGCAAACCTTCGTTCTCAGCAAAAAAAAACTTGTCATAAGAACACTTACCATAACACTGTCTTGGCCAAGAATATCTTAAAATAATTTAACTTTAGTTACTAATGGAGATGATGGTGTTCCCAGTGTTTCAGATGTTCTGTCCTTGGTGTTTCTGACCTTGCAACTAAAGCAGTCTGTTTGAAAAGTTGTATGGCCAATCACAAGTTTTTCTAATGTAATTCCTCATTTCAGGCCCTATGGACTTGGAATTTCTCCCATACCTAATGTACAACCATTTCCTCTCTGATTTTGGATGTGAACTCTTACTCTTCAAAACTGCTGAATTAAGCTGTATCGGTAGTACTTGATCATCATTTTGTTTGGACACCTTATTAACACATAGATGGCTTTCACAGATAGTGGGATAGCTGCATTGTTAGACTACATTTTTCCTTGTGCCTAGTATGCTGCCACTTTGATTACTTGACTTCAGAGTCCTTAATATCCTTATCGTTATTTTAAATTCTACTACCCTTATGCTCAACCCTGGTGCTATAAATATGTGAGTAGGAGTGGCAGACTTCTGTTTTAAGCTAACATTTCTCTTCCTTGTATTTTGCTTTTAGGATGTGTGTTTGAGTGATGAGGAACACTGTGTTATTTAGGATAGAGGTGAAAGACTTCCAGACAGTCCTAAACCTTGGTCAGAAGTTCAGTGAGGAGAGGGGAATCAAACTACTTGTTCTCTTCTTTCAGAAGAAAATAATTTCTAATATACCTAGATTTAAATGCAGTAGATAACTTAATATGCAAATCCCTGGTTTCATGATTTTGCATTTACTGTTAATATTCTACCATATTTGAAATAAGGCTATTCCTGTTCTTCTAATTGGAAATCAAAACAGTCCTCCTTTCAAATTGAGTTTCTTCTGCAGAGGAGTTGATGATAAGAGATGATGAGATTTTTTTTTTTTTCTCCCCATAAATTTCATTTATATTTTTCTCATGCTCCTAATGTTAAGGCCACTGTAAATGTACATAACAAAAGGCTACCTTCTTCCCCTTCTCCCAGCCCTGCAAAGAAGTTAGCTTCTGCCTACATAGTTTTTGCTTTGTCTCCTTTCAGTTTTATTCATTAAAGATGTCTTCCATTGTAAGAGGTAGGTTATCTTTTCCACAGTAAGCCTTAATTCAGAATCTCAGTGCCTATGATTTTAAAAACAGCAACAGAAACAAACCAAGGTTAGTACTTAGTTGTGTTATGCTGCTTTAACATCGGTTTCCTCTGGGACCTTTTGTTATCCTGAAGCTTTGTATTTGATTTCATACTGAGCTCATTTTTGACGATGCACAAAAACTTTCAGATGAGCAGAGAAGTGGAAATGTAAAAATGGTCCTTTAACAAAGGTTGTTAATAACCACGTTTCAATTGTTGATGTTGCAAATAGCTCATTTAAAATTTGTTCAACAGCTTATGGGTTGGTTTTGTTTTTTCCTGGGTGGAACATCTTCAGTTGGGAGTAGCCTATGAGGTGGGTGAAGATGGTGATCATGAGAAGGCACTTTGGAATGAGGGGCCTGGGAGGTTCCTGCCCTTGATGTAGACTGGAACGGCAAGTGAATTGTAAGGCCTTGATCAAAACAATTGACAGTTTTGAAAGTAGGTGTTATTTTTAGCATTATTGTCTTAAATGGTAATGAAAGAGCCTTAAATGTTATCACCTCTATCTCTCGGTAAATGAGTGGCTGAAAACATAAAAAATGTTTGGTTCTTTAAAAAAGAAAAAAAAGCGCTGTTATTAAGCAATTTATTAGGTCCTTCCGAACGCATGTTTAGGAATTAATTGCTCCTGATCTGTATAGGTTCTCCTTCAGTGATCACAGTGACACTGGCCAAGTGCCTTGGATGGAAACGCTTAAGAAGCAGTGCTACTGGCATTCTACAGCCACGGAGAGGAGGCACCAGCTCAGCTGGTTTGCCTGAGCTAATGCTGGGCTCTGGCTGATCTGGGCCTAGAGCTGGGTTCTTTGAATTGCAGTCCCAGGCATTTGCTGTTAGATCATCCTTCCCTTTTACATGAAGTTCTGCTCCTTTGATTTGGAGCATCCCAAGAAAGCTGGTTTGAAATGATAAATTATCTTTACAGTATGTGGACACCTGTTTGATTTAGCCCATGAGAGTCTTGAATAGCTAGTCTTGTTATGTAGCTCTGAGGGCTGGGAATCCCTTGCAGAACCCACTTTGAAAGACAGCAGGAAAAGCAAAAAGCTACATCTCTTAAAAGAAAATAGTAATCCTTTCCTGAATTCCCCAGAAAGCCCCCTCCAACTAGCTGAAGAGAGGCTTCTTAAAGCAGTTGGTTTTTGTCCTTTTCTAGTGTTGCTTCTGAGATTTGGTTCTATCTTATGCTGCTGTATATGTCAAGTTTTTAAGAACACAGGGACAAGTGTGATTATGTAGTCATATTGTCTTGATTCAAGGTGGAGACCTTTACCCAAATTATTCCTGCAACAGGAATAGTTTGTTGTGTGGTGGTGTGGTTGGTTTTTGTTTTGTTTTGTTTTTTTAAGTGATGGCATCTCCCTTCGGATACCCAGTTATGACTTTATATGGTGGAGGATTCGGCTTGGTCCTGTTTAAATTGTCACAGTAGCTCCTTTTGTCTTATGCTTGCCTGTTCTTACAGAGGTAAAGTTAATACCTGTTTTGCAATATTCTTTATTAACAGAGGGCCAAGAAATCTGAAGGTTTTCTACAATTCATCAGAGCTAACATCATTGTTTTCCCCAAACTGTCAAGATTTGGATATATAATTGGGTCTCTGCAGCTCTCAGTAGTAGACAGTTTCTGAACTGCCTGTCTTCTAGTGGAGCCTGAAGCGTTCTTTTCTAATGAAACTATCTGGTATGGTGTGACAGCCATTTGGTTGGAACCATATATACACAGTTGCTGCTGAAATTATCTATTGTTTGTCATAACAGTATGTTCTTGAAATACATCATTGTCTTTATAGGTGACAATATATAAATTTAGAAACAGTCCTATTTAATTTGATTAGTTTTGATTCTTTGCCAACTTCTTCTCTTTTTGGATGTTTGTATCCTGTGAGCAAGTTGCAAAACAGTTCTGTCTTGCCATTTGATTATGCAGGGGGTTACTTTTGCAGCTCTCCAGTCAAAAGAGATTGTGTACCAAAAACTTGAAAAGGCCAAAGTTTAAAACTTGTTCCTCCTTTAAGCAGAAAGACCTGATGAGGAAGTGTTTTCTTGAGTGGTGTTTGTTTTATGTTTTGAACAAGTCCTTATTTTTCAGTTTTTGTTTGGGAGTGACAATTGATCACAGCTTAAATGTTTGTGTGAAAAAAAATTTCTTGCATTTCGGGGGCGGGAAATTAATGTGTTTTTCTTTATCTGAAAAACTAGAGGGACCAAATGAAACTTAACTCACTGCTGTAGTTTAAACTTGCAAATTATTCAAGTGATTTTTTTTTTTGGTGACCAAATTCTTTTCAAGACACATGCCGCACCACATATTTTCACTGCCTTTTAATGGCATTAGTGAAAGGATAAAAGTATGTGTAAAAATAAGCAGCTTAGAAGTTTTCTGGTTTTATTTTTTTATTTTGTACTTGGGATATTTTTTGAGGTGGTGGTGAGTATTAGAAACTTAAGTCTCTTGTTGCAGAGAAAAATTGTGGCAGAAACATGCTGCAGATCTTTATTTGAAGCTAGCAATTTTTAAGAAAACAAGCGAAAGATTAAAGAACATTTGATTACAACAGATCACAGTTTTATTCTGTTGTGAGGTGACAATACATTATCTTGCAAGCTGTTGCTGTCAGATGGTGTGCTGGGTGGTTTAAGAGCCCAGTTCGCTGGTAAACTTGTGGAGTGCCTTATTCTGCCCTGTGGTGTGGCCATCACATCATTTCATGCAGGCATGTTCAAGACATATGCAAGATGTTGTCTGATCCATACAGATCTCTTTGCTAAGTGGTAATCTGAAAGTAACCTCGCTAGAAAGCGAGAAGCTTTACTGAAAAATTTCCCTGGGATGCTGTTGCTAGGGCAACTGTGTCTATTGTGTGTGTGCACTGTGTGCGTTTAGCTGAGTCTGGCTCCTAGATACTGCAATGTGGAAAAACGCTGCCTTTAAAAGAGCCTCCCTTCCCCCGTTTTTGGTAGGTTTGAAGGCAGCAAAGGCTGATAAGGCCTTCCTTATCAAATTCATTCTTCCCGTTTTGCTTTTAGTTAGCTACTAGTTTAGGCATATTGCTTAATAAAACAGAACCATGCTGAAAATGGAAGGGAAGCTGATGTCTTGCTGCAGCTCAGTCTCTCTGTTGCTCCGTAGTGATACTCCAGGATGGTTTGCAGAGGCAGGCAGCAACATAACAGTAGGGCAGGGTATGTCCTGTTTCTCACTCTGCAGAGGGAGAGGAGCCTTTTTTCTGTGACAGTGAGGCGGCAGTGATGAGCAGCGGAAGAAGACTGGAAAAGATGTGTGCTGCACAGTGGAGGAGTGCTCGGAAAGGAGCACACAAGGGATGCCATAAAGGTGGGCTGAAAAGACTGTTCATCAGCAGGAGCCCTTCATGTCTCTGGACAGTGAGCTGGATATTCCTGATTTGTAACCATAAAATGTCAGCATTCTCTTAAACCAAAATAATAACAATAATCCCCATCTGCTTGATGGTGCCGTTTCTGCTACTTTGAGAGGGTGCTGGGGGGGCTCCATCAACCAGAATCTCCTTCTGCAATTTTACCTGGATAAGGTTTTTTTTTTTCTTTCCTAGTATATATTCTGTGAAGCAGTTTGAGGTGTGTGCGCTCCTGTTATGTGCTGGCTGTATTTTAGTGGCAGATGACTGAGGGAGGACCAGCATTGTACATTAAAGAGGCCTGAGAAGTAAAAAAATTAATTGATGTGGAAGTGAAGTGGGAAATAATTTTCTGTGATTAATCTAAAATGTATTAGGCTGATGAAATGAATTTCAGATTCAGCATTACCCTTCCTCCGTTGCACCTTCTTCCTGTGGGAACATGTAGACGCAGTAGGCTGGTAAGCCCCTCTCACCATGGGTAACTAACACATCCTGCTTTGTAAGTCAACCTGAAAGAGTCATGTGCCTCAGTCTGATGTGAGCTTTCACCCTCCCTATGCTCTGTGGTTCACAGGGGCTATAAAAATTCTTTATGAATCAAGAAGGCCCTAGTTTTTGCTGCTGCCTACTGGGTTAATATCACTGAATCCTGAAATAGGGCTCTGTATGTTTTTATCTGTAGGTTATTTGAGTGAGAGAATGAAGGTGACGTGAGGAGATGCAAGTGACGTGCCAAACAATGAAACTGTGCTTGGACAGCATCTGAATGGAAGCCAGGGAAATAATTTTAATGCATTGCCTAGCTACTCATTTTTTTCCCCTCCAAAAGAGTCTTTTGTTATCCAAGTATATTTTTAGTCTTTTTTTCAGTTTGGTCAACATTTCATTCATGTTTATGTTGAATACATTGTTCCTTCAGTTTTCAAGAGACTGATGCCTGTAGAGATGGAAACAATTTCCTTAATTGCTGAGGCTGAGGTGAATGTTATTACCCTTCATGCTGACCTGAAAGAACCTTTTTCTTCAGGCAGTCTCATGAACAATTTAGCCTTTGATGTTTCTTAGCTCCTTTTAGTCAAGAGGGAGCCTGTGCAGAAAAGCACGTGGAAAATCATTCCTTTAAAAATGATTTTAAGAAGCATAATTTGTGCTCTTTGTAGATCACAGTCATATACTGAATTTATTCTTTTTAAAGGTGCAACATAGTTTTGAGCTTGTTCGTATTTCTGTTTGTTTTAAAATTGCCAGTGCCTTCTGTATTTGGGAAGGTCCAAAATAGAAACTTAGCTTCTAAGTATGGGCATATATGTTCCTAATAATGATAAATTCAAGGATATGCTAAATATATTCCTCTGTATGGGCAAATTAGCAGTTGTAGTCTGGTTTCTCCTGCATACAAGATTTGTTGTCCTTTAATGAGGAATTTTGGGGGTGGGGGGAAGTAAAAAATGGGGAAACCATGTGCAGTTTTAAAAAGCCTAATAATTTTCAAAGGTAGGAGGGGAAAAGAGACACTTTGTATTCCCCTTTACTTCCAGTCCTTGCTCCCTTTCAGTTCTAGGACATCTTTTTACCCTTGCAGACTACAGAGTAAAGTCAACCAGGAAAATCTGCAGAATATTTTACAGCCTTATTTTCACTTACAAGTAATCTCAAACATACACACCATTTGCTCGTTTATTAGATTCCCCCCCCCCCCCCCCCCCAATAGCTTAGCTTGGTAGTTCTTGTACCTGTGGGCTGCAGTACTTGCCAGGGAATGGAAGATGCCCTTTATGTCAGAATGCCTATATGTGCACACAGAAAGAAAAGCAGGAGAGTAGGAGATGGAAAAAGGAAAAGTAGTCCAGGAAAATAAGAAAATATATGAATGTGCGTGGTAAAGATTTTTTTGTCTTTGTGGCATTTGCAGATGCTTTGCTTCACTTCACACAAGTAATGCGAAGAATTCAACAATGAATGAATGGCCAGAATCTTCCTGCATGTATGTTGAGTGATGCTCAGCAGTTGAGTTACAGAATATTTTGATAACCTCTGAGCTTGAGAATGGGTTATTTTCGTCTCCAGCAGTAGTGCTGCAAAATACTCTTTTGAGAAACTAGACAGTGATGCAAGCTCTTCGGGGGGGGGGGGGGAGAATTTCAGGCTTTCTGTAATAAAAATGGTTGTATGCTGTATGCAAAGATCACAAAGGAGTAATGATTAGAAAAGAAATGAATGCATTAAAATGTAACAGGAATTTAGTCACAGGTAACAAGTCTTTTCTTGAATAATATAACATTCAAAATAAGAGTAAGCTATTTAATCCAAATATTTTTCAGGTTCTTATGGTACAATGACTAGCCAAGCTCTTCCTTATCCAGTAAGTACCACAGTATTTCAGCACTAAGTTGAAAAGGCAAGTTGGTTAAAACTGGAATTCCAGGGGTTTTTTTGCGCAGGTAGTTGGGAGTGAAGCGATACTGTGTACTTTGGAACACTTCAGATATTTTTGAGGTGAAATCTGCCACAGAAGATGATATTCCAGTATATTGAAATAGTTGGAAGATCAGATACTGTTCGTTTTTTTTTTTTTTTTTTCCCCTGCTCCCTGAGTGCAGTGGTTAAATGCGTTTGGAGTCATTGGAAGCGACATGCTTCAATTCCCATTGTTATTTGAAATTGCAGTAGCAGGGCAGCCGTTCCATACAGATGCCACCTCCATTAAGGGGAAGTAGCTTATATTGAGAGCAAATATTGGAGAGGCTGGGCAAAGGAGTAGATGTTAAAGCCTGTGTGCATTCGTGGTTGTTGAAGAGAATATGATCTCAAGCTAGTGCTCTATGTCCAGGGAATGGTATGTTGGCCAGAGAGCTCTCAGAATGGCAAAAACTTTGGCTACTGGCAAACTCCGACACTCATGGTATTTGCCAACGTGTAAGCATTGTATACAGGCATGAGTAGGTACACTTCACCTCCTTCACAGGACGCTTGAGCAGTCGTTCTCAACCTTTCGCACACAATGACCTTCATCGTGAGAGTAAAGCACTGCTTAAGTTGATGGCCTGAGAACTCGGGGCAGATGAGGTGGGTTTTAGCTGTCATGCAGTGATGCTTCAGTTTTTATCAGGTTTGAGAATATCCAGGAGGGGATTTCCTTATTCTTGTTCTTAGCTGGGCTGCATATGTCACTTTAGGTTAAATGAGTTCACCAGATTTCTGAAAGGTTCTGAAATAGGGAGAAGTGCTGCCTCTTGACTTCCATCTAAAGAGGGATGCCACTTTGAATTACAAATGCATGAGAGGTAGGTGTGTGTTGCAATTCGTAGTGAAGTCTGGTGGGCTGCTGACTTTAATATAACCTATAGTACTTCTGTTGCAAAAATGCTGCTACTTTAATAAAAGGTGTTAAAACTCCATTCTTCAGAGTTTCTATAATTTTGTATTCTATCTAGTGGCATAGACTGTTGTATCAGATGAAGCTGGAATTTTAAAACCGCATATTGTTTAAACAATGTTATAAATTGAAAGGAAAACAGGTCTTGTAAAGGGATTTCTGATCAGTGTATTTCACAGTGACTCTCTAGATGTATTAATTAAAGAATGAATGTGTTCCTGGCTTCAGGAGTTATTTTAAAGTATTGATCTTTTTTGTAATGAGTATATAGCACTGCTCATAAAATGTTATTTGAAAAATGGTCTTGTCTGTTTTGATGATTCCTGTGCGCTGTTACAGAAACACCCTGTGAGAACTAAAGGAAAAATGTGATTTAACAGTGGGAGGATGGGAACCTGGCTTCTGTGCATGTGGGAATGTTGTAATCTTACTGAGTAGCAGTTAGATAGATGAATTAATGCAGGAAGTCACTGATGGTATCTCTGCCCTCCCCGCCTTGTTCAGGTTAGCCAACTCCCCTGTAGTCTGTATCAAAGAATAAAATACTCTCCTTTAAGCCACGATGCAACAAAATATTTCAGTATGAAACCTTATGGAAAAAGTTTTGTGATTGCACTGTCAATGTCTATGGTTACAATTTATTTAGGAAGAATCAAGTAGATTCATAGGAGTGAAAGGGACATTTTATATTAAAAACTACATTACCTGTTCCTCAGTCATTAACAAGTTGGAAATAAGAGGCCTTGTATCCTTAAGGGGTGTCGAACAGATGGGAAATCCTCTCCACTCCCCTGAAACAAAACATAGTATAAGGCACTAACTGCAGCCTGCTGTGAGCCACCACATCACAGGTTGACCAGCTCCATCTAATAGGGACAGGAAGAGAGCTGTGATAATGTGGGTGAGTTAGCTCTAAAAGACAAATACAGTAGACTATACACTGTCAATACTAAAACATCTTAAATGTGCCTATTGCCAAAACATCAAACCCTGGCAAGGGAAATTTTACATCAGTAATAATTTCTATTTTGCATTTGGGGAAAAAGCAGAAGTATCATACAGTGATGAGATTCTCTTCTCTGTACCAGCATTTACTCAGCCTCTAGAGGTAGAATTTTAAAAATCAAGGCTGAAACATTTCCATTTCAGAGTTTTGAGAGATGGCCAAAGTGCTCTCTAGGTTGTTGATGTTGATAATATTTTTTTCCAGAATATCAGAGAAGTTTCAGAAAACTGGTTGAAAGACAATGCCCTGCCAATGTTTTAAAAGGTTGAACAAGATGACTCAATTATAGGCCTGTCAGCTTGGTATTTGCCTTGGCCAAAATAATAGCGTGGCTGATCTGAATTTTGATCAATAAAGGTTTAAAGGTTGATAATACAGTTGCTTGCAGTGAGTATGTGGCTATGGAAAATATATCTTGTCAAACTAATGTGATACCTATTTTTTATGAGATGAGTTTGATAAATGTATCAATGTCCAGTGTGGATGTAACATACTTAGATTTTCAAATGCTGATGTAATATACTTGGACTTCTGTCAGGCAGTTGGCTAAACAGTGTATGACATTCCGATCAGGAAGTTATAAAGACACAAAATGACAATAACAACTGAAAAATGAAAAAGCCATTAAAAATTACAAAACTGGTTGTGAGAGGTCCTGGAAATATCACTGTAAATGGAAGTCTTTATCAAATATGTGTGTTTCTAGTGGAGTCACTAGTATTAAAAAAAAAAAAATCTGGACTGTTTGTCTGCTTTGGGAGGGCAGACACTAGGTAGGTCAGCTTTGCCAAGTGTAGGGTCATACATATTAGGAGAAAGAATGCAGGTCATAGTAACAGGAGGAGGGATTCACCTCTCGTCAGGCAGAAGCATCTTTGAAAGATGTGGGGTCTGGGGTGGACATCATCTGAGCTTGGTTCATGTTGTTATGGTGTGGTCCAAAATGGTTAATTCTGTTCTCAAGTGTCTGATCGTCAAGGTGAGTGCTTGTTAGGAGGGTGTGCTGTGTATTAACCTCTGCTGCTTTTATATTGTGTCCAGTATGGGATTGATTTGAACGAGCAAAACCTTATGCTGAAATATAGAAGGAATGTCATCTAGCCTTAGGAAGATGAGGCCTATGTTGATTTCTATTAATAAGTAATCATAAGTAATTAAAGGAGGAATAGATATGATGGGGTCACAACATGAGTGAGTGAGAAGATGAAGATAGAGAAGGGGGACCTCATAGATACAATGAGAGTAATCAAAATCGTGGGAAGTTGTTCCGGGGTGCTTAAAGGTTGTGTTTGTTTTGTGTTGTGGGTTTTTTTGGTTGGTTTTTTTTTTTTTTTTTTTAAGCTGGAAATACCTAAATCAAAATATCCAATATAAAAACAGTGTGTCTCCTAGATGAGACAGATGTGTTCTTCACATTAGAAAACCAATAGATCTGCAACTGTCTCCTCTTCATTTGATGTCATGGTAGATTTTAAGTTAACATTTCAGTAAGACCCTTAGTGCTTTGTGTGCAAAGCAAATCAGCTCCTGTGTCCTTCCTTTGGCAAAGTAGGGTATCTTATCATGAAAGAGGTGAGTTTTGCTTTAAAAAAAAAAAAAGATAATGACATGTCATCCCCCTGTTGCTTATTCCGTTCCAAAATACTTTTCTTTTGGGCACAGCATTGGTTCAGTTTGTCATAGTGCTGTGGAGCCTTCTTAACAGAATCTCTTAAGTCCTAGTAGTGTGAAAACAGAATGGGCATGGTGGAATTAGTCTGCTAGATAGGGTTGTAGTGAGTTGAACTGAAGTTGTCTTCCTGGAATGAAGAGGAGTAGGAGTAGTCATGTAAGCTACTCCTAACTAGGATTTTGTATATGGCTTGATTTTGAAATATTGGTGTTCTGCTATTAGTTTCCTCTGTTTTGAGGAATAAATAATTTGGTCTTCAGCAGGATTGACACTCATTTTTACATGTTCCTATTGCTTTTGTTAGGTCAAGAAGTTTGGTCTTTCTTTTTATGGGTACTTGTCCCTTTTTCCTGACAGTATCAGAATGAAACTGTAAAATGTAATTGGTCTGGGTGAAAAGACGATAATACTGTCTCCTTCTCTAAACTGATCTAATTTCTTGCTTTTTGGGTTGCTCTTACACATTGAACAGATATTTCTGGTGAGCCGTCCACAGTGATGCTAGATAGTTCCCCTGAGAGGTTCCAACTAATTTAGAATCCATCTGTATATGTGAACAGTCTAAATGATTCTTTTTGGTATCCAGAAAGATTTATTATGCTATACCTGACCACAGTAATTTTTATGTCTTAGTCTTGCCCATTTATCAAGTTTTATTAGCTTCTTCTGGAGTTTTGATTCATTCACAACCTCTTAATTTCAAGAACTCTAAATGAATTCACGTTGCAGGACCTTCATTATCCATCCTGTTTCCTTTGTAGGCAGTTTTCAATAATGTGTGTGATGTCTTTAACACAGATGGAGCAAGGGATTCCTCCAGGTTGAAAATAGGACCCCTCCTCAAAAAACAAACAAGGATTGCCACATCATAAATTACACGTATTTGTGGTCAGCGTGCAAGTGGATGTGAGTAATGAAAGCTTTTCAAAATTTGTTCTGTTAAAGCTGTTTCTCTTTTTTATTCAAGAAGGTACAGTGCTATCTGTGGCAGTATTTGGAAATAAGAGAGAAATAATTACTGGGCATAAATCTCTTGCAGTCAAATGCCATCCATCTATAACTGTAGTAGGGAGACCAGAGTAAGATTCTGGTGAGCCATAGTTCACAAATGAAGATATTTACTATGATTCATGCCAATCTGGCACCATTGTGCAATACTGCTATAATAGGATTATTTGCTTAACTTTAAGAAAATGTAAAAATATGGATATTATGTGGACTTAAAGTAAGCTTAAATTTGTAAGAACTTGTTGCCTTGTGAGTTTTGTTAGGGTCCCATACAGAAGAAAAATATTTACCAGTTGTTTTTGCCAAAATGCTATATTTGGATTTGGCTGTCATAACCACAGTTCTTCAGAAATTGGGCTTCATGTTTCTCAGACTGTTTGTGGGGTTTTATCCCTGTTAGTTCCTTATGTTGTAGTGGAAATCTCCTAACTTGTGGGAGTGGGCTCACTGGAGCAAGTGGATTCTCAATTTGTTATGGTTCCAAGGCTATAGTCTGTTTATACTGTAACTAGTTAAAGCCTTTACACTTATAGTTCTACAGCTACACCTCATCTGCTGGCTTCTTAATCAAGGAAGTATTTCCTCCTGAGAAAGGAAGACCTGTTTTTCAGCCTATGGAGGCATCAAAAAATTGCTAGTGAGTGCTTAGTGCTTCTCTGGCATCAACTACAGATGATTGATGTTGGAGGATATCCATTCCCAGTAATGGATTACTGAGCAGAGAGTGTTGTTGCATGAGATTTTGGGGAGAAAAGGTTGTTTTCTTTTGTTTTCCTATAGGCACTGTTCACAACATATGTAGGCAAATTCTGTGGATAAATTAGTATGCATTTAGTTGGTCTTGTGAAACCACTCTGTTCACAATTAGACTTGAATGGTATTGTAGTGGTTATATTCTTCATTCTTTCAAACTGCAAAAATGCTGTCATGTGTAGAAATGGGTCATAAGAAAAATTGTTCCATACTGTGAATTAAATGAATAGTCAATGCATCCTTTGGCTTGTGAGGTGGGACACATCTCTTTGCTTACTCTGCCCCTGCAGCATTTGGTCCCCTGACAAGACTGTGAGCCTTTGAAGATACGCAGGCTGACATGTATGTTCCCTGAGAAACAAGAGAAGAAAAGGTCGTTTGAAACTGATGTGCTAGTACTGGTGTGAAAGTCATGCCTCAAAGGTAGCGAAGACTGAAAGAGAGAGAAAGGAGTGGATATTGTGTGAGAGAGATGGTGCGTAATAGAAATGTCTTGTAATTAGGCAGCTGCTAGGTCAAAATAAACTGGAATGAATGTGTGGTTTTAAAGAACAACCCAGCTGAGAGGAATGAATGGTTCTCCTGAATATGAATAGCTGGAGCTTGTTTGGTGGGCTGCCTGGCTCGCCTGGTGTTGGCCAGCTGCAGTGTGTTTTCCAGCCCTGGAAAGAGAGATGTGTTCTGACCTCACTCAAGTGGAGCAACAGCAAGGGTCTGTGACTTTTTCTTCTGTCTACTCTTGTTCTACAGCTGTTTTCTTGAGCTAATGGATGGTTTTCTGGCAGAATACGCTCTGGCTATAGTCTTATTCAAAAATGTTCAAGTTAGAACTTTGAAGGCTCTATGATTATTCAGCTTTTTAATAAAAATGCCTTTTTATCAGCTGTGTAGAGTCACTTCAGACATATTTTTTTCCTAATTCTGCCTTTGTGACTAGCATTAAGGCTCACCCTCTATTTGAGTCCTTACAAATGGTATCCTTATTTATCCAGAAGAGCTTTTCTATTCATCTTTGCATTGGAGTCTTAGCAAGTTTACGTTTTATTTATTTCCAGCAAGCTTGCTGGAGGGAGCTGTACTGTTACTAAGTGCTGCAGAAACAGAGAATCCAACATTGAAGACCAGAGTTACATGACACCCTAAAGGCATAAGCACCATTTATTTGGAGAGGTAAAGTAGCGGACAGTCAGCAAAATTCATGGCTTGATGTTTTTATACAAGGCTAACCCTTATGGAAGCTGCATGCCTGCAGCTCTGCTGGAAAGTAAATGAACCAAGAAAATTCTGTCCTCAAGTTGAGGTAGTTATTGTATGAAAAACGTGTGTGGTGGTTTGTTTTTTTTTTTTTTTTTCCTTTCCCCCCTGTGATATTTATTTTGTCATATTTTAGGAGGAGTTCTTCACATGCTAGTGTTTTTTTGACTACAAATTAAGTTGATAACATTTTTGTTTTTGTGTGCATATATGTGGGAGAGGGAGAGACAGTGAGAGTTGTGGTGGAAATGAGGCAAAGATTTGCATTCTTGAACAGCTGATAGTTATCTTAAATAATATTTCCCAAAGGCATTGGGTCCAATGAGGGACACTTGAAATCATATTAAAGAGTAGTGGTTCTGTGCTTCCAGTAACCTGCTCATTTCTTTCAAAGGACATAAAATGTTTTGGAGATTAAGTAGGTTTATTTTATTCTCTTCAGTGACAGTGCATTTGTGTACTGCCAGTGTACGCAAGCAGCAGTGCTCACTGAGGTCAACAGGGCTAGCAGTGAAATGAAAGATCAGTCCAGTTGTGCATGAGAGCTTCCTTGAACATTTAATAATTTATCTGAAAATTAATCTTCCCATATTCTGATGCTGGGTGTTGAAGAACTGAGACATTCAAAATTCTATCATATATTTGGATTTACTGCTGGAAGAAGAAAAAAAGCCTCTGCACTTTAAAGTAAGAGTAGTATTCCTTAATGACATAATTGATAATATTCTTTTGGTAATACTGTCAGGTGTTTTGGATGCAATTTTTAATGAAGGGTAGTGTAGGTGAAAAGCATGTAAAAGAAGGAAATGCTGTAAGGAGGTTCCAAAAAAACACATGCTAGAAAAAGAAGGGTTATAGAGAGTCAACAGAGTCAGACCTCACATCCGTGGGGCCAGTTCCCTCTGGGCAGTATGGTTGGACAGGGCTAATCAAGTGATGGCTTCTGTTTTGAGGCAGTATGGTCCCTGCCATGGCCACGCTTATCAGCACTTATCTCCTTTAAGAGGGTCTTTTAGGGGCAGCGTCTGCCTGTTCACAATATCCAAATAGAATACCCAGACAGTCAATTGTTTGAGGGTATGAACGTTATAAGAAGTGCTATTTTTCCTTGCAGTCCTACAAAAATGCAAGGCTTTGTGCTATTGTGTAATCGCACAGGCTGTGTATGCTGAGTTCTCGGGATTTTTTTTTTATATGTAGAATTGTAGTGAGATTGCTTGCAATAACACCACAGTTAGAGGAGAGCTGAGTTCCCACGATATGTACATTTGATTTCACTGTGATTCTCTCCAGCTTCACTGAATATTCCTGAATATATTCCAAATGGATTAAAAATGATGCACTGTTGCCACAAGGAAAGAGACGTGAAGCCCAGATTCTTCTGAAAAACTTAAAACTGCAGTTACACATCCACAGAAGAACCTTGGAAATAGTTGTTTAAGTAGAATTTGATATTTTGCTGCCAAATAATACTTGCTGTCATGACTTTTATTCTAAGCCTATAAAATGTTGGATAATGGTATGTACTTCGACAGAATGTTTGCCTGCAATCATTGTTTAATAGAACCATTCATTTCATTAAGTTCACAGTACTAGAAATTACCACATTCAGATAGGTAATTATAACATTTATATGTTATAATGAACATTTTTAATTTTGCTGTTTGCATGTAAAAATAGCATAGGAAGACAGACACCCGAGTTGTTTTGGCATGCTACAAGCTTCAATTCTTGACTCAAAACCATCAGAATAATCTGATGGTAAGGATGTGTGTATTGATGGTACAGTTAGATCAGTGTATAAAGAGGTTTTGAAACTTTTTGTTTCTGTGGTCTTGGTTTCTTTAATTTCTCCTGTCAAAGTGGTGTTTGTGGCCTCAAATAAAGAGCAAACTAGTTGTAGTCCCCAAAGCAAGCCCAAATAGATTGTAAGGTATTCATCTTAGTGCCTCTCCTTTAACTTAGGAGAGAGAGGCACTGAGACTGTAAGGAGCTGAGAATTGTGGATGAAACAATCTAAATCAAAATAATTTTGAGAAAAATGATGAAGAAGTTCCCTTGGGTAAAACTGTGCATCTGCTGAAGACCCTGTTCCTCTAGTTCATATTTGGATGTGGATAGAGATGTCTGTAATGTTAGTTAAGATTTTGGCTTTGTGGGATTTGCGCTGCACAGACATAGGTTTGGAAGTATGTACACATTAAGTCAGGGCTGATGTGATTGGCGATTTCTTTATCAATCAGAAGGGATACTTCAGTCTTAATTTTCACAAAATAATGAAGACTGAATGGGGATCTCGTTACAGGAAGCAAACTGGGATTGAATGACCATGACTTGGTTAATTTTAAAAATGATGAAAGGATAAACAAAAATTGGTTTGTGGCTCAGGTCTTGATTGCAAAAATGGAAAATTTTGACAGACTCATGAGGCTGAGGGATAGGAGAGTGACAGAGCTTTATTTTCCTGGAATGAAAGATGCTAGTGCTTTCTGAACCCCAAGGAAGGAAAGGAACTGCCTGAAGAGGGAGATAAGAACTGATTGGAAAATCTTCACACAGTGGAGAAGAGCCAGCTGACCTTGCTGACTTGTAAAGATTTTTATCACACTTGGCTAATTCTTGTCATTCTACTCAAAAAAACCTAATCCCACTAGGTGTTCTTACTGGGATCTCAGTAACTTTTTTATTGTCCTGAAGTCATCTGATGATGAGTTGTTTGTGGTTTTTTGTTTTGTTTTGGCTTTTTTGTTTTGGTGGTTTTTTGGTGGGGTTTTTTTTTTTTTTTTTTGGTGGTAGACATGGATCTTACTTTGTCTTGACATCTCAATCCATCCATCCTCAATTTGAGGCAACCAGTACATATCTAAGTTTTTCAATATGACCACACTTGCCTTGCAGTTCGACTTTGTGGGAGCACATGGGTTGCTGTCATGTAAACCTTCCATGGAAATGCTGACTGCTTTAACAATTAGCTTTTCTTGCCTCCTTTTATTTTCATATTCTGTGCCTGATCTCTTTAACGATAGCTTTATGTGGTTGTGGTGCTTCCTACCTGATATGAAAAGATTGGTTGTTTTTTGGTATGTGTTTTTGGTGGTTTTGTGTGTGTGTGTGTTTGTGTGTGGGTTTTTTGTTGTTTGATTTTTGTTTGTTTGTTTTTGCTTTGGAATTACAACTGTTTCCATCTCCTGTGAGCACTTGGAACCCAAGGTGTACTGACTGAATTGGAGAAGTGCAACTGCACCCTGTTATCCACAAGGAGCTGTTCCTGGAAGGTGTGGTACTCAGTGGGTCGGTGGATAGCATAGCAGTTTCTTATGTATGGTTAGTGTCATAGGGAGGGAATGTGTGCAGGGACTTACATATATGTCACTTATGGCACGGAGGGTGTAAAGGCAAGATCTTGGGGTTGGCCAGCTGGCTTTTTGGTGACTGTAAGACAATTGGCAGGGCAGGATATTGAATGATTGGAGATGGGACTCTGAAACGGTAGGTGGGGAAGCAAGGGAAATGCTGCATGGGGAAAAAACACTTTGTGTCTTGTGCTGCAAGTGTGGCAGGCTTGGGATTAGTTTCAGGCAGGGACTGCATAGATCATAACTCTGGAAGCTATAGAAAGCTATAAAATCTTTCTTTTAAAGCTTACTGCATCCTGCCAATGTCTTAACGCTTCCTCTCTTCCTCCATGCTTGCAAAGGTCCACTTACATGGCACGTTAGCTTTTGGTCAGGTGTGTCTCAAGGAGGAATGTTTTCTTCCAGACCTTAGTACACAGGCTTCAGTTTAAATTGTTGTGAATTTTCTTGCTGTAGTGGAAAGTAAAGCTACATACAAACTAAAAAGCCAATCACACAACAACAAATAATTGAACTTAAGTAGAATATTAGATTACTAGATTGATGGAAAATGTCTTGTGAGCTATAGGGCACTGGGCCTCTCTCTTTTCAACTGATACAGCCAACAGCTAGGAACAGATTTAATGTGCTGTTCTTGGTGAGGTTGTAGTGGTTTGCTGCTAACATGTGTTGCATTAAACTGCGCTTAGTCTTGTGCTCACCAAGGAATGTGACGAGGTTAGCAAGTTGCTTTCTTATCAATCAGGAGTCAGATGATCCAGAAGAGGAACACAGAGTTCCTAGTGAAGGATCATTGGAAGCAGGACAGCTTTGCTAATCAGATTCCTTTTATTTTATTTTAGTTTTTCACATCAGTAGAATTCTGCATACAAATATAGTTGGGCAGAGTGTGTCAAACAGTACAAAGCACTGTTAGGATACATTAATCAAGGGCATGGAAGAACAGCTCTGCGAGAGAAGATTCCCCTGTCTTGCATAAGCTTTGATCTGCAGTCTCTCGGTCACCTCATCTCCTTCCCTTAGGACTTCTGATCCCAGAAGGAATAAAATTTGCTGTCTTCTGGCCCTGGCAATTTCCTTACAGTGAAATTTCTCAAAAGACATGGGATGCCATGGCTAAAGGCAGATACAAAGTCCTGGGTAAAAATACTTATGTGCACACTCTTTTAATGGTTTCCTTCCCTTGCCCTCCTCTCGCGCTCTTATGCTCTCGTGCACGCGCTCTCTCTCTCTCTCACTCTCTTGCTCTGGTTTTGTGCAATTAAAAAGTTAGAAATGGTAGTGACTAGAATCTCGATGCAACTACTTAAACATATCTGCATTCATCCTTAGAAACCTATTTTGTACTTCATGCTCTTATCTCTGAGAAGTGATGGAAGCCACCATATCCTTGAATGTTTTGGGAAATAATTGCACTGTAGGGAATTAACCTGCACTCATAGGGTAGTGAACCAAAAATAAATGGCATTTTTGTTGTTCTAGCTAAGCACCCTGATGTTCAGATGCTTGTGAATTTTCATTCTGCAATCCCCCTTGTGAGTCCAGCTCCCCATGCCTCTTCCGTGCAACCCCCGGTACTGTCCCTTCCCTGCTGCTGCAGTACTAGGCTGACTTTGCCTGCAGTTCTGACTCGATCTTTTTCCTGATGGGTTGCACAACAGATCATCAGTTGGAGCACTGGGAGTACAGAAAGAAAAGAAAGAACAGCCTTGTGGTCAAGGTACTAGCCTGAAACTTGGATTTTTATATACTTTGTCAGACTTGTTTTGTTATAGTACTCGGAAGTCCCTTAGGGGATGGTTGACAAAAGGTATTTTGTCTCTTAATTACCCTTTGAAATCAATGGGAGATTGTATGTCTAAATATCTGCATGAGTTTTATCCTGCATATGTTTGTTTACTGTTTACAAGGGAGAGAACAATACTGTCTTACCTCACAGGACTGTGAGGGAACAAAAGGAGGGATAGCTATTCTTCAGAAAGATCTCTATCCCAGATATAAGAGGCAGGCGCTCTGTATTTACCCTAACCTCTCCTCTGAACCTTCTTCCCTGATAACATCATCTTCAGCAGATAACCTCTTCCTAATATGCATACATATATTATTTATGCACACATTTGCTTATATATGTACACATATATATGTATGTATATAATATATTAAACATGTTGTTATTTTTGTACTTCATATAGTATTATAAATATATAAAGATATTTTACTTTTAAGTGAAATGCTTTCTCTATTTTGTGTAACCCACTGCTTTGACAGGAAACAATTAATTTTTGTTAGGACTGGGCCATAGGCGTATCTGCAGGCTGCAGAAAGATGTTGGTGTTTTGCCCAGAGTTAGTGGTTGCTGTGCTAAGGTCTTTCCTCACCATCCATGCAGCTTATGTCCTGACTATTTATGATTAATAAAATGCTGGGCCCTTGGCTGCCTCTCACCACATGTGTTAATCTGGATGGATGGATGGATCTGAACTGCAACCATTGCTAGGTAGAAAACAGCTTGCTAACACACAATTTAAGGGAAGAAACAAACAATTTATGTATGGTTGAAAGGGCACGGATAATAAGGTAAATGACTTCTGAGTAAAATGGTCCCTAAGCATTCTTTTGCCTGCCTCACAGGCGTTTGTAAAGTGCTTTGAGATCATTTATATAGAGATCATAGTATCCTTGCACAACTTGTCTCAAATTTTCCTCCAAACAGAGAAGAAACTTTAATATGAATTGTTTCTGTGTAGGGGGTCATGTTTCTTTAGGCTCACAGAATGCTTCACTCACTAGCAGTCACTCTGATTTGTCTTTACAATTAGTGATTTTTTTTTTTTTCAGTTAAAACAGAATGTAAAAATATTGCCCAATTAGAAAGCATTATTGTGTGTTTATAAGTACCCTTGAATGTACTTATCCACTGGGAGCACACAGATGTCTGTTGGAATTTAATTTCTCTGCAGCATGTTGGGGGTGGGGATAGAAGAGAAGTAGCCAGAAAATTATGGTTGCTGCAGTAAATACCAGGCTTTTCCCAGTGACCTGCACTGACTGCAGAGCTTATTACATCTAATGTAAGCATAAAACATCTGTTCAGCAACGCTGTTCTCTGGCTGGTCTGTATTTGTACCAGCAAATTATGTGTTCTTGGCTGATTGTTGCCTGTTGTGGGGAGTCATGAAGACAAGGGGGTGTCACATTTTAAAGCTTATTATAAAAAAGATGTTATGAAATACCTGCAAGGCAGCACTGCTCATTAAGCAGTGGCAACCTTGCTTCATCTCTGTGGCGTGGTCCCATCTGAGCTCCAGAGTTATAGGTGTGCAGGCCAGCAGGAATCCTGTGGGTGGATGGTGTAGCCTGTAGCAAGCAGCATGGGCAGTGAATAAGGCTGTTGTTTCAGAAAGCTAACTTTAGAGTCCCATAAGAGTGTGTTTCATTTGGGGGTTCCTACAACGTCAGTCTGTGTTGTCAGGTGGTGACACCCTGCGATAAGGCAGAGGTGGTGAACCTTGTGCTCTCAATCTAGCAAATTCTTATTTGGAGCACAGTACTGCTGCTCCAAATACATGGCATGTGCTGTCCTTGCTCTGGGCTGTCAAAGGTGAATCTAGGGGACTGCCTTCAGCAGCTTGCGATTTTGCTTTATTTCAGTCGTTGGCAAAGCTGGCTCTTCCACTGAGGTGGCTTTTACCTGACCGAAAGGAGTGCGGCAGCACTTGTCATTTGTGCTTTGCAGTAGCTCTTACCCCATCAGGCTACAGAGCTGCAATGAGCGCATCTGCACAATGTGTTGGCAGTGAGTGGCTGTCATGGGGGCAACTCCCCAGAGCTGGCGAGTCTGTATAATATAGCAGTTCCTGGTCTGGTTGTACCCAGTGTTGTTTGACTGACTCCCTTACAACCTGATAAGCTGACTAGCGGGTGGCTCTGAACGGTGGGCAGAGTAACAGCTATATGAATAGAGCACAAAGCTTTATGAGGTCACCATTGTTCTTTTATCTGGTTTGCAGGCTCTGTAGCTGCTGCTATTAGATATAGAAAGAAAATGCTTCTTTGTCAGGGATATTTTACAGGCTAAACACCACCTTGTTTGGGTGTGGTGTTTTTTTTTGTTTGTGGTATGTTTTTGTTGTTGTGGGGTTTTTTTGGTTGGGTTTTTTTTTTAAATATAGTGTTTTTGAAAGGGATCCTGGCCGTAAGTATGAGCCACCAGCCTGTGCAGTTCTTTTGTACTGATCCTTTTGAATTGGTACCTGTGTTAGCGTATTTTCTAGGGAAGTAGCTGAGATAGGATTATTAACACGTCAGATAAAATTTACTTATTTTATTAGCAGCAGCTTCAGTATCTCCAATTTTTAGCACTTGGTGAAGATGCAGAATTTGCTTTTTGCTAGAAAGCCTTCGTATGTGTTGCCATGTGTGGATCTTGTTTCCATGGCATCAACCTTTAAGCTTGAGAAGCATTGGTGGGAGCATTAGCCAGTGAATAGGCATTAGGAACCGGCTCTGATGTGTGGTAAGGATAATGATATGGGATATGGTGATGATTTATGCATTTTAACAGTCAGAGCTTAAAGCTTTGCCTGCCTGCAATATTGCGGAATAGAAGACTTGATGCAGCCCTGCTAGTGCTCTTGCAAAGGCATTACTTTTCCTGCTGTTTTGTCTTGATTTTTCTGAAGATGAGTCCATCCTGGAGTGTGCTGTGACTTGAATTATTTTTCTTGCCCTGTTTTCCCGAATGCTTTAATGTCTTGGCTAAGCACCTCTATCCTAAAGAGTCTGTTTTGTCTTCCTTGCCATTGTTGTGTTAGGATGGCATTGACCAAATGCTTTCATGTCACAGCTGTGGTGCAAGTACATAGTGAGTAGTAGTGATTGCAGTGTTTATTTGTAACACAATTGCTCAAGCTAGTCTGTGTGTCAGTCTTGGGTATCTCTTTTCCAGTAAATGCTCAAGCACAGTGGGCTGAGTACAAGGACTGTTTTGTTAACTTCTATGGTTTTATGTTATGCAGTCATTGAGGCGATTGCAGCAGTTTCTCTGTCCATAAAAACTATAAAGTTATGCACGCACAAAACCATATAAAATTTTGATGGTTTGGACTTCTATTTTTTAATATACTTCTGCTTTATATTTTATCATTGCAAATGTACTTCTAAAAAGTAGAAGAACGTGCTTATTAATTTTCTCCAGCTCAGTAGTATGTGTAATTGGCAGCTAGGTGTAAGACAATGAACTGGATACAGGATTTTGAGGGGATTGCTTGTTTTTTAATTTAAAACTTGAGGGCACTCGGCAGGGTAACCTTGTGTAAGATGATGTCTGTATTACAGCAGACAATTATGTCAGCAGTGACATTGCAAAAGAATTCAGTGAGGAGAGACAAGCCCTTGCAGTAGGGCAGTGGGCTGCTGTCCGTGTTTGTGTTACCATCATCTGTGAAGAACTTCACAAAAGCTTAGTGAGAGATACTACGTGATATAAGCTAAAGGAACTTAAACATCTGATGTTCACAGCAGCTGCAAAGAAGAAAGAAAAATACACTGACCTATGAGTTTGCTTTGAAAATAAATTTATAACTGATTTCCATCACTAATGACCTTGGGAGAAAATGTTTGCATTGGTTTCTTTTTTTTTTCCTGCAGCTTTTAAAAATTAAACCAGCCTGCTGCTAATAGAAAAGTTGAGTTCTATAATATTTTTTCTCCATTCTAGACAAATGACCATAGGGATCATATGACTTTAGGTTTATCACACTGAGCCTTGTATACTTTGTGCAGTTCTACAGGGATCATCTGGAAAAACAGTATAGATAAGAGAAATGGGGATCTTCATCGCCCTTTTGATTCCCAGCTGTCTCTGTATGGCTCTGACCTTGCAGAGGCTTAATCTGCGTTTGTTCTATGCCCATGAATTGTCTTGTTGGATCCAGTGGATGTTGTCAAGGGTGTGATGTTTTTTCAGACCTGTGGTCAGCCTTGTTCCTAAGGATTGAGATGTCAGTGGTGACTGCATTTTGAAAAGAAAATGCCTGTTTATTAACAAAACAAACAAACATACCCCCCTGCCACCAAGCCCCTAAGTGAGACTACAAATGAAACTTCGTTTAAAAGTGAGAGCACTTCAACCTTGATTTTGCATCCTACAAACTGTAGTTGTTTGTTTCAGGTTAATTTTTAATTTCCTGTCATAATTGTGGTTGTCTTCCTACTGGTAAGCAGGTTCTTTTTTATTCATTCATGCTTCTTTTTCAGATTGCATGTGGCTCAGAGCATAATCTGGCAGTAGTTGGTAAGTAGCTTAATTTTATATCAAATCCTCTCACCTTTTTTTCATTTTTAAGTAGCACAAGATGAAAGAAAAACGTGAACATCAAACATACTGAGTGATTAAGGGCATTGCGTGCAGCTGAAAGGAGGAAAGTAACATATAGATGTGGAGGAAAGAGGAGAAACTGATAGCATAAGTGGGTGAGAATGAAAAGGTGCTCTTGTTGACCAGCCCCTGTAAGGAGAGAGGGATGATGGATGGATGTAACAGCAAAATCCATTTGCAAAGTGCTACAGCCTGTTTTAGAATGGAGCCATTGCAACAATTCAAGCTGCAGATTCAGAGTAGCATCTAAGCTTGAAGCTGGTCAAAAGTATCTTTGTTTAACATGGAAATTTTCAATGAAAAAAAATCCGTGGTCTTTTGTTGTTCGAAGCTTGGAAAATCTTCAAAATGTCAGTCAATGGTAGTCAGGTTCTTTAGTTCATCTTAGTATAAAGCAGCTGTTGTAATAATGATGAAAGTACTAGGAAGCTAATGTCGGTGGAAAAATTGAGTTTTGGGTACTAATTCCAGGAATAATCAGCTTCTTGCTTTCATGTGATGATTTGATAATTGAAGTTTGATACATGATTGCTATTATTTATAATTACATGTTTAAGAACATTTTTAACTGTAGATTTTTTTCAGGTGCTTTATAAAGGAGGTCAGCATAATTATCCCCATTTATAGATAGGGTGAGAGAGATGAAGAAAGGAACTCTATGCTAATCAGAGCTGGAAATGAAACAGTCTTCTAAGTTTCAGTCCAGCACTCCATCTACGTAGACATTTTTGATTGCCATGACTGATGCTTTGAGATGTTAGGCGAAGAATTCCCTTGATTTTCTTAAGTGTGATATGACAGGTGTGGAGAAACCAGCTATTTGGTATCCAACCTGCATTCCATGTCCTAATTTTTAAGGTATTTACTTTAGCTTGGTGTCTTAACAATTTCATTAAGTGGCCACAGAGGTGGTGTTCTGTATATGTAGTATATTTCCATATATATTGTGGTATATTCTCTAATTATCTTTCTACAATTAAACCTTGTAGCGAACTTGTTAAGTTCTGCTTAGTTTATGGCTGTCTTTAAGAAAAGATTTTCCCTTTACCTTCTCCCTACTTGTTCGGTGTCACATGCCTGTATTAATTGTCAGGCTGGTGCTTGACAATTAATGTTGACTGAAGAGCAATCTGAAGAATCACCTTGTGTTTCTTGCTGAATTGATGAAGTAAAAGTGTACTGCTAGCAGATTCCTCCAGTGTGCATGAAAGCAAAGCATTGAGTTTGAACAACCTTCCCTCTGCTTATGTCCTTTTAAGCTTTCTGCCCTCTAGGCAGAAAGCTCGGGAAAAAATGGGTAGGGGAAAGAAATTCTAGAAGTAAGTTACAATAAACTAAGAACTTTGCATATGTAAAGAATGTCATATGCCTGTCTAAGCTGTGTGCTACACTTATTGAATTAAATGGGAAAATTATCAATGCTGGAAGCTAGTCGATTTTATTTTAAGGACAACAGAGATGTGATGTTACTATTTTTTTGAACTAAAGAACTATGATACATTTTATTCCTGAAATGAATTTTTACATGTGCTTTTAAAAGGTTGACTATTTAGAACATTTTGTGGTAGGATTTTTCTGATCGCTTGTCACTCTTAGTTCAAAGGTGTCAACTGTTATATTCCTTGAAGTTATCACACAAATTTCCGTAAATATGTCTACTTGATTGTACAATTTTCTAATAACCTATCATTCAAGCAGAGTTTATTTAGGACAACTATATCATCAGTTTCTTTCTTAATTAGTAAATTAGATTGACCTTTAGACTGAAATAACTCAAGTTCGATACGAAAGGTAAACTGAAAAGCAAGCCTTTAGCAGTGTAATATCCAAGTCACTATTTCTGGTTGTATATACAAATGTGTTTGTGCTTTTTTTTTGTTGCATCATCTTTTAAATAGAAACACTTTTAAGACAGAGAGGCTAGATTTATGATTCATTTCACAGAACCACAGAATCATATAGGTTGGAAAAGACCTTTAAGATCATCGAGTCCAACCGTAAACCTAACACTACCAAGACCACCACTATACCATGTCCCTAAGCACCTCATCCAAACGTCTTTTAAATACCTCTAGGGATGGTGACTCAACCACTTCCCTGGGCAGCCTGTTCCAATGCTTGACAACCCTTTCAGTGAAGTAAAATTCCTAATATCCAGTCTAAACCTCCCCTGGTGCAACTTGAGGCCATTTCTGCTCATTCTATCACTTGTTACCTGGGAGAAGAGACCGACCCCCACCTCTCTACAACCTCCTTTCAGGTAGTTGTAGAGAGCAATAAGGTCTCCCCTGAGACTCCTTTTCTCCAGGCTAAACAACCCCAGTTCCCTCAGCCGCTCCTCATAAAACTTGTTCTCTAGACCCTTCACCAGCTTCGTTGCCCTTCTCTGGACACGCTTCAGCACCTCAATGTTTCTCTTGTAGTGAGGGGCCCAAAACTGAACACAGTATTCGAGGTGCGGCTTCACCAGTGCTGAGTACAGGGGCACGATCACTTCCCTAGTCCTGCTGGCCACGCTATTTTTAGATACAAGCCAGGATGCCATTGGCTTTCTTGGCCACCTGGGCACACTGCTGGCTCATATTCAGGTGGCTGTCAACCAACACCCCCAGGTCCTTTTCTGCCAGGCAGCTTTCCAGCCGCTCTTCCCCAAGCCCGTACCGTTGCATGAGGTTGTTGTGGTCCAAGTGCAGGACCTTGCACTTGGCCTTGTTGAACCCCATACAGTTGGCCCCAGCCCATCGATCCAGCCTGTGCAGGTCCCTCTGTAGAGCCTTCCTACCCTCAAGCAGATCAACAGTCCCGCACAACTTGGTGTCATCTGCAAACTTACTGAGGGTGCACTCGATCCCTTCGTCCAGATCATTGATAAAGATATTAAACAGGACTGGCCCCAACACAGAGCCCTGGGGGACACCGCTTGTGACCGGCCGCCAACTGGAGTAAACTCCATTCACCACCACTCTTTGGGCCCAGCCATCCAGCCAGTTCTTAACCCAGCGAAGAGTACACCCGTGCAAGCCATGAGCAGCCAGTTTCTCCAGGAGAATGCTGTGGGAAACAGTGTCAAAGGCTTTACTAAAGTCTAGGTAGACAACATCTGCAGCCTTTCCCTCATCCGTTAGGCAGGTCACCTTGTCGTAGGAGGAGATCAGGTTGGTCAAGCAGGACCTGCCTTTCCTGAACCCATGCTGGCTGGGCTTGATCCCTTGGTTATCCTCTACATGCTGTGTGGTGGCACTCAAGATGATCTGCTTCATCAGCTTTCCCTGGTACCGAGGTCAGGCTGACAGGCCTGTAGTTCCCCGGGTCCTCCTTCCAGCCCTTCTTCTAGATGGGTGTCACATTTGCTAATCTCCAGTCAACTGGGACCTCCCCAGTTAGCCAGGACTGCTGGTAAATGATGGAAAGGGGCTTGGTGAACACATCTGCCAGTTCCTTCAGTACTCTCTCAGGTGGATCTCATCAGGCCCCATAGACTTGTGAATGTCTAAGTGGTGCAGCAGGTCACTAACCATTTCCCCCTGGATTATGGGGGCTCCATTCTGGTCCCCATCCCTATCTTCCAACTCCGGGGGCTGGGTAACCAGGGAACAATTGGCCCTACTATTAAAGACTGAGGCAAAGAAGGCATTAAGTAGCTCAGCCTTTTCCTCATCCTTTGTCACTGTGTTCCCTCCCCCATCTACTAGGGGCTGAAGATTCTCCTTAGCTCTCCTTTTGCTGCTAATGTATTTGAAGAAGTATTTTTTGTTGTCTTTTATGGCAGTAGCCAGATTGAGCTCTAGCTCAGCTTTCGCCCTTCTAATTTTCTCCCCGAACAGCCTTGCTACACCTTTGTAGTCCTCCTGAGTTGCCTGCCCCTTCTTCCAGAGGTTGTAGACTCTCCTCTTTTTCCTGAGTTCTAGCCAGAGCTCTCTATTCAGCCAGGCCAGTCTTTTTCCCCGCCGGCTCGTCTTTTGGCACCTGGGGACAGCCTGGTCTTGTGCCTTTAGGACTTCCTCCTTAAAGAATGTCCAGCCTTCCTGGACTCCTTTGCCCATTAGGGCTGCCTCCCAGGGGACTCTGTCGACCAGTCTCCTAAACAGGCCGAAGTCTGCCCTCCGGAAGTCTAAGGTGGCAGTTTTGCTGACCCCCCTCACCGCTTCTCCAAGTATCAAAAACTCTATCATTTCATGATCACTCTGCCCAAGACGGCCTCCAACCATCACATGGCTCACAAGTCCTTCTCTGTTCGTGAACAAGAGGTCCAGCGGGGCACCCTCCCTAGTTGGCTCACTCCCTAGCTGTGTCAGGAAGTTACTGTCCACACACTTCAGGAACCTCCTAGACTGTTTCTTCTCTGCTGTATTGTATTTCCAGCAGACATCCGGTAGGTTGAAGTCCCCCACAAGAACAAGGGCTAGCGATCGTGAGGCTTCTCCCAGCTGCTTATAGAATAGTTTGTCAGTCTCCTCATCCTGGTTGGGTGGTCTGTAACAGACTCCCACCACAATATTTGCCTTGTTGGCCTTCCCCCTGATTCTTACCCATAGACACTCCACCCTATCGTCAGCATCATCGAGCTCTAAACTATCCAGACACTTCCTAATGTATAGGGCTACCCCACCGCCTCTCCTGCCTTGCCTATCCCTCCTGAAGAGTTTATAGCTATAAATTCAGCATTTCACAAATGCTGAAGTGGTGTTCCAGTCATCTTGCTGATGATACAAACTGATTTGTAGGGCTAGCAAGCAGTTAGTTTTTTCATGTTACTTTATATAGTCTGCATCCATTTGTATGGTTGTTATGTGAATTCTCTTTTCTTGCTTTCTTCTACTGAAGTCAGTGCAAAATTTGGCTGTTCTCTTCACTGTGATGGCACTGACTCCTTTTTCCTGGGTAAATTGGAAGAAATTCAGTTTTCATTTGATCATGAGGTAAATGTTTGATATAAAGAAAAAGGAGGTGTGGGATGTCTCCAAATATACCTACATTTCTAAACTTATTGAGTTAAAAGTAATAATTAGTACATGAAAAAGTATAAACGTCCTCACTTCTAGCTCTTGGTGAAAACACATTTTTGTTTTGGTTTGGGGTTGTCCTGTGATACTAATTCTAAAATTTGCAAGTATTGTATTATTTTTTACATTTGTGTGACCTTCACTTGAAAATGAAAATCCCTGCGTAATAAGAAAAAACCTTGCACTCTTCACCTCAATCAAGGATTAATCATCATGGGACCCAGCCTATTTTTGATTGAAAAAAAATGAATAGTTATTTAATAAGTGTTGTACAACATCTCACATCTGAAAAACGTCTTCCAACACTGAAAACCGTGTATGTACTTACTGAGCACAACAAAGGCTGGCTTTTCAACCTGAGTACGATAGATGCACTGTGTAGCACTGAACTTCGTGATATTAAGAAAGAATCTTTGAACGAATGAAATACATAATGAAACTAAATCACTGTGACAAAGTTGAGCTTTTCCAGCTTTGGGAGTCTATAGTGTTTTCAACACTGAAAAAGTAAGGGAGTTCCATTCTTACCCTAGAAAGCATGTGGTTAAAAATGGTTTTTATGGAGAAGGCTCTTATCAGGTTCCTGCCTGCTCCCCACTAAGACTTTGATCCTCCCTTTTTTTTTTTTTAAAGAGAATAGTCATCCTTTAAGAGAACACTTAGCATGCCACATGTGGCTCATACAATGCTATAACTTCAATAATCAAGCAATATTAACTATGCAAAAGCAGAGTTGCTATAAGATGTCCACGTCTTGACTGTACTGCAACTACAGGGCACAGGACAGAATGTCTTGAAGAGCCTCCAAACGCAAATGTCTTATTTTAATAAAAATTAAACACAGAAATTTTATTCAAGCCTCCTTGAAGTAGTTTAAAACAAACAAACAAACAAATCATCATGAGGGTGACACTTCTATAGTCTGGCTCCTCAAAGCCTTAGTAAAGCATAATATCCCTTTTTGGTCTTGCTTTTTGTTTTAAAAAGTTTTAAAAGCTTATTAGATTCAGTTGAAGTTCATCTTTAAAGCAGCCTTCAAAGGGGAATTTGGCTCCCCTTGACTGTAAAAACTGAGACTGTTTTTATAAGCAGGTATTTCTTACCTGCTCTGTGCATGCCTACAGTAGCGCAGTGGCTGATACCAAATCTAATTGTTGATTTTTCTGGTAATGTAATGGATAACTTGGACACTGTAAATATTTTTGTGTGTTTGGAAGGGAAAGACGTGGACCTTTCAAGTATGCATTTTCTAGTATGGTGAAAAGGGAAAAGTGTTTGGACGTGTGGCTACTTCAAACAGTGCAAATGGCTTTTCCTTGCACTTTCATAGTCAGCGTGGTGAATTCTGACTTCTGCTCAGGGCTATGTTATTTTCTTGCATGGATGATTTAAAACCTCCTTCATTGAGATAGTCCACAGATCCTGGCTTTGATACCACTGTGTAGTGACCCACACCGCAGGGGCACTGTCAGTGCAGGTGATGGTGGTGCAGTAGCATTTACAAGAAGAAATTGGGCTTTGTGATTACTGTCGTTGTGCAGTTACTCCCTTGATACTTGTCTCGGTCTCCTCTGGGCTTTTTTCTCTTCAGGTTGCTACTTAGCACTGCATTTTCCCCATGAGTAATGGTAATGGAGAGGGCACTGTGTAATTAATGTTACAACAACAACAAACCAAAATGCCCAAGCTGGCCACCAACCACAAGCATGTTTTGCACATGGAAGCAGAAATGACATACAAGGAGACCAGTCCCTGTCTGATTACATTGTGATCACAAGTCCCTGTCTGATCACATCCATTTCAGCGTGTTCAATGCAACAGCATTTTCATACAACATTTTTAAAAACCAGTTCTCAACTTTCTGCTAAATAATAGGCCCCTCCAGAAAAGGGACAGATTTATCTCCTGCAGCCTTTTTTGTTTGCTGTGTTTTAGAACGTGTGATCTGTTTCAAGATTCTGTCTTCTCTGTGGCTTGTGTGCAACCGCTGCTGTAAATATCATGACATGGGCATTCATGTCCCTCTGAAGCTGCAATTCATCCAGCTGGAGAGTAAACAGTAATAGTAAATTTAATGGAAGAATAGTCTTTGTAAAGGAAATTAGGATAAAACATCCCTCTGCTCAAATGGCAGATCATGCTTCAAATGCTCTGAACTAAAGTGTGTAGTAGTGTTAGAGGGCAGTAAAAGAATTGTTATTCCATGATCTGTTAAAATTTGCTCTTTATGTTCTTATGGTGGAAGAACATAGCAGTTATGAGCTGGAAAACAAATGTGATCAAAGTGATCCCAAACTTAGGGAGCTGGTGATACACATACTATAATGGTGGTGGTGTTAAAGGCATCCCAAACACTTTGGGTCCACATTTTGTAGTAAGGAAGCTGAAGGGTTCTTATGTGGGAGCCACTACCTCTTAATTAACGAGGTCACGTTCTTTTAGTGAAGTTCCATGATTCCAACTAAATTATTGTATAAAACATCAGTTGAGGAAGTACTGTAACAGTTTATGAAAGGCATATTTCTATGGCAGAGTGAGCACCAATGGGGAGAGGAGGCTGTGCAGTTTGATGGACAGATCTCTGCATTACGCTGACAGTATTATTTAAATGTTCGCAGCAGCCCTATGAAGCGGCAGATGTAGTCATGTGTCTGACATTTGGTCCGGGGGGACTCAGCAGTCTGTCATAAAGAGAAAATCATAAATTCTCTCTCTTGCTTTTCATATTGCTGTAGTGTTTGGAGGAATCTTCAGCATACGCAGTGGAGGGCACTGGTGTTCAGCAAGGAGCCTCAGTCTGCTAGTCTATTGCTTTATTTATTATGCATGAAAAATCCCAGTGCAGCCAGGGTCTCTATTGTAAAGGTTTCCTGGCAGACCAGCGTGGAGTCATGTTGCAGCACGCTGTCTCTTTGCATTGCAGCACTAATCACATTCTCTGCTTATTAAAGGGCACCTGGCAGGACTTCGAGTAGCCATCACTGTTGTCATTTTCATGGGGGTTATATGTCGGCTTTATAAATTTGTTCTCTGGCAGAGCCATTTTGTATGTCATTTAGCTCTTAATGTGGCTTTGACTGTTAAAATAGCTTTTCGAAATATAAACTGCTTTGGTTGTATTCATTGTAAAAAAGCAGCCTTGCTCATATCATTAACTTGAGCACCTGTCTGAGTGCTTTCCACAGAGCTAGATACAGATCTGACATCACAGTTTTGCTGTCATGTTTAGATACAGTGAGCCCTAACAGTGCTGCTCAAATGTCTTTTTGCTTTGTGTTACTTTTCTGTAGACTGTTTCATGCTCCAGGCAAACTAATTGTTCCTCTGGTAAGATAGAAGCTGCAAATTAATTTCAAATGTCTGATTTTTTGATGTTTTCAGCAAGCTACCGTCACAAAATCTGATCCTCTGATCTCTTTGAGCTTCTTTTCCAAGGGCTAATGGAAAGCCAAGCTGCCAATTATTTTATGAATTTGGGGGTGTAAGGTGATGAGAGAAATGAGGAAATGCTAATTTGAGCATTTGGAAAAGCCTTCTGATAGGGCTAAAAAAAGTTTTGTATCAACCAAATTGTCTGAAGTCAGTGGCTGCTGGTTATAGGAAAGGGAGGATATTTTGCTGTGAAAAGCTAATTAGATCCACAAGAAAAATCGGGATTGCATTGACCCCCTAGAAAGAAACTCCACAGTTTAGGATAAGATCTGGCTGGCCTGCATCTTTGATGACTGAAATGAAGTCTAAATTTTACAGCTACCTTCTCTTCCAGGCTTTGTCACTGTATTGATGCATGTTTTGGGTGATTTGACTCTGCAGAATGCTTTGTTAATCTTCCTCTTTTCTCTGTGTGGCTTGTCAATTTAGATTGTGAAATCTTTGGAATAAAAACTGCCTCTTAGTGTATTTTAGCACTGCCTAGTGTAATGGGATCTGGTCGGTGGTTTGTGGTGGTTGTGGTTTGTTTTTTATTTTATTTTATTTTATTTTTTTTTAAATACTGCATTGCAACTAATAATAGTTGCAATCACCTTCCTTCCCCTCAGAGAGGCAATTTTAAAATAAAATTAATCTTGGTGTGTGTGTGTCTATCTTATTTTATATCATTTAGCATATAGACAGGTAATAATGCAATGGTTGTCATATTGTTTACAGTGTGGTTTCCTGTCGTTACCAGATACAGAGCTGCTTAGGCTCTGAAGATAAAAAGCTGTTATTTTTCTGTATAAAAAGCTCACAGTTCTTGTAAAATTTTTAATTGAACTTTACATATCACCATGATGTCAGCTTATAGTTTGTCTAGAGTTGAGCTCCTCTGCACAAATTATCATTATGTTTCCTGCAAGACACCATATCACATCTACAGGGATAATTCTGCTGCGTCAAGAACCTTACAAAAGATGGGTAAGAGGCAAGCATGCAATATTAACCTCTGGTGACAGCTAAAATCATCAAGCTGGAACTATGACTGGCAGTTAGAGGAGATAATTGTCATAGAAAGCTAGCAAACAACCAGCGAATGCTACCAAACAAGAATTTCACTTGAAGCAGAATGAGTAGAGAGCTCTTGCTTGCAGATATTGGTGAAAAGGAAAAGTCCTTCCACCTGGTTTTGTAAAATTATGGAGGATGGGAAAACTCTTAAGAGTAGGAGCTGCAGTACAGATGCATGCAATCCTTTGTCAGTGGGTTCACTGGACAGATACTAAGTATTTAGAAAACAAATCAGATTTTATTGTATTTGTTTACTCACAGGCTTTAAGTGGAGCAATTACTTTAAAGTAGAAGAAAAATAGATGCAATATATCTAAGGCATATTTATCTTAATTTTCAAGGAAGCAAACAGGAGTAACAAAAATAGTCACCCTTGCTCACCAAAGAAAGATTGCTTGTTGGCTATAAAATGAAATAAAAGGAAGGACAAATAGCTGGCTTCAGGGAGTCATCTAGAGCATGTAGGAGAGATGCTCACCAAAGTAAAAGCACAAGGCCAGCAAAGCAGCTGAAAGCACTTGGAAGTGCAACAAATTAAGGCTTCAGTACTGTCCTACTGAGCAATGCCTAAGCAAGCTGTGCTGATAATTCTGGGTTCTGTACATGTAACAACCTCAACACTTAAATTTCTAAGTATATCGTTGAGTAGAAATTTTGCAACTTAAGGGTTGACAGGAGGGAAAGGTGGTTTATATTTAGAAAGCTGGTGTGAGGAGTGCCCTTACTGTGCTGTGGGATTTGTGGCTCTCCAGGAGTGAATATTTTGCTGTACAGCCTTGGGTTGACACCCACATGTTTGTGTATACTTGCTATCCAGCTCCTTTATGGAGCAGTATGAAATTTGTCTGTCAGTGCACAAATAAATATGTGTGACCTAGCTTGTGACCACACTAGAAGTGAATAATCTCTGAAGCTTTTTTCTTCTGATTTTTTTTTTGTTTGTCTTACACCATCTTAAATACTCTAGGTAGCTTTCTGCTTAGTAAAAACATCTGAAGTAGGGATTTTTTTTAACTTTTGAGATTGGCTTGACCATGAGTTGGGGTTTTTCACAAACGCACATTTCAAAGTCATCTTTGCTGCCCGGTTTTTGGATTTTACAATGCATTTTGGTCACATTCTCCAAGTGCTCTCTTTAGTTATGAAGGTCAGAAGAATCTTTTAAAAACTAAAGCTGAAAGCAGAGGTGCTGACAGTGACATAGGTCTGAGAGATGATGTTGTAAGGATACATATGAAATATTGCAAGGCTGGTGATGAAACAGGGACACTTCTGGGGCAATGCGCATATCCCTTGCATGGCTGTAATTGCACAGGACTAAATGCATGCATCAAAGCAGGCTTCTTGAAGCTCTTGTAAACCAAGGTAGATGGGGAATTGTTCCTCTAGCTTTCCATAAGGGCAGATCCTCTTTCTTCACTTTAGGAATTAGGACTTTGAACTTGAAGGTAGTGGAAATTGTAGTGGAGAAAATCCAGAGGTATTAGCTGGCAAGCAAGATTGTTTTACTAATAACAAAGAAGAAGCCATTCAAGCTTACAAGCCTGGAGCAAGCTTTCAGGGTAAAAATAAAGCATTTTTATTAAAAACCATTGGCTTTAGAGAGGTGAGTATTTAAAAAATATTAGGGCAAAAAAGTCAAACCAGAGATGAAAAGTTAGCATCTTTGTAAAAATTACCCTTTACTTGTCTTTGCTTTTTGAACTTGTTTCACTCAAACACTTCTTTATGGAAGGGAGGTAACAAAGTAATTAAAATAAAAAATGCTTTCGAGACTCGTTCCACTGTTGTGCTTTTTGCAGAGTCTCTGAGGAGCAACCAGGCTAAACCATGACTTTTATTATTTCTGAGAAATGTCTTTGCCTCATTTTATTTTTAGATTGTTGGGCTTATTTAAACAGTGAGAAAGTGAGAAGGACTGAAAGCTGTACTGAACAGGGCTTTAAGAGACATTTAACACAGCACATTTAACTTTTCTTGTGGAACAGTGAGAAGGGTTGATATATTCATGCTGATGAAGTAAGTCAAACAGGAATCAGGTCAAGCATGTTATAGTTGTTTATGGCACAGTTTCAGACATGACTGTAGTTAGCAGGAAGCTGAATGAAGTGAGAGACTACTGCTACATTATAAAGGTCTTGGTGCCTATCGGTCTTTGAGGAGTAAAATGCCTGTATTACCTATGTATTTGATAGTCATAGCTCTAAACTTGCTAAAGATGGTAGCACACCTGTCAGTGTTCTTAAAAACAAAGAAACCTAACCACCAACAACTGCAACAAAACTCCCCAAAACTGTAGAGATTTTTAAAAACCAGTATGCTAAGTCTTTCTTGATAGATTCTCTCTCCCCCCCTGCCCCCCCCATGAGATAGTGACGTTTTCCCTAGCTTAATAAGTGTTCTGGCCTAAATACTCCTCCCCTCTCCAAATCTAATGGAATAATTACCTTGAGAAGATAATATATGATGTATTGATTCTGGCTTAAACATTGCTTATATATATTATAGCACTGATTTGCTAAATTCAGTGTTTTCTAGGAAGGCCTTCACGTGATGCCAGGAATTCATGTTATAGGTTTGCTCTCTTCACTCTCTCTTTAGTGCAGATTTAACATCGTACTATAACCCTACCCTGTAGCCTCATATTGGAACAAATTACTAGATTACTATAAAGCAATTATGATGGGGAGCTCTATCCCAAGGCAACAGGTGGAAGAGGTGAAACTGTTGGGCTGTTCTGTGAGTGCGAAGTTACAACCATCGTACACCTCCTTCTTTTTTTTTTTTTTTAAATACCTTCAGCCATCTCACATGATGCTGTACCACAGTGAAATTTCTGATGCTTATACCAGCTGTGAGAGTGACCGCCAATGTTTTCTGTGGCCCTTCCTTTGGCCTTCCCAGACCTGGGTTCCTCTGGGGAACTTCGCAAAAGGTAGCAGATTCTCAGAGTTTTGATATTATGTGATCTGTAGTGCTAGTGACTTAAAAACCTATAAGCTGTTCTCAAATTTCCTCTTACCTTGTAAAAGAGAATCAGGCTGTTCTGTGTCCCCCCAAGTATCGCTGCCAATGAGACGTTTGGTACTGCAAGATGCAATCCTTTTCTGATGAGTGAAGGACATACGTGGCTAGAAGATTTCAGTTTCCATTTTTCTCTATAGGAAAGAATGTCTGCCACTCAAGAATTTTGAATAGAAGGGATTCTGAACCTGATGAGCTTTCTTTTTTTTCCCTTGTGGATGATGCTCAGAACAACAACTTAATAGAAGAATTTCCCCATGTTTTATTAAGATACATCATTAATCATCTCCCCTTCCCCTTCTTTAGGTATTTTGCTATTATTTTTTAAAAATATTTAACCCATCGTAACCTTGGTGACAAATCTGAGTTGCCGAGAGATTGAACAAGTAAGCAGATGTTTTGCTGTAAGTGTGGAAGATATTAAACTGGAGGTTGTCATCTTTATGCCTTTGATTTTCAGTGACACCAGCTGCTATCTTGCTGAGCTGAGACATCTCAGGTAATGGGCAGGATGACAAGCAACACAAATCCATATAGTAGTTTAATTCTGAGTAGGGAGCTCACTTGGCTTGAGAGGTGTTTGCTTTGGCTTATAGACTTCCTGTTTATTTCTCCTGAACTGCTTCCTCACGTGTGCTTTCTCTTGTACTGTTTTTTTCAGTTCCAAACGTTTCAAGGTCTTTTTAAACTGAATGAGATGAAAAGTGTATCTCTTAAAGCCCTGCAACACGTTTTACTCCTAAATGAACATATGGGACACTTGGTGTGTGATGTGTCAATGGTGAAAGATGTATGTATGCTCAAGGGCTAAGGACTGTTTTGCAGTGTAGCCTGCTGAATTTTGCTGTATTAACAGAATCTTTGTAGCTGTTACACTTGCCAACGTGTATTTTTTGTGATATTGATTTAATAAATGCTTACTTGCAACTCCTGTAAAATAAATTGCTCCCTAGTTTTTATAGGAATAATTCATAATTTGTTACTGTTCCCTGCTGATGTAATATAATAGATCAAATCTGTGACCTTTACTTCAAGGGGAGTTCTGTAACTGACCTCTCCGAATGGGATTATTTCAGAAATCACAGTTACATATGAATTCATCATGTTAATGCATGCTTCACATTGAACGTGCAGGATCATGTGCTATGTATGACAAATTTGTAGCACTTGCTGATTCTCTATGATGTAGACCCAGTGCATGGGTAATTCTGGCCTTTTCCTAGAAGTAGATGTTTGCTTAGACAAGAATAGTAAGTAGTTTATGTTACTTCTGTACAGAGGAGGGGAAAAGTCTCACTAGTCTCTGTGCCCTACCATGGCTTGTTGGACGGCCCTCTCACTGTCTGTTTTGGGGTTACTGAATGTGACTTTAGTCTCCTCTATTACAGGACTTTTTGGTGGGTAATGAAAGGATCCATACTGGAGGCAACTTTTAAACATGCTTATTTAACCTGGAGTCTTCCTTTAGTCCCAGCAGTACACTTCTCCTGTTCCTCTCCTATAGAGGAATGCCAGGCAGGAAGAAGGCAGCTGCAAGTCTCCCCGTCTCCCTGTGCCAGAATGGAGACGTAATCAGGGTTGTTAGCCTATGCTGCTTTTTTGGGTGCATCTAGCCAGTCATAACCTTAATGCTCATGTGCATTTTTTCTATAGGCCCAAAAGAGAAAACATGTTAAAGGTACCAGGATTTGATATCCTTGCTGTTCTAAGACCACTCACCCTATTTTTAAGCGGGTTTTGGTTTTGGTTTTTGTTGTTTTTTTTTTTCCCCTGAGGCTCATTTTTATCAACTACTAATAAAAAGAGGCAGGAATCCAAATGTTTTCTGCTTACATCCAAGCCTTGTGTTGTCTGTCATTTACAGCAGGAGCAGTATGATGGTTTGCTGTGACTCAGATTCCTTCAGTCTCTATAGTACACTGTTGATTGAGTTAACTGCAAGGCAAGATTCTTCCTAGGTAAATTCTGGATACCCTAAAATAAAAAAACCTGAATGCTACTGTATGGCCCTTGTAGATTTGATGAATAAAGAAGCAGCCACTTTATTTTTTTTTTTTTAAGCACTCTAGTAAAGAAATCTTGTTCTGTTGACAAGTTCAGCATGAGTCTTGTGCAATACTTCTCTGTCTGCTTTGATCCTCCTCCTTCTCCCATCTGCCACCTTCTCACTCGAAGGAAAGGAAACTCCATTCTGTCAAAGCAAAGTGCCAATGAAAAATGGGGAAAGACTTTTAAGAGCAGCTTTTGAATGAGACCATTCACTGAAATCAAAACAAATATGATCACAGCTCACTATAGTTTGGCCTGAACATCTAGCAAAAGGTTAAGGCTAACACGTAGTAAGATGCAGTCCCTCCAGTGAAGGATGCACAGTTCAAAAAGGCAGGAAAAAAAGAGGGAAGCAGAAAGGCAGAATCACTTACTAATGCCTATGATGGGTACTCCATGGCAATGTGTTCCTTGCAAGGAAAATAGCATAAATACCTATTAAGCAAAGGGATTCCCCAGCAAGCAAATTAAATGCCAGAAATTGAAAATCGAACAAGAGTTTTTGTTTTCTCTGTAGGTAATTAGGGTAGCTACCATTAAAGTATCATAATTTAAATGGATGCTCTGTAACTCCTTTGAAGTATGAGATGTACCTCATTTTGAAGTATCCTGCTTCAGAGGCTGTGTTATTTCTGTATGTTTACAGTTATTAGCTTTCTTATGTTTTGTGAAGCTGCTGCTTTCCGACTTTGAGGATTGTTTCCCTCTGCAAAGACCTTTTGGTTGCTTCTGCCTGATGCTGACTTGCAAGTTCAGTGTGAGCAGTTAAAGCCGAAGAACGATGAACTTGTATTATTACAGGGACTTTGTGCATTCATTTAAGTCCCCAGGGCTGGAGCTTAAACCTGGTAATTGTCTTGACTAGAAACGAATGTGCTGAGTTTCACCTTAATCCTTAGGAAGCATATGTCCACAACTGGTGATCTCTGTAAGAGTAGAAGGATTAGAGAATTTCAGGACTGTTTTTGATAGCTCAGCTTGAGGTATCAAAGTACAGCAGTGTAGTCGCCTACAAAATAATGATAGTAAATGTACTTATGCCTTCTTTATACCTGGAGTTCAGTTGGAAGATATTCAGTTGGATATTTGGGGCAAGCAGGAAAGCAGGGCAGCAGAAATCAACAGGACTTTGTCTGCTGGAGATGCTGAGCCTGCAGGCTCCACAGCTGAGAGTGCTGAACAAACTGTGTGGTGGGTCTGAGGGAGCTAAAACCGTGAGGTCCTGCTTGAGTCACCGTGCCACACTCCATGCTGCTGTGGGCACTCCATCTTACCCTCATTACACGTTTGTTGGGGTCTGTGTGGCCATGAATTAGACGGCTTTTTCATTTCCTCTGTTAGCAGGGTGTTCTAGATCCACACTCCTTGGCTGGCTGAAAGCTTGTTTTACTGTCCAGTGTAAAGTCTTAGGATATGTGCTCCTCCCCCAACCCTAAAACCTAAGCAAAAATTCTAAGTCAAAATTTTGTGATCTACTTACGAAAGTGTAGCACAGGTATGGGAGGGATTATATAGGCAAGAACTCTGTAGATACAGCTTGTCTGACATCCAGTTTCTCTGCTTTATCTGGTGGGATGACTTGTTTTCTTGGGTACTGGCTCCACAGAAGAAAAGCCAGGCACAAAGCAAGTATTTTATCCTGTGAAGAGCTGGTTTCCAGTCTGTTATATAGCACTGTAAAATAGTCTACTGAGCTGCACTAGTGTTGGATAGAAGAATCAAGCTTGAAGTCAAGTTTGAATCACATTGTAAGCTGTTAAACACTTGGCCAAGACAGTAAAATGTTGACAATACCACAGTACTGCAAAGCTGTAACTTGATGAATAAATGCCTTCTATAGTATGACATGCCTCCATTTGGTATTCTGTACGTGACGTGCAAAAATGAAAGGCATTTCTAGATGCAGAAGTTCAAAAAAATGTTTTTGTTCCCTTAATTTAAGCAAGCAAATGCTAACCAGAAATGGCTTCCATCTAATTAAGTCTTTTCCCCTCAGCTTCAGGTAGATCTAATAGGTACGTTCTCTATCCCTAAATATAGAGAAACTATGCTGAAGGAAATTGCTGACAAAGCAGTGCAAAAAATTGTGACACATTAGTATAGAATGGGAAAGTTAAGTTTGGATTGCATGGTGCAATGATCTACCTGTCTTTGTATTTTTTTTTTTTTTTTTAAAGCTGTTCCATGGCTCAGAAGAGCTGGATTTCAGCTTTAGGCTGTTCCTAGCAAGAGCAATAGATAAAAAGCCCCCATGGAACTGTGCCAAATCAGTCTCGCTGGAAATGAACTTCACGCACTTCTAATCTAGTCAGCTGCCATCAACAATTTATAACTGTAAGTATAACTTCAAGGCTTGGTCTCTTTCAGAACTAGTGAACATGCGTCTGGCAGCTTTAAAACATGTATGGTGCATGTTAGTTGTCTTACTGCTCTGGAATGTTTCTGGTGTACGCTTTCATGGTAAATGAGATGTGTGACACTTGCATGGAATCTGTGATTTCAGCCAAGATTTTTAGAGTTATTTTAAGATTATTCATTTTTTGTACACCACGTCTTTGGGGGCCCAACTTCTTGAGTTCTTAAGGCAGTCTGAATTCCATCACAGTGAATGATAATCAGGCTTCTTATGGTGTATCAGACTGATTGCTGGCTTTGTGTATTCCTTTTCAAATTTTTACTCTTTTCATATTCTGGTGATGCAGGATGATTATATGGTAATACTCCTCAATTGCTTCTTACTTTCCGTCCAGATTGCAGCCCCTTCATTACATAATTGTAAACTATTTATGCTAATTCTAATGTCAGAACCAGGCATACCCAGGCAGTTGCTTTATTAGTTTAACCCTGAGAGGAAGCAACTGGATCATTTTATAGATGTGCATGAGGTATTGACCCAGATTTGTGGACCACTTATATGCATATCTGTATGTGCACAAAGGTGTGAAAATAGATGTAAAGGAATAACTTTTGGATGTCATTTGTCTTTTTCATTCATGTTCCAGGACTACAGTGCAATAACTTAGTTTTTTTCTCTCCATATTACAACAATTTAAAATATTAATACTTAAATTAAAATCATGTTCATTCCTCTTTCAATAGAAGGCCAAGCAGTGACTGCTAATATAGAATATAGTGGAAAGTATTTTTAAGTATTTATGGGTCTGGTTCTGAGATTCCACCAATTTGTAGCTGTTTTAAGGAGGGGGTAAAATAGCTCTTAGTTGTCTTACTCCCTATTGCTCTTTATCAGAAGGGTCTGAGTGATCCTCAGAGTAAGATAGATTCTCAAGGCCTTTCTTAATGCTGGGTTCCAAGGGAACTGCTAAATAACTTCAACCTCCCTGCATTCTTTAATCTCAGGACTACTTATCCACCCTGCTCACCAAAAAGTCTTGAGTGTAGCTGTACTTGATGATCTTCCAAGTTGTATCAGTTGTGATTCACTGTTGAAAAGTTCAGGTGCGTTATTCTGTGTATTTTGGACAGTCAGAGTGACAGAGAAGTGAAAGGGAAGTTCATACTGGTGTTTGTAAGAAACCATTCAGTGACAAATGAGCTGCAGTAAGAGGGATCACTTCTGAACAGGGGGCGAGCAGATTTCTCTGTGGGGCACTGTGGAACAATCTGAGGTTCTGATTAAGGTGGGTTAGTGCCTTTACAGAGAACATAAGATGGCCCATGTAATTGTTTCAGTAAAAGTACAGCTGAGCTTTTGAGCTGGATGTTAAGCAATTAATTTCTCTAATATTTTGGTGAGAGTAATAGTAATCAGGCATTCCTTTAAAACTCATCTGGTCTGACCCTCGTGAATTTGGTGTCGTCTTCTTGGTGTCCTTGTGTTTTCTCAAAATTGCTTTAGTTTTATATTGGCATTGCCTGGATGCCTTCTTAAAGTTGAACGTCTCTTGTTGTTCAGGATCATTTATGGTTCCTCTTCCAGACTTAGGCTAGCACTTTGCATAGAGTATTTAGCCATGTTATCATCTTGATAAAACAAAATAATCTTAAGGATAGTCTCAGCTTTCCTGTCATGCACTGGTGATGCTGTTCTTCATGGTAATCAAGCTGGAACGACTGGCTATCTTGTGCAAGTCAGTGCCCAACAGAAAGAGGATCGAGTCTGTAATCATTCAGAGTAGGGGATATTTCTTCAGAGTACCGCAAGCTGCATTGCACAAAAGGAGCAGTGGTCTGTAAATAAGTAAAAGACTTCAGCCTCCAGCATGCGCAAATCCTCTGTCTTCATCAGTGGGTTGGTTCAGAACAGCAGCAACAAAGGAGAAGGGGGGAAATAGGGTTGTAAAAAGCACAAGGGGTGCTTCACTTTCCTGATATACCAGCAAGGCATTTCTTGTCTGAGAATCATTCTACCAAATTTGCTCTGCCTTCCATCTTTATCACATGAGGTTGAAATAGGCATCATAAAGATGACTAAGAAGAAGGAAATATACTGGCTTTGTGTCTGAGACATGTAAAAACTTTGCGTAAATGTGATAGTTGAAAACACAGCACTTTCTTCTCGGTAGAGAGGTGGAATATGTAATTTCCAAGAGGCATATACTTTGTGTATCTTTGCCAGATTCAAGACAAATAGCTGAAGTGACATAGCGAGGCTTCCAGCATGCATGTTACAATCCTGAGAACAAGAAACATTTGCATGAGCACTTAAGCAGTGTATGCAAATCTTGGTTATTCTCCATAAAGCTCTTAAAATTAATTCTTACATAGCTTCTTCCTTCTGGGACAGTCATACCCAAATGTAGCTAACAAATGAGTGACACAAACTTGACCAAAAGTCTAGTACCGTAAAGGCCTTGTCATCTTAAACCAAGGTTCTCCTTCAACTCTGAATGCATAGTAAGTGGATATCAGTGATGATCCTGCTTATTTCTGACCGGTTTTAGAAGTATTTCTGCTCTTCAGATGCAATAATTAAGTGCAGTGACAAAACTAAAAAGGTGAAATATGTTACAGTGGTCAGAACATCCTCTCAGAAGTGACTGTGAAAAACCGCTTCCGTGGCAAGTTTTTATTTAATCGTCTGTGTTATGCTGTGGTCCAAATGTCAGTTCCTGCGTTATCCTGGCATGTAGCAATGTCCCAAAAATAGTGTAGTCCCATGTAATCCCAGTGATGAGCTGTGTTTATATTAATATGATTTCATATTTAGGGTTTATATTTATGGTTTCAGTTTTGACTGAGGCTAAGTGCAAACCTTGCACTGGGTTTGCTCCCTGTGCAGAGGGCATAGCCTCAGGGGTTAGTGCAGCCCTGAGGGTTACCATCGTTGGCTGCAGGGCAGCAGGAGAATTTCCCCTCCGCAATCCGTAGCCATATCTGTGTCTGGGCTCTTTACAGACCTGGCAGGGATCCAATTTGAAGGGGCACATGGTCAATGGCCACTCCTCAGCCAGGTCTGAATATGCAAGCCTTTGCTAGGTTGTAATGCCTCATAAGATCATTAAATGTACCTGTGAGTGTGTAGATCAACTTAAACTATGCCTGATGCTTTTCTGTTTAGCAGCATTTAATTCTGTATGTTTTAGAAGCATGTTTATCCAAAGGCCTCCAGAGATGCCTTTCATGGTTGGATGCAGATAATTGAAAGTTGGCTGTTTTCCTGCTCCCGGATGTCAGGTAGCCTTTCAGTGAACCTGGCCCTTTCAGAGGTATCTGTTCCCTGTGGCACAGTGGTGGGAAGCTGTAGCTCAGAAATTATTTGGAAATTTTGGTTGCACTGATGGCTCTTTACCATGCCAATGATTTAAGAAACCTGGCTTGCAGCCCCAAGAGGCAGGACTGACCTTGGGTTATCCAAGGTTTGACTACATGGCTAATCAGTAATAGAGGAAATCTGACAAATATGTGGCTAATGCACAGGGATTCAAGTAATGAAAATAACACCTTTTCCTTCCCAAATAGCTCCCTTGCAACATTTAGCTACATAGCAACTACTGCTGTTTCATGAATGAAGCAAGTGGATTCCACAGCAGTCTTTGTGCACGCTCCCCACCCCGTGTTTGGTTCACAAAACAGAATTATATTTTAGTGGTTTTAGAGACCACACAGTAGCAAAAATACACATGGTACATAGGTAATACTGCTGCTACACTAGGTAAAATGTAATTTCTCATTCTTGCAGAAGAATCCTTTTCTGTGAACTTGAAAGTGTCTTGTAAATGTCAGGGTTTGCCAGGAAGTGACCAAAACCAGGAGAGTAAATTCTACAGTCATACTATTCCATTCCTTATTCACCATGTCTTCCTCAAGTCACGAGGAGGCAATGATGGCATATAATTTTGATACCTGATAAAATAGTCTCATTTGGTCAGGGTGACAAACAATTTTTAAGAGCTGAAAATGCTACTTCAAATGATTGCTCTGCTTGTAGTTAACAGGAATTCATCCCAAAGAGCCAAATAAGCATATTATTTTGTCATGGCTAGTCAGATTTTCCATGTAAATTTAAAAGGAGGGTAATTTTCCCGTTCCTATTTTAGAATGTTCCATATTCTGCCTTTATAATTTTGTCCATTTCCTCATTAGTGCTCCTTTCAGAGCCCAAACATGTCAACAGTGACACCATTATCAGCCTGAAATAAATGAACAAACATTCTCATCTTCAGTCATGGTTTGCCTATGACAGCTATTTTTAATTTTGCAGCTGCTGGAGACTAAGGCAGATGAGATGGATTTGCAACTGATGATTTGGCACCTATATCGTGCAGCTACTTTACAAGTGTTCTTGTAAGTGTTAGGAAATGTGGGGGTTTCCAAGGGGTCTCTTCACTGAAGTAGTGCTTCTGGAGAAAGAGAGAGTGCAAGCATGAGGCAAAACACTGATAGCCAGAAGGAGGTGTCCTGCCGGTTTAGCATTTGTTTGCAGGTGTTCAAAAATGGAGTGTGAGATGGCAGCTAATTCTTTTTTCACCAAGTGTGAATATGAACTGACAGCCTCGTGCACTCTTCTGTATTTTCTGAGCAGTGCTAGTTCCAGGGGGTCCTCAACCTCGAGGATTTTTCTTTCCTGGAAGAGAAGGTGGTGTGACTTTTTGGCCACAAGGAGCAACTTCTGTTCTTCCCAGCCTTGACCCCTGTTTCAAAACCAGCTTCACAACTCAGTTGTTGATGAAACTGCAGAATACCCAAGTGCTGCAGTGACCTGTGCCTGGCTTTACATGGGCATTCAGGCAGGTGAACTTAGATGCCCACCACTTGCAAAAGTGACCAAGCATGGAAGGCACTGTGGGGTGTTGGTGTAAAAATGTCTTATTGAGTTAGGTACCCACATGCCACTTCACCTAACCTGAGTGCTTGTTCAGGTCTCAAAATGCCTCTTGTCTTTGTGCCAATATTTCTGTAACTTATAATTTGCTGTGATAGATATGATTAAGATATGGCAGTTCATTTAATTAGTACTGCTGAGTGGTGTGGGCTTAACAGATGGTTGGTAACAGTCCTAAATTTTCTTAGATGCTGAAAAACAAAAGACTTGATTCTGCAGCTCCCCACAGTCAGGAGACAGTGACATGCAGAACCCAGCCTAAATGATGAACTGGTTGAAGTTTTAAATGGTAAACTGCATGGTTTGGGACTGAAATATATTTTGAAAAATCTTTTAGTTTCATTTTGTCTTTGACTTTTAGCCCAAAATGGATTACATATTTCCTAATCTTTCCCCAAAAATTCAGTAGCATTGGTGCACGTGTGTTTCCACTGCACTTTTAGATCCATGTTAGTAGATCCAGGCACTTGGAAAGCTGCACAGATTTTGTCTTAATGATCCATAAAGAGCAGTTTAGCTAGGTCTTGGAAGACTTTAGAGCTTTGTAAACCATCATTCTGATTTTTGTTTTGGCAAGTACTCAGTTGGTTTGCAAATTTACACTAAATTTTGACTTGCAAAGTGTGGTATTAACTATAGTCAAGAAGGCTGAAATACTTTCACACTGCTGACCATACTGTTAATTAGGTAGTTAAATACTTATGCAAATGATCTCTGAGTTTTATGTGCTATGATTGTAGAAAAGTGGTGCAAGTAGTTTATTTTCACTTGTATTGAGCATCATTGCTTGAGTACTGTTGTTATTTATCTTGCTAATGCTAACTTAGCTGACATTCCTGTTAATTATCTGACCTGCTGAATATCACATGACCTCAGAGTATTTTGATCGTGTCTCTCTGAGAATAGTCTTATTTCTACAAAAGGGATTTCTAATAGAGGAAGGTGCTATACAGCAGAAGTATTACTGGGAGAGTTAAAAAAGAGAATGAAGTAATGTATCTTTGAAGTGCAGTGACAGCATTAAAAGTGTTCCAACTTAACTCTCTTTTTCGATCTCATAAGAAATGAAAAGGCAGTTACTGCTATAGCATCTCAGAGAAACTAAAGGTCTAAAAGAACATCCTGTTGAGAGGACTCGTTAGTTATGCAGTCTAAAACTGTGAAACATGCTTATTCTCATAAAAAGTAATGAGGACTCCATGTCCTGATTCTGTAAATAACTTAATACCCATCTCTCTTGCATTCTGTTGACTAACAGGCCTTTCAGAAAAGAACATGTTAATTTAAGAACAACTGTCCACATATGCCAGGCATCTCTGGTGTGTCACCGGTACCCTATGACTTGATGATACTGAAGTGGGTAATGTACATTTGAAAAATATATAATAAAATATTATATATAATAAAATATATAATAAAAATATCAACAGACCAACTTCACCTTGACCTACTAGCTAGAAATAAGAAAATAATATCTCTTTTTTTTTTTTTTAAATCCATAGTCAACACCTAGCAAGATGTTGAAAATGTGGAGCTCAGGATTATCGGAGATGCAGACTCAGGCTGCTTTGCAGTGTGTATTCCATGAGTCTTCAAACAATGGGAAATTGCATCTTGGCTGGCAACACTGTTTCCCTCTTTCTTCTGTGAGCGTGCTTCATACATCCTTGATAAGAGGCTGTGTGGTTCTCCTTGTAGTGATGGGCCGCATGTATTTCAGCTCATCTTTGTCAGCTGGGGAGGACATGGGTTTCTCACACAAGTTGCGACCCACAGTGCCTCTCGCATCTTAGTGATTGACAGCAGCTGAAAATCAGGCAGAGCTGAGACTGTTTTGTCCCCTGAAAACATGGAATTTTCTCTCTGACAAGAAAGCCCAGATTTGGCAGATGTTATTTTTAGAATAGCAGGAAGTGAGAAACTTGGTGTTGTAACTAAATAACAATAAAGTTAGGTTAATGAGGCCAGAATCATTTGAATGGTTCAGCTCTGTGTGCATCTGCTGCATACTAAGAAATTCCCAACAGAATTTGCAGTGGTTTAAGCAAAAAGCTGACATGAAATAAGTCAGTTGTCTTTGTTCTTTGAGTTTGTTTTTTGGGTGTGTTTGTTTAAGATTGGGAAGCTGTTGAAGTAATGAAATGAAGATGCGATAATAGCCCAGGGAAACATGCTTATGCTGATCTTATTCTGTCTAGCTCCAATAAAATAGAAAGGACAGCATATTCTATATGCTTGTTCAGTATTAAACATGAAGTGGTTGATAATACCTATTTCAGTCTCCTGCTTAGGATCCTATAATAAATTCTTGCTCTGTCAAATTCATGCCTTCCTCCTCCTGTCTCTTTTAAATAGTGTTGTGTCTGTTGGGTCAAAACTTGCCAGCTCGCTTTGTGGTGTGATAATCATGAGATGCTTTGCATTGAGAATTACAAATACAGAGTCTTGGCCTTTTGAAAGAAGGTGTTATTTTTTAAATTCAGAACATTTTGACTTATTCCCTCTCATTTTGTGCCTTCTTAGACTTATCTTAGTGAGGGGACTTAATGACAAAGACTTGGCTGTTGTTCCTGCTAGGGTTTTTGGTCATTAGAGGTCATTGGGGCTGCTATTCCATCACTTGTAACATTGAATGCCTTTGAAAACATACCTTGCAAGAAAAATATTGAAAAACATATTGTAAATACGGGCAAATGTGAAGCGAAGCCAAGCATTTATATGTTTATATTCACAATGCAGTATAAATAATTGGGTTTGGGCTTAAACTGCATTGCAGAAAACATTTCAAACATTTTAGGCAAAATTATTTTTGTCTGTCTTTTTATCCTTGTGAGAAGACTGGCTGCATCCCTGGCAGTGAATAAGTTAACCTACTTAGTGTTTTGTGTGTAGGCAGTGTGCAGTTCTGTGAGATTGCAGTGGGCAATGAAGCAGCAGAATTCAATTTGCAGCAGTGACCTAAGAGGGACTATTTTTAGTAATAAAATAGGTCAGGGGATGTGGTAGTGCAGACTGATAAATGAACAGTCTTCCCTTTCACCTGTGGGGCTTGTTTTTGTCCGCCAGTATAGAAGCTCTGTGATGGGGGAAATGAGATTCAATACTGTCATGTGATTGGTGTTAGAATTTTTTTATTGTGAAGCAATCACAGGAAAAGCGCTAAGTTTTATTTGAGTGAAGAAAGAATATAAGTAACTACTTTGCTTTTGGGGTTCATGGAAGGCAAAACCAACTAGGGAGCAGGGTGTTTTGAAGCCATTGCTCAAAGCTGGTTTTAGCACTGCTGGAGATCTTAGGTTGCGGTGTTGTCCATGTGACAAGCAGTTCTTGCTCTCTTTTTCTTTCCACTCTACTAGCTGTTCTTATGTGCTTTTTTAGCTTGCTTCTGTTACCAGTTTGCTTTCTCAGTGATTTATGCAGATGAGTGCTAGCGTCTTCCTCTCAGGGTGTCAAAGATGAAGCACAGCTTTATTCTGTTCCTTTCAGTCTATGGGCGTTTGGAGGAAGCTTGCGAAGGATCTATTCAGCCCGTTCTTGTGACACAGAGCAATCCAGGTCTCTTTTTAGTATTATGTTACTTGACCTTTGCATTTCCACACTCCTTTGGTTTCTATGAAATTATATTTCAGAGCAAACCTGGAAAGCACCTCTTGCCAGTTTGTGTGCTGATATAAACTATCCTGTTGCTAATTAGCAGTGTGGCAAAGTCCCTATAAGATCTAGTCACAGAGCAGTGTATGTTGATGCCATATAAACAGCAGAAGAACAGTAGCTTTGGCCCTAAAGCCTTTTTTTACCCTGGAAAAAGAATGCTTAGCAGGAAGCAAGCAATCTCCACTCCTGTCTGTAGCTGAATTGGTATCAGTGTGTCACACCATGTAACGAAGTACAGTTGTGGGATGCTCAGGCTGTTGCTGAAGCTGTCTCCAGGAGTTAATGAGCCCTGGTGAGATGCACCAGGATGGCCAGTTCTCCTGCTTTGGAACTAAGCACATAACTCCCCGGGGCTACTTAATGTTGTGTGAATGTACATGCCTGTGCTGGTGCTTATTTGTCCATTCCTGCCTTACGCTGCACTGTGAAACAGATATGGTTTTATGACATGGGGGAGAGATGCCCTTAAACTTTCCCTTACTTTCATCTCCCGTCCTAGCAAAATGTGTTTAATATTCTGACCTGTCTAGTTAGGACTATGATGAAGTACCATCTAGCAGAGTTTTTATAGTGCTTAAAAATCCTTGGATAATATCACTTTGATATCATATTTATAAGGAAAGTAAGCTAGACGTTGATCACTGGCATAAAAATTGTAAGCTCAGACTGTCGTTGGCCCTTTTTTTTAAGATTGCAAGTTAGTTGTGTGTCGTCCTCTAGAATAAAAAACAGCCAAGTAATTTGCATTTCTAATTTTTGTATTTTTCTACAGAAAAGATCTGTTTCTGTATTGTAAATAAGCACTGCATACCTCAGATAACCAATAAAGAGCCATGTCACTTGATATTTGAAATTCATGTTTTAAAAAAAAAAAAAAAAAAGACTTCCAGTGGGATCAATACAGTGGAGATACTGAAGCAACACTCTAAGAAACTTGAGGGGGCTTTTGATCACGTTCCATAATCAGTGCAATTTAATGTGCTTCTAAGGGACATCTTTTAGTGAGAATACACTATCCTGTACTTTCCTTTCTACAGAAGAAGCCAGTGATTTTTTTCTTTTTTTTTTTTTTTCCTTGTTAACCTAGTTTTACAAAAGAAAGCTTGACAATATCATTGAATGTAAACTCAGTCATTTGGTCTTTCTGTCGACCCTACTCATCATGGGAGCTGGGATTTCATGGCAATTCACAGTCCGTTCACTGCACACATGTGAGCCAATTCAGGTGAGCAGAGCACATTGAGCCAGGAGTTCATTTATTAGGCATGCAAGGGGAGAAATCCACAAATACTCACAGCTTCTCTTCTTAAGAGTTTGTAACACTACAGTGCACCCTCCCCATCTTCTCCCACCCTATAGATTACTGGCCTGTCCGGTATCTGATGTGCTATGCTGTGTTCCTTAAAGTAAGTACTATAAAATGGAAAGCTTGCACTCAAAAGGTAACTGGGCCCATCTTTTTGTTATTAGCATTTAATGGTGGTTTTAAATTTAGAGGAAGACTTTTGCTCTCCATTAGGAACTAATTTATTTTAATTAATTTTTGAGAACTCTTGCTTTTCTTTTTTGAGAACTCTTGCTTTTCTTTATTTCCTTGTGTTTTCTCAGCATGACTGAATCAAAAACCAATTTGTGCCAAAATAATAAGCTGGGAAGATGGCTTTCTTTCTCTAGTGAGAAATCATGTTTAGTGTAGGTATCACTAGTCTGATTGTATGTGGTGTGTTACAGTGCCTTGCTCTGGAATTTATTTTCTGCTTATTGAGGGGGTATGGAGGCTGGCGGGGAGAAATGAACTGCAGTATCTGACAATATGACAATAGAAGATCTGGTGGGAAGTCAGTGATTCTGTGACAATGTTCAGTGTCTCTTCAGATTATGAGTAATTCCAGTTTCTTTGTGCTTTATGGACAGGTGTAAGTAAAGCTTTACATTTAAGATCTTCTCCTTGGGCTTGCAGTTCCTGTATACAGGAAACAAAACTGTCCATGTAGTGGGCTTTTTGTGTCCAATATAAAAGGGACTGCCTTTGACAGGTGGATTTTTTTGGGGTAGTTTTCTTTAACTTTGACATGCATGCCTGCATACCAGACTAACTTGATGTGGTGAGTTGACCTTGGCTGGCTGCCAGCCACCCACCCAGCTGCTCTCTGCCTCCCTCTCCTCAACAGGATGGGGGGAGGAAATAAGATGAAAGAGCTTGTGGGTTGAGATAAAGACGAGGAGATCACTTGCCAATTACTGTCATGGGCAAAACGGACTCAGCTTAGGGAAAATTAATGTAATTTATTGCCAGTTAAAATTGAGATGGATGGTGAGAAACAAAGGCAAAAACTAAAACACCTCCCCCCACCCCTTTTTACCCCAGGCTCAACTTTGCTCCTTCATTCCCGACTCCTCTGCCCAGGGAGGTGCAGAGTGATGGTGAGTGGGGCTGCAGGCAGCCGTAATGGTCCCTCTCCTTACACCTTCCCGGGTGCAATCCCACCGCCCTCCCTCCTCCTCACACCTTCCCTGGCTGTGGGAGGTGGGGGGTCCCTTCTCTGGCAGCCCGAGCTCCCCCCGCCCCTCCTCTCCCTCCAGCCTGGCTGCCGGCAGGGCTGTTCCTCGCCCTTCGTCCCTCGCTCCTCGCTGCCTGTGCGGCGTTGTGCCCTTTCCTGGAGAACGTTTTCCCAGGGGTGCCACCAGCTCCACTGACAGCCCGGGCGGTGCCCTGTGCTGGGGCCGCTGAGGAACCGGCTGCGTCCAGCACGGGGCAGCCCCCGGCCGCCTCTCCTCACAGCAGTCACCCCGCAGCCCCGCTGCTGCCAGCACCTGGGCACACGTGGCAGCTCTGTTAAACTCTGAGGCACCAGCAACCAAAAGAGGTAAGAGAGATGGTGTCTGAAGGAGCAGTGGAGTTATGTGGATCTTTAGAATGGTAGTTTTAATTTAAAAAAAAAAAAAACAAACCCAAAAAACCAAAACCAAACCAAACCACTTGGACAAACACTAGGCTGAGATGCGAGAGAAGTAGATCCTGTTTCTGGTGTTGTCGCTAGTGTTTTAGTTGACATGAGGCGAGTGACCTCCATCACGTGTTCCTCCCTTTTCCATTTGAAAAATGAAGACAATAATACATCATGTCCTTTGGGGGCTTCAGGGGGAAGGATATATATTAAACTCCAAACTTTTAAACGAATCTTTCCAAAGTAAGGTTTTCATGGGAAATTTCTGGTCTGGCCTTGGTCTGGAGGTGTGCAAAAGGAGCCATGTGGTTTGGTCTGTTTGTGCGCTGTTCAAAAGAAAAATCCTGGCTTTCTGGATTCTAGATGTCTTTCCAGCCAAAAAGCTAAGAGTGAAAAAATAAGACTTTTATCATCACTCTGAAAATCCCAGGCCTCTTTCAGCTTAAAGACTTCCTGGAACAAGTAGCTCTAAAGTTTACTTGAACAACCTGATTGTAATCCAGAGGTAGAAAACATAGGATTTTCACACTAGGTATGTCCAAAGCCAGTTTATACTTAAACAGTCTTTTTTTCTTCTTGCTTTATGTGCATGCACAGATATTTGAGCAATGGGGAAACTGAGGCATGGAAAGAGGCTGAAATCTGCCCATGTTACCTACTAGTAGTTCAGCAGGAATGCCAGGAATAGAAACCATGTCAGGTCAAGTCACAGATGAAACTTGTCCCTCTACCTCTCCCTTAACTGCTGTTTTTTCAGCTCTTGCGTATGACCGCCTGTGTTCACTGAGATGCCCATGTCCCAGCTCTCTTCATCACAATACAGTCACAGGGGCGTGGATTGTCAGAAGAGGGTGGAAGCATAGCCCCACAATGTAGTATAAGCAATGGCTTCTAAGCATTGCTGGTAGCGTGACAGGACCTGCAAAATTAATATGCTAGCTGGAAAATACAAAATGTATCTCTGTTCTTCCTTTAGGCTCTGATTGTTCTCAGGGCAAAGTGGTGCCTGCAAATAAATGCTTCTGGTGTTGCGCGTCACTCCTAGGTGTATTGCCTAAAGGAGGCAGCTTGTCTAAGAAACAGACGAACAGCCTTGTGTGGCTGCAAGGGGTAGCAGACTGTGTCCTCCCAACAAAGTCACGGTGTCCTGAAGGGACCCTTGTAACTGATGTTTTTTTGCTGTGCCTAAGCTAAGAAATTCTGTGGTCAGCTCCAAGGCAGATGTAGGTGGATTTGCTTATACTTAAGGCATTTTGGAGAACAGCTTCACCCAGGATAAGGGCAGGTCATTGTCTCTACTTGCTACCTGGGGAACAGACTGTCTGCAACTGTGCAACCATTGCTAGGGTCAAAATACACAGGGCAAATCCTACTGGAGCAGCAAGCTTATTGACTTGCCTAACATAGTGTTTTACAAAATAATCATTGTTAGGGGTTTCCCTCCCTCCCCCTACCCCCAATTACATTTCATCACTTTTAATTCCTACTGTTCCGGTATGGAGCCAGATGAATTGAGGATGTTAGGGCTTTTTTGAGCAAAAGTAGTACTTTGTGCTTTAGTGGACTTTTCCTGCTCTCCTATGTACTACCCTGCTGATCTGCAGAGCCAAACAGAGTTAGCAGCAGCCACGCACAGTGCTCCAAGCTGCCATTCGCCATCCTCCCAGGGGAAGTTTGAATTAGAAGAGGGAGAAGCTATTTTTGTGCTTCATCTTAATTGATGAGTATCAGGGGTTTGTCCAGCATATGCAAAGTTGCCTTGCTGCTATTGAATGTGTGTAGTTAACTTCTGGGTTTTGTTATGGGTCTGTTGACTTACCTGTTTTAAGACATCTGGAAAAATTTTTGTTTCAAAATCTGTATGTATGTCTTCAGGCCAAAATCCATGTCAGCAGTATCACAGGCAAGATGTTTAAAGAAGCACCAGGGTGCTGTGTTTGCATTTAGACCTGATTTTGCTCTCTTGGTGCTTGGATTCACATACCCAAGTGTACCTGCTACACATGATTTTATGCTCAGGTACAGATATGTCCCCTTTCTAGTTGAGTTCTTATTTTTGGGCTTCTTGGGGCAGAGAGCATGCATTTATTTTCCTGTATTTGTACAGGGCCTAATATGGTAGGGTCCTGCTTTGTGTTTGGATTTGTAGGTGCTGGCATGCAGTACTGATAAATGTTGGGTAAGTGTGGACTAAAGACTTGATTGCAGCAGTGTATGCATGCAGGTGGAGAAAAACTACCTTTTGAAAATTTGGCTCAGAAATGGTATATCAATTATGAATGAGAGTACATGTGCATTTTGTTGCATGCAGGGAAGGTTTTGGCTATTGTTGAAACTGTTTGGGAGGAGGAAAATTGGTTTTATTCCCAGGTTTGGAGGTGACTTGAAAGGATTTATGTCAAATTAAAGATCTTGCCGTGCAGAGACTTTGATTAATAAGTTCACTCAGGAATCATAACTGCAATAATTGTAATTGGAGGCAGGGTTTTGATCATGAGTCACCTTGTAGGGGCTCTCCTCGCTGCTCTCCTTGAGAAAGTGGAAATCTGGAAGAGAGGAATTTGTGTGACCTTTTATTACCAAGCTGGCACTAGAAATTGGCACTAGCTAGACCCTGCTGTTGGAAAAGGCCTGGAGAATCAGCATATTCCTTTGTGCTCAGTTGGTGCTAGTTTAGGTCACAGGTGTGTAGAAGCTGTATCCAAAGGGAAAAAAGCAAAACAATAAACATGATTTCAGCATGAAGGAGTGTGGTAGAAACGAGGAGGTCAGGGAGTGTCAGGAAGCTTTGTCCTTCAGTGGCCCTCTAGATTTCAAAAGTTTTGAGTGGGAGCGTCATTCGGAGCTTGCAGAAAATCCAGTCTTACTAGGAGAAGAGTCTTGGCTTTTGCCTCTTATATCTAAATTTGATGATGGGTTTCTATGAAGAGCACATGTAGCTCCTGCATTGAAGCATGCAGTTGCAAAGTTCAACAGAAGCAGTATCTGGATGTTCCTATTTTTTTTTTGTGAAAACTGGAGAAAGATGAGGGAACTATTGGGGGATAGTAGATGAGCTTTGGGGAAAGACACTTGCACTGAAAGGGAAAGGAAGTTTGGTTCAGTTTTTCAGCCTTCAGTCAAGCTGCTGTTTCTTTTCTCTAATAGTGTCTTGCTTTGAGCTTTTCCAGAGTTACTGTTTCTTTTAATTTAGTCTGTTGTTGCACACAATATTGAACAGTAAGTGAAAATTTTCAAAATGTCTTTGAGAAAATTTTAAGAAGTTATCCTTGAGTCTGTAACCCAAGGGCCCCGTGGGTCCATGATGGAAAGAAAGAGAGCGAGTTTGAGGCAGTGGAGACTTTCTGAATCTCTGATATCTATTCGTACCACTTTTGACCCACAAAGGGAAGAGCTAGGACTCTTTCTGGAAAGTTAGTTATCCATGCACTAATAACTAGCTGAATACTCACAGGCTTTTTTGACACATAAAGTAAATATTTTAATATTAATTTCATTCCAAATTAGAAACCTGGAAAGATCAGTATGTCCCTAAACAGTATTCTTGAATGACACTTAAATTTTAAATAACATTAAACTGTATCATAAATGGTTAAGAATTAAAGAAACAACCAATTGGTAATGTAGGCCTTGGGCAAAGTACAATATAAGAAGCACTGAAAAATGTTTCTCTGCATGATTAAGAGAGTCTGGTTTGCTGGTTTGATTTATTGGCTAGCTGAATGAATTCATTAATTGTGTATGACTACTTTTACTTCTGGGTGGTCATTTTTCACTTCAGATTTCATTACTGGATGAGCTTTTCCTAGGGATGTTCTTATCATCCAAAATGAAATACATGAAAATGTTAGGGAGGCTCAGCCTTCTCTTATTATATTGTTATTTTTCATACTATGGTTTTACAAACTGCAGAAAAATTCACTTAGGCTGTGATAACCTAGGTTTTGTCTGCCTGTGGTCATTACTTGGACACAAAAAGATTTCTTCATATTACAATATATGTCAAGTTTTTCAAAATAATGGTGTGGAACTAGAAAACCTGTTTTTTAGTTAGGTGATGAAGAATGAGGCAGAGACTTGTTTCTGAAATATACTTCAGATGTATACTTTATATACTTCAGATGTATATAAAGCACTTGACATTCAAACACCATTGTAACTACATTTGTAGAATGTGAGGTCTAGATATGCAGATCAGTGAGACAGGATAGATAACATTTGTAAGAAATCAAATGACTTAGGAGAACATCTTGGCTTTTAGTTTGAACGCTGTTTTTTATAGGAAAGACTCATTTCCTGGACAGCTTGCAAACAGTATGGTCTGCAAACACTCCTCTCTTCAAGGACCTTTATGCTTTCAGCTGCATGGAGAAGAAGCACTTAAAGAAGCATTTAATACCACTGTTGTCTCCAGCTAAAGATACTGTTCCAGTGTATGGTCCATCTCCTGGAAGGCACCGGAGCAGAATCTCTGTGGCCTTGCTGGTCCTTCTAGCCAGAGGGCAGCAGTCCCTGTATGGGCTCTGGGTCCATAAGAACAGTGGTGTGGAATTTAGGAAATTAATAAATTTAGGAAACTAATAAATTCCTATTAGGAATTTATTTCATTCTAAAGTATGCTTCTAAAAGTGAGAAGAAAAGAGAGTGTAGGGAAATTCTCATGTGCTTCCTTTTCTTTCTTAAGGCCACATCTTCGGGTTGTGCGTCTTGCAAGTAGAAGGCAGAGCTGTTAAAGACTACAGAGTGAGGACTATGTCATCCCTTCTCTCCCCCTCAGTTTTGGCTTATGCTGACCCATGATCCTGTAATGTTTGGCTTATGCTGATCCCATGATACACGGGGTGGGTGAATCCCCAAGTCAGCTTTGTGGTAGAAGAGGCTACTGTGATATTTTGACAAATCTGTTCTTGCCTGTGGGCTCTGACACTTCCAATATTACTTCATGTGTTTTCTGTGAGAACAATCTCTGCCTATGTAATACAGAAAAAAGGTCTTGTGAGGAAAAAAGGTGAATGAGGTTACTCTTACCCTCCCGTAAACATAGGGATGTGATGGGCAGGAGCTTGGGTAGGAAGCATTGGTCCTGCTAGCTGGCCTGGTTCCATTCAATGTCAGCAAGTTGTGATTACTAATCTCTCATGATCCCTCTTACGCAGTTTATTTTTTTTCTGCTTTCACCCTACTGATACGTATCTGCGATGTCAAACTCTCATTTACACCTACTGTCCAAAATTGGAATAATGGTCCATGTTCCTCTTTGTCAATCCCTCTATGGATAGTGACTGCAGAAAGAGCTCTCTAGTGAAATATGATTATTGGTGTATATATATGTGTCTGTGGATAGTTTATTATGCAGAAGAATAAACCATGTAGCAGAAAAGGTGAGATTTGTGTATTGCTTTGTTTCTAAAGCCTTCATCTGATGATTTGTAGTACTTATAAACTTTTTCAGGTAGATTAAATAAGCTTTATCTTGCTAATCATATCCTTAGATAGCAAAACATAGCAAAGACATAAAGGATGAAACTGATCTGAACCTAGCTGATAAATACAGTGACACTGTCATCCTATTTTTATCCAGAGTTTCATCCCGCTCCAGGATCTGTTAAATTATGGAGTGAAGGTCACTTAAGAGGCAGGAATGACTCTCACTGGTGTAGCGCTAATCAGAGTGAGTTTGAGTCAAACCAGTATTGTCCTCCCAGCAAATAGACATATCACAAAAAGTTAGTTTCAGCAGATGAACCTAGCAGTTGGCCTTGAAGATAGTGAAATTTGGTCTGTTCTGGGTGAGAGGATTAAGACTGCAAATGTCAAAGCTTCTTTTGGGGAACATGTTTAGCATGTATGTGAGTATATATGTGTATGTGCATATAACTTACAAACGCAGATGCATACATGCACATACTGTAAAGAAGGCTCAGACTCATGAGATCTAGGATGTCAGGTTTTTTTTTTTTGTTAGTATTCATTTGGCTTCATTATAGCTGAATACTCTGCTGTTCCTGACTGTCTTTTCTCTGTCCTACCTGAGATGAGATCTTATTTGCAACATATGAGGTCCTTGTCGCCCCTTGATGCCTCTGGCTTGGAGCAGTGCTGGAATCTAACAACAAGGGGCAGATATCCCTGCTGTTCCCCACCTGCTGCCTCCATTAGGCAGGCCTCTGTCTGTTTGTTTGCTGAGAAGTGTTTGATTGCTGGTTTGAGGTGAAGGAGAAGGATACTAATAAGAGAACATGGCTTTCAGTGCAGGGAAGGCAGAAGATGAGAAGGTTGGACAAATTCATCATTTTCTGCAGCTCAGTCTTGATATGACCTCACTTGCCCTTAGCAACAAAAAGCTCTGTTTAATGCCTGTTATTTTCCACTCTTCTCCTAATAGCTGTCTTGACCCCCTGAAGGGTATCAGCCACCTTCTTAAGGACTCAAGAACACAGTTTTTAATCTCAGTTCTAGGGAATGTATTTGTGCAGTGAGGCACTTGACTGCATTAGGGACATCTCTAGAAACTTGAGCATCTTTAAGGATATCAGATCCTGCAGCTGGAAAGTGGTGAGTCAGCACTAAGGATAGAATTTTAGTTATCTCCTCCTCTTCACTGCAACTGCAGCATGTCACTACATACATTTCCCTCCTGTTGAGTAGGTTTTGATGTTAGTTGCTTTCTTAATATTTATTCAGTTGGGAGCTGTCTGTAATTTTGGACTGCTTATGAGGCTTTTTTCTTGAAATTGTTGTACTAGGGGAACTGCAGAAATGGTAAAGATATAGGCCTTGGCATAATGCCTCGACTTCCAGGGTGTGTGATGATGTCAAGAGAGCTGCACCCCCTCAAAGTCAGCGTACCGTGAGGAAATAAATGATATGGAAAAATGGGACAGATTCTCTTCACAACTGCCAAAATCAGTGGCAGAACGGAGCTTTGAAAGATATCTGCCATATAAGGAATAGTTTTGGAGCTCTTTTGGATTGTTTCTGGCTAACTTATCACCTAATCCAGTGTGAAAAAAGGAGAGAGACTGGGCTCAACTTCAATTCCTATGCATAGAGGGGTAACTTAATGACAGTTTGCTTTGTGTTTGTGGGAGGTAAGCCAGATTTATCATGTTTGGTTTTTTGTGTGGGGGTTTTTGGTTTGTTTGGTTTTTTTTGTTTTTTTTTTTTTTTGAATTGAAGTTTCTGCTACGGTGTCTCTTTTTACACTCTAAAATAAGTTAGTACCTTTATTTAAAAACAAAACAAACAAAAAAATTTCCCCTGCTCCATGCTGAAAATTATACATTTTAGAAAGAACTCGTATGTCTACTCCCTTTTCTGTTCCTTTGTTCCAATATTCCATTTATTCGAATAGAAGGAAGTTCTTGGGCAAGCCATGAGTTATGATGGCTTTGTGCTGCTTCTCCAGGATTTCTCTCCAGGAAAACTGCTGACATGAGGATCTATCCCTTCTGTAGGCAGGTAGGAACACACAAGCCACGTGCCGACTGCTCCAGGAGGGCTGGATTACAGCCAGTGCTGCTCAGTGGTGAGTCCAGGATGGTGACAGTCTACAGGACAAGATGAGAATGAGCTCTGATCTTGTGTTCCTAAAGCTCAGGACAGAGCTTGCTTCATCTCGGGAACTTACGCAAAGTGACAGGAGGACCAAAGGGAGGAGGAACAAGGAGGAGTTGAGACTAATACCTACAATTACCTTAGAGTTTTAATTGTTAAAATTGTAGGGTGGCTAGAACAAAATGTACCATGAAAAATGAGACTATACTATTAAACAGTCTCTTTGTGGTGACCACTTGTGGGAGTCTCTGCATCTGTGCAGACAGGTTTAAAATCTATAAGAAATTTGTTTGCAAACTTTAAGTAAGGCGAAACAATGGTGTGTCCCAGTGTGGAAGCCCACTCGTTCTATGTTCATTTTGGATTTCAGATATTCATTACTGTCTTGCATCTCCAATGTGTAACAGTTAAAGCTCTGTCCTCCCACATGCTTGTAATTTTTGAATTGGGGCTGCAGCGCACTTTCAAATGCCTAGGTTATAGGTTCCGATGCAATTTTCATGAAGAATCCTGTCACCACTCAAAGGCCTGTTCAGGGTGCTGCGGATAAGTTAGCAGCAACCAGCCAGTACTAACAAAGTTTTGTCTGGGACGACAACACTCTAACATCTGCAGATGATAAAGCAGCAATTGATACCACTCAGGAGTCAGAACAGTCAAAGAGGGGCCCCTTAAGAACAGGGGCCGATCCCTCCGCTATGTAATCAGCTTGATCAAATGGAATAGTTGCTGCCAACAGCAATTAAAAATGGATGATGAAGATTTAATGCAGTGTGGCCTTCCACTCTGTCCTGCAAGTGTATTGAGAGGAAAGGAGGGGGAGATGAGAATTGCCTTCAAGTCAGATGAAATAAGCAATGTGTCTTTGAATTGACGAAAGCTCACCATCTGAGATACAACACAGAACAGTAATAATGAAATATCCCAAGTTAACACTTGCAGGGCATTAACAATAACGAGTGTCTGCTCAGTGATTGCACTCAGTCTCACAATTGATTTTCTTTATATGAACCTAAATATTTTAACTGTATCACATTTTTCCTACCAGTCTTGAATCTGAAACTTAGCAGTGTTTCCTACTCTTACACACAGCCTATTGGGAGATTAACGGCCACAGCATATTAATCATCACCATTTCTTTGGGACTTGCCTCTTCTCTGTTGTCATGCCCTCCTTCTTGGGTAGCTTCCATTGTGTTCATCCAGCATGTTAATGGTCCAAGAACCCAGTGCAAGCTCCTAGAGAAACATCCTAGGTTTCTACAGATCTCAAGTTGTTATCTAATATGACTGATTGTTGCTGTATCTCCAAGACCAAATATGCCTCCTTAATTGAAGATAATGGCTTTGACTGGATGAGAATAACAAGAAAACAAAATAATAATAATGACTCAGACTAACATTACAAGTAGCTCCCTATTTACAAGCTGTATTTGGCTTGCTTTATTCTTTCATCAGGTCATTGTTCCCAGAAGTGACTAACAGTTTTGGGAGTCCCTCAGTTTTTGGTTACAAGAGTTAGTAATGGGCAATGAAGGTGCCTGATTTCAGAGGGCAGGAGGGGCCTCTCCTAAAGCTGTAATCCTTTAATGAGTCTCAAATTGAGCACCAAGAATAGTTAATTTTTTAAATGCTCACTTGACCCTAGCTGCATCTAATTCTGAACTCAAATTAGGCATTTATTTGTGTGCTGGCTTTCATGCAGACATGTGGATCAACACAAGTCATATCTCTGCATGCACATAGACCACTGAACCATCACACTTCCTCATGGAGATGAACATTTTTATTAAGCATTTCTAGCATGCTGTATTCTAGTTCCCTTTCCTGTGTTTAGTTATTGTATTTCTGTTTTCAAAGACACTAGTGAAGATAGAGAGGTTTGTCCTTCTGTTTTTTAAATTGAATGGTTTCCACTCCCAATGTGGCTTGCTTACTGATATGATACACTTGGAGGACAATAGCTTTTCTTCCTTTCAATTTCAGTTAGTTTCATGGACTAATGTAATTGGTGTATTTACAGCTGATGTAGTATTTTAAATGGCCCATAAAGAGACAACATTCATGATTTTCAAGCATATGAATCCCCCTTTTCTGGTTTTTGTTTTGGAATGGTACTTGTGTTTGCAAACCCTTAGTTGCCAACTTTGATTGCAGGATTTGTTCAAATGTTAAGTGTACTTCTTTGAGTTACTTCAGTGTGAAGTCTAACTTTTTCTAGCTCAGATTCAAAACAGTTTACCCAAGAAAAAAAAATGTCCCTTGTTATCCTGCCCATTGTCTGTAGGCCTCATCACAGTTCTGTGTGTACATAGCAGCTGTGAGTTAGTGAGATGTTCCTGAGTGACTGGTTTGTTGAAAAATATGGAATATTGTAGAATTATTTTTTTTCTAGATTCAAGGAACAAATTTTCCACTTGAAAATAATCTGTGTATGTAAAGAAATACTTTCCTTAAAATCCAAAGGCAAACTCAAACCTGTCTAAAATGAGAATAAAGAAGCTAGCAAACAAGATTGACAAAAGGCTCAGTGAGTGCAGAGGTCACAGAAGCCAGGTCTCAGTTTTGTAAAGACTTTTCTATACTGCTGAAAGGAAAAAGCAGGAGCATGACTGTTTATTGAATCTCTTTTTAAAAGAGACTTCTTTTTTCGGTAACTGATTCTGACACACGTTGAAAGTGAAACTTGCTATCTCAAGCTCATGGCAGAACAAAGGCCAGCAGAAGTAATTACTAAATTCTTGAGATTCAAGTCTTGGAGAAATTGCCAAAGTCAGCAAGGGCAGTAGGTTTAATTGCTTGCAAAGGTTATAGATGCATTTGCTTCTCTGATTGGAAGGCTGGAATTCGATTTAGAGTGATGCAGGATGTTACCTTGCAAAACTCTTAGTGCAGATTACTGATAGGTATGTGAGGATATGGGGTCTTGCTAGCTCTGTTCAGAAGGAAAGGAGCCTATGAACAGCCGACCTGCCTGTAAGCAGGGAGTCAAAGTTCAGTGTGTTGGTTGCAAATTGTAGGTGTTCAGGTAGAAATCAGCCTGCTAGGAAGAGGGCAATGTGGTTGTATTTTACCACACCTTACGATAATATTTGATGGTAATCACTCTAGCTAAATCCTTCAGATATAAAGGACAAAAGATCTCTCAATTTCAACAGACTCACACAGGAAACATGGGAATGGTGATGGAGGAGTATGGAAGTCCTTCCTGCTCCTGCCCATTGGCCACTGGGAGGGCAGCGTGAGGCCTGGGAGTGGGAGTGTGTTGTGGTGTAGGGGTCAGGATAGATGGTAATTGAAATGGTAATGAAATGGTAATTATATTACCTTTTCAGCCAGCCTTGATTGCATGCTGTCTCCAGAGCAGTGCTACTTACATATGAGACATCTGAGTGTGGCCCTGGCTTCCACTGCAGGGGAAGGTGTGCTCCCACGCAGGGTTTAACTGCTGTGCAGGGTGGTGAGCATGAAGGTCACAGGGCAGAGCCCATGTTCCGGGTGCTGTCTGATGACCAGGCAAGGGTGGAAAGCAGTCCTGGTATGCCCCATACCAGGGATTTAGAGGCATTGTCAGTGTGAAGTATAGAATAACAAAATACATGCCCGGTAACACCAAACACTGTCAATGCCATTTCTTCCTGTGGTTTTTTGGTTCGTTTTTGTTTCCCCCACCCCCCCACCCCTTTTCCAGAGGTCCCCAGAGTTCTGGTTTGTGCCCCAGAATCCCAGAGAGGATCCCAGCTGTTGGTAGGGAGGGGTGAAGTTGAAGGACTAGGACACCTAGTGTCTCTCACTGTTCAGATGCTGAGATGATGGTATCTGCATTTAGTAGAGTCCTGTCTATCCAGTCCTGTTTAACAGCAGTTACAGCTGTAATTCCTGGTTTTCAGTTTTTATCTGTGCTATCCATGTTAAATTTCCCTTGCCCTTGAAGAAACAAGAAACAATTTCTTAAATGGCTAGCTGTTTTTTTTTTTTTTTCCTTTCTTTGAAAAGGTTATTATTCCCCATTAACTCTCTCAAGCTAGCTTCTGGCTTGTATGCATGGCACCTTGCTAGATTGCTGTAAATTTTTTACAAGACCTGTGAGCCGGAAAAGTGTAAATAACTATGCACACAGCAGGACTCTTCAAAGATTCTCTACTAATCTCTGACTTGACAAGTTGTTTTTTTTTCTCTTACCGTCAATTTTACCTTTTATGTTTTGCTTATCTGCTTTCAAATTTTGTTTGGAGACCCTCCCATTTCCCCCTTAGAAATCTGATTCACCTAGGCAACCCTAAACAAGGAAACACCTGAGCTGCAATTGCCTGTATTTAGAAATATGGTTGCATTTATCAAATTCAACCAACCCTGCTTTCTCTGGTATTTTTCCTTTCCTTCCTCTGTCTCTTCAGATTTTCTATCATCAAGAGTTTTTAAAATATATTCACATTTCAGGCTTAAATATAAACTTAGATTAACTACCATTTAATTAAGATAACATCATCAGGATAATTAAACTTCCTAAGATGGAACAACTAAACCCTTGTGATTTACAGCCTGTGCCTTGTGATTTTCTGTTCTGTGCTGGATACCCGTGTGTGAGTGACATCAGCGTTGAGAGGGCGCAACACTAAATGCCATGTCTGATCACAGTGCGACCACCAACCTGGCTCAGTGGTGGGAGAGATGTGGGGTTGGCTGAGGCTGAAGCCTCACAAGGCAGAGGTGATGCTGGCAGAGGCAAGCATCCTGAAGAGTCTTGCAGACTCTTTTTGTTAAGAATATGCTCCAAGATCTGACCAGGACTTCGGTGTGTAACGAGCTGCGTTTTGGGTTTCCTTGTGGATGCAGTGTTTTTGCCTAGGAGCACCCAGGAACAACATCCTCTGACCACCCCAGCTGGCTAAGAGACTACCCTGCCATTGATGTCCTTGTGACCTTTCAGCTGTAACATAAATGGTGGGACGTAGCAGGGTGTGGAACTGACCACGTACAGGCTGCTGACAGCATAACACAGCCCTTCCACGGCAGCTCACCAAGATTGCCTGCTGCTCTCTGCATTGCAGTCCCACAGCATTTGAAGCGGGTTTGAGGGGTTAAGTGTTATCTTCAGGCCTGTTCGCATGTAGGAGAGTGCTTTTCAACATAGGAATGGGGGTCTGGGTGAGCATCTGTCTCTCTGATGCAAGAAAGTTTTCTGTAGCTGGGGTGAAACTTGACTGCATGGGAAACAGTGCTTTTCTGGGGCTACCATAAGCTCTGAGCTAAAGACTCATAAATGTCATTATTTTCCACTCTGGTTGTCAGGAAAAAAAAAGAAGTGCCATATATTTTAGCTGTGTTGCTTCCTAAGCTCCTAAAAAGCTCTTTGGATACCTTCATTGTGAGTTCAGTAAGGTAACCTATGCAGAAGAAAACAGAACAACTTTGTATGCATTCCACAGAGTTTTGCTCCTGGCAACTTTTGAAACCATTTATTAAAAGAAATATTTCTGCATTTGTAACTAATTGTATAGGAAACAGACTTTGGTTAGCGAATGTGTTTTTATGAGGACAAGCAGATTCATACTTTTATTTCTACTTTATAATCTATGCAGATGAAAATTATTCTTATCCTTTCTATGAAGCTCTTTTAGTAATCTTTTCTAGTCAGATAAGGTAATTTTTTTCAAAAGTAAGAGTAAATTGAGTCAGTGGCTTAAAAATTAACATTTTATTGAATAAAATGTTGCACAAGGAAATGAAAAACCAAGATTCTATAAGAATTTTTTTGCTAATAAAAATACAGTGGCTAAGGATTGGCTGACTGAAAATTTCTGTATTTTAAATCAGAAATATTTATTCAAATACATTAGCCATAGAAGAAATGGTTAGACGGATGTTTAGTGTATGTGGATCAGATTTTTCTTGAGTTCTTGATTTAGCAGATGTACAGATGAAGACTGTAAGATAATAGTGCTGAGCCAAGGCAAAGTTGCTGAGTACAGTGCTTTTTTTTTTTTTTTTAAACTTATGACTCATGGGTGAATCTGAGCTAGAACTATGTTTAATAGTAATATGAAATTCAAAAGATGGCTTTCATGGCAGACGCTGGAAATATGTCTTTAGAAATGTTAAAACAGACTTTTCTTTTCTCCTCATAGTTCTCTGGACATTCAAAGAAAATAACATTTTGCAGTGGAAGTTCAAAACAAACAAAATTGGCACAGCGTACCATATTTTTGGCATGCTTGTAGGTAATCAACAACTTTCTGCATTTGCTCTATTTGCTTCATCATACCCAATTCCCACCAGTTCTTCAGTATTCAGTGCCAGTTAGGAGTTTCAGGTTGTGTTTCTAAACCCTCAGCATGTTTTTTTGTTCTTCCATTGGACAAAAATCTTCCTTCTTAGGTGCTGCGTAAACACTTGACCTCTCTGCACCAATCTGTCCTCAGCAGCCTGCGATGCCATCATACCCTGAGAGACTCTGAATGCATGAAAGTTGCCTTGTTTGCAGTACCCGTATCTGTCTAGCTTTTGTAAAGCACTCCTAGCTGAGTACAGACAGTGCTACTCTGTGTTGTGTTCAGCTGTGTTTCTTCTGGATAACTCTGATACTGCTGCATGCTTGTTCTTTGCAGGAAAAGAGTAGAAATTCCCATCAGCAGATCTTCAGGTTAACTGAGTGGTACTTGGACTGGGTGGTAATTATTCTGAGTGAGCTTTTCTGCTCCAGTTCTTTCATTACTGGGGAAGTAAAATAGCGGAGGGTATAATGGAAGGTTTGTTGTTTTATTAAGATTCTTGTTTGGAGCTGGCATGTAAAGATGCAGGTTTAGCTGTTTGGAATAATTAACTACCAAAACATAGCTGTGATATTTGTGGTTAAGGAACTGTGACTTGACAGCTTTTTTTATTGCCCCCTTCCATGAGGAAGCTAATCTCGGCAGCTAAGCCAAACCAAGGCCAGGACTGAAACCCTAGCTGTTCTGCAGCTTTTTCAGTACGATCCATTCTCCCAAAACTTGATGAGCATCTTAAATAATCCTGGTGCATTCTGGAATTTGCTGTGCAGGCTCCATCGGTGCCTTTGAGAAGCAGATGAGGTCTGTAATGTTTCTAGAGCTCTGCCAATGCAGTCAGCATAATGGCTTTATTGAAGTCATTCAGGTACCTGAGCAGAACGGTTTCCAAGCAGGTGTAAACAGACTTCAAGGACAGGATATGAGGATATCCTGAGCCCTTGTAAACAGTGACTTAAGTTGGTAACTACTAAACAGCAAGTTTTGGGGTTTGGGTGGTGGTAGTGGTGGTTGTTATTATTTTATTTTATTATTTTATGTATTTTTTTGCAGCAAAAGGCTGCAACTCCCTCCCTCCCAGAGTCCTGTGAGAAGAGTTGGGAGGTATTGATGCCTTCCTGCAGTCCCTGCAAAAGGCAGCAGCCGATAGGCTTCAGCTATGAGCACCTCAGGCTGCTGAATTAGGCGTTTGTGCCTAATGCGTTTGGCATTACCTAAGAGTAGGGAGCATGTCTAAGTGCCACAGTTTGCTTCACACCAAGAGCTGGTTCTGAAACAGGGAGGTATAATGGGAGAAGAGAGCTTTCCGTGAAGATGCTTCCTCAGGCTAAACAAATGCTATCCTGTGTACTTCACAGCTGAGGCTTAAAATAGAGATAATAAATTGATACGTGTTGTGTTTTGTTTTTAAGCTGGTCTTCAGTCTCCAGATTGGCTCTTAAGTATCTTGTTGCTATGGAGAAAGATCAACTCTCTCTTATGCAGTGGGTGCGGAGAGCAGCACTCCTCACAGCATGGTGCTGTGCTGCCTCTTCATCATGCAGCTTTTTTCCCCTAAGGAAATACAGCGGTTACTGGTATGCTGCTGTTTGATCTTGTCTGTACTTGTGATTGATTTCCTCTCCCCCTTTCCCTCTTGCCCTTTATGAATGCCTTTTCACCATCTCTGATCTTATCGTTATCTCCTCTGCCTTTTTTCTCACCCAGGGTTCCCTTCACTTTCAAATTAAAATTAGACTGTTAGCAAAGTCTTATCTTCTTTCTCCCAGATACTTTCTTTTCTGTATCTGTGGTCAGTGAGAGATACCAGATTTGCAGTAGGCACAGGAAGATATTTTGCTACCAATACATCTGTTTCTCTCTATTCGTTGTTTTTTTTTAAGTAAACGAGCCTGGACTCTGGTACTACATATACAGCAGAGACAAAGGGTGTTTCTGGAGATTGCAGCAACATTATGCATCTGCTGGTGAGTCCTTACTGCAGCAGAGAGAGTATATGTCTTGGCATCCAGGCATGTCAAGAGCTGTACATGTCTGTTGTTCGTGTAGCTTTGTTACCTGTTGTTTCCCTCACCTCGGGCTCAGTTCCCAGCCAATGCAGGCTGCAATGCAGTTTGCTCACAGGTCATCTCTCCAATGATGAGATGATGTCTGTGCTTGGGGGAGCAAGGAGAAAGGCCAGGCCAATGCAGTGGCAGGGAATACAAATGCACAGACCGATGTACCCCACTGTCCTTGAACGTCAAGGGAAGCAGCAGGCTTTTTCCGTGCTGCTGTGTCAGAGCCCTGGAGCTGCAGATTCAGACGCATTTCTGAGGCTGAATTACTGAGTGCTTTTGCTTGTACTCTTTTCCTCCCCTGCTGCTAACTGCAAGATCAGTTTGGAAAAAAAGAATGGTATTTTAGTTGAAGATACACAAATGAGCAGGGAAAACTTGGAATGAACCAGAGGAAATGCTGTGAAAGCAAATTCACCTCTTTTGCTGGTGGTTGCTTGATAGCTAGAGACTGTTCCAGTTATTTTGAAAGGGCTCAGCTCCCACTGGGGCTCTGAAGTGAACAGGCCATGTTTTCAGGGCCATCTGCTGAGCTTCTGGGTGCTGCTCATTTCTGGAGACCTCTGAAATGTAAAAATCTTGTGGTCTGCTTATTTGTCAATGAGAATGCCATGTGCATACCAGATCGACCCCAATTTTTCTCTTGGTTTCCCTTTAATTTACTATATTAAATTGAATCTGTCTCTGTTTTCTGAATTATCTCTGATCCCCTGCAGTGTGAAGAAAGCCTCCTCATCTCCTGCTGCTGCTCTTAGCTGATATTATGTTGTTAAACTTCCACTTGCTCATTGTCAGTCCTGTGCGTGTCTGTCTCCAGCCAGGGAGGTCTAATTGTGAAGCTGTTCTGGCTGCCCCTAATCCTTCAGTACTTGTCTGCCTACCCTTGGGTTGTCTTATCTACTTTGGGTTTGGCCATCTCAGATTATGTTTCTTTGTGCTCTCTGTGTAGCCTCGAAAGCAGTTCCAAGATCAAGGCTCGGATTTACCTTAGAAAGGAAAGCCAGGAGAATGGCAGCAATGCCCGGAGGGTAGGCCAGTGCACAAGGCAGTGAAGATCTCGTGGCAAACGGCAGCTCTCTGGAGAAACATGACACTGTTCCCGTGGTGGTCTCAGCTTGGTCTGAGCCCCCGGGCAACCCAGCCCTTGGGTCAGCGTGAAGCGCAGTGGCTTTCTTGCTGTATTAACATGAAAGTGGACTCTGAATTATTAATGATGGGCTTTTGCCATTGTTATTCAGTTACATTCTACTGATGGGTACACAGGGCAGGAGAGTGTCTGGTATTCCTGCTAGGTGTCCTTTTGATACTACCAAAAGAGAAATAGTATTAGTACTGTTCTGGTATGACCTTTAGGTCTCAATGAATTGGGACTGCATGAGCTGTCAGATATAGAGGTCGGCTTGGGAGCTGAGAGCTCAGTGATCAAAATGTCAAACTTGGCAGAACAATCTCGGAGGGTTTTCCAGGATTCTCTGCTTGTGTCTGCATGCTGTAACTTCTACAAGTTGCTGGGCTACTTTTTTTGGGAAACAAGGTTCTTGTTACTGAAACAGTTACATTCAGTGATACTCCCAATGAGCAGAGTCGCTACATGGCTCTTTTTACAAGGCTGGAAAGAGGCAAGGGAAGAGGAAGACTTCACTGTTCAGCTGTCAAATAGTAGTTGCTAGAAAAGGAACTGCATGCCTAGGAAAATTTTCATTCTACATTTATGAGCAGATTTAAGTCCTCTAGAACTAGCCTTAGAAAAATGGCATATGTATACATAGCATGAAAATAATTGGTGTATTTCTGTAAAAACAGAAATCTGCTTATCTGCTGAAGGGAATTACGGAATGCAAATGCTACATCGTCATCTCTGCTGGCAAGATCAACCCAAGCATGAGGCGGGAGGTTGTCAGGCCCTCATGTTCCTGGGAAACAAATTGATATGATAAGGTTTCCAAGTAGAAGCCTAAAATGTCACAAATAATGCAGATGTGAGGAATTTGTAGTTTCTTTTAAGGTAAATAAGATGCTATGCTGAGGAATAATGGTTTGATAAATCCATATTTTGATTTAAACCTATATATATATATATAGTATACGTGTGTGTGTACAGAGGAGGGAGCAGGTTATCCCTTCTGAGCTTGTCCCTTTTCCCATTTGAGATGACAGAAATTTTTTTTACTGTTTCACAGGTGCCAGTCCCCAGTCCTTCACTGGGACTACGTATGTTGTGAACACATGCTGGCAGGTTGGTCATCAGAGCTTTTTTTCTCTTAGGATCAGAGCTTGAGCAATATGGTCGTGAAGGGCCCACTGTGTTGTTTAAGCCCTTAGGGATGGACAGGGTACCAAGGCCAGAGCTTCCCCACACACGTGTACATAGGCCAGTTAAGCTGGAGAAAGCAAACTGCATCCTACTGTACAGCAAAGTTTTGGATTGTTCCTCCATGACAGCCTGGGAGACAATCCTTTTGGCCATTCAGAATGGTTCCCAAGTCCCGTTTAATGCACTTAACAATCAATTGCTGTACTGAATAAAGGGCAAATGACTTACTTTCACAAGGACTGTAGACTTTGTTTTTACACTGTTTTTCTTTCAGCATAAACTCATTCTTGCAAACACATGCAATAAGAGACATTTGTGGACTTGCAGGTTTGTAAAATTGCAATTGTTTAGCAAATTTATACAGTGTGAGCTGCAGCAGTTTCATCATCAGCGGGTAGCCTGTAATTGGGAAAAGGAAGAGAAGAAAAAGACCTTGAAGTGGTTCTTTAGTGGTACCTTTTAGTGGTTCTTTGCTGGTACATTTTGAGGCCATAACCTGATGGCTCAGCAGCTAGTGGGCTTGGACCCTCACTCTGTGGTCTCTGTGTCAGCAGGGTGTTTAATATGGCAGTGCGATTTGTGATATGAGCTGCTTACTTCTGGGACTACCAAACAGATGGTGACTACATGAGAACACATGTAAGTGGCTGACACTGTAGATCTTGTTTTCCCCAGTTGTCGCACTGTTCAGGATGCAGTGTTTAAGACCAGAATCAGCATAAAGGTTTCTTTCTTTAAGAAAGAAAGGAAAATTAACCACCCCCAAACCAAACCCAAACACACTGAGGCCTCATGGTTCTGATGCCCTGAGCTATAGGGAGCTTGTCAAATCTCCCAGTTTGCCAGGTCTGCCAAATTTTAGAGAAGGCAAAAATAATACTGCAGAATAAATTTCCTGGGTGGTGTTAAGTGGTATGGTGCTATTGCAAAATTCAAGAAGTAAATAAATGTGACTCTGTATAAAAAGAGTACTTTGAAAATAAAAATGAGGACAAAGGGGCCCAATGTGTATAGATAAAGCCATTTGCTATTTCTTACATTTTCCACCAAGGACAAAGGAAATGATAGTATAGTGTCCCCTCATGATCGTTTGAAAGCTGCACCAAACTGTTGGATTCCTCTTTGGCAATCTTTTCTTACTCAAGTGACTGAAATCTGTCAAATTCCAATAGACAGAAACAGAACCTGATTTCAAAGGGTGTTGTCGACCACCCTCTGAGATGGATCTCAGAATAGATCAACCTTCTGACATTTGTTCTTATATCAGCATATCTGTAGCTTGTGGAAATTTAAATATTAAAGCATAATGTCTGAATCATAGCAACCTTTCAGTGTCCAATGAGAAAGCCAATCTGCCTGGTTCACGTGGTACATTTTACTCCATCTGCAGAAATTAGCTTTGTATGTGCTTTTTAAATTAAAAAAAAAAAAAAAAAGATAAAGCTGAAAATCCATCCCTCTTTGAAAATGATACAATTTGGGAGCTGGCTAGTGCATAGGATTTTTTGCAGAGTCACATGGAGTTTCTCAGCAAAGGAAGAGGATTGTTGTCTGCAGAGAAGTGTTAGCGGAGGAAAAGCAAGATTCTACAAGGATCCTACAAGTTTGGAAAAATGGGAAGTTTGGTTGCTCGTCTCAAATGTTAAGCTGCCTCATTACCCTGTTGCACCCAGCAGTTTCTCTGCATACAGTGCCTGGTGCAAAGTGTATCACAGCAGTGCAGTAATTTCAAGGCATAGGAATAGTGTAGTGGTAAGCACTCAAGCAGAGTGCTGAAGCAGGTGATCTCCAGAGGTCCAGCCTGAATTATTCCATGTCTTGAGGCTGTTCCTGTCTGGGATCCATGAAAGTTCTGAACAAAAAGTTGGGTTTAAAATACAGACATGGAAAAAAGGAGAACAGTGAAGCCACATGCTGGCTTTTAGGCAGTAAAAGCCATGTGAATTAGCTGAAGTATCATGACTCAAAGGAAGCTTTCCTGAGGAAGGGAGGCTGGGGGCACTGTGCTCCAAATGTCACTGTGTCATTCTCTGTTTTCTGTAAGCTGCTTGTCTCCAAAATTTTCTGTTGAAAGCCAGAGCTAGTGCTGTTGCATCTGAAGCATTTATTTTGTGATTCATAACTGTGACTGATACTCAGGAGAGAGATGCCTGGATGGAAGGACATTTGAAAATAGTTTGGTAGCCAGCGCAGATGCCCAGGGAGCAGCCAAGGCCTTAAAAACTAACAGGAATGAAACATTGTCCTATTAACCCTCTGAGCCAAGGGGAACTGTATTGCTGAGATCCTGGTTTTTATTGCTGAAGGGGTAAATGAACATACTTATTTAGCAAAATACTCAGAGATTTGGTTGTATTTTACCCTGCTGATAAAACTGGATAATGATTGTTTTCAGGTTTTTTTCCGTGGTTGGAGGAGGAGCAATATGTGTGTGCTGTGTGTGAGCCTTTCCATGCAGTGTGTGACTCTGTCCCAACCTGCTGCCCCTAGTATAAGATGTTTTCTAAGAGAAGGTCGTTAAATAATGCTGGCGTTGTATGACAGGAGTTTTGTAATGTAGGTAAATATTATCTCTTTAGCTGTAAGCAAATAAATCCTTTTAAATATCACAGCAGATACCTTAGGGGAAGAAACATGTGCATTGAAAATGAAAGTAACTGGAAAATATTGTAGCCTTAAAAAAAAAAAAAAAAAATCAAGATTTTAAAAAAACTTTTTTGTAATTTTGTCTTCTTTTGAAAAAATGCTGACTTATCAGTGATATAACAAAAATATGTCTATATTCAAAAATAGAACTATTTAGGATGGAAAATCAAAACCAATTTTAGTTCCTTTAAGTTTCTGGATAAATCTATTCTATCAAGAACTGAATGTTTATTCTGAAGAGTTTTGATGGAATACATTTTTATAAGCCTCGGTTAAATAAGATTTATAAAGGTAAATTGTCCTAACTGACCATCCATCTGATATTGTATGTTCTGTTATAAAAACAAAATAGAATTTCAAAATGGATTTCTGAATGTGCTAAGCATTCCCAAGGTGGACAAAGTGCAATTACTTATCTTTTTGGAAATGCTGTTCTTAAAAGGTTTTGGATTTTTTCAAATACTTTAGTGCTCGCATGAAAAATGGAAGTATCTCCAACTTCAGCTGCAAGCTGAAGCTATGTATATAGCTACTGTGTAATGCCTACACAGTGGGATCCTGGTTTGGAGGAAGGTTGTGCCTGCAATTATTAGGTCTTCATATTAATTACAAGGCCAGGAAAATGAAATGGGAGTGTTGTTCCTCTTCTTTGAGGAAATCAGTGTATTTCAAGTTTAATTTAAAAATAACTCCTTAAAAGTCTTGTACAGTTTAACAGGAGATTAGTGTTAGAGTTTTTCTAGAAAGCTTCAAGCCCAAATATACCAGCAGATAGAGAGACTGCTATATTCTTGAAAGCGCTGGCATATTCTGGGAGCAGAGTGTGGAAAATCACCCCTACTCTAAATCTCTGAAGCTGAAATGAGATAAGTGTGTCCTCTTTAAAGGACATATTGCTCCTGTTGTCACTCATGTCTCTTCTGACATTGTCATTTCTAGTATTCTGGTTCAAGGTCTCAGTGCAGTAAGGATTCATGGTTGGTAGGTATGGGAGTTGGTTTTCTTCCTGTCAGAATGGACCACTGGAGTCCTTCTGCCAGGAATAATGAAACAGAGAAATATTGTATACGTTAATGGAAATTAATTGAAATTTAAAGAAGAATCATGTATAATGTATAACTGTATAAAAAAAAAATCTGTTACACGTCTCTCTTGTTCACAGTATGGATTTGTGATATCACCTTTTCAGCTTTGCTTTACTGTTTTGTGATCCAGAAGACAAAGCTTCTTAACTGTTTATTAACATACTCTGATATTCTTAACATTGTACTTAGTTATTTATAAAGAATGAGTTAATAGATTAGTAAATAGTGTTAACAGAGTCTTGCTTATTGATTTCCCAATGTAATAGTAAATAGGTGTACCAACATAGTTAACTGTACAGATAATTAATGGCTGCATGTCTGGAGCCAGATTCTTTGCTATTATAATGGTGAAACAAGTGGAGTTTTGCCAGCAAATAACTTGGCCTGTTTTCTGTTTGGCTGTCTGGAAATGCATTTTTACTTCGTAAGCCCCAGTGTTTTGGAAGATCTGTCTGCAGGTAAATCATGGTAAGATGGAAACTATCATTTATAGGAAATAGCAGATGTTTAGGGGAGTTGGTGAGGGATAACTCCAGTACTGGGGTAATTGTCACATTCTCATTGGGCATATCCCTGGTCAATGGCCTCAAGCCGGTAATAACCAAAGTGTTTATTTGTTTTGTTGTTGGGTTTTGTGTGGGGTTTTTTTGTGTATGTGTGGTTTGCTTTTTGCCTTTTTTTTTTTTTTTTTAAAGGGGAGGTATAGTGCTTCAATTAATAAATTAAAAAGCATGTTCCTACATGCACAAGATTTTAAATTGGGAAGCTGGTATCTATTGCTGGGTGGAATAATCATTTTAAGTAGCTGAACTAGATAAGCGCATGTTGACATTTTTGTTTGTGCATAAATTCATTCTTAATGTTGTAGGGCATAGTTGGATGCAGGGAACGTTAAAAGAGCTTGACAATGTCTGAACCAAGATTCTGGTGTCAAACAGGAGGTGAAATTGACTTTATTCTAATTATTGATTAAAATTTTATTAGCAGACTTCAAAGATATTAGTGGGGCAGCTCTTCAGGGATGAGCAACCTAAACATGTGCCTTCCTGTTTCCATAGCAACACATCATTTTGATCCTTCCAGGTAGCCTAGATTGCATTGTGTACTGCAAGAGTATTAGATGCAGAAGAGCTATATTAACAGCTCAGTAGTTTTCCCTAATCCTTGCTGTTAAATATTTTTGTTTTGGATGATCATTAGAATAAAAAAGTGGTTGGGATTATTGTGCTTTTTTAGAGAAATAAATCATGGCAGCAGAGCTGAAAAGGAGAAATAACTGGCAACTGGGGTGAAGTGTTTTGGTCCAATTCATTGACTGCAAAACTGGCTATTCCTGTGACCATGCAAATGCACTTGGTCAATAAGGTCAAGCTTTTATCAGGAATAGTTCTCAGTCTGGTGGTTATTGTTAAAATCTTTGGAATTGTTTTTGATTCATATTGTTTGAGCTGTTGGAGAGAACTGAAGTAATGTAGTAAAGGTTAAGGCTATAAATGGTGGCTGTTAGCAAGGATCAATTTTCCAACACTGTGGATCATGGCCTTGGAAGCACATTTAGAGGTGGCATTTTCAAGCTCAACGTAAGAGATTTGGTAGCTTTCCAGGATACTTGAGGCCATTTCAGACTGCGGCATATTCATATTTTGCTGTGAGCTTGAAACTGTATTATTGCATTTGGAATATCAAGCTTGTCTATCAAGTCAGAGATTTCTAAGACTGGGACAGAGCATCTCAGTATCGTTTTCACACAGTTCTCAGCTGCTATGAGCACAGAAAACTCCTTTTAAAAGTTTATCCTTTGGATAAATATCTTTTAGAAAGATGCATCTTTTGTCTTGTCTGTAAGAGATGAATAATTCAGTATATCCCTATGCAAATGTTCATTACTCTCTATGAAAAAATATGTGCACCTTATTTCTTCTCTCGATTTTTGTAGCGTCAGTTTTCCAGTGATGAATCTTTGTCAAATACAGCAATGTGCTACAGTGTTTTCTGAGCTGTTTGCATGCATATCTTCTGTTTTGGCATTGTGGAGGCTCAAATTGCTGTTTAAACTGTGAATTTCAAAATGCTATTTTAATGTTACCACTATACAGTAAAATAAGCAAATTACCATGGGGGAAGTATTTAAGCAATGCATAAAGATGCAGATCGCCACAATATTTTCCTTTGGCCTTCGGGATATTTAATTTTCTGTTTCTCCATTTGTATAAATTTTTCCATGAGGTTATGTGAGGCATGTCAATAAAAATCAAGAGCTTTCACAGTAGTTGTTGCTATAGTTACACGGTGCAGCTCTTAGCCTCCTGCACAGAAAGTAAACCACCTGCAATTCCATAAAATCCTTTATTGGCAGAGAAAGATTGAAAGAGGCAGTACTGGTGTGCAGGTACAGAGCAAATTCTAGGTTGCTCTGATATCCTTGCAGCTAATGCTGTCTTCTTGCAGAGAACTGCAGAAATGCTTTATGGATGAGGACAGCATGGAAAGGGGACAAAAGACATCTTTTGGGGAGAAAAAAGGTGCTGGATACAGAAAATGGAAGATAAGAAATAAGTACCAAAATGAACTAAAAAGAATCTCAGTTCATAGCATATCTCAGCTCCAGGAAAAAAGGGACTAAGTTGTTTTTTAAAGCCCTCTGAATCGTACCCCTCCATACAGACAGAAATGTTATGCTCGCAGAATGCTGCTGTTCTCCTGACTCCAGAATTCAGTCCTTAACTTAATCCTCAGGGTCTGTACAGCACAAATGTTGAAATCAACACTAGCTCTTAGGAATAGTTTTTTGTCTCAACAGATCTCATATGCATTCAGGAACCCTAAAATGGCTTTTAACATGGCTTCTCTGTACTGAACTTACTTAACTGAATTCTACTTTCACTACAGAATCACAGAATCGTATAGGTTGGAAAAGACCTTTAAGATCATTGAGTCCAACCAAATTAAACCACGTTTAATTTTCTTTTCTCTTTCCTATATGGCCATTAATTTAAGGATTTGGTATGAATTATTGCTATAAACTGTAGACTTTTAAAATCTTCCCTGGGATAGACAAGTGTCCCTGGTCTGTAGATGGGGAAACAAAAGCACCGAGGAGCATTTTCCTATGGAATTGTTCTGTAAAGCAGGCCTAAAAAAAGTCATCTTTACCTTCACGATTCCATTCCTTGAGTTCCTTTTATGACTGAATAAAGTAGGACGGGTTTATTTCATATCAGTCACCATGTGAGAAAGGACAGTTAAGTAAGTGCATGATGTCTCATCTTACATTAAATTTGAATGTTCATTTTTCAAGTATGTTCTAAATATACAGATGAGCCAAGATTCCAGGACCCCATAATGCCTTCACTGCAGGGGTTTTATTCACTTTTTTCTTAAGTTCCAGACTTACAGAGCAATGTGAATCTAATCCCATGGATGATTAAATAAAACAGATTTTTAGAGTTTTTTCATTATTTATTTTCATTACACAACATCCATGGGCTCAAGGTGAGGTGAGACCATGTAGTAGAGGAGGTGGTGAAAGATGTTCCCTGGCCTAAAGAGGTAACAATACAAATAGCTAAAATAGTCAAGGTGAGGTGGGAAAATGTAGAAACAGCAGAGTCAGTGAGTAGCCTTTGGCCAGTAATGCAGGCAGCACTCAGAGCTTTAGTCCCCCACTGTCTGCTGCTTCTTGTGATGGTTTCTGCCATTTGTTGGAAGGTCTGACCAGATCCCTTGAGTGCTCAGGAAGGAAGATTATATTTTTGCTTTGTGCAGGGTAATTCTCCCTCTATAATGAGAAGGTTTAGAGTCACAGGGCTAAGAGGAGCAAAGTGTTAGTAACGGAAACTGATAGCTGGAAATGAAGGAATTCGTCATGACTCAGGTTTTTGCTCTCAACTACAGTCAAACTTTTTTCCTCATGGTTTCTTTTCTCATTTCAAGGAGAAGCAATTGGTCCCCTTGCCATTCTCATCAAGACTTGCCTTCACTGCTTAAATCCTGTTAAGACCTTTGCTGATTACCAGTTGGAGGAGCAGCTTTGAATCCATCCATGTAGTCAGCCTGAAGGAGAACTAGTTACCTAATCACATTGTCAGCTAAGGAATTTTTGCACCTCCTGGGACTTGGGTCTAGCCAGTGCACGCTGACATGAGGCTGAACTTGACTTACATTGCCTTGTGGATGAAAGATTGTGGTCAGTATCATGTTAGTCAAATTAAATCTTCAAAAGTAGAATTATGCTTTGGAATGAATACAAAGTTGTCATTGTTTAATTGTCCTCTGGAGAGCCAAAAATTTCTCAGTAGCAAAAGCATCCAAAAATCATCTCTTGCAGAGAAGGCAAGAAATATTTCTGGCTGAGAGAGCTTTGGGAGCTTTCTAAAACAAACAAAAAACCCCAACCAAACATCCCCCCCCACACACACACAACCTAATTAAAAAAAGAATGCACTAAACTGGTGTGGGAACTGTAGACTAATTAATTAGAAGGATCTCCTAAGAAATTTCTGAAAAGGATAGCCTTTCATGCTGGAAAGTAAACAGTTCCATCAGCAACCTTTCAGCAAGACACATTGTCTAGGAGAGAAGGTGTTGAAAATCAGAGCTGCTGAATTTAATGGAACCATATTTCAACACAGTGATTTAAAGACAGTTCTAAACAATGAAGAGCTACTACTTAGACATAAAAATAAACTCCTATTTCCAAAGAAATTACTGAAGTGTAATGTTTTTCCTCCATAGTAATAGGCATTCTCATGCAGAAATTGGGAACAAACTTAATCCATCAGGTAGCTGAATAAACTTATGAAGTCCCCTTTAAATTTAATCATACACAACTTAACTGCCTTTGAATCAAGACTTTGCTTCTTTTCCTTTCCTATAGTGTATATTTGAACCAGCTAGGTACCAAAGATGGAGTAAAACTATAAAGACAGAGCATGATGTTTACTGAAGTGGTACCTCATGCAGTGCTGATCATCATGCTATAGAAGGTTTCATTAACTGGACAACATTTTGAGTTGTCTGTGTACACATGACATTTTGGAAGATTAGTTTACATCTGTATTCTCAAAATTGTTTAAAGATTTTGGCAGCACTTGAAATCTCAATGGGTTTCTGATTTTGCCTTTGAAGTATCTGATTTTTCAGAACGCTCAGTGTCTTCTGACAAGAAGTTTGTAAAGCAGCTTGGGCTGGGCAGCTGGGCAAGATTTGTCTGCTTTAACTTTGTCTGAGCTAGTCAGATGTCTGTAGGCAGTGGAGAGGAAGAGATGGGTAAAAGGTGGTAGAAGGATTCTTTTGACTTCGGGTATTTGCCTTGGATGAGATGAACCCCACTCTGAAAGTGCCTGTTTGTCATTTGAGTATGAAATGAGTTAGGTGCCTAGGTGAAGGATGGATACGTGCATACATATGTGCATACGTGTAAGTAGATGCACCATAGATGTTTTGGGCTTAGGCAAACTGAATCCTGCTTCCAGAAACTGAGGTACTCCAAATCGATAGTGGTCATCTGCAGAGGGGTGTGTGCAGAAAAAGAAATCGTGTTATGCATTGCTGCTAATGCAAGGTCCGAAAGCATGAAATCTGTTAAGCAAAGAGTTCTGCAAAAGATAGCCAAGCCTGAGGTGGGTACTACTGACTGTGAAAGGTGATGGAGTGAGATGCGAGCAGGTCACGAAGCAGTGGCAAATGGGCAGTACATCTTTCAGTTTCAAAGTTATGTCACTTCACTGTTGAAAACAGTTTTTTACAATTTGGACTTAACTCTCTCTGGCAACAGCCAAGATGCTGGCTGCTTTGTACATCTACCTATGTAGAGACTAGATACATGTCTCCTCTATTTGCCTATGCAAGATCCGTAATTATATGTATGTTTTCTGAGGAATACATGTCTGCATGTGTGTATATGTACATACAAATATTTCACAAACACAAATGTAAGTGTAATATTACCAGTTGTGTTGTAATTCTTTCTACTCTCTTTTTTTGGACAGTAAATTGATAAAGACAATGGGTGGCTGTGGTCATCCTAAAATACCTTGACCTGGTTGGTTCTTGTATCCTTTGTAGTATTTTAAAATAAAGATTATGGTCTTTATTTTTAACCTTTCTGTATCAAAAGTTATACAGAGAGCTTTAAAATGCTGATAATCACAAAATAAAATTCCCTCTAATTTAGGGAAAGATAGCATTTTTAAGTGTTTGAATTATTTGGGAACATGAGTCACTTCTGCAAAGTTGATTGAACACTTAAAATTATTCTTGCTTCGTCTATTCCTGGGTCTGTTAAGAAGCCTCCAGAGTCAAGAGAATGGCATTTTGGTTCACCCATGAACAGAGACAGTTCTGTTAGTAAATAATCTTGAAGTGTAAAGATCTCTTGTCTGTAGTGTACAAGAAATATTTTCATTATTGGTATTCAGCAGTCTTTAAGTTATCACAAGGCCTTTGAAGCAGGTCAGAGAAAAATAGTTTTAAAGTTATTTAAGGAGACATCTCAACATTGTCTGGCTTTGTTGTCTTCATATTTGGTTGTTCTATTTTCCAGCAGTTTAAAGAAAAAATTCAGCTTCTCTCATATTCATATTGCAGGTTAGTGAGAACTACTTTGTATAGAATTCATTCATTTGTATGTTATATATATAGTCTTCTAGACATGCGTGCATATCATGTATTGCTTTTCTTGCTGCAAACAGAAGCTTGTTGTTTCACCAGAAGCTTGGGCTGATTTGGTTTTAGTCTTTTACACTATTTTCTCAGTAATATTATCCATACCTTAAAAGCCTTTCATGCTATTACTTTTTCTTTGGGAGTAATGATAAATATTTGTCACAGAGCCAAATGTGGCCTTAAATTCTAAATAATTATTTTCTGTCTAGCTTTTCTTCTAGGTTGCTTTGTATAGCTGCTCCTGCTCTGTGATTAGCCTACTGCCAACTATAAGATGGAAGAAACTGGCTTTCTGCATGGGCACAGGAAAGAACAGTGAGGCCAATGCATGAAGGAGACCCCATATTTCCAGTGTTTCCGCTTCCTCCAAAGTGAGGAGAACAAAGCTCTTGAATTCTTAATTTGGTCAAATATTCTTTCAGAGATAGAGTTGGTGGTGGGGGTTTTTTGTTGTTGTTTTGGGGTTTGTTTGCTTTGTTTTGTTTTATTCTGAAGAATACTTTGTTATCCCAGGTCTCTGGCAGATATAGTCCTTCCAAAATGGTGTCATATATTCCTGTCTTGATTCCAGCTAGTTTCCTCTTCTCCCTGAGGTTATGCAGAGGATCAGATGGGATAGCGCCAAATGGCATCTCAGGGACCCAGCTTGCGTTGTCCATTCTGGTCCTCTGACCTTCTGGAGCTGGCATGGCGCCTCTGAATCCCTCTGCCCATCAGCTGTTCTTCCTGTCACTGTGCCAAAGACAGATTTTACTTTCCAACCTCAGATCCCTGCACCTGATGCATGAATGCTGTTTTCACTGTGGCTATTTTGTCAGGGTCCACAAAAATGTACTAGAGCAGAAACTTTCAGAAAACATCTCTGCAGTATTAATTGCAGGAGGTTTTAATCTCAGGACATTGTTTTGTGCTTGCCTTCTTCCAAGGACTGACTTGATACATTCCCTCTACTTAAGGAACTGCCCCCAGTTCAGAATTTAGGTGTATCTTATACTGATGGAGGCAAAGTGGTGAGGTGTCCCCAAAATGTACCTTGAACCCTATGCGGCAGAGATGATGTTTGCCTTTTGTAATCAGAACAACTCAAATGGTGTCAAATGGCACACAATGCATTTCTTTCCCAGTCTTGCTCACTTCTAGAGAAGATTAGGCAAGAGTGGTGGACGAGTAAGTGTATGGGCATCTGACCCACTGAGGAGGCTGAAGGTAGAAATGTGGAGAAGCCGTGCTGCGGCAGGGGAATTCCCCGACTAAATGGCCTGAGTTTGTAAAAGGTGTGTTTGCACACCCATATGTACTCCATTCCACTTCAGGGCTAGGGCCTCTTTAGCCCTGTGTGTTGCCCAAGATGCTTGGGTTTTGCTAGCTCAATATTGAAACTCAACAACTTTTTTTTTTTTTTTTTCCCCAACAAGAATTATGTGTTTGTAATTAAATAGTTTAATGAATAAAAGTAAAGGAGAATAGAGTGAAATTAGTCCATAAATTAGATCTAAAAAGGTAAAAGTTAACAAGCTGTGCTTTACATCTTGCCCACAATCTCTGTTCTGCACCAGAAAAGTATGTCAAAATCTGTTTTTATCTAAGCAAACTAGTCTTTGCACTTTAACGGATATTGATGGCAGAACTCTTCCTTTGCTTAATATCAACAAGCAATTCCTCCAGACTTCACTCAACAGTCATGCATGATTTTGAACTGATGTTTGGAGAAACAGATCCAATCCTGCCTTCTGGGCATTTCTTTTTTTGAAGCTGTCTGCTTTGGTTCTCTTCCTGACTGTTTTTAATTCTTATGGTATGATGCTTATTTTTTAATTATACCTGACAAAGCCTATCGTCCCACTACTTTATATCCAATATTGACCGTTTGCTTATTTTTTTCCCAGAACACTTACTAAAATATAAAATATTGCTCTAAAAGTACAGCTAAAAAAAAGAGGTGTTATTCCTAATGTCCTGGTCTTCCTGACTATTGATTACCTGGGAAAGGAAAGAGAATTTGTGTCTTCCCTCTGGTAAACATTGTTTGGCTCATTACTTTGCATCAATTTCTTGACTGGGTGATATGGCTAAAGTTTCCGATCTTTTCCTAACCCTTAAGAAATAGGAAGAGCTAGAACACTTGGGTTCTGCTTTACAGTACACCCTGAAAACCCTCTCTGAAATCAGAGAAATGGCTTAGCCATGTAGATGGGACTGAGGGTGCAGTTTGTGGTGGTATTACTTTGCATTTTCTTTTGTTTTTTTAAGGTGTTTTTCTTCACTATTCAGCTGCTGTTTTACTTGCAATTGAAAGTTAACGCAAGCCCAGCCTTGCAGAGCCAACCTCAGGTAAAAACATTTTCATCTGCCCCTTCGAGCAAATATGACTTGGCTTTGGTGCACACACTTGAAGTAAACCTCTTTAAGGTCTGTGTTTGAAGTCTGAATCATGGGATTATTTTTTTTCCCCGCTTGCTTTCATCTTTTGTCACAGCTCTGTCGACTATCTCTCTATTTTCTTCTTTAAAAGGGATGCTGTTAGTTCACAGAACTATGTTATATGAGGTAGAGGGGAATGATGGTTTTAAGTGGCAGCAATGTTAATGTGGGGATGTTACCAAGTCATTTACTTTTTTGCTCTTTTTCTAGGTGCTCAAATGACCCAAGCATTGTTGTATCTGGGTAGATCTTGAGTTACCCCCATTTAGACCCAAATACAGTGGCGAGTATAAGGATCCTATAACAATAGGCACAAAAACTGAGACAGACAGATAAGGCACGTGACCCATAGGAGTTTTATTAGATGTGCGCTTGCACTACAGTACAGTGTGGTATAGGCACACTTGAACCAGATACAAGTAGGTTAACTCAAGTACAACAGTTGCAGCACAGATGAAACATAATCCACAAATCCTGCCCAGAAAGGAGGGTTAGTTCATTCCAAACTCTCTCTGACTGCAGCTATGCTATAGCTTGTGTCAAGCTAGCTATTTTAAAGCTCTCACAGGTACACACATACTACAGTGCTGTCACTGTTAAAACTGCACTGTGATGCTTGCTGGGGAGCCATCATCTGAGCCATTGTGTTACGCTAAGATTACAACTTGAAACTTGGCAAAGTAAGACATCCTAATAATGTCACTGCTGAGTTGCAACTACTTTTGTTCTGAGGCAATGTTTGCGTAGCTGTGAGAAAATCTACTCGTTCAATCAGTAAGAAGGAAACTGAGAAACTCAGTGAGCACTTGTTTCCTTGATTTTTCTCTTTGCATTTCTAACACTTTAGCTTATGACTTCTGGACTTCACCTCAGATTACTTGTTAAGCATGGGAAAAAAGCCCTCACTTGTTTAAAATCAACAAGCAGTTTTTTTAGACTTCACTCAACAGTAATGCACATTCATATCATGTGTCTTGAAACTTGACCAAAATGCAGCCTCGCAATTGATAAAGGAAAATGAAAAGGGAAAAGTCCAAACTAAAGCCCATTTAAACACAAAGCTATTTTACAGAAGATGTCCATATGGAAGGTTTACACATTTCACTTCTTGGTTCTGAGTTAGAGAATTGTGTTCTGCAGAAAAGGACAGAGATAAACCCCAGAACACTCACTTTTGGTCAGTGCAAACAGCCCTTCAGGGGAGGAGAATAGCAGTCAGATAAGAAGAAATTGTAGGTAAATGTGACCATATGGAATATCTTTTTACCTTTTGTTGTATTGTAAGTATTTTTCATAAGCTGCCAAGGACTGACAGCCATACATAGCCTAGTCTGCACGATCACCTTAAAACTATGTACTCATAAATAGACCAATGTATGATACAAAGAGTTGCTTTATAAAACATGTTAAGCACCAAAGCATTTCCAAAATATTCTTTTCCAACCTAGCTGCTCTTTCTTGAGGAGAGGGTTCCTGGGAGCCCAGTGGGGTCTCTTGTTTCTGACTTCAGCCAATGAAGTAGGAGGAAGCACCATTTCCCCTGCATGCTGCTGCTCATCTTGCTGTCTGTACCTTCTCCTGCTCTGTGATTTGCTTAGTGCTTTGAAAGCTACATGTAGTACTGTAATGCAGTTTGAGGGGTTTGTCACATGCTTGCTTCTGCGTTCATCGCTGAACTTTTTATCATCTATTTTTTTTTCTAGGCCTGTGCTGAAGATGGCCTTCAATTCTAGTCTTGGATGTAATGTTCTAGCTCGGAATGAATTGCAACTGTCCCCTCCTTTTCTTTGTATAATCATTTACAGCAGTTTAAAGTGTGTATAAATTTGAAATGGTAATCTTTATACACAGAATACATGGGTGCAAATGGCCATGGCACCATATTGTCCCATGGGACACTTGAATGACTCGCACTCTTCTAGATGTGCTTTGACATACTGCTTCATCCATTTTATTTTGCATGGACAACCTCTTTACTAAGCACTCAGTATAAGGTATTTTCTGTATGTTCTGTTTCACTTCATACAGAGGGTCATGAGACTGCAGTCTTTAGCTCTGTGATGAGATAATGATTGTCTAGTTCTGGTCATACAAAGTTAAAGCACTGTAACACATTTAATGCCTGTCATTTTGGGAGGCAGGGATGTAAGTTCTGAATGAATGTCACTCTCTGCCATGCCTGATATTCTGATGGAGCAGACATTAGTGCCACGTTCAGAGCCTCAAGACAAATATCTCCATTAACTAGTTTCTGTTAGGTGTTTTTGTCCTGTACTTAAGAGAGCAAAATTTAAAGATTTTCTTGTCTCCTACAGGTGTAAAAAAAAGCATCCTTAATGCTTAATCCTCTCTGCACTGCAGCTGCTTCACGTATGATATAATCCTCATGTATTGTCAGTGGACCAGATACGTTCAGTCTTGCACAAAGTCGTGAGCCCAGGTTTTGTTCTGTGCTGAGTTGGAGATGCTTTCCTGTTGGGAAGGAATTGACATGTTTGAGTAAAACCAAAAGGAAAACCTTGTGCAGCACCTGTGAGCTTTAGTCATAATAAGTACCATTTGTGTTTCCCTGTGAAAACAGAAATGTGAACGGTTAATCCTTGCAATAGACTTCTCTCCTTGCTACCTACACACAGCAAAGCAAACATCTCCATCTTACAGGACTTCAGTTTTGCCACGGGAACTGTAAAGGTTCAGCAGCCCAAGAAATCTGTAGTTGCAAGTATGTTGTTTTTAAATCCTAGGATATAGTTTTATGAATTTCTTCCTCATGTTTTTGTCTTCAACATGGCAACGCATAACTGAGAAGGAAAAAATAAAATCCGTCATAAACTAGCCTGAATGGTAACCTAAACCGTGGCTTGTTTGATGTAATGTGGAATTATTCTTTTAAATGCATATTAATTTGTGCAGTGAGCCATTCAGCTCCTGCTTGAAGTGCCCAATTTATATTGTCATTGTATACTAGCAAGATAGCACTACCTCTAGTGAACAGGCTCAGTTATTTGCCTGATGCTTGACACAGTGCATAGGAAAATGCACAGCATATTTGTATGAAACTGCTAAGGCTTTTTTTGGTAAGTGCCATTCTTGCTGTTTCTTTCCCTACTTCTCTGCATTGCTGTATGTTGGACTTCCCATATACAGTTTTCAGGCTGTGCCAGATGTGCTACATTGCCCTTCACTGCATGCTCGGAAATTATATTACCATAAACACGATTCTTTCCCCTTCCCATTTTGTAACTCTCAGCTATTCGTATGCTATGGAAATGAGGATAGAAAAGATTAGATGTGCTCTGTACTGCTCTTCTGTTTGCCATTTGTGGGATAGACACTGGTATTGAAGGAGAAACTAGAAATTAGACATTCCCAAATTAAATTAATTTCAAAGGAGATGTGTAGCCTTATTGCTCCATTTTACAGCACTCCACATACCACCGTGGCTCCCTAAGCTGTACTAGGCATCTTGCATACTCAAGTTGATTTTCCGACTCTCTTCAATAGTTAGTTGTATATTGTAATTGGGTATTTTGACAGTTGGCCTTGAGGTCCTGACCCAGTTTGAAGTCCCTGCTGTATTACACAATATACAAGTACAGGCAGAGAGAATGTCCGACTAACAAGACAGTGCTTCTGCTGTAAAAAAATAATAATTCACATAAGATATTAGTTTAGAGCACCAAGTCAGAGAAGTCTATATTTTGCAGGTTTCATGCATTTGTAATGAGTAGCTGTTTGAGGCCACTGAAAGTTTTTTTTTCCAGGTGCCAGGATGAACCACAGATGCATGACCTGAAGTCAATCTGATTTTTCACTTGTGTAAAACCACTGCTGAGGAGGGGACTGAGTGGTCTAGGTCCGCTGCCTGGGGAGACCTGCTAATGATGTAAAGGTGGAGTGAGGACAGATTGTTGACTGCAGGCTAACTTTGAAATCAGCATGTCTTTAGCACCATGACTTTGTACTTAATATAAAAAAATGTATGTTGTTTTCTATCTGTATATTGTGTTAGCACTGCAGTGCCTGAGACTTTTATCCAGCTTACTCACTGTAAAGTCAGACGTGCATTTCTGAGGGTTGTGGTCCTGAGCAACTCCAGCAGCAATTGGATGGGCTGCCTGGAGTGCACAACAGCTTGCTCCTTGAAAATATGGGTATAAATGTAGTTCCATAATAAAACTGGCACTATATGAATCTCTTAGTTGTTTTCTACTTTTGGAGGTACCATAAAATGTCTTGGGATCATGTCATCTTATATTCCACTTACCAAACTTTGCCTTTAATAAGATTTTGCAGAATGCTTAGATTTCCCTTTTAGTTCCTACTATGTTTCCATGTTTTTCTGCAGAAAACAATTAGCATCAACCCTGTTTCTTATATTCTAAAATTGCAAATCTTTTGCGCTAATGACAGAATTGTTGCTAACAAAAATACAAAAGTTTAGAGGGATATTTCTTTCCTTTTATTTTACCTGACACCCTGGATTGCCAGATGTCCTGAAAAAATAGGAAGACTTATTCACTTGTGTTTTACAACTCCCTGGGAGAAGTATGGTCTAAATCTCCTTCTGTGTAGTGTTACATTGTTCCTTGTGAGGTTTTGAATGCTTTCAAATAGTCAAGGGGGCATGGCTGAGACACCTGAATTTTGTTCATGGTCCAGCCCCGATGCTGTTTAAAGTCATTTGACTTGCCCTGAGCTGATTGATCTCTTGCCTACTGTAACTTTATCTGTAACCATCTGTAGAGTAACACTAATTTAAGGTTAAAAAAAAAATAATTTGAGGTATGGTGGAGAATTGCTAAGAGCACAGAGCCTATACAATAGAGCTGTACTAAAACTTAACGGATCCTTAAAATGTGAAGCTGTCTGATGAATAGCTTGGCTTCAAGATACTTGAATTGTCTTTAAAGCCAACTTCTGTTTGTTTGCGTGGTTGGAAGAATGGGAGAGGAGAAGCAGAAAAGAGACAAGCTTTTAAAGATTCCAGTGATAAGCCTCCAGGGCACAAACTGGATTAGAAGCAGACTGTTTGTAGCCTGAAACTAGGCTGAAGTGATACGTGTAGCTTCCTTGTTTCCAATTTTCTTTGCTTTACCTTCAGACCGATTGTAAGGATGTGAGTTATCATAACCTGTCTTCAGCTGTTTAAAACTGGTTATGCCTAGGCTAAGACAATCACTTCGTCTCCCTCTATAGTCACCAGAGATAGATTTGATTTTGACACCAGTGTTTGGATAAGATGAATTGCCTGTTGGAGAGATGTAGATGACTCCATTGGCTCTTGAGGAAAACTAGAAAATAACGATCGCTGTAGCTAAGTTGCTTGATTTTTAGGTGGCTGAAGTTAAGTGCAGTGAATCTCACCTAGAGCATCTTATTTGCTAACATTGATTCTTCTCATCTGAAGAACAGAGTACTCAGCAATGAAGAGCGACTCTAAATCCTCTACTTTCCCCAGAATCCTGTCCTCTGTCCAATATGCTGCAGCTTTTTTACATACAACTACTTTTCTCCAGTTTAATCAGCCTGTGGACTGCAGTTGTCATTTCAGTTACCTTGAAAAAAGCCTAGATAATTATTGCAAATAGAAGGAGGGCAGTAGCCCCTTCTTGTTTTGTGTGACCAAAACAGACAGATTTGTTAAGGTTTTTTTTTCTCCCCGCTTTTTGTATATTTAATGTTTTGGGGAAAAAACCTGCATAGTCTTACTCTAGACTTTCATTAGTGTGACTATGAACTCAAGTGAAATTCCCTTGGGGTTATGCTGTGCTGCCATGTGAGTTCTGTGGTTTCATTTGTACTTTGAGTATTTATGTTTTAAAAGGGAAAAGGTGAATGCAATGTATTACGCTGTTTCATTTAACCAGTGACATGGAGCAACTTTCCCTCCTCACCTCACCAAACACAAATCATTTGGTTTGAGAACATGCTACAATGCTTGTTTTAAATTTAGTTAGAAGCAATTTGTAGCTATATTAATACACATCATTCTAATGGTCTTTCATCCTGGGAAGGTCTGGCACAGGCATAAAAATTGAATTTTCTCGTGAAAGCATGTAGGGCTGCTGGGGCTGTGTTGAGGATTTTATCAGCAATAAACTGTGAATAGAAGCAATAAAAAAAAAAAAAGCCCAAGCCAAAAAAAAAAAAAAGGGTGGGGGTGGGGGGTAATGTGGGGAAAGGAAAAAGAATTGAAAGGAACTGGTGCCCTTTGTCCAGAGGCTAGCCATTAGTTCCCCTTAATGAAGGCCTTTCCTTAACTCTGCAGATATTCCTTCTGTGTCACTTTTTAAATAGGTGCTTCATTATCTTCGATCTTCATTGACTTCAACTTCTGTGCCAGTGATTCGCATAGCTGCTTGTTCCCTCCCGGCCAGTGTCACTGCAGTCATTTCGCCCAGCCCTTGTCCAAGTTTTGTTAATATGTTATTACAAAAAAAAGGGACTCTCTTCTGCAAATTCTGTTTTCTCTGACACAAGTCTAGCATCTGGCTGCTTTTATGTACAAACTTTCCTCTAAATCTTCTATAGGGGTGTGGTATAGTATACCTTTTATTTTCACAACAATAATTCTCTGCCTTTTAGCTTTCCTGACTTCTGACTTGATGGTGATTAGAATCATTTTTGTGGCCTATCATTCTGTATCTGTCAGCTGACCTTTCATCCCTTCAGATTTCTGCCTGGCTCTCCATATATGTGAGGCATTTTTGTATAAGACTATTAATAAATCTCTCTTTTGCCAGTCTTCACTCTCAGTAACCTTGGAGCCCATTTCAGTAACCTTGGAGCTCACTGGAGTCACGTAGAAAGATCTATTTGGTGACCTTTCTACATGCTTGGAGAAGTAAAGGCTGGAAAAGACTCAGTGATTCTTATTTTAGGGGAGAAGTTCTTGTCTGGGGGTTTCCTAGCTTGTAAATTTTTCTGTGGTGGTTTTTTTCAAAAGATGAAGACTAGCTATATTTATCAATTTGAGAGGTTAATATCCTACTGCGCTGTTTCTGTGAATATTTATTATGCCATTAATGTTCCATTGAGCAGTTTGTAATTCAAGGTGACCAAAAACTTTCTGGTTTCCTCTCTCTTGTCCTGATGGGACAGGATGAAAAAAAAAAATAAATCCTTTAGTTAGATGTGGTGAGTCTCCATACAAACATGCAAGTTGTTGTACTAATTGCTAGTGCTAGTAACAAAAAGCTTACCACAGTCATCTTATTAACATAAGGGCATGTTATATTCCCTTTTCATTAAACTGGGAAGTTTTCCCACTCTAAGTAGGCTTATTCTGCAGGTTCCACATATTAACTGTGCAAAAGAATGCCTTTTCTTAGGTGCAGCTGGTTTTCTTTCTTTGAATTTTTTCCCTGAGTAATTGTTCTGTGATGTGTCTTTAGTCTTGGTTTGTGATGTCTTTTTCCTGCTTGTTAATATTTACATAAATATTTTTACCTGGAACCTTACGAAAAAAATTTCAATTAACCTCTTGGATGTTCTGATCTGTTGATGTTTAAAAGGGATATGTTGCACATTTACTTTTTGGTACTTTTCTGCAGCACGTGTATGTGCATTTGTGATATAGGTTGGGCTGTCAATATTGTGTATGCATAGTCATGAGAAAATCTGGTGCCTTCTAAGATAAGAATAACGGAACTGCTGTATTAGGTGAGATGTATGTAGCCTACTGGGACATTCCAGTGGCATTTTGTTGTGCTCCATTGCCTTAAAGATTGGCAAGAAAATTGAAATGTTACTGGATTTGCAGGAGAGAAGGATGGCCCTGCTAGCTTTGCAATAATCTGTTTCTGAATTTTGGAAAGTAAAATTATTTTAGAATTATGATTGGGATTGGATTTTGTGAATTTTGGCACTTTTATTCTCATTGTTTGGAGTCCAGAATGGTACTTCATGCTGTTAATACCTGCTGCTTTTCACAAATGACAATGGCATCAGAAACATGATTATATTGCAGGATGGCTTTCTTTTTTATTACATAAATTCACAGGCACAGTCTGTGACAGCCAAATAAAGAGAAGAAAATAGGGAAGAAATCTCTTGTAGTTCAGAAGAGGAGGGGGTTTTAGTGGATTTTTTATTATGCTAGCCATTTATAGAACAAAATTTACATACTGTGCTTCAAGAAAGAGTACTGGGGGGTAATAATAATACATGGATCATGATTTGGGATATAAAAGAGTAGATGTTAAATAAATAATAATGAAGGAAAATAACGATAATAAAAGCAGTGAAATGATGTCAAAGCAAGCAGAAGAGATAGGATGATTAAGAGAGGCAAGTTGTCAGAGACTTGTATTTAAAGGAAAAAGGTGAGGTGTGAACTTTAAAGTAGGAATGAAATGTAATTTGGCTTCTCTGTGTTCCCCAGTCCTACAGATCATGCTGTGAATGATTAAAGTCACTGGGCTTGGTTTGTGATAGTTTTGCTTACTAGGGGGAACTTGAAATACAGGGGTTCCACATCATTTTAGGGGAGGTCCTTAAAATGCAGAGAGATTTCTGTGGGCTCTGTATAAATAATGAGCCATGTATTTACAAAGTGATTTTCAAATGTCTTTGTTATTTTAATCTCTCTTATGTTGTTAACAGTATGGAACAAGATAGAGAACAATTCATTTGGGTTTATTTACATTTTCAAGAGAAACAGAACATTTTTCCCCACTGTAGCAGAATTTCTTAGAACCTAATTAGAAGATGACTTGACAAATCTGCTCCCCAAAACTAACCAAAGCTGTTGTGTTTCTGTGGTCTTTATTCTATATTTTGTATCCTCTCTTTTAGGTGGCCAGTGCTTCTCTTGGGGATGGAATGAACATGGGATGTGTGGTGATGGCACAGAAGCAAATGTTCATGTCCCGAAGCCAGTCAAAGCTCTTGGATACGCAAAACAGATCTTAATTGGATGTGGGGCAGGACACTCCATGGCTCTTTGTCAAATTCCACATTAGTCTTGGCACACCTGAAATCATAGCATCATGGATGTGGATGGACATCTTTGGATTGTGTAGCTCAGAAATGCTACAAAAGGATTACCCATGGTTAATACAATAGTTGGAAAGTGCAGAAGAAGTTTTTTCTAAGACTAAAATGAATGAGTATGCATAGAAAACTATAATATTTTAAAAATTGTTTCATGGGTCCTTTTCACAGCAATTGGTTTTCTTACCCACAGATAGAATGACAAACATTTTGCCTTGATGCAATACCATTGAAGAAAGAATGACTTTCTTGTTCTTCTGAGAAGTCTTTGAGGAAGAAACCAACTGTTTAATCACTTATCATTGGTGTATAAATATAGTCTGAAGAAATGCTCTGAGAAGGTGGAGGCATAGGGCCCCTTCTGGTTTTTTATTATTGTATCTTTACGACGTGATGAGCATGTGTTGCGCCTGCCAACTTCTGCTGGAGTTGTGAGCTCCCAGCGCCTCAGAAAATCCAGTTTGCATCACAGAGAAATGCCAGTGAACATAAATAGATGCATACGTACATTTTAAACAGAAGATTAGGATTTTTTTTTTTTAAAAAAAGAGGACACATAATTTAGAAGGCTGGCAAAAGGGGAAAATGAGGCCCATCTGAACTAGCTGTATCTTGATTAAACTGTGAAAGGAGCAATATTTCTGAGGAATTACCTTCTGTGCCAGACATCTGTTTATTATAGATTTACAGGGATGCAGATCTGCATGAATTATTATTAACTTGCAAACCAAACCTGAAGTTTCTGAAGCTACTGCTTAGGGGAGAAAAACTTCTAAGAGCTCTTGGAAACAATAGAAAAAATCTTGTCAAAGGGCATAAGTCAGTTGTAGCTGTTGAGGACAGTTTGATCTGACATAGTTCTTGTATTTCCAGCTGCCTTTAAATAGGAAGACATCAAAATCTAAACAGAAAGGTTTTACAAGTTCTCCAGCCTAAAAGGCAGACCAGAATGCTCCTGATAATTTCAGGTTAGTTCTGACATCTGTTTCGGACCCCAGCTGAGTTACTGTTCAGGGTATGCCCACAGTACTTGTTCCAGGTGAATGCTTGGCAGAGAACGTAGGCCTACATGTTTTGCTAGGAGAAATTAAAAAGTGTAAATTATCTTCAGATATTATTAGCTGCCTATGTTGAGCAGGATTTTGGAAGCTATTTATAAAACTGTTTTTCACACAAATACAGTGGATGCCATTAAACTGGATGTTTACCACCCACGATAGTTACATTTGCTGTGGTATTTGATGTATTTCGGGTTCTAAATATAGAGAATACTACTGTGTGGTAAATGCACCTTTTAATGAGACCTACTGTTGCTAAACAGTGGTTTAATTTTTAAAGCAGGCTTGCCAGGGAAGAAGCCTTATGGAATTACAAAATACTCAGATAAGGGCTCTTAGGAAATAGGACAGGAAGACTTTCTAATGATGTATCAGCTTACGCATGAGGGGGAAGGAATTAAGGTGGTAATATGGGCTGCGAAGATTTTTCACCCCCCTTGGTTTTACAGCAGTTATAGTTCATGGCCTAATTTTCAAAGGCATTTCCTTTTTCTATTCAGTGGATGAGAAACTTGAACTGACTATGAAGCTGATTATAACAACTGTATTACAGATACTGAAGGAACTTGTAGAAATAATCAGATGGGTCCTTTGCAAAAAGTGCGGAACTGAGACTTCTACTGTAAAGTGGTTGGGTTTTTTTTAATCCATGCGTTGGTTGTGGTGGTTCATGGCAATATACTGTTCCAGGCTGTGACTTCTTGCACTTTTTACTTGTCTAAGTTGCTATTTATTGACTCTCCTCAATGCCACTTTCTAGATACCACAGCTTCTCTATTATATGCACTGAACAGTTTCTCATGCTTTTTTTGGCAGTTCTGTCTGAGGTTTCTACCTTTGTTTTCCTCTAAAATCTGTGTACTGAATAAACATGTTACCTTGTTGCAGTAATCATACCCTCTAAATAATTCTGTTCCGTGATTAATCACAGCTAGTGTCTGTGCCCTATAACATAGAGGTTACTGTACTGAGCGCATTTAGACTGTGTATGCTGTTGCTGCAGTTTGTTTCAGAGGAATCCAACAAATTATGTAACAAATAAATGCGACTTGGTTATTTGAAATGTTCTTTGCTTTTTCACATCTGTAACACGAACACACTTTTGGAAACACAAAGAATGATTTGGGGTGATAAGGAGAAAAGAAAGGAGTACTTTGATTTGTTCCTGGTCCTGATCTTGTGTTTCATATCTGCATCTGATCTTCATCTTTGAAAGGGCGAGAACTGCATTTTCTCTCCTTTGTCCTGCCTATATAGATTGAAAACTTTGGGAAGTAATGACTTGTCTTGAGAGCTCGACGTACTAAATGCTTTGTCGTCGGACTTGTAGATGCTGCTGTAGTATGAAGAGCGGACTTCTAGATGCTGCTGTAGTATGAAGAGTGAATAATAATTCATTGTAGATGGTACATGGGTTGAATGTCAAAAACAAGTTGTTGCTCATTCATTCAGAAATGAATGCCCTGTTTTGTATGTCACAATGCTTTGTTTGCAGAGTAAAACATTGTACAAAATCAGCAATCCTTTCTGCTGTAAGGAAGGGAGCACACAGTGAAAAGCTCCTAATCAAGTGAAGAAACCCCCTTCCTTGCTGGTGTCCGGAGCTTAGTGACTGTTGCCTGTTGATATCCTGTTGGAGAAGGTCAGTCTCTGCAAGGCAAAATGCAGAGCCAGTGTGCTATGCCAATGCTTCTGCAGTGTGTGCAAAGACAGACTTCTTTATGCGAGTCTTCAGTGCTAAACAAAGCAAGCCTTTTATGTAAGCGTTCTGCGTTCACATTCAGATGCAAATAAACCAACAAGGTTTGTTTTATATATATATATATATATATATAAAAACAACACTGGAACAAGGTAAGCAAGTGTCTGTGCAGCTGCTCTCCTCTCCCATTTTCTGAAAATAAGCAAACCTGCCAATGAGCTGACATTCATGAGGGGGAAAAGGTGAACTTAATATCATAGCTTTGCTGGAGAACAAGTTATTGACCTTCAGTCCAGAGAGCTTTCAGGCTCTTGGGTGGAGGGGGAGAAGGAAGCTGTTGTGTGTACTTCTGTTGTTTGAAGTCCTAGGAGATCTGCAGTTGTTACTCATGCAACCTCCATGTGCACCTGTGCAAGACATTGCTATTCCATTTTAAAGAATGTTGGTAGGAAGATGTATGTGTTTTCAGAAGTTTCTGTCTCTTGGAGGATTTGTTTAGGCTGCTTGGCAGTTACTGATATTATTTGACTTCGTGTAGCATTCCTGAGTGACTTCATGCTTTTCTGCTTAGAATGCTGGACCCTGTATTTGAAGTGTGTTTATCTGAAAGAAAAATTCAGTCCTGCCTTTCTTCCTGTTTGCCCAGTTACCACTTCTTACATGACACTGGCTTCCCTCCCCTATCTGCATGTTGTCAGTCCTGTTGGTGACTAACTAGTTCTTGCCATCTGCAACCGCCATGAAAGTCACCTCTGCATGAGTGACAGGAGGTTTTGCTTGGCTACATTGGCTGAGCACAGAGTAATTGAGGGGAAGGGGAAGAATGTGATTTGATTTTGCTTTATATGACATTTTTTGAGTCATAAGACTTAAAGATGAGGATGGAAAACAGATGAAGGAGATCAGTTTGAACGTACAGGAGAAAGGTGACCATGGAAAAACATTTAAATGAATGGCAGTAGAGAGCCTGATGTAGTCAGCTAAAACATAGGGGAAAAGGAGGGTGGAGGGGGAAGATGTATTCAAGATAGAGGTCCTGAAGACTGAATTATCACACGGGGATAGCAGCATTCCAGCCTGCTGGTATGGTGGGAGTGAGATGAGGGACACGCTATTCTATTTCTTGGATGTTATTGTTCCCCCTCTCCCACTGTTTATTAATAACATGAATTATTGACCTGCAATGGGTTTTCTTTCTCATTTATAGCATATCTTGAAATTTCCAGTTCTCTTCAGCTGGAACAGCAACATCTGTCCCCACCTTCCAGTCTCAGAAATCTTTAGATCAGGCCTGTGACCTAGTCCAGCACTCAATCAAATACTATTTTTTCCATTGAATTCCATGAACTCTGGATCTGATTTAAACAAGACTTAAGTAATTTTGGGACTTCCACTTCCTTTTCCCCTGTATTAGAAATCAAGATGACAGACCTTTGTCACTGAAATTGTGAAGTTATGTTTTCACCAAAAAGTCCCCTGTGTTCTCTTAGCAATTTTGATATTTTTACAGCATATGACAAGTCTTGTGCTTTTTCTTTTAGCTAGATATTTTCTTAAAAAAGGCTCCAGAATTTTTCATCGCTATTTGAGTCGTGCTTGTGGTATTTACTACCAGCTTATAGTTCAGCGCAGCTGAAAATTCTGTAAAGGGAGGAAGAAAATACTGAAGTGGAAAACCTAAGTCTTGCTTCCCTGGGAATGGATGCAGCCTGTGGCAGAGAATCATCTTGTGTGGTTTTGATTGCACTTAAAAATGTGCACAGTAGAAAAGTGGAGCTTACACTGAATTTGCTGAAAACTCTAGCTGACACAAAAATAATTGGATGTTTGAACTTTTGGCATATCAATATCTTGATTTATGTGCAAAAAAGAGGTATTACATGCTTTGTTCTTTTCTTTTAGCTTTTGTGCTATTCTTAATTCCTGATAAATGTTGGTCTTAGATGTTTTGCTCCATGTTAGAAAGAATGATTTAATAGCCTTGAATTAAAATGCTTCGGTTGTATGGAAGAAATGGCCTTCTGTTGGATGAATGTCGCAAAAAATAACTGTAAAGGGAGGTGTTTCCATATGTGCCTTTGAAGTTAATTTGGAGAAACTGCATGTGTAAAGCCATTGTAAAGCCATTTTGTAACCCATTTAGAGGTCGAAGGGACTGAAGTAAGGTACGCTCTTCAGCTGTTTGTGCATTTCATTTAGATTCATCTGTCAGTTGTCTCTGTATTCACCTGTTTTTAATGCAGAGGCAGTTTTTACTCATCAATGCCTCTGTAGAACATGGAAAGAGTATGTGACTGAAAATACTCAGCAATGAAAATGGTCTCTGTATTTGAATCATGACCTGGATGAACCACGTGTTACCTTGTGGGAGAGTGAGGAAGCGTAAATTTAGAGTACTGGGAGAACACGTTTTTCAGCTTGATTAGAAACAAGAGCAACAAAGTCATTATTCCTGAATAAAAGCTGGCTTGTGGGGATGAGAAAATTCAGAGATGACATTTATTTTGCAAAACTTCCTCATTTTTATTTTGTGACAAGTTGGATTTTGATTCACTTTCAGATGAGCCTTTGCAGGTTGGGAGAGGGTCAAGTCTAAGTCTAATTCCTGTGTTGGCTAGCCTCTCAATTCATTTTCATCTTTCTCATCTATTTCCAGGTTGCTTTGCCTATGGACCACCTTGTTATTCAGATACAGTGCAATCTTGGGGGGAGTTCTGTCTGCAGGGCTTGGGATCAAGACTGTGTCAGTGGAAATTGCAGAGTTTCAGTACAATATGATTCCAGTACTCCCTCATAATCATAATCTTTTAAGTGTATATGAACACTTTGCTATAAGACTGCATTTTTACATTTTTTTATATTTAGAAGTGGGGCCAAGAACTGGGAGATTTTTAATGTTCTGACATTATTTTAGTTTTTTGCTGCAAATGTCAAACGAGTTTAGCCTTTGTTTTGTTTTTAGTGATTTGAATGCATGAAGGCATGTGGTACCTAAATTAGGGCAGCAGAGGAGTTGCCAATCAGTAATGAAGATGCTCTGTCATTTTAACTGTGTGGGTGCTTAATAATTTTCCATAATAATCCTCTGCTTTAAAGTACAAAAGAAAAGGGATTCCTATAGGGCCATTGTGCTCTTTTGCAGACAAGGAAACATGGCACCTCTTAAATAACGGAGAGATGCTTCTCTCCTCTGATGCCTTAATTCTGAGTAGATAGATGATAGTAACTATTCCTACTTAAATACTGCTTTTTCTCTTTTGACCTCAGAACACTTTAAAAAGGGGATTAATGTCACACAGAAGCTGAGGCACAAAAAGTTTGAACCTCAACCAAGGTAACCCAGCATGTCCACAGTGGAGCCAAGAATAAAATTCCCGTCTCCCAAGTCCCAGGCCAAGGCTCAACCTTCTAGGCTAGTGGTCCTTGATGGTTTTTTTAGGTAAGCCTCACTGCTACTACTTCCCTCTCTCCTTGCTCTTCTTTCTCCCTCACCACTGATGGCTGTTTCCTCATATGCTCCCCTCCCTCCTGCTTGCATAACCCATTTTCCAGACCCATCCTGTGTCCTTCTCATTTCCCACCTCTTGTGCTACTGCCATCTCTTCTCCAGTCACCCATTTGCACTGACACCACCACTGCAAAGCATGGCTCCTACTGAGCTTATTTGCTTGGGCTCAAGCCATGTGTCTCCTTTTAGTTCTGGTATGACTCACTGTCAGCAGCCTCTGCATAGGCTGTGTTGTCCCTGCTAAGCCCTTTGGGTCCAGAAGCTGTGCAGGTACCTTAGAATGATATCTGAACTAATATAATGCAATACCTTGCCTTTTGCTGACTAAGGAATCTCTAACCTATGCTCCATGGGTAATAGAGAAACCAATGGAAGCCTTGGAGCACGTGCTCTTAATATTTGGTACCTGGAGATGTTTGGACCTATGTACTTGCATAAAGTTTTTTAAATGCTCAGGTGAATGCTGAGGGTTGAAAACCTGGCTTTGTCAGCCTGAACCAGGGAATATGTCTTTCCATGGGGGCAGATGAATGTGCTTAGTTTTAAAGCATTTGCTTTGTCAGGTAAGGAAAGAAAGTCGAGAGATGCAATTCTGGATCCATTTTCTAACTTGAAGTTCAATTTGAATTCAAATATTGTTCTTGATTGCAAATAAGCATTTGTATTCCCCTAAGAGAGAAATGTTGCACTTACAGTCCTAGATGAATGCAGATGCTTCAGGACTTCTGAACAGAAAAGTATTTTACATCCAAACACAAATAAGTGAGTGACTTAATAATAACCTGCATAATTTAAGCACGTTTTCATGAAGTGAAGTTAGTTTGTGGGTGAGCTCAGACAAAGTTGCTTCCAGGATTATATGGAAAGCAGAGAGGTAGGCTGCCTTGTTTTGAAACTGTGAAAAGGATATGCAAAGTGGCAGGGTAATAACTGCACTTGGTTTTTTTTAGGGTATCTTTTTTGTAAGCAGCTCTCTACTCAGTTCCTTTCTGAATGCCCTTGCCTTAACCCTGCTTGCTCTCTTCTATATTTCAGTCTGCTCATTTGTCCTCGCAGCCATTTGTTTCAGTGATGTATTTTCTTTTTGGCCCTGAAACTTTAAAGGAGAGAGAAGGCAATTTATGTGAAAAATCACTTTATCCAGATTAATGACTGCTGCACTTGACTGTTATCACAGTGGTATTAGCAAGATTTTTTTGTTGGAGTGAGAGAACAGAAACCACTTCTCAGCTCCTTGCTGTCTGAAATTGTAGTTGTGGAGACACGTCCGGTTGGTCCAGAAAAAATGGGTACCTTGATGCAGTCAGAGGAAAAGCTATAAGTGTAGAAGGTGTGGTTGAGGTGTGCTTTTAATGTTAGCAAGTAATAAGCCACTAATTGCCAGTGGGTTCAGATGAAGGACCAGCATTGGGTCCTATAGCTGGGGGTCCATTGCGGAAAGCTGAGTTTGCAGAGGTAGAAACCTGGATGCTCATTTCCAGCAGGAAACAGGCAGAGTGTAACTGAACTACAGAACGTGCTTCTGCTCTTACTTACGATGGTGTGAAGTCATGAATTGAAGTCAGTGGCATGATTGCAAGCCTGAGGTCAGAATCTAGCCATGTGTATAGTTTTAATGCTTTAGTCAAGATATATACCTCCTGCGGTGGGAGTGGGCAGGCTGGAAGGTATTAATGTTTCAGTCATAATACCCCAGGAAAAGCTCCTTAAATGTAAGGCAGCTGGGATGATGTGGTAAATTTCTCTTAGGATTCAGAGTCAGGATTTGGTGCGACAGCTCCTGAAATTTTCCAGTTGTCTCCCTCTTTCCCTGCGTTGTCAGAGCTGCCACTGTTGTGCAAGGGGAACTCTGGGGTCAGATGGACCTTAAGCTTTAGAGCATTTCCTGAAGGACGGTAGATGGGAAGCGCTGTTCTGTTTCTGAAGGGTTTATAGAAGTCACCCAAAAGACACGATTACCTCAAATCAGAATCAGCTGAGAGGAGTACCTAAATGAAAATGGGACTGGTAGATGTTTAAAAGTAGCACAGAATGACAGTTGCCTTAGGGCATGTGTACCCAACCTGTTAGCTAAGGCTCATATATATGCAAAGTGCAGTGGAAGGGGAAGACCTATGTGGGATTTACAGGGCTGAATTGTTAGTATTCCTTATGGTAATGGAGAATGTGAGCAGCCTTCACACTGGGCCCTTGAGTTAGTGTTAAATAAAAAATGGGGCAGATAAATCTATTTCTGGATTTTTAATACGTTATAAGAGGAAAACTTGTTCATTAAGCAACTTTTGGATCCTGGGTTAACCTGGATCTTACCTCTGGAGGTAAGAAATTGCCCATTTATCAGCTGAGAATAACAGCACAGAAACAGTGGGAGAACAGTAGTTCTTGGGAGAAAGGATAGTCAACTGAAGTAGAAATCAAGTACATAATGCTACATCAAGGACTACAAAGGAGTTTTCTAATTACATATGAATTCAGATTATCAGCCTTTCTTCTATTCCTAAAACACAGCTTGAGGTCTTCCATGGTTTTCCTTTTGGAGTAGAGTTTTGTGAAGACAAGGTCCAGCTGCAGTTGTTTTTTTGTTTATAATTTAGCACTTACCAGAGCTATGAGTGTTTCTTCTGTTTTTTGGGGGTTTAATCTCTACTTCCTCCAGACCATAGGGATACTCTTCCTTTACATTTCCATCCTCATCCGCAGTCACAGATGCCGTTGCTTGCCTAGAAGGTTGCCAGCTCCTTTGAAGTTCCTCATGTGAGGATAAAGGTGTATCCTTCCTTATAGAAGTGCTTTACCAAAAATGCTCAAGCAACTAGAATGCTGTTGACACATAGTCCATTGTTGTCATTTGTAGCATCTAAAATGAAATTTAATCCTGTTGCATTTCTCAGTTCTTACTGCTGCATGTTTTGTGTGGCAAATAAACCGCGACTCAGACACCTGGATTTCTTTCAGAGTTTCGTATCAAGTGGAGTGCTGTGGCTCAGTGAAGAACAAGTGAAGGACGGGGCCCAGAGAAGTAAGAAAAACTGAATTCATTTAATCAGCTAAAAAGACAAACTTTTATTATTGTTGGGGAGGGAAAAAAGGAAGATATCTATATAATTATAGGGTTTTTAAATCTTCCCTCGTAAAATTACTAATAGTATGAATTCTTCAGATATCGGTTGTATCAAGTGTTTGCAGGCTTCATTTATTATCTACTAACCAAAATTAGCATTGTAGAACCAAAGCAATACCAAGCTTTTCTCCTACGTTTCTGTTGAGAACACTGTATTTATTCAAGGTTTTAGAAGCAAGTCTTTGGAAACCCCTGATCGCTTCAGAAAAGGATTCCCCTTTACACTATACAGCAGGCACTGAAACCATGATACAAAATTTATTTCATGCTAGAATTGTTTTGCATAACATTGTGCATGCATTTTACTCAGTACTAAATTGCATACAATGCTGTTGTCTTGTTTCTTAAACTTTGAGACCATTTATACTTGAGTATTTTCCTGATTTTGTACTATAAGTCCCAGTTTTAAAATAACACCTCTTTTGTTTAAAATTCATACTGATTACTTAATATGAACAATTTATGAAGGGTCTTTACGTTGGATCTATACATCAATAAAATACAACATAAGCAGAGCTGGAAAATTAAATCTAGACCAGCTGTTACTGTCAGGTTCGAAGGAAGGTCCCATGTGTCACAAGCATGCCAACAAAAACAGACAGGAAAAAGTTTTTCTTATTTTTATACACTTCTAGTTGGATTAAAAGTTCTTGATTTCCATGTCGGTGTGATGAACTGTGAAGGCGTGGTCAATATGACCGATGACTGCCTGATTGCACTTTTTAAAACCATTACTCTGTATCTTGTATACAAAAAGAAGCGATCCATAGCAAAGAAATGTACAGTTTTATAATGTTTTACATTTTGGCTACAACAATGTAAAAGTAAAGAGCTTTGAAAGAAAATATATAACTTTGCTTTTTTCTCTCCTTAATCATACATTTGCAGTGTTTCTTGGTTTTTTGTTTTTGTTTTTTTTTTTTGTTGTTCGTGTTTTGTTGTTTTTTTTTTTTTTAATTTTTGTCTTCATGCAATTCATGCTATGGAACAAAAAAATAGATTTAAAAAAAAAAATCTTCTACAGTTTTGTTACATTTTGGCCGTAGAAAAAGCCTGCATCTCTAGTACAACTCCAAAACCACGAAGAACCATCCATAAAACCTGCATGGAGCGAGTTAACTTTGTCCAAATGAGAAGGTCTTCTATGCCTGCACAGTTCCACACAGATGTTTATTAGCCATCAATGTCCATCTCCATCTCGCCTTGTCAGGTCACTCTGACTGCCTCTGTTGGCATATATTTAGCAATGACTGGACTTTCTTTGCAAAGATCTGCATGTAAAGAATACAATCAGTACTTGAGCTTCTTTCCTGCGCTTTTCACATCAAGCTCGGCATCTTAGTTTTAAAGGAAGGAGGAAAAGGTGAAATAGCTACATGCAGAGGCAGCCATATTCTTCTTCAACAGGATTTTTTTTTTCCATGCAGTCAGCCAGACTGAGACCTCTCTACAGTGTGTCTGAGTATTGCTTTCAGCTTAAAATAGGCACCCATGCAAAGTTTCATCCTACTGTGCTTGTTTGCTCAAACTCCTGCAGGGTTCCTATGGCTCAAAAATATCCTGAGAAAAGCAAAATCTTCCATCGTTGGCATGTTTCAGCATCGACTAAATGCCTAACCCATTCCATACAGAGCCAGTAGATCCGCCATTAGCCAAAATAAGCATATACTAGCAGGATGCACCAGGAAGGAAACTATCTGGTGCATCTACCCTTCATCCTATGTACTGATACCATGCAGCACATATGGCCCACCAGTACTACGTAAATGCCTGCCTATCGTCATCTGAGTGCTATTTAGGAGTGTTGTCACCTAGCATCGGTAGTAACACCATTCCCAGCAGGTGCTACTGTGAGACATTGCATCTTCAGACTTAGTCACCTGGATTATATGCAACATAGCATAGGCTAATTGAAAATAAAGCTTTTTAGACCATTCTCTGCTACTGATCCATGCTACAAAATAGATGGGATGGGAGACCAAGAACGTCTCACTGGACTAGGAGAGCTGTAGGGCGCAGACACTGAGGATAATCCTATCGCTTTTCCACTTATGCCAGCTATGCTGTTAAGGCTCCGTGACATTTCGTAACCTTCATTTAAAAGAAAAATGCAAAGTACAGCATTGGATCAATGACAGAATGGACTAAGAATGAGGTCAACATTGTAGCCAGTTCAATAGCATCTGCATGCACGAACATGCTGAGAGTAGTATCGCTTGCAACATGACTCAGAAGGCCTTTGAAGTACAAAACAAGTTTAAAAAATATATCTATACTAAGAAAAAAAAAAAATCATCATTTCTCAAGGATGGTCAGGCTATGTAATTGATCCTACAGGCAGCAACATGGTTGTACCCTAAAAAAAAAAAAGAGTCAGTGGGAGGGATTTTCTATGTCTCCATCATACACTCACGCGTACCTCTCCCTTCCGCTTCATGCATTTTGACCTCAGGTGAAATTAAGGTTTCTGGTATCTTTGGGGGCAGGAGGGGGAAAAGGCAGGAAAATCCATAGAATTTATTGTGTTGCTATAGAGATACTACTCCTTTGTTCTCAGCATTTAAAAAAAAAAAAAAAAGGAGAGAAAACAAAATTGCATGCGTTCAGTTTCCCTCCCTCCCTCCCCCCCTTCTTTTTCAGACATGCACATAAACAGCTCAGCAAGTGTACAGAGAGTTGCACAAACTATGGATGAAATTCTGTTGGAACAACAATTAAGATGCTCTCAACGTGTTTCAAACAGGCCAACAATATGCTGACATATATTACTCTTTAGCCAACCAGCCTCTGTTTCATTCAGTAACGAGAGGCGGTTGCAGTGCATCGTGAAAACCATACATTCCTCATCCCCAAAGGATGTGCCATTTGGAGTGTTCCCCTGATCCACTGGAACCACCCAGACTCGCCCAGGCTGAATGAACGTGGCCAATGCTTATCCAATACAGAATCAAGTAAAACGCTTTGCTACAAAGGTAAATTTTAGAAGATATACTTTCATATGAAAGTCTTGTGGTCCAACTATATCTTTGTTGATGATAAGCTTTAAACTTATAAATACATACACTATCTATAACTGGCATTTACTGTAACTATTGCCCATCATATAATGGCACATGGGAATTCTATACTCCATACTCAGTGTATGGTTACATCATACAATCTTTGCAGTTTTAAAATAGTGACTATATCATATACTATATACAGTACACCAGTGATAAACACTGATTTGAAGAGAGAGATTTCTTTTCCAGTTTTCCCATTCCTTATCAAATTTGATGCATGTATATGTAACTCTAATTTTGGTTTGTATGGTTTCCTCATGTTAAATTATTTAAACAAAACAGCCTATTTTAAGAAGGGAAGGTTTTTTCCATTTGATTTGACTTCTGTTCCTAAATACATTATTCTGACCATTACCAAACTAAAATGCAGTTACTTCTGAGAGATCTGTAGCTGTCAGAAGTCTGAGAAACTAACTAGTAATGATTTATTTATGAAAGGAAAGTGATTTTAGATGGATTATTTTCCAATTGTAAGACATCTGTGCTAACAGATGTTCTTGTATGCTTCTCTTTCTCTGTTGAACTAAACAGCTATGAATGTCCAAATAATTTGTTTTAGTGCTCTGTTAAGGTAGCCAAATAATCATTTCATATTTCTTGAGGATGTTTTGCTTTTGTGTTTTATCTTCTGTCTGCCACCTCCAAGTCCGTGCTCCTCACACATCTTACCAGAGTCTGGTAAGATCTGTGAGCTTTCCAAGTGGCGGACCTTCATTGCTATGAAATGTTAATTGGCCTCTCCTTGGAGGATGGACTAATCTAAGGACATTGTAGAGCATCCTCCACTAAAGCTTACTGCACCAGCTGGGGTGGAAGACTCGACTGCCTAGTATAGCTGCATGGGGTAGTTACAGCTCCTCAGGCTTTTCTTTCTGAAAGAAATAGGTTAGAAACTCCAAATGCAGACATCAAGTGGTGGTTTCCAGCCCAAACGTGCATCTCTACAGCAAGCGCACTATTGCGTGCTACGGCTACAGCTGACTTTCTCTTATTTATTTAAAACGGTTGCTAACTACATGGTTACAGGACCCCAGCTACATACCCTTTCTTATTCCTCCATCAGGCGGGCAGGGATATTCCCCGGTTGATAAGAGGAAGCAGGGTCCATATCTCTCCCGAGTGCCAGAGCGGGTAAAGGGCAGGCCCTCATCAGGCGTAATAGCCTGGTCTATGTGGGGACAGTCTTCGTTTGCCAGCGCCGCCTTGGCCACCTCACCATTCAGTTTCGAATCTTCAAACATATAAGCAGAAGGCTATTGAAACACTATGCACTGTTTATTAGAGTTCCAGCTGCAAATTAAGGGTTCACAGCTAAAGAGTTCTATAGCGACACTATAAAAGGTAGCACATCTGTCCTAGATACTGCGTTCATATGCACTGCACCAAAATAAAATAAAGTCTGTTAAGTGGGAGGAGAAACAAAATGCGATCGCGTTAGGTGTAACAGCAGCCACCTGTACTTCCGCACAGAGGGGCAGTTTCAGAAACGGGCGTGCATTGGTTCCTAGTCCTGCGAGCAGAAGACTGCGGTTAGAAATCGGATTATGTTTTTGCATGACATCGGATGGTGCATGAATGACCTGTTTGTCATGAAGCCTACTGTCACTCAGAGCTTTGGAGAGGCAGTGGGCTGTGAGTTGCGTTTTAGTATTTGAGTATATTCTGTTTGTGCTGATTTATACCTGTGTGCAATATTATCGAGGGGAAAATTCCTGCTCTTCCCCTCCCCAAAATTTACCCAGATTGTTTTATAGTGTTTCTGGTATCAGTTGTGCAGAATGGCTGTACACGTTTTAGACACACAGAGTACATTACGTATGGAAATACGACAGCAGAATGTGGATTTTAAAAAAAGCAATCCATTTTCTGATGTTCTCCTCTGAAACACATACAGCATTTGCAATGCCAGAACAGGACACTACATATAGAAAACACTACAGCAGGCCATGAATTTGGAAAATAGATAGAGTAAAATTTACTCTTGGCAGTAAATAATGAAAATAGGTTGTCAGATTTGCCCATTTTGCTCCACACATTCCCATGAGGATAGACTGAGAATAGTATGTTTTCTCTGTGTGACTTGTTTGATATTTATAAAACAATTTTAAGTTTTTAATGTAGGATTTATTTTAGGGTTTTAAAGTGCAAATTAGTGTATTGAGAATATACTCGAAATATGGCACAGCTCAATATGAGTGTTTTGGTTGAAGGGAGGAAAAAACAGTCAAAATGTGCTTTCTGAAGTTTCACAAATGCTGAGATATGTTAACTGAGTGGTATTGGCAGCATCCTACACCTCGGTTGCACAATGCTTATTACCTAGACACTGTAAGGCAATGGGTGGTCCTGCAAGTTTTTAAGGAAAGACAAACTCAATGGATAGACTTAATTTCAGTGCCTCTTCCAGATTTTTGTACTACCTTGTTCTAAATGCTACATGATACTGTCATTTATTTTTCAATGGTTTTGAAGCCAAATAATAAAACAAGCCCAAAAGAAAAAATACATTAGGTAAGGTTTGGAGATATGACTCTGATCCTCTGGTTTCAGATGGACAACATAGATGAGTAGTAGGCAAAAGCCTTTTCAAGTTATATTTGTTTCTTTGCACACACACATGCGCACACACACACAGAGATGTATATGACATAGACTATGCATCTATCCATGTACCAGTAATTGCATTCTATGCCTTTTATTTAGATGTCACTGGTTTGTCACAACATAAACAGTCGTTTCTGTATATCTCACCTCTGCCTCCTTTCTTCTCCATGCAGAATTAGCCAATTATTTCCCCAAAGAGGGAGGTAGTAATGTTTTGTTTTGTTTTGTGAGCAACGAAATAATTAGGTCTCTCAATACATTTAAAAAAAATGGCAAAAGCTATAAGTGCATTTTAATACTTGTAGACACTAATTTCAATAGGATTCTAAAGTTTTATCATTGCACTGAGTTGCAATTCCTTTCTGTTCATAATACTCACTGCTCTTTAATACCACTCTTTGCACAAAAACCTGGCATGGCTGCCATAGTAACTGTGACATTGCAGGTACTGAGCTGTTGATTTAAAAATCACTTAACTGTGTTTGGGGAGAGCTTCTGTCCTCATGGGGATGAGCAGAGAACTGGGCTTCTTCATAAGCCTCTACTGCTACAAGCTGATGGCTCTAATCCTGAAATGAGGGAGGCAGCTCTGTCAGCAGAGCTCTGCATTGAAATCTCTGAGACTCCTACTGCTATACCTGAGCCTGGATTTACAAACTAAACTGTTAGTGATGGAGGGGGCACTGGTCCGTTTCTGGAGCTCAAAACACCTCTGAGCAGAGTGGTTGTGGGCCAGGCTGCTCACTGGTAACAGCCATTGATCCTTTTGGAAGCAGCTTGAAGGCTCTGTTATGCTTGAATGAGAAGAAAATTGACCTTCTTGGAATTAATTTCTTAAATTGCATTATACGTCTCTAGCAACTTGAACTGGAACTTGCTCTTGCAGCCTCCTCAGGGTCCCTTAGCACTAATGAATTTTTCTCTATACTTGTTGAAAATCCACAACCTTGTTTTATTTTTATTCAATAGGAAGAGAACAGAGTAGCTGGAGACATGGACAAATCACTGAACTGTCCTCCTAATGTCCCTTGAATATTCCATGCATGAGCCATGCTTTAGGGTTCACATTCTGGATAGCAATGCTAATCCACAATGACAATTTTGCTGAATATTTAGGAAGCAGAGAAATTACCAGCACAAAGACTGCATCTATTGTTAGTGTATATAAGTAAGTGTTAAGTAGAGTAATTGTGTTCCAAACCACTGTCTGCAGCACCTCATTCTCTGAAGGTAGGACTCAGCAATCACGTGATATTTAATATGCTATTAGTCTGTTATGGGAATAAAGACAACATCACTGATGTCATCAGCCCACAGTTAGAAGTTCCCATTGTTTTCATTAGCAGATCTACATGCTGAACAATTTCAGGAATGAGGTCTAAAGATGGAATGAAATTATGTTATTTTAGGTTGATTTCTCAAGTTTTAATTTGCATGTTTGCTTTTTCCAAGATTGACCTTGGGTTTGAGAGAACTCCCGATAAATAAAGCAAAACTACTGAAACCGTTACTGTCTGGTGACTATCAGTCTAGTTATACCAATGACGACTGCTTCTAGGTGCTTAAAATTTCTAAGGCTTGATTCTGGCCTACTAAATTCACATGAGTCTTTCCATCCCTACTAGCAGAATCTGAATTAGGCTTGTACAGCATTTTTGGTTCTTTTAGGTTCTGTTTTATGAAGAAAAGTCAATGTTACCATCTCTGTTTTACAGATGGGTAAAACTACCATGCAGTGAAGTGACTTGCCCACTGCTATGCAAGAGGTTATTTACAACAAAATCTTCTGACTCTCAGCTTGGCACCTTATCTCCATAATTGTTCTATCTGTGAATACCTAGTTAACTGCACCAGCTTTAAAGATTCTCCTGCAGAGATTTGGCTGAGAGGCTAAAGAAAGTAGTCAGCGGATCTCCCAGGTGAGTAGTTTGTTTCACAACTACCTCATTTATGTGGTTTCCACTTTCTTTTTTTCCTGTCTCATTTATCTCCATTTGCAGAAAAGTACTATTAAAATGCCTCGGGTGTTTCCAAGCAAACACTGAATTTCAAAATGGGGGGGAGGGATTCTGGAAAAAAAAAACCTTAGAACTGCTGGATTTTGCATTAGTATACTCTGCTTATTGTGGAGAAGCACAGTAGAGACTGCCCGTGTACTTGCTGCATGGCTCATCTCTTTTGTCATATCAAATGGTTGCACACTGTCATAGTGACTTTACCAGTGCTGCTGGTTTTGATTATAAGCTGGAGTCTGATACTGAATCTCCAGCTATTTGAACTGCATCTTACGTTCAGAGTATCAGTGGACATGATTGTATGATACATTCATTGACCTCAATCTATGCTTGGAAATGTGGCACTTTTCCAGAAGTGATTCCTACACTGGGAAAGTCACCCCAGTCCTCTTCCCTTAAGCAAACACTGCTATTCTCCAACAGCTGCCAGGAAACGAGTTCCTGGTCTACCCTTCTTACCTTAGATGTCTTCAGAAATTGTGTGTGGGCCAGGGATGGTCCCAACTCAGACTGCTTCCTCCTGGGGTTGTAGCTGCCCCCCCCTCCTTTGTCTCCCATGTGTCTACAGAGCTGTGAAGTGGTCACTTACCCCAGTGACTGGGTGAGTTGAAAGATACTCTCAGGGTGGACCATTTTCAGTCCTTACAGAATTGGAAATCCAATACCTTTTCCAGGCCTTATAGGAACTTCTGTAGGTCATAACCACTTTGACTGAAACAGGGCTGAGAGAAACTCCACAATTCATAGCATGGTATCCATGCATATTTACCCATGAGTCAATATCTGGCTACATGAACCATGCCAGATTCTTTAACATTGTGCTAAAGATGGGGTTTTCTCAGCCCTAAATCAGAAACGCAGCAATTAAGAGACATAGTGTTGTTTCCTTTGGTCACATTAGGTCACTGGCAATCTCTTCCAGAAGAACACAGACTGTCTTCTTCCTGTCTGCCCTTGTTTAAGGATTAAAATAGACAAGGACTGAACTTGAGTACCTACAACTTCCCCGAGTAGCCATTTGCCATTCCACAAAGGCTCTAGGACTTCAAGGTTCTGCAGCCCTGTTACAAGGGAAGGGGTTCACAAGCAGGGAGGAGGTAGGAGCAGCTGAGTGCAAAACAGGGCTAGAACTGAGACAGGAAGTTGCTTGAAAGATTAAGATCTTTCTACTGGGGAAACATTGTCTGACTAAAGCTACGTTCCACACCACCACCCCATGTACACCTGAAAATTAATCTACAGCTTGTCTAGATCTCTGCTGTGCTCTTATAGCACTGATTCCAAACCTGGAATTGCCATTATTACAGTCTGTGGATAGTCCCAGTCCTGACCAATTGAGTGTGTCCTTTGGTCACACAGAGCTCGAGGGTCATTTTCATTTGCTCATTTTAAACCCCTGTTGCTAACCCTAACATGCACAGTAGCTGCCTGAAGTCTCTTAATGAAGAAGGATCTCTGTGAGGTCCCTCACAGCAGAGACCTTTAATCCAACTGGATCCCTGAAGAAAGTAATGGTATGTTGTCCATTGAGTGAGTTAATTACTCTTCTGTTTTCCAGTCTTCTTGCACTTTTCTGGTGATATAAAAGGGCTGTTAATGTGGCACACATTAGTTGTGTCATACTATGCAGGCAACAGGAAACTCTCTTGGTATGATGGTTTTCCCTGGCTCTTGGGCTAGTGACAGAATGGTACAGGAACAGAGGTGGCATGGTGAAGGTGAGGGTGTAGAACTGCTGTGCTCTAGCTTTTCTTAGCTACAAGACTCTCAGCTGGAAGTGGGAAGTAGAGCAGCTGTGAGGCTGCTGTAGTTGCTGCTGGAGGACAGAATTTCCCAGCTGTCTTTATTCTAGAGAAAATGCAAAGATTTTACACTCCTTTTTGCATCCTATTTTTGTAGCATCACTTTTGCCTGATACTTCTTGTGCTAAGCAAACGATTATGATGAAGTTAAGAGTATGAATCCAAGTATTGAGATGTTTACTCTGATTTGTGGAGGGGTTAACAGCTTCTCAGCATCTGAAAATACCCATTGACTTTACATCCCTAAATTTCTCTCTGAGATGTTGCATGGAAAGGAAATATTTACAGTTCAGTTCCCTACTCTCCTGAGTCTCTTTAATTCAAATTTCACTCCTGTTAGCAAGTTGTTTCTGTTTTAGTTGCCTGGATAGTGTTTACTGTCCATTAATATTCCTTGGCCACTCATCAATTGCATCAGTATAAATCACTTTATTTTTTTATGCTAGACTCCATCTAAACTCTGCTGTGCTTCTTCACTGATTAATGGAGGGTCAGAGCATAACAGCAAATCAGGAAGTAAAGGAACTGCACACTGAGAAAAATATGCCTTTCTTGAGTTAGTACATGGCTATAGCAATTTCTGAGTTAACGCAGAATTTAATGACAATTAAGAATAAGATTAGTAGCAATAAACTTCACGCTGTCCCTCTAGAAAATTATCAGAAATGTCTATCAGCTATTTTTTATCATTCTTTCAAAGTAGCATTTGGGGGTAAGTGGGGGAGATTGTAAACAAAACAATTTGCTCAGGACCTGATTCAGCAAAATAACAATTATGCTTCTGTGCCAGACCATCTTCAGCTACAGAAATCAATTTTTATGGGCTCCAGAGCCTCATGCAGGATTAAGAAACGTGGATCCCATGGGTAGGGGCTCATTTTTGTTGTTGTTAAATCAGGTCCTTAGAGTGAAAAGGATATAACTATATTAAATTAGAAAAAGAATTATGGAGAAGATATATTAAACCACAGACAAAGGATGAAGAACTTACAAAATTATGGCTTGGAGAGTATGGAAGGAAGTATAGCATGGAGAAGAACAGCATAGAAAATATGGGTTTAAACTTTTGAAAATGAGTAATGAAGCATCAGCATGGGCATCACTGGTTTTCAAAATGGCAGTGAAAAAAAATCCTAAATTGGTAGGTTTGGGAATTTTTTCTGCTGGAGAGTAATGAAAATTAATTTTTCCCATGCAGACTATCTGAAAAAAAGAAGGTAATTTAACTAAGTATTTCTATTGTCATACCAAGTACTTACTCTTTGCATTAATACCTTGCATCAGGTTTTGTGTCACAACCTCTGTGAAGTTACCTATAGTCTGTGACATTCCTTGTTCTTTTGCATTAAAGAACTGTATTGTAATCTCCTCGGCTGCCCAACATGGAGCTCAGGTTGATGGGAATTGGAGAAAAACTTCACAGAATAAAATGTGACAGTCTGTAACATACACAAGTTGCAAGCAACGTACAGTAATAACAAGTAAATGTTAACAAACAGAGTGAAAGAGAGAAAGAGAAAAAGAGAGAGAAAATGTGAAGAACATGTAAAAGAATTAAGATTCCTATATAACAACTCAGTTTTAGTTACCCCAATATTCTAAGGCCATTAAAATAAAAATTTTATTAGTTCTAGGTATCTTTATTAAAGTTTCCTGATTTTTATATTACTGCATATTTTGAAAGTTGCTATGAAGGTCTTCTGAGAAGATATCACACTGATGGACTTTACACTGGCACGAGAGCAGAATTTAGTATGCTACATGAATACGCAGAATCCTTCCGACCCAACCTACCTCTTCAACATTTACTCACCACCGTGTTGACCTGGGTCCCTCCAGGAAGCCGTGTCCCCCAGTAAAGGCACTCCAGTGACGGTGGTGACCGCCTCTCCCAGTACTAACTGGCCAACATAGTAACGTCACTCCCAGAGAATATCACCTTTGAGAGGTACTACTTCTTGAAGTGAGGTGACAGTATGTTGGCTGCCTACCTATTTGGTACTGCTAGAGGAAATACAGGAGCTCTAGTTAAGTAGATCCAGTGCATCTTGCTATTACAGGTGTTATTGGATATGTGCTTAATGCAATGCTGAGAACTGTTGCTCCTGGAAGTGCTGCATTGCAAAGAGCTCTGGAAGGTCCTTTCTAGTTTTATCCTGACACTTCTGGGGTTTCACTTATACCCATCCTGGACTTCTGAGAGTCTCACTAACACCATATTCTGTAGAGCGCAGTGGGTCGTTGACAGGTCAGGTAGACGTTGCAGGAAAGTGCAGTCAGGTGAGTCATGCTACAATCTTATATTACCGCTCTGACTGAGAAATACAGTATGATGATCTGTACAGTATGGAAGGTGTCTGAGACATGGAGCATGGATGAATACAAAGAACAATGACAGCAGGAATGGTAGATTGCTTGTTATTTCAGCTTTGTGCTTATAAACAGACAAGCAAGTAGCCAAAAGGCTTGGAGAAAATTTCCAGCAACTACAGAGTAAGAGGGATATAAGCAAATGGACTGGGCACAGAACTGGGACCTCATACCCTAGACCCTTTTGTCCCTGGCCTTTTGTAGTAATGGGTAAGTCAACCCGTCCATCTAGTTCTACTGCAGCAGATGTACTTCTTGCACAGAGGTGCCTTTTGTTGTATCTGTCCTGCAAACACTAGTCATACTCAGTCCAGCAGAAGAGAGAGATGCCAAGAGTACCTCTTTCGTATCCCAGGAATGCATTCTGCACTGGATGGCATGGGAGCTGCAGTGGCAGGCACGTGCTTGAGAAAGAGGATTTACCATATTTACATCTGTCTTGTGCTGGAGGACTGGCACAGGTTGACCTTATTTGGCTGGAGTGCTAGTATCTATGTTTTCCTATCACTAAAAGTGCCTCATGCTCATTAAGTTATTAAGTCATGAAAAGTCCTAAAATTTATTATTCAGTTCTGCAGTTGTTTTTCAGCTTAGTGCAGTCCTGGACCTGTACACACTCATCCCTGGCTGTGGCCAGACCACAGGGGGCTGTGTGGGGAGATTTTTTTTTTAATGTTTCACATAGTGCCAGAGGAAAGTGGGAAACCCAAAGCGCTGTGCTTGAATTCATAGCTCCTCCTTTTTGTTTTCAAATGACTTGGTATAGAGGACGTTATTTTTTTTTACTTGAATTCTGAAGTAAATAAGCACCGTAGTACAAGTGACACCCACCGGTTGTATCTCTACAGGAAATGACAGATGAATAATTGTACAACAAAGTATTACACCGTGTTAGTTATAAATTCTGCTTTGCTCTGCTGATCCACAGCTAGAAGATTGCAGAAATGCTGCATGGGGCAAGGAATAGATCCAAATTGCTTCCACCTAACTGTAGGCCCTTCACTAAGGATCTTAAGTTAGAGCTGCAGTCACCTGAGATCACTTATGGAGAAAGCAACCTCCAGAGGGCAATTCAGATCATAAATGAGTGAATTACTCTCTGAGACTTCCTGACTCTTCTTCCAATATAAGGGGAACCTCAGGCAAATGTATCTGAAGTTAGATGACAAGAACTGAGCGTTACTCCTTTTATTTTGAGCTGTTACAATTTCTACATTAGATCCAGAGGACTCCATCTTCACTGACATTAAGATGTGATCATTACCTCATTTGCTATTTTGGAGTGATGAATTTTGGATTTGTAAAGGCTAGGAAGGCTAAGTAGAGGGAGGAAAGTAAAACCATCTCCCTATTACCTTTTTCACTGCCTTTTTAGTACTTTTTATGTCCAACACATTTAAACATCAAAGTCTTTTGAGCTGAAACAGACCTACACTCTTTGCAGTTACATTGCTGTCTATTGTCCATCTTACAGAGAGGGTCAAAGGTTTTATGACACTAAAATTAGATTAGATTTTTTTTTAATGTTCAAAGGCATTTGATCAGAGAATTTGCTTCCCTGTGGATTGAAGGACCACCACAGTGACTACGTACCCATGGCTTTAACAATGCTTTGCTATCCATAAAAGCCACTGAAGTTCCCAAACTACAGCAAAATGTTAGGCAGCATAATGGGCCTGTGACAAGAACTGCCAAGAGTCCCCAGCTCCCACTGAGCATTGGCACTAGAGTTACAGTGCTCAGCACACTTCTGACGTTAGAACCAGTGTGTTGCACAAGGAATACAGGTTATTTAGGTTATGGTGACAGAAGGGATGAAAAATGAAGCCCTGTGAAAAGAGCAGCTCCTTCAGAAAGCATGAATGATAAAGCTGAAATGGGTAATTCCATATTATTTCTTTAAAAGGAGATCAGCTCTCTCTCAGGAAATTGCATTGAAATAATAGGTTCCTAATGTCACAGCTTGCTCCAGTTCATCTGACCATGGAGTACACTGGAGCCACTATAACTATGTAGTTCCCTCTGTCAGTGATAGACTTGGATTGCTTTAACTATTCAGACGTAGGGATAGTCGAGGAGGCGGTTATGGAAAATTGTTTTTTTGGGCAGGTAAGTAAAACAACCACGGAAGTTTTTCTGAAGCTGAACACATATTAGTAATGACAGACATTTCCCCTCTCCTCTTAGGCGCCTGAATTCTAGTAATATTTCTTCCATATTTTACAGCTCTGCAATGAGTAGAGAATTTTGCCATCAGTACGCTGTGAAAAAGGCTGCACAGTACATTTGTATGAAGATACGATATCCTTGGAATATAGCTTAAGTGAAGCTGCATGCAGAGGGGATCAGAGAATTGAGAAATTCTTATTTTGGCCATATTAAAGTCAACACAAACACTGTGTGTGCTGGTGTTTTAAATATATATACGAGAACAATAAAAAGTTGGGGTAGATCTCTGAACAAACCCAAAATAACGCATCACCTATGCTTATGTATTATGGATGCATTCTTAAGACCGTTGCTCTGTGGCACCAAACAGTACTGTAGACATCAAATGAAGTTATGAATTCCAATCATATTCTAAATTTCTTTTATAGTGTTGGAAAATGACATTTGCCACTTCATCCTATGGCAACTTTAAGATGTAACCATGCAGTCAACCTATCCTTCAGGTAAGCACACAGCTCCAGAAGAGAGGGACTGAAAAGCTGAGTAACACCTTCAAAACAAAACTGAGAGCTTTCAAGATTTGTGTTGCATGTTTTGAGGTTTTCTTACAAACTTGTCCCGTAAAGTATTTCACTATGTGTACTGAGATAAATTACTTATACCTATAGGATGGTGTGTGGTTTGGGGAAGAAATCAGCTAAGTTTAAGTGGTTGAAACTTGCTTTTTCTGTTTTGCTTCTGTTTGAAGCAAATTTTGCTTTTCTTTTTTTCTATTTTGCTTCTGTTATGATACTGACTGTTTGGAATACTCAGAAGCCTTTAGATAAAAGACACTATAGCACAGGAGACTATGGTTGACTGATGCTTATTTGGTTATGTTCAACTAGTGGCTTTACCACAGACCTTTCAAGTGATCTTGCTCAGTTAAATTAAGTACTGTGTCAAATTAAAATACTGGAGATTACTTCCATTTTCTCTTTACTGTCTACTTAGCCTGTTGGGTATTTGATTGTAATATAGTGGTTGTCACATATACAACAATGGCAAAATGAAGCCCTGATCCTGAATGGGGCCTGTAAACAACACTGCAACGCAACAAAGTTAATAGTTTGACACAGTGATGCTAGAACTTGGTGTGTATATTTTAAGTGAGGGGACACCTAGTCCTCTATAGTCTGAGATATCCCCGGGTCAAGGATTTTTAGTCAAATTGGTCACGTGAGATCTGCTCTTTTGTATCAGGCCTAGTTTCTCCAGGCACTATATAAGCAGTACCTTGAGAATTTATGGGCATCAGAAACTGCCTTGAAGAAGATTTTTTTTGTATAGAGGAAATCTCTACTTTCTTACTGCTGCTGGTGAAGGTCTGCCTGCAGCAGTAGCTCTGCCATCCTCTAATCTGAAGTGCCTTTCCTTCCCTTCTGCTGCTTTCCCAGCCACCCATTGACAGGATTGGACGGGATGGAGAGCAGGACGGGTTGCTGCAGAAAGGGGAGGCATGGTAGAAACAAACTCTGACATTCTTTATATAAAATTAAAATCAAGTGCTGTTATTTAAAGATACCCTCCTACCAGGTGTAGATTAGCCCAGGACTGAGCTGCTGAGAGTGCTGGGGACAATTTAAAAATTTAATTCAAACCTACCAGAATTTAAATTCAAACCATCTTTGCTTTGCCTGCAAATGACCATAGCATCATTGGCAGCAGCTGTGCAGCCTGTGGGCAAAGTTCTGCTGTTTGCATGTCTGTGCCAGGAAAGTGCTCCTTAGCCTGAGAGGAGGCACTGGGCCGTGGCTGTGCAGAGCTCTCTGTAGAGCCCCCTTGGCCCTGTGTGTATGGACCGAGAACAGCTGTGAACTGCTGACTCTGTGCATGAGAGGGCTATAGAGAGATAGTCATATGTGGAACTATTTCATACTCACCACTGTTTTGTGAAGTGTTTAATCATTCCACCACAGATAATGTATGGAACTAATAACTTCATGTGATGTCCTTTACACCTGAGCAGCTAAACAGGCTTTTTTTTGGAATAATGTATTAGATATACATCATATGACCTTATATCACCTAGACACTGTCACACTGAAGCTTTACAGTTAAAAAATTACAAGAAATATCTTGGACAACTCGGGCATTATTTTAGAAACATTAGGCACCCATTCTGTGTTCCTAGTACAACATTAACTGGTTGTTTACAGTTAGGTGCTGTTAACCAATCCAAATATTTTACAGTATGGGAAACATTCACTGCTTGCAAGTCTCTTTTCAACTAATGTGCAGGTTATGGTTTCAGGAACAAGTCAGTGCCTATGAATGCTTCATATTACATAAGTGAACCTCAACATCCAAGGCAATGCAGATCTTGTTTTAACAGTTCGGTTCTGATCTTACTTATTATTTTTTACTTTTCTCTTGCACACATACATCTTTCCCTGTTAGGAAGCTAAGAGATGCAGGCAATATTTTTTGCTGCTAGTGGTGCATAATAATTATCAGAAACAGAACTCCAGCAACAGTGTTACTGAGTCCATTTTGTTAGCTGAAGTATAAGTGTGCTTTGTTACTTCTTAAAATATATATGCTAGTATACGTATATAAAAATAGTCTCTCTTAATTATTGCAGAAATAGATAAGTTGCTGTTACTATCAATACTTCATGGATATTGTGGTAGCAGCTGATTTTAGAGCACTGATGGTGGCAAAACAGTTCCACATTGAACCAAAATTACACGTATTCTCGGGATACCAATGTGGAATTGCACTGAACTCGTAGAGTTCTTAGTCCTCTAGTTCCCAGTGAGGACCAGGTTAGGTAATGGAAGGAACTTTATAAAGCAAGGGATTTCTGAGAAGAAAGTCACTCTGTAGCTGACTGCTAAAGTACTCAAGAGTCTGGCATCTCTTGCACATTACAAGTGGGTAGTTGGCATATTGCTCACAGTAGGAGACACGCAATATTGTTTGTGCCCTCTTTCCCTTTTGATACGTGATGCCACGAAGACATCTACTTATGAGGAAGTTTGCTGCTTGGACATGAGTTGTGATAAGCATTTGCAACCTGAGGGGAATGGATGATAAAACCATACGCATATGCGCCAAAAATACAATAGGAAAGAGACAGTCTATCAGTCATGTGAATTGTGATTGGCCTGTTGCAATGGAATAGTCTTTAACAAATAAAAGAAAGCTATTTACCTTCTGAATGGATTTTACATAGTTGCACAAAAGGGAACAGAAATAAGAACAGAAGAGAGAAGAGAATAGAAAAGAAGAGAAAGGTTCCCACCAGCTCTTCCCCTCCAAAATTAGCATTGGCATTGGTGAAGTCACACACAAAGGAAGGTCTCACTTTCTTTGTGCCTCTCACAATGACATCAACATGCATGGCTATGAGATGACGAGAGAATACCTCACTCACAATGAGTAACAAATTAGAATTTTCTTCAAAGTAAAAAAATGATAACACAAGACCATCATAGGTATATGCTAGCTCTTTCAAAACATCTCTTTTTGACTAGATGTCAGTTAAAAACACTTGACTGGCAATCTGTTCTATCTGATACAATACAGGGAGATATTCTGAATAGGCTGAAGAATGTCTGCTATGCAACTTGGCTGGAACATCTGCCAAAAATGAAGTTGGCTTTGTTTTCAACATGGTTATCTACTTTGAAATTACTCCATAGAATAAATAGTGATATTCCATGGGTAGAGGTAGATTATGGGGTTTAAATAATCAAATTGGAGCCCCGTAACTTTATGTGCTATAGGAGGATTCTCATAAAACTGAGATATTCCCATAATTAACCACTAGCCATGGGATATTATAATATATTCCATGGTGACTAGTATTTTTTCCATTTCCCTCCCGCCTCCCAGTAGAATTAGTATGATTAATTTTGCTCTGGTTTCACCTATTGCTAACACAAATCAGTATAATTAAAAATAAGAATACCATATTATGAGGCGATCACTGTTTAGGCCAAACTGGCCAGTAATGACCAGTCAGACCTTTTCCAGTTGGCCTTTGCTGCTAGAAGGTTGAAAGAGCTGTAACTCACCAACCCATACTTGCAAAAGGAGCATGTTTTAGAAAACGTGGTTCAAAACTCTTCTAAATGCTAAGTTCTAGTAGAATATTATAGAATAGATTGATTTGCATGCCATGGAATAAACATCCTTACATCTAGTCTTGTCTCAGAGTGAGTCATTTTGCATTAGTGTCAAGAATTTGAGCTGTTGTTCTACTTTGCAGTTAATCATCAGAAAGAGACGGGATTGTCTCATGAATATGCATGATGGTATAGTTGTCCCTTCAACTTACTAGGCACCTAGTTTCTGTAATGAGATGTACAATATCTGCCATTTAAAACAGCTGAAAGGTCCCAAATGGGAACAAATGAGAAAGCATCTGGCTGTTCCGAATTCCAGCCCTGTTTTGTCAGAAAACTCTGTAATTGCTGAGTACTTGGCTCCTACTCTGCCCTATGAAGCATTCAGCTCTCAGGAGCTTCTGAGATACATTACACAGTCCAGCAGCATAGCTGTAGAACTCTCAAAATTCTTCCACTAGATGTAACAGCTCTTCAAAATATCTTGAGACTTGTATGCCCTTAACCAGGACCAAAGTTTGGGCTCCTAGAGCGTGCTCTCATCCTTAGTTTTGCTGATCAGCCTCCACTGTACCATTTGTCCCTGCAACCTAGACTTCACACATCTTATTCACTGTGTGATGGTGGGACTAGAATGGATAAATGTGCTACCCATTGCTCTAAGAAAGCAGTCTGGCTGAATCTTAAATCACTACGCGGGATGGAGGTTAACGGTCAGATGGACATTCCTCTAAGAGGTTTCCTACCTGCTCTGTTAATTTCTAAAATTTCTTCTTGGGCCAGTGGGCAAGTGTCGCTCTGAGTACTGTGGTGTGGAGAGTTTACGACAGATTTACAATAATTGGGGGATCCCAGCTGGGGTGGCCTCGGGATATGCTTCTTTTTTTTCTTTGGTAGCTTCTGCTTAGCCATAGCTAAGGAGTAATACATTCCGAAATTGTTCACAATGACAGGGACAGGCATGGCAATGGTCAGCACACCAGCGAGAGCACAGAGGGCCCCCACCAGCATGCCTGACCAAGTCTGAGGATACATGTCTCCGTAGCCCAGGGTCGTCATGGTGACAACAGCCCACCAAAAGCCGATGGGGATATTTTTAAAGTGTGTGTGTTCACTGGCACTAGGGTCATTTGGTTTAGCACCTATTCTCTCGGCATAATAGATCATCGTGGCAAAGATTAAGACGCCCAATGCCAAAAATATGATGAGCAGCAAGAATTCATTTGTGCTGGCGCGGAGGGTGTGTCCCAAGACCCGCAACCCAACGAAGTGGCGGGTCAGCTTGAAAATTCGCAGGATTCGCACGAAACGGACTACACGGAGGAAGCCCAGGACATCCTTAGCAGCTTTGGAAGACAGGCCACTGAGTCCAACCTCTAGATAGAAAGGCAGTATGGCCACAAAGTCAATGATGTTCAAAGAGTTTTTGATAAATTCCACCTTGTTTGGACAGAAAGTGACTCTCATCAAGAACTCAAATGTAAACCAGACCACACAGACACCTTCGATGTATGTGAGAAAGGCTTCGGTCTCTGCTTCCCTGTAGTGCCGCACCTGGGTGTCATTCCCGATGAATTCAGTTTCTGTCTTGTTCACAATGGGGTTAAATCTCTCATGGGTCTCGAGGCAGAAGGTGGTGATGGAGACCAGAATGAAGAAGAGGGAGGCAAATGCCACATACTGTGGAAAGAAAGATATGAGAGAAATGTTAAACAGTAGGATAAGTACAGGGGCTTTGATTCTGAAACACCAGGGAGAGACAAGAGCAGTATTAAAACTAAAGATAATGCCAAGCCTTCTTCCTGTGGGCTTAAGATGCCAAGTCTCACCTGCAAAGACAGCCTAACATTCAAACTTGGAGAGAGAGCAGTACGTAAGTACACGCTAACATCCATTCCTATACAGATAGCACTTTAGTGTGAGTGTAAATTTAAGCAAGCATTTAAATCTCAGAGCTTTCTGTGGGATTTAAGGTTAAGGACATACTGAAATTCTACCTTCCTGAACTTTGTCTTCTGTTACTTCCTGGTCTTAAAGACAGAGCATACCTTCTAGGACAATTGTCATGCAAGAGTCTTTTCTCAGCACTGTGTCAATGTTATCGTGGCTGCCTCCTGCTCCCAGCTTAGTGACAGTTGTGGTATTTTGGATCTCAGTAAGGTGCTAGTAAATACTAGTGGCAGTCTCAGGTGGGCTCTACAGCAAGGAGCAGAGTCCTGCTTGGCACTGTCAGACTCTCTCTTGCCAAATCCCAGGGACAGGTTGAGGAAGAGTCACATATCAGACTGAGCTCTCCTAGAGTAAACATCTTCTCTGTTCTCAGTTCCCTCTCTAGAGCTTTTGGGGGTGGGGGACAGGGAGGGGAAGAAAGAGGTTTCGGATAAGCCTGTCAGCTGATCCAGAAGGAGACAAATCTATTGGATTTTATCAGACAAGGTTTTCTTGAAGAGATTCTCATTACAATGTGAGACTTGCACCAGAACTAGATGAATCTTTTTTAAGGCTGTTGGACTACAATTTGGTTAATGAAGTTACAGTGAAGGTGGTAGCAGCCCCCAAAGTCAATGTGTGTTTATCTTAGGAGTATTTGCCCCTTTGCTTCAGTTCCTGCTTTTCATAGAATCATAGAATGGTTTGGGTTGGAAGGGACCTTTAAAGGTCATCTAGTCCAACCCTCCGGCAATGAGTAGGGGACATCTTCAACTAGAGCAGGTTGCTCAGAGCCCTGTCCAACCTGACCTTGAATGTTTCCAGGGATGGGGCATCTACAGCCTTTCTGGGCAACATGTTCCAGTGTTTCACCACCTTCATCATAAAAAAATTATTCTGTATATCTAGTCTGAATCTACTCTCTTTTAGTCTAAAACCATTACCCCTTGTCCTACTGCAACAGGCCCTACTAAAAATTCTGTCCTCATCTTTCTTATAAGCCCCCTTTAAGTATTGAAAAGCCACAATAACGTCTCCCCGCAGCCTTCTCTTCTCCAGGCTGAACAACTCCAACTCTCTCAGCTTTTCTTAGGCTTTCCTCAGTCTAAAGAAGATCTCTTGGTTGTATTCCAGGATAATTGAGGGGTACAGTCAGGCCAAAATTTGTAACTCTTGTAACCACAGTTCCTCTGCTCAATCCTCCTTTAATCAATTAAGCAGTTTTCATGTATCTAAGAAGTTTCTTTGTGTGTTGGAGTGGTATAGTAATGCTAATACCTCTTTCCATTTCACTCCCTACATCTGTTACCTTACTCTTTGTCCTGTGTGTCACCTTGACAAGAGACATCACATAAGATATTATTTCATTGTCTTCAAGAGTATGAGCAACTGTGGTAATGAAAATATTATTCCAATACTCTTTTAGTGTACTGTTATTCATAATGTCCCTTTTTCAGCAATGTAGCCAAAATGGGGGTTAAAGAGAACTACTTTCTTCTAATTGTCTGTTGCCAGTAAATGCAGTGCAATAATCTAAAAGAAATTGCTGCCAAAGGAATAGACGAGTTAAAAATAACCTATACTTCAAGTTACCAAAGCTCTCTTGCAATCAAGAAGTTCCTCCTGTCTGCTTTCCTGGGTAGACCTAGTGCAGAATGATGCTTGACCTTCTGTAGTAGCAAACAAAGTGAAAAGCAAGGATTTGCCACAGTTTGAGGTGAACCATTTCATAGAATACAGAGAAACTGGCCGAGAATAAAATCACAGAATTGTTTAGGTTGGAAGGGCCCTCTGGAGGTCATTTGGTACAGCTTCAAATTTGGACCAGGTTGCTCAGGGTCTTGTCCGGTCCAGGTCTGAATATCTCTAAGGTTGGAGATCCCACAGCCTCTCTGGGCAGCCTGTGCCAGTGTCTGGCCAGTAAGAGCAAATAAGCTTGGAAGGATACAGAAGCAAACAGGCTCTTTTGCTTTTCAAATCCAACTTTTTTGCCAAAGAGATCAGAACCTAGCCATTGTCACAGATTTAAAAAAACCCCAGTACCTTCCCTTAAATGGAAACCCCTTCAGGCTATCATAGCATTGTTATGTGATGATCTAATATACGTGCTGATATGTGCTAAAATCAGTGTCTAATGTAAATAATTGTCTGGAAGATAAACAATCTGGAGGTTATGGAAATTGAGAAGCAGGACTGCAGGTATCTTTTTATCAGATTCTCCTGTTAAACAGGGAAATTTATCCATGCACAGTTTCTCTATCTGTAAAATAGGTTAAAAAAAATACCAGCTGGTGTTTGTCATGTGCTTTGTGATCCTAGATAAATGTGTACAGGTTCTGTATGCTTTCATTTTAATGTTACTGACTTTAGTATATCAACAGTCTTCCAGAAAAATAAGTTGAAGAGTCTTTTAAGTGGTCAAAGTCAATTTGTGTATGATATTGTTAACACTCAGAGCTTAATTAAGTAGGGGTTAATATCCCAATTGTCTGAGTATGAGCAAAACGAGAAACAAAAAGCGTCTTGCACCAAGAACTCAGGAAAATGTTCCTAGCAGCCTCGGCATGTCTGCTCTAGTTCAGCCTGGAGCAGATTTTTCCCGTAGAGCCATAGAGCCCTGAGAATTCAAGCTGCAGGAGGAAAAGTTGACACTTTGTTAAGTCAGGTGGCACTTACAGATAAGAAGCAGAAAAGGGAATAAAACCATTTAAGGGGTCTGTGAAGAAGACTCCTTCCTTTATGCTGACTCAAAATGCACTTCTCCTTGGTATATATGAATATCTCTCCTGAGTGAATTTTTCCTGCTTAGGACAACCTTCAGGCTGACGTTGCATAGCAGGTATCTTGAGAAGTGATGTTTTGCTGTATTAAAGGGAAGAAATAACCAATTCTGACAGGATATTTAAGTTCTCTGTAGTGGTACATGCTAGCAGTTTTACCAGTAGAGAACATTACACCCATGAGATCCATCCGAGAGTACTGAAGGAACTGACAGAAGTGCTTACCAAGTCCCTTTCCATCATTTACCAGCAGTCCTGGCTAACTGGGGAGGTCCCTGCTGACTGGAGATTAGCAAATGTGACACCCATCTAGAAGAAGGGCTGGAAGGAGGACCCGGGGAACTACAGGCCTGTCAGCCTGACCTCGGTACCGGGGAAAGCTGATGGAGCAGATCATCCTGAGTGCCATCACACGGCATGTAGAGGATAACCAAGGGATCAAGCCCAGCCAGCATGGGTTCAGGAAAGGCAGGTCCTGCTTGACCAACCTGATCTCCTCCTACGACAAGGTGACCTGCTTAGTGGATGAGGGGAAGGCTGTGGATGTTGTCTACCTAGACTTCAGTAAAGCCTTTGACACTGTTTCCCACAGCATTCTCCTGGAGAAACTGGCTGCTCATGGCTTGCACGGGTGGACTCTTCGCTGGGTTAAGAACTGGCTGGATGGCCGCGCCCAAAGAGTGGTGGTGAATGGAGTTTACTCCAGTGGGCGGCCGGTCACAAGCGGTGTCCCCCAGGGCTCTGTGTTGGGGCCAGTCCTGTTTAATATCTTTATCAATGATCTGGACGAAGGGATCGAGTGCACCCTCAGTAAGTTTGCAGATGACACCAAGTTGTGTGGGACTGTTGATCTGCTTGAGGGTAGGAAGGCTCTACAGAGGGACCTGGACAGGCTGGATCGATGGGCTGGGGCCAACTGTATGGGGTTCAACAAGGCCAAGTGCAAGGTCCTGCACTTGGACCACAACAACCTCATGCAATGGTACGGGCTTGGGGAAGAGTGGCTGGAAAGCTGCCTGGCAGAGAAGGACCTGGGGGTGTTGGTTGACAGGTGGCTGAATATGAGCCAGCAGTGTGCCCAGGTGGCCAAGAAAGCCAATGGCATCCTGGCTTGTATCTAAAATAGTGTGGCCAGCAGGACTAGGGCAGTGATCATGCCCCTGTACTCAGCACTGGTGAAGCCGCACCTCGAATACTGTGTTCAGTTTTGGGCCCCTCACTACAAGAGAGACATTGAGGTGCTGGAGCGTGTCCAGAGAAGGGCAACGAAGCTGGTGAAGGGTCTAGAGCACAAGTCTGATGAGGAGCGGCTGAGGGAACTGGGGTTGTTTAGCCTGGAGAAAAGGAGTCTGAGGGGACACCTTATTGCTCTCTACAATACCTGAAAGGAGGTTGTAGAGAGGTGGGGGTCGGTCTCTTCTCCCAGGTAAGAGTGATAGGACAAGAGGAAATGGCCTCAAGTTGCACCAGGGGAGGTTGAGACTGGATATTAGGAAATTTTACTTCACTGAAAGGGTTATCAAGCATTGGAACAGGCTGCCCAGGGAAGTGGTTGAGTCACCATCCCTAGTAGTATTTAAAAGACGTTTGGATGAGGTGCTTAGGGACATGGTATAGTGGTGGTCTTGGTAGTGTTAGGTTTACGGTTGGACTCGATGATCTTAAAGGTCTTTTCCAACCTATACGATCTGTGATTCTGTGATTCTTGCTGTTAGCCCTGGTGCGTGCACACCTTGGCTTCAGAGGGGAATTAAGAACTTTTAGGCCCCAGTTCAGCAGAGCAGGAAGCACCTGCTAAATGAACGTGAAGCGTTTCTTTCCTTCTGTCTGTATTTAACAACATCAAGAGCCCTTCCCAGGGATGGGCATGTTTTTGAATGCTTTGCAGCTTTGGAAGTGTGGGTCTGCTTTCAAGATTTCATAAAACCATGTCTGAGCAGTGGTATCGACACAGGAAGAATCCTAGTATTTCTTCTCCAATTTAATTTTTTTTCCTCTGTTGAATTACTAGCTAATCTTAAAACCTCTTTTATATTTGGGAAGTAAAAATGCTCCTTAGTCATTCCATGCTTCGATATTGAAAGGCCCTTGTTTTTTGTTTTAGAAGAAAAGTCTGCACAGGCTGAAAAGAGAAGACAATGGAGAGCAGCCTTTTAATAAAGGTCCCATTACAGTTCCCCAGTCCCTTGGCTGATCCAAAGAAGTGCAGAAATGCCTGAGGATCAGGCGTGACAATTTGTTCACTGACACCCATCTCTGATAGATTTATCACCTGCAGCTGCTTGGGATGCAGAAATTTAGCAGCTTGCCACAAATGAATGTGTAACATGTAATTGGCATAGATTTATGTTTGTGATCCCCAATTTATATTACCCCCACCTCTTTTTTTCTTCTGAATATTTTTGTTAATTATCTGATAATAAGATCTAGTAAGCTGTAAGCAAAACCTAGTAGCACCAAATTCAGCGAGTATGTTTTTCTAAGGAGACCAGCATTAATTCATGCCAAAGGGGTCGAAAAAACAGCGCTCTCTGGCCTACTGTCAGAGGCCAACAGAGATCAGCCATCATGCCTAATAGCTTGCCAAGTCCAGAGATGAGCAGTGCTGGTAAAATCTAGTGAAGACTATGGGTCTCGTACATGTTATAATGTCTTTGAAAATAAGGCTATCTCTTTTTATTTCACTAATAATGGCCTGAACACTAATCAAACCAATGGATTGCTCTTGTATTATTTAGTGGTTCTTAATCTTCTTTCTCCTTACATTTTACAACAGAATTTCTCTTCTTCCTAGGATCTGAATGGGCTGGGGGAAAGGAGTGAGGATTTTATGAAGTGATGTCATGTGCTGTTGAGTTACATAGTGGCAGCTAAAATTTTCTGTAATTAAAGAAAATACCTAGGTAAAGTGTTTGAACTGATCAAAACTCTTTTATCTGCTTTGACACATGTGAATGATTCCTATTTCACTAGAGATGCTGCTGCCATTGCTTTTTTCTGGCTCTAATACCAACAAAGAAAAATTTCAGATTGTCCAAAACCGCAGAAGCCATAAGAGAAGGCAGAGAGGAGATTTTAAAAGGGGATATTTTGATTAAAATGTAAGTTACATTAAAATGTCTTCATTCTGGAGAGAGAATAAATTACACTCCTGCATAATTTCTGTTAATAGCAGATATATTTTAATAAGGGTATTTTGAAAGAGTCTAAAAGACATCATGTCCGTAAGTGGAGAATTTCATCATCTAATTTATATTGTCTCTGATTAAATCTATCTATCTCTCTCTCTATCTCAAAGGCCTGCTTCTCCCTGCTTCTCCACTGCCCTATGTCTAACCTAGCCGTTTTTGCAAGTGCAGTGTGAATATGAAATGCCAATTAATTCAGAATAGTAATGCTGTGCATAGCTTTGCATCATCAGCTTTGCATCATCAGCTTTGCATAGCTGTAAAAGGAGCAAGGTAACAGAATCAGATTAGCCTCTCATGAATAATGAGCCAGTATCTTTCCACTCAGCATGGAAAGCAAACAAAAGTCCAACAGCCTTAAAAACACAAATAAACCTTCTAATACATAAGAGTTAGGAGGCTAGGCTCACTCAGAAAAAAGGTCTGAGGATTGGACCAGACAGTATTAAATACACGGGTGAGGCTGTTTACTTCAGGGAATCAGTTTTTAAACCAGCACTTTACCTTGTATTTCTGAGGTAGTTCTAGTCTTAGAGATAAGAAACCTTTTTTTTTATGCTTTGTTTTAAATAAATAAGCCCAGTAACCAACTAGAATTCATTGATACAGCGCCTGGAATTGCCAGGCTTCAATGCAGATGGGCAGTGAAGGCTAGTGATGAAAGCACTGGGACAGAAATCAGATGACTGAGGCTCTTTTCCAACCTCCACCGTTGACACAAGCATGTTCGCAAGCATGTGTGCCTGCATCTTTTGCACCATCCTTTGTCTAATTTTTTTTTAGTTGAGATAGTAAACTCTTTGGGGCTTGGGACTGTCTGCCAATTTATGTCTGCCCAGTGTCCAGCCCAGTGTATGTCTGGAGTGGGGACCTGGGAAAGGAGACCTTGGCTGAGTTTGATAAGAGAGACACCACTCTTGGACCACAGAAAACAAGAAAAGTGAGTGGTAGCAGTGGACGCAGCACAGCTTTTGCAAGTCAAGTTTCAGTAACTTCAGAGTTTGTTTTCTAGGAAATAGCAGTCTACACGACACACCATTCATAATTCATTCTGGATCACACGTTCAGAGTGAGTTAGTAGAAGCTGCACGCTGCAGATGGGTGCTCTTCTCCTTTGATACTGCTCAGAATTGTTTAACAATCCTGACTCAAGCTAGATGGGAGAAAAGAAACAGATCACATTCAGAGAAGATTTGCCAGCCTCTCCCTTTGCAACTGCTAACAGAAGTATTCAAAAAGTGATTCTTAATCCCTTTCCTTTGGCAGGGAAATTCAGGAAATTCTACCCTTCCCGGAACCCCTGGATGAAAGGCAGAGGAAGATGGCATTTTGTTTGAACTGTATCTGTTGAAGCATCAGGAAATTTTCTATAGAAGTGGCACCCTCTCTTTCTACTGATATATTCTGGTAAGTTTTGGTTTTAATGACAAAAATATTTAAATCACTATATCATAACCCTCCTTGTCCTGTTGAACCAACAAAGCACAGGAGCTAAGCAGTTGTCGTCTTAGTCTGTATGAGCAGGGCCTCTGAGCAGCATGAGATTTGCTGCTTCTCTCATAGGCGAGCCCAGGGCTTGCCAGGACTGAAATGGGAGATGAGAACACTCTCACCATACATCTTTGTCTCCAAAGGAGAAATGATGGAGCTATTAGTGCTGTGGGGCTTCCAGAAAAGTATGTTATGACTCTAGTGAGATCCAGTATGTTGGGGTTGGGGTTTTTTTAGGGGGGAAGGGGGATGGGGGAGCAGGCAGGGAGAATAATAAAAAAATCCCAAGTCTAGTAATTTTTCAGTACATCTATGACTGGTAAATGCTGTATATCTTGTAGGAACAAGCTAGGCTTGGAAGAGTTTCAGATCAGTGCTGGCAACCCATGAGCTGGTTTTCTACAGAGCATTCAAATGTACCCAGTGCCCTGTGCTTTTTGCTAGACCTGCATAAAACCCCGTGATTTCCATTCACAAGGCATCTCTTCAAATACTTTACCGACTTTCTTTTACAGTAGCTCCTCTGCTTGAGGTTTGTCTCTGAAAACTATTACACCTGCATGAAGCTGCCAATGTTTGCCTATCTGTGACTCGAATCACAAAGCTTTGCCTAGTTTTTATTTTAATCTGAAAACTGTACTTTAACCACTCTTCATTTAAAACTTAGTCCATGTATCACCAAAACGTTTAACAATAGAGACAAATCTTTTTGCTGCAGCTCAGCCAAAGTATGGGTTAAATGAAAGCTGCTTTAAAATACTTAGCTTTATAACCACTTTATTATCTGTCAAGACTGATTTTCCAGGCTTTCTTAGAGATATGGACCCTGATTCAAACAAATGACTCATTTTGAATGTGCAAGAAATTCTGCTGAATTTTTGAAAGACATATTGAATCTGTATGACCGATCAAATGACTAAATGTAGGCACGTGATACTAGCAACCAGATAATGCTGTGGAAGTGGGCAAAAGCTAGGACTCTGTCAAAAAGCAACTTCTGCAATATTTCATTAAGAATCCTAATGTAGGATGTTTCGAGATCCTTTGAGCAATGATTATGAAACTGAAATTATTTTCAAGGGGAAAATCCAGTTCTGCTTTTGTAGGTGTGATATATGAGGGCACAATCAGATGTTACCTCCAAGCTCTTCTCTGAAGGGAGAGATGATCATCTTGGCAGTCTGTCTTCTTTCAGTGAGATGATAAGACTATCTATACAGAAGCTCACATCAGCAAACATACTGGTTCACTCACAAGATTATTCAAATTTATGTTTCCTAGCTGAGACAAATGGAAGAAGTAGGCTTGCAGATAGACAAAGCTTGCTCCAGAGTCAGATAAAAAGTCCACTAGCAGCTCGTGGATGAAATGGTTATGTAATGCCAAAAAAAATATATGACAGCTTGCAAAAAAATCTTGGAATGCTTAGTGGCACACAGACATGAAACAGCGTGTTAAAAAAAATGTGCAGTCATCTGTGGAAAATATGCTTAAGTTATTCAGTGTTGACATTGCAATAAATAAATTAGAAGCAGATCTCTCAAATGTTAGTCCTAGCAGGCAGCCATGTGCTTTGACAAGGTAGTTACTGGGATAAGCAAGACTGCATCAGAACTGGAAGTGTGGTATGTACAGTATTTCTCTGTGACCACATGGCCAGCCAGCTGGTCACCAGGCAAAGGTTGGAATGGTTCTTTGTAGGTCACAGGCAAGTTTTCCAGTTTTATCTAGGATAGATTAAATCTTGTGATTTAATAGGAATATTGTCACAGAAAAGATGGGAATTTATTTTGCAAGCTTCCTTGCTAGCTCCCTAGTCTGGCTGGTAGTGAGAACTATATGGAGACAGTATGGTGGGAGTAAGAAATGTTTCATACTGCTCAGCAACAGCTCAATGGGAAATTCTATCTTAACATATATAGATTCCTGATCCAAAAGGGCCCCAAGACTTCTGCAGCTAGGTATGTGGGATACTGCAGAAGGAGCTGTAAGTGTTGAAAGTAAGTCTTCCGTCTCTTCGAGGGACTGCAGAGATGTACATTTGGTAGGGACCTCCAAATGTCATTCCCCTGTCCCAAAGCACAGTCTTTGATCATTCCTGAAAGATAGCTATATTGACTGTTATTAAGGACCTCCAATGGTGAATATTGTAGAAATTCTGCAGGTAATTTATCCCAGTGCTTCATCATATTTTATCTGTATTTTTTTCTTCCTAATGCCTAACCTAAATCATCTTTGCTACATTTTAAGCTTGCTCACTTTTGTCCTATCCATCCCAGACAGCTAAGCATTTAGAAATTTGCAAATGTTTTCCTTCTTTTGTAAGCTAACAACCACTAAACATTCAAATGTTCCATGAGTCCTAGACGCCTGTTTTCATATGCTCATGCTTTTGCTGCATAAATTCAATATAATTATTAATCTCATTTTCAGATGATGTCAGTGACTTTTATGCTGTCAGTTCTGTCAAATGCTCTAGAATTAAAGAAACTGAGAAAGTCATGTAACTTCTCATACACTGGAACATAAACTAACACATGACAAATGAAACCAGGGAACTTTAATTGCCCATTTTTGCTAGGTTTTTCAGTCTTTTTCTGTTAGGCAGTAGGTAACTTTTTTTGGACTCTGCACACTTTCTGTTCCAAACTGAAAAGGAGAGTTTTGTAGCAATGACTGGTGGTAGTGTCATGCGTTAGGATTTTCAGGATCTCACCTCACCACCTTTGTTCTGGATGCTATTTTATCTCCTGAGAAAATCACACTTCCTTCCTCTCTAACTTGCTGCCAGTCCTTCCTCGGGGGAAGAAAAAAGGCATTTCTTACACAATTCCTTGACAAAGGGGAATTCCTGACTAGAGCTAGGCAGAATCCAACTGGTAAAACCCAAAGACTTGCGAAATCAGCTTAGTCCTGAGGCTGCCTATGGTTTAGAAGTAATTTTTATTTTTGTCCTTCCAAACTGAATAAAAAAATCACACATGTGCTTATGGTGAGGATCAAGTGCAGCCAGATGAAGGTAGGTATGTATCTCTGACGAAGCCTCACATTTTGATTTGGGAAATGTGAAACTATAAAGATAATTGGTTGACAGGTTTTACTCTTTTGCATGTATACATGCATGTGCACACACACTCTCTCTCTCTTGAAGTTGCTAACTTAGGCATTCCTTTGCCTTGAATTTAGCTGTAGGCTACATGAGTGCTGGGACTCTTTGTGGGGGAGCAAGACTGTTTTTTTTTTCCCTTTTTGTTACAGCTTCTGCACTGTGACTTGCCCAAAGGTGGCTTAATTCACATGCTCATGCTTATAAAGGAGTACAGCCTCTCTCAAACCTACTTTTAGAGTGGTGCTAGAAGCCTTTCATAGATCAGGAGACATATTTCTGTAGCCTTTCAGGGCCCACCCTCAGTGGGGTTTGATTCACCAACCTCAGCTGCGCATCAGCACCGGAGGAATGAAATTGTTACAAGTATGAAGCAGGCAGAGGGTGCTCGGTGGTCTCCAGCTCCATGAGGAAGAGCATGCCCTGCTTGCTTATTTTTTTGCAAGAGGAAACACCCCAATGTGTGGAAGTACTGAGTGCAAAACTCCACAAGGGAACACCTGAAATACAGAGTGAGGCTTTGTCCTGAATACAGAACTCCTTAACCTAACATACAAGGCTGACTTTTCTCCCTGTGGTTTTTAAGCCAAGAAATTTAGAGCACGTTCCAGATCATGTTTGTATTCAGACAATAATGCTTCTGCTTCGAGACAAATTAAAATAAGCAGCTGTCAAATCTTTAGTAGTTTAAAATGTGGGTAGGCTGGCTACATAACCACCCTTGGACAGGGTGTGAAATCTACCTGCACATCTTCCACGTGCACTCACCAATAGCTGGTAGGGCTTGTCAGTCAATAGGATGGTGGCAGCCTCTATGTAGGACTAAGGGGAAGATCAAGAAGGCATCAGCCCCCAGAGATGAGCAGTTTGGGTCTGCAGTGCCTGTGATGGTGGGGTCCTTAATCCAATTTCTCTCCCAAAGCAATATTGTAGCAAAAGTGATTGTGATAGAAGTCCTCTTTGGAGACACAGACCAACCTTTTTCATGTTTGACCATGGATTTTTGAAACCTCAGTTTCTGACCACTCTGCAAGAGATGTTCCAAAGAGCCTTAAATTCTGGGAGCAGCTGAGTGTTTACCCTCTGATAGTTGAGCTGAGCACCTCACAACTGACGCACTCAAAATAACTCATCACTCTGAAAAACTGGAAGCCCTGGGATCCCTTTGGTGCCACTACATTTTGAGCTCAGGATTTCCCATTTTCACTGCAGTTTATGTGGATGGATGTCACAGGTGATGTAGTCCCTGAAAAGCCAGGGTTCTTAACAAGGTGGCTGAAAATGAGGTGTTAAACCCCAGGCATTTCAATGACTGTTTCATTTTAGGTAATTTCACATTATTCAGTGAAAACAGTTTTCCATGAACTTTTTTGTTTTCCAGATCATGACGAGCAGCATGTTGTGGACACTTTTCCTCCCGTAGTGTTCACTTAGCTTAAGCCGTAGCTACCAGTTTGTGTTTTTAAAGCATTATGGCCACAGTTCTTTCCTTACCATTGTGCAGTGTGTAGCAGGAAAGCCCTGTTAAGCTCCTAGATGGCCTAAATATGTTACAAAATATTGAGACCTTTTGTGCCTTTGTTCTACAAAACCTAAACATCAAATACCTAAATTATCTGGTCCCATCGCTTTAGTCAGTTGTTATAAAACATTAAGAAACTCCAACAACTGTTAAAGCAAATGAGAAAATATTTTGGAAAGCAAAGAATGTTTTCATTCCCCAGTTAGGCAGAGTCTATTGCACAGTTTAATTTGTGCAAGGATAATGCACAGGATGGGAGCATCCTCACTCATACAAAATCTCCACTGACAACAATCTTTGCCAATACTGGGTTTTGACTGGCTAAGAGCCATTTTAGGTATCCAAATTAGTGACAAAATAACTTATAAAACTGTGTTGGTAGCTTTTTGGAGGCAACTTCCAAAATAGCCTTTGTCATATAGTCTGTCTTGGCTCAGACCAACAAGATTGAAGGTGTTGGATTCAGTGAGTGCTGACTGTTTTTTTCAAGAGCAAATTCTCAGTAAGGTCTTATGTTGCTCACAACACAGGATCTCTTGCCCTAGGAATGGTAATCCATATATTCATGGTAATGCCCCAAAATACAGGATTCTTCCCCAGTGCTAGTCCCACAAGCAGCTGAAGAGTTTCAAAATTCACTTGCTGTGGCAGAGTGGCTGCAAATTTCCACTCAATAATAAAATCCTAAGTTTATATGAAGATGTGTGTCACTGATGGTGGAATAAAGAGAATAAATCTTTTGTATATACATATGTATAGAATAAGATTAATATATAAATATCATTATAAATACAGACACATATATATTTGTGTGTGTATTAGTTATACAGTATTCTTACAATACTATATGGTATATATTATATATTACATACAAAGTCCTACATAATATTTATAATATAGATACAATAATACATCATACAGCGTACTATTATATAATATATATAAAAGCTACAATATGGTAAATTACACATAGAAATATGTTTAATATATATACATGTTTATATATTAGGTATCTAATACCTGTCTCAAGGACTGTGGGCATGCCTGGCTGTAGCATGCAGAACTGACAAAGGGGCCCATTCTCATCTTGTGCACAGCCCTGCCAGGGTAGCTACCATTACTAGGGGTGGCCTTGGATTCAGAAGAACCCCCTGAATGGGAGGGACCTGCCACCCAGAGGAAGATAGAGACTGCTTGCAGGGACCAGAGGCCTTACAGAAATGGGCTCAGTGTCATGGCATCTCTGCAGCCTCAAATCCCTCCTGTGACTCCACAGCACTGTGTTTCCAGGGCTTTTCCTCTCATAAGCAAGGAGAGGAAGGGCTCTTCCTAGCCATTGACTCCTGCCCTGTATTGCCTTTCCTTCTGCTAGCCTCTCCTCTCTTCCAGGTCTGCCAGGGCTGCTCTTCCCAGGCAGAGAGGCATCATGCTGGGGACACCATTCTCTGGAAGGAGGCTTTACCAGGAGGACAGACTCTGTGCCAGCCAAGAGGATCACCTGCCTCACCCCCAGCACTCGGGATGCAGCGTGGGCTTCCAGGTATTTTGCCCTGTAAAGTAACTATGCCATGGACAGGAGGTTTGCTTCTACTGTCTGAACGCAGGTTGATCGCCTGTGCAGTGTTGTTGCACAAGACCCACTCTGATGCCTATTCCAAAAACTGAACACAAGCCCTCTGCAGTGCAAATTTGTGCCTTAGCTTTTGCTACTAATAATTTCCCTTTGTGGAGTTCTGCTTCACTCGTTCCCAGGTACAAGATGTATACTTGCTATAGTCTCCTACCTACAGATCCCTTGTCTGCTGTGTTTCCAGATTTACCATGCCAGTGAATGAAGGGGCTATGGTGGTGATATCTGGCATTTCATCACCCTCTTTTGTCAACATCAGTTCTACTGTCTCTCTGAAGAGGAGAGTGTTTATGCCTGTTTCTGTGGCTTGACTCTTAAATGTGCCAGCAGTAAACAATTGGAGCCATAAAGTGGCCACTTTGTGCTGGTCTCGTGTTCAGGTGGACACGCACTTTGCTTCCCAGTAATTTTTTTCCTTTTTTTTTTCTTCCTTATGGGAAATGGCTAGTTTTCTTCGTGGTGAGATTCAACTGTTTTGTGGGCAAGTTACATATATGATGTTTAGGGAAAGGTTTTTTTTTTCTCAATAGTGAGCACCTTAGTCTCCTGTAAGTATCCTAGAGTGTCTTCTCTTTGAATACTCTCTATATCTTTGCCTTAAGAAATTATTGCTCCCATATGTGAAAAACACAGAAAATGTCCTTTTGCTGTGGAGCTTGATAACACTTGTTAGGCTTCCTATTTTCTAGGATGTTCTAGTAACTCTTTTAAACTTAGGCAGCACTTTACATTTCAAAGATGCCTTCCAGAGTTTGAGTTTGCCTACATAAAAAGAATCACTTTGGGCTTGGCACAGAAGCTCGAGTTAGTTCTTTTTTTGTCCATGAAGGTACCTCTGAAATACTGTGGCAAATTATGTGCCTGTCCAGGACTTCCAGTCATTACAAGGCATACTGTGACCATAGAAAACCTCAGGAAGATATAGGACACCTACAATCCAAACTCACAAGGGCAGCTGCCATCCCATGACCACCTATCATGCTATGCAGTATAGGGCAGTTAGGGCATGTTCCCACTCCCCTTCCTGACAGCACTATCCTGATTTAAAGGAGAGGGTTGTATCATCCTTTCTTTCCCTGGTAAAATATTTTCTCCTACTGTGTATATTCACTGTACCCAATCTAGCTACACTAGTGCATACCTACAGACATGCAAAAACTGTCCTTATACGCAGGAGAGTGACTAAAAAAAAAAAATTGTCCTCATTGTTATGTTTTTAAGGCTAAATTGATGGGTCACATATAACACCTGTGATACTAACCAGCTATCAGTTACGCATAGTGACCACCCCTCCCATAAGCCAGTTGAATGTTAGCAGCTGTGAAGTTCTTGCAGAGAGAGGATTTCCAGGGGTAGTGCTGCAGGGCTGATTGCACAGTATTGTCATCTTGCTCACAGCAGTTCAAAAGGGCTCCCAACAGCCCTTTGCAAGTAGCTACTGTGAGAGCCACCATCTCATCTGGTGCTGGGGAGCTGCACTAAGTACCTCTGTTAACCCCTTTTAGTTGGGGCTGTAAAAGGCTCAGCACTACTGAGAGAAGGAGACCTTTAAACACCTACTGTGAGGTATATTGCATAAGCAACAAGCAAACACTTTAAAAACAACCTCTCGTGCAGTCAAGGTTAAAAGAAAGATGGAAAGATTAGAAAAGGAACATAAGGTAAGTCATAGCCTGATCCTAGAGGAAAATTGTTTTCTACATAAGATGAAAGGAATTTACAATATTTTAAGAGGTTTGCTAGCAATATTATGCAACCATGCTTAGCTTGTGTCCTGCAGTACGCTCAACATCTTGTGGGATAATAGGATCCTCTCATCTTTTACTGTTTGCTACATTCTGGCTGTATCATCTGTGGTGTATTTGCATTTCTTTAGTTTATTCAAGTGTGCGTGCGGGTATGATGTGAACTGTGGTTGAAGAACCAACTTAGTTTCTGAATTCTATCCTCCAACATAAAGGAAATATCCTTCATTTGGAATAGCTTTGTTTGAATATTATACATCTACCTGTGCTACAAAGAACCTGAAATATTGCATAGCATTTAACAGTGTGGAACTCTTTATGCCTTGAAAGTGCTGTTGAAATGTTAATATAGGTATCAATCTCTGCAACTGTTTTGTAAGGCAAAACAAGTAGATACTACTTCTGTTCCATAGGCGAGGTGATTGTGAGGCTCAAAGGCTAGAGCCTGTATTTCTCAAGTATGTTGTTTTAACTTTGACTACACAGTTACCAGTATTGAGGTCTTAGATTGGGGCAAAATTAGGGGATATTGTTCAAAACATGTGTCTTTATATCCCGACTTTCACAGGGATGGATAGGACTGTCAGATTCTGAGTGCTGAGCTGTTGTTAGGATACTGTGTCTGTTGGCCAAGATACAGTCCCCCAGAACTTGTGTTTCCAGAGTTCAAAGCCATTGGTCGTGAAATTCCAGCTCAGTCTTTGAGCCATGCTCTTCCTTTTAACCTTGCAGTGCAGCGAGTCCCAACACATAGCAAATGTGTGTGTGTGTGTGGGGGGGGTGGATGTGTAAAGGATGGGGGGGCAGTGCTGTAGATCTGTGTAGGCTCTCAGAGTTTTGTTCTTCTTTGTGCAACTCTGCTACATCAATACCTCTAGAAATGGCCACTTTGGGTTAGAGAAGGGTGAGAACTTTTTCACTACCCTTTCTAGTGACTTCAGTATTTTGTCATGAGACTCTGATGTCCTCAACATTAAGATTTCTTATCAGATATTTTAACAGGATCAGACTGCCAGTTTATGAAAATCTGGCCCTTAAGGAGATTTTGGTTTGGAGACTCATTAACTGTGAATCACCAGAAATCACTAATCACTTTTGGAAATCTTCCCTAGCAAGTATTGCTATATAATAGGCACAAAACTACATAAAAAATTAAGGGAAAATGAGTGAAATGAACGGACATTGGATGTGCATTGATTCCAAGAATGTAATTTCTCTCTGGGAACATCTGGATGAATTGTATTTTCTCTCCTGAATGTGAGACAGACTGCTGTCCCATGTCTTTTCTGCAGCGTTACCTTCTTTGCTTAAAGAAGAGCTTGGGCAAATGGTTACATACAAAAGTCTATTTAGAAATAAGGTCTTTAAAAATAAAGAGTGGTCTATAATGCTGACTTGGTTGAAAAAAGCAATTGATAGACTTGTGGGTACTAAGTAAGGTGAATAGAGTCAGCTACAGAAAACAAAGAGATGGGGGAGAGGGTGCTGGGGGTGAAGTCAAAGAACAGAGGAGAAAGCTGGGACTTGTGTTCAAGCTAGGTATTCTGTTAGCCAGCAAGGATGGAAAATGGCATTCACCCCAGAGGGGTTATTTTCACCCGCTCCATTTCTAATTCTTGAGTGATTTGTGGCAATTGTGTGCTGCCACAAGCCTGCTTAGGGCATGAACTATGTGCAAGTGAATGTTATAGGAGAGCACAAGAAACTGCTTCCCAGGCAGGAAAAGTTAAACATGATTTTAAAACGTAGAGCTAGTTGGGTAATTAAAAGCTGAAAAAAATCAAAGTTTGTGATTATTTTTTAAAAATTATTATTTATTTCTCAATCAGAGCTTGAAGTATTTTTATATTTAACTTGCAGTATAACCTCAGTGAGGAGAAAGAGGCAGCTTCCTTGAATGTGACCGCTTCCTTGAATGCCCTATGCTTCAGGTCAAGGTGCACAATTTTCTGGAAAGGTGGAAAAGCCCTTTTCTCATCTTGGTGCATTAGGTGCAAGCAACGTCCCTAAACACATTACTTGCAACTTAGCAACATAAATGCCCCTCTAACCTCAGGATAATTCAGACGACACTGATTTGAGTGTAGTAAATTGTTTCCGGCATAAAGCTGTCCTTTCTGGACTGTATAGGAAGCCTATTTCTGGTACTGACTGGAGTCAGGGGAGGTGAGTACACTCCCCGTTGCCACTTCCTTTGCCTCAGAAACAAGAACCCAGGATTTCTGACTCTTCCCCCCCCCCCCAATGTTTCATTAATCAATCCAGGCAGCTGCCCTGTTGTTGGGAACCTTGATACACAGAGAAATTGCAACGTGGTAGGAGTCCATTTCTGCACTGTTTCTTCCAGTGAGCAGTAGAGCTGGTTTTTGATGTGAAGTGTTGTGCTGAGTATGTGATGATCAAGCTCTTCATGACACACTCTCTCAGTGAGCTAAAGATTTGCAGCAGAAGTATTAGCTTATCCTTAACCTGGCCTTGTGGGCTGAGAAAATTCACATTTTACAGACCTTTTGTCTCAATGCAAGTGTTGACATAGTACTAGGATTTTTTTTTTTCCTTTTCAAAATAGTCACAAAAGTTGGGGAGTGAGGATTTGCCAACCGTATTTTAAAGGCGCCGTAGCCATGGTAACTGAGGTACCTTCAGTTACCAAGGTAACAAATGCAGCTCAACTGCCTTGCTGTAAAGCCAGACAAATCTACTCATGATCTGTTGATTTTAAGATGCTTTATAAATTGTTGAACTATTTTAGGCACTTAAATCCATAAATCAAAATGTCTGTTAAAACAACCAATACACTGTACTATTTATGAATTATTCACCCCATTCTTATTTCACCAACTGGATTTTTTTCCCCTATCAATGTACCTAGGCTTTTTCCACTCCTAGTTTTTCTTATTTATTGTTTAGAAAATGATTCTTCTGTATGAAACAGATGATTCGTATTATTCCTGGTTGTAAATCTTATTAATTGGAGAAACCCTAGCCCCCTCCTAATACCCCCCACTCCGGTCCTGCAGCCTCTAAATGGAGCTTTATGTACTTCTGCCCTAAAACCACAAAATATGTTTCGCTAAAAATTTGCTAATGAATTAAATCAATACAATTTGGAATGAGTTCCATCTCAAACAATCAATACAGGCCCAGTGATGTACAACAGGCAGGCAGGTAAATTGGTCTAAATAAGTTTACAATTGATTTTACTTTTAAAACCAAATTAGGACATTTATAGTCTTACCAAATAAGATCAACTGCAACTTATGTAAACAAGTGTATTCCTAGGTTTGTCTTTTCTAATACTATTAGTGGACCTGTTACTATTTATAGCTCAGTAACTTTTATTCCTGGGATAACATGCATACTTTCTTGGCCCAAAAGCATGGTTTGCCTATTATTAAAACAGGGCATGTTTATTCAGGTTTTACCCTTATTAGATTGTTTTTGCTAATAATTTGTGGTAGCCTTGTTAACGAACACTTAAGGATTGCATAATTCAGGGTAAGTTATGTGATAGGTTTACACACCTGTGTCCTGGTATGAATGTGCAATGAAGGCCAGAACCTGCCTTCAATGGTTATGCAAAAGCTTACAGTCTGAAACCAAGTAAGATTCCGAGTTACTGAAAAGCTGAATTGTAGAAAGTTCCCTCAGATCTGTTTATTTTGAGTAGTGGTGTCAGCAATGCTGTAAGACTGGCAAGGCTAAGAAGCTGCCTTTAAAAACCTATAGACATTTAGGCAGATGTCATGGGATTTAACACAGCCATTGGATTTTGAAGGTGCTTGGCTTATTTTCCCTGAACAACATATGCTTGCTCATGAGTGTGATGTTACGGTCCTCTCCCTGTTCTTGTGTAATGACCATTAGCATGAGTCATTCTCCTTGCTGCTTGCTCAGAAAATCCTATTAATTCTTCATATGCATACACAACTCCCGTTAGTATTAAAGATGAGCAAATCAGTTAATAGGCGTTGCTTTAACGTTGGTTTTTGGCATATCAGATGAGACATCAATCTTGCAAATCTTGGAAGTGAGAAATGCTAAAAGGTATATTTTGTACATCCTGCTGCAACTGGGAGGCCTTTCCAGGGTTATTCAGGGGATTATAAGGGATGAACTTCTCTTAATTTAAGGGAGAATTCCAGAGTGGAATATTTTTTTTTAGCCTCATCATGCTCTTTCATCCCATTATTCCTATTTACATGCTGCTTCGTTTTTCTCAGCTTTTCCCTCCTTGGTCAAAGTGCCCTTCAGATCGTTGCAAACAACTTTTTTACCTCTTTAGTCAGTTGCTTAGCAAAGATTGATATATTGAGTTGGTTCAATCTGTCTTCTTAGTTTCAGTTATTCCAGCCTGCAGAGGTATCTTTTGGTTTTAGTGATGATTGCCTAAAACATAAGGATGGAGAATTCTGGGATCTCTTCAAAGCTCAGTTTAAATTCAAATATTTTTAATTTGAATATTAACCCTTTCCCTGATATTTGAATTGAAGCTTAAATGTTATTGATAGGAGTAATTTGGTATCGTGCACAGACATGTTTAAATTGATAGCATGTTATAAGGATTTTACTTCTCAATACCACAGTTCAAAAAATCTAATTAGTCTGCCGGTTTGTCTGCCTTTCAAACCTACTCAACAAGCAGCTCAAGTACAAGATGTTCTTGTCTGCTGCAACTGACAGATATGCTGCACTTACCCAGCCCTCCCCATTGCCTGCCAGACAGGGAACGGTATCAAGATAGTTGAGCTGCCTGAACATAAAGACTATCTAGACTGATTCAGTGGCTCATGAATGCAAGCAGTATCATGCAATGCGTTTATTACAGTGTCATGCTCTTATAAGTGGACTCGAATTTCTGACTTGCTCTCTAGCATTAAATATTTTCAACATTGACTAGAGGGTTTCTCTTCCCAGCTCTCATTTAGGTTTAATGGTAGCCACGTGGCTGAACTTTCCTCTCTAGGCTTTGAAAATGCCAGCTGGCACTGGTACTTGAGAGATGTTTGGGAAGTGCCCTGGTTTCATTAATACCATGGGCCAGGGACCCTGGATGTGACATGGTCATTAAGGCTAGGGCTAAAAGAGAAGGTAATTGGGTCAAAGATGGGGAAGCAGAGAGGTGTTACTTTGTAACACTTGCCTTCGTATTTTTCCAAAAAAGCTCATGTAGTGGAAGGTGGTATGTCAGCAATTGTGAGAAAGAGAGGTTAACTGCTGATCTCCCGCTGAAAGGCAACACTGGAGTTTCCTTCTGCTCCTGACTCAATGAATTTCATAACTGTTGATTTTTCTAAGTTATAAATGGCTGTTGGGTTGACTCTTTAGGCCACAGTCTTGTAAGCAGAAATTCAGATAAAGCCTCTGGTTTATCATAACTTTCTAGCATTTGGCAGAAGTGCTAGGGGTGGAAAACAACACAGAGAACTAGAGCCTCTTGGCTAATGGTGAAGAATGGTGGCTGTGGGAGCTGGAAAACCACCTTCCTTGATCTGCTGTAACTAGACAATCTCAGTCTCCAACGCAGTCAGTCTCTGCTTGGCATTGCCATGGCTGCCTTATTTTGACCCTCTGAACCCCTTCTCTTTCTGTGATTTGCACGTGCAGTCAGTTTCTGCATTTTGGGATCCCTTTCTCATCTGTGCCTCTGTGTGTGTGAAAGGGGAGGAGTATTTGTTCTTAGGTCCTTCTGCTATTTCAAATACAGAAATAGACTGGAGCCTTCTGAGAAGGCAGTAAATTCTTCTTACAATACCAGGGACATGTATTGCTGGGTTAAAAAAAGAGTGCTGATGCAAAGCTAGTCTGTATCTTGGAAGACAAAATCTTTTTGCTCTCCACCACTCTGAAAAAGATTACTGTTGTGAGGAAGCAAAGAAATACAAAATGGGGAGAAGGTGGTGTGTCTAAATGGTTTATTGTGGGTAGCTTTAAAATAAGGCATCTCTTTCATTCTAGCAAATGAAGTGACGGAAGCTGTTGTTAGGTTTTTCTGACAGCCTTTTTTCCTCTGTGCACTGCAGCACAAATACTAAATTCTCTAAATTGCTCCAACAGGAGCTTCACCAGTACTGCAGTGACTGTATCTCCTGTGGGAATACCTGCTGTAGCTTTCAGCTGGCTGGTTTGGTGGGTAGGTTAGCAGCACAGCCCAAGCCTGCCAGCTGCTTGGCTAGAGATGTTAATGTGTGTTCTGTGGCCAAAGCTTAAGGGGTGATTTTTAGTAATAAGAGCAAGTGCTTTGAAGGAGGGGGTGTTTCTATAGGTTGAGTGCAAGACTATGCTTTCAATTCTCTTGTTTCTTGCAGCCAATTTCCCTTTCTCTTTATTCTGGGATTTCATCCTGTACAGCTGAGTTGAGGAGCAGTGTGCATGTAAGTGGGAAGGAGCAAGTGATGAAAACAAGGAGAGATGACATTGCACTAAGTAGCGCTCTGCTGCTTGGCAACAAATAAATACTACTTGGGAGCAACAGGAGTGAGACTGAAAGGAAATGCAGGTAGCTGAACTGAGTTAGGATTTGACACAATTTTTTTTTTAATCTATCCTCTGCTCCTTACCCTTCTTTTTTTTTAAACTCATGAATGGAAGAATAAGGAACTGAGTGAGATTATTCCCTATCCTGGCATGTTTTCTTTGACAACATATAACTTCCAAATAGTATATGCTCAGTAGTGTACTAAGTCTTGTGCATTGAGCAAGGACTGCACACAGGTGGAGGTGTGATGAGATGTGATTTTCCTTTCCAGAATGATGGAGGTGTTTAGATACAGACTACTTCATTAGTGTGATAGAATTTTGCATCTTTGGCCACCCAACCTTATTTGTTTGCTTGTTTTGTTTTCATTTTTTCGGTAAAGCTTATTTGGTAAATCTGTATTCATATGCACCTTGCTGAGAGAGAGCTCTTTGCAGAGCTTTCAGCTAGGTCTAAAAGAGGAAAATTGCCATATTTCTTCTCCCCGAAATCAGCAAGGTCAGGCTAGAAATGATCAGGTGCTCTGTGGCTCTGGGAAAAGAATGGAAAATTAAATATCATTATTTTGGATATAACTTGCTTAAAAAGAGAGATTGTCAGAGTAGAAAGCATATTAAAACAAAATCTTCACCACCATTTCACATAATCATCTGGAACATGCCACTGAGACTTACAGAGGATTACAGAGACTCCCTGAGGCCAGGTTTGCGCCCGATGGCATCTGCATCGCTCGCTGGAATGCCCTGAGCTGATCCTCAGCCCACCTCCCCCATGATGCCCCAGTGAAGGATGTGGCTGGCTCTCCCTTCATACCCCTTGCCCTCAGTCACTCCAGTTGTTACTTGCACCAGGGAATTAGATTAGTCAGTTTTACGCCTTTACTATTTGCAAGTGACACTTTAATTTTCAGCCTGCTAAAAACTTACTGCACAAGGTATGCTTCTGGCAGTTTTTGATATTAATGCTTTGTAGAATCTCAAATGTGTGAGGCTGCCTACCAGATGTCAGAAAATAGTGGCTTTTTTCATCCATTATGATGGTCTTTGTTGTTTTAAATCAAAGAAAAAAGTGTGCGGGGCCAGGGTATGTTTGTGTGAAAAGAACATCAAATGGAACCAAGCTACACTGAAGTTAAAGGAAAACTCTTGGTGGTTGGAAAACAATGCATTAGTGAGGAAACAAAGCATTTCTGAAAGCTTTTTAGACCAGTATTAGGTTTTGGTATTCAGTGATCTTCTCTAGAAATCAGTTTTTCAGTTGTGAGGCCACGCTGACAGCAAATGTAGTAGAAGCAACTCTACTGGATTTGATGCTTCTGGGCCCTTTTGCTGCTGGTGCTGAAGGTCACACTCTTGCTGTTGGGTTCTGTACCTGAAGCAAGGTGTAATGAGGCAGCAGGATTCCCAAGTAAAAGCCCAACTTGAGACACTGAAAGTTCAGTAGTAGTGCATATTGATTTATATTAATCTCCATTGCTTTGTCTCGTCTTGCACACTATTAGGTAGGTTCTGATCTGCTCACACAAACCTCAGTCCAGTGGAACGTATTTCTACAGGGTTGAGGCAAATTGCAGAACTGGCCTCTCGGTTTCAACTAATAACTTTTTGCACTTGACTACTTGTAGGTTTGTGACCTAATTTAAGGGGGAGAATGGCAGGTAGTTGGAGAGGGGAGAAAAAAAAGACAGTGTTCAGCTCCTTCTTCCCTAGAAATCAGTGGCAAAGATTAATAGTTTTGTGTTAAACAGCTTTTCCCATGAGCATATCTCAAAATGATTTACAAGAGATAGGCTAGCATTAATTCCCCTTTTTTTGGATGGGGAGGACTGAGCCACAGAGATGAAATTGTTTTTGTTCACTAGTGAAGTGTACATGCATCTAGGAAATAAATATATACAACCCAGAACTTAGTGTGGAACACAGATATGGCAAAAATGTCCCTTGGGAGCAGGTATTGCTTTTAAGCTACAATGTCAGTGAGCATTCAGGCATAACTAAACATGATTCATTAAGTCTGTTTCTTTGAAAATTCTGTTCAGATAGAAGTTGTAAATGGGGCAGGAGCCAGCCAGCTTCTAAATAGCAGAGCACTGTGGCTGCATTTGGTACAGCTTGCTACATTAATGGTACAGCTTAATGGGACAGTAAAAGAAAATGCAAACATCAGTCTTTAGTAGCTTTAGCCTATTAGACATGTTTTGAATCTAGGGCCATTCAGAAAACAAAGTTCTGTAGTCCATTTCATGCTGTTTTTAAATTAGAACAAGAACACTCTTATGCACCAGCAAGGATGTTGTGTCTCCAAAAAAGGATAGGGCTTGCTGGCTTATTTTATCCTGACTTGTTATTTAAAGAACTGGTGAGACTGGTAAAAGATACAGGTTTCATGTCACAATTTCATTTGTAGGCTTGTAACTTATTTAAAAGAACATAGTTGTCCAATGAAGTTGGTCAAGACATAGCTTTGTTGTTTTATCCTCATTATGATCCTAAATCCAGCAAATGTCAGGAAAGCACTTTGTTGTGTTTAAGGCCACATTCAGGGTGCAGCTCTCAACTGTGGGCTTAAAATTATGTACAGTGTGTATGTTTTATCTCCCCCATGTCCACATCAGACCAAATTATGGTGACAAAGGAGGTTGGAGAGATAACAGGAATATCACAATTGAAAGTAATTTAGCCCCACAGGAAGTCAATTCCCAAGTAGCTATTAGTGAGTGGTGAGGCTGGTGGGAGAGCAAGGACAAAATGTACATGTATATGCTGTGTTTGCGAATCTGCTCACTGGCTTTATTCTGGGAAAATTCAAGTTTTGCTGCTGTGCAGAATAGATCTTATGGAAATAGTTGAAGACTTTGCAAACTGGATAATCACAATTTTCTTGGCAGGCTGTCCTTTTAACTTGAGCATCCAGATATTCGTAATAGACTTCTTTGTCATAGAGTGTTACATTTACAAAACAGTGCGCACACTTGTGGGTGTTTTTTTTTTTTTTTTAACCTGGGAAAATAAGTAAGTTGTTCCTTCTAAAGTGGCAGAAGAAAAAACATTATGGAGTTTGTCTGCTCATTGCACAGGACTATGTGGTTAGAAGCATACAAAGACAATTTAAGGAATGCTTTCTTTTGTGGTCAATTTATTCCTATTCACATGGGAGAATAAGAAACCCGTGTATGTCATTACTTTTGCAATTTATCAGTATATAAATTTTTTTAATTGCCCCCAGGGGAGATGACTTTACTCTGAAGTGACTTGCCTGAGTGAAATAAGAAGCTTCTTGCAGGGTCAGGAGCTACATGCAAGTCCTTGGAGTTCAGTGCTTTAGCTGCAAGACTATTAGTCTTGTCATACTTCCCTCCTTTCAGAGAATACATCCACCTAGGCCAGAATCATGCTGCTGTTGAAATCAGTAGATATTTTGTGGCGTCTTTCAGTGTTTGGAAAATTCAACTTCTGGTGTCCATGGAACAGTGAATTGTGTGCTCTGTCCAAAGCTGTTTGCAACTAGAACAGTTGTGAACCTTTCATTACTGAGCCAGACTCACTCATAAAAACTCGGTCTATAGCTTTTGCCTTTCTCAGTTTCTTGTTCTCATGTGTTTGACATTGAGTTTGCAGTGCATGGAAAGTTTATCCTTTCTACCTGTAATCAATTAACTACATTTTGTAGGAGCTGTTGAAGTGATACCAAAAATGTGAGTTGCTGGGGAGATGGAGAGACATCTTTGTGTAATGCATTGGGTGCATGTTGGTGATGAGTGAAAAGGTCGGGCAATTCATTTGGGATAAACCTGTGCTCTGTAATACAGCCAAAGCTCTTGCATCTGCAAATGTGGCAGGGAACTCTGGAGACCCCATGTCTCTCTGCTGAAATGGAAATTTGGTATCCTATAAGAACAGAACTAGTGGATGCCACTTGTCATTCTTTTGGATAGGATAGCAAGAGATTACAGTGGTATCCTTCTAAACCACTACCCAAACCTAGCAGTTTGGTCAGTTCCCTCCCTTCTGAAGAGTAGCTGTCAAATATTTGGTTTTACCAGGCCTGAGGACTAGAACATCAAATAAGTCCTGGTTTCATCCCCTCTCTACTGCCTTATTTTGACAGGGAATATGCACTCAAATACTTACAGCCAGCCAGAAATACTGGCCCTTCATGGTAGGGGAATACCTATCCTTTTAAACTAGGGGAATACCTATCCTTTTAAACTAGGTTCCTGACTCTCATGCTGTGGGTCTCCTGAAGGCAGAACATGATGTCCCATATTTATGAGGGACTGCCAAGAAATACCATCAGTGAGGCAGGCAGTGAAATTCCTGGGCATGCTCAGGACTGGGTAATGCCAGTGATGGAGGAAAGCGGCCAGTTCCTGGTGGGCGGGAGGTGGGGAGTTGGCAGTTGTTGATTTTTGCAGGGGAAGAGAGAGGCAGAGTTAAAGCAAAGATACGTATACAATACGTGCTTACCAATTCCCACTTCACAATTCATATAGCAAGTTGGCATTGTTGACTTCAGCTTCAAAATACTGGATCTCATGTGTTTGTACGTATGTGCAACAAAGATACCTGTATCTTCCTCTGTTGTCCTCCATTTTATGCTGAACTATATACCCTTGAGAGAACAAATGCTGTAACAGCAGGTTTATAGTGTAATTCAGACAGGTTTTGGTTATGCATGCAAAGTCCAAGGCCTCTTCTTTATTAGGTTACAGCTGGCGTTAGTTTTTCACTAGCCAAAATAGGGCATTTGACAGCAGGTAGCAGAAGGCAGAAACTTCATAGCTAATACTTTGCCTGTGTACCAATCATGTCAATAAACTAGGATAAATATCTAAGCTTAATAGCTCTACCTGCTGAAGCATCAGAACAGCCTGCGCTGATCTTCCACCGAGTCTGAGGCAAGTCAACCCTCCTAGCTGTTACCTGGAGAAGTCCTGTGCTTTCCCAGCATGCTGTAGCCTTGTTAATCCTTGTTAAATTGGAATCGGTGATGGTGTGGGGAGGAGGGGTCATTGAAGCAGGACCAGAACTGCTGCAATTGCACGCACAAAAATGAATATTTGAAAGTGGAAGCAGCAACCCCTCAGCAGTCCTCAGACCTCCCGGACCCCATCTCTTGACATACAGGTTCAACGACCTACCCCTGATCCACAACTTCTCATTTTGAATGCCTTCTGCCTGACACTATCTACCTTCTCCCAGCATCCTGCATATTTGCAGATATTGTCACAGCAAATTGATGTTAAACAATGATGGGCGAAGTTCTGCATTGGGTAAATTGTCGTGTGACTCCATTTGACAAAAATGTTCTCTCCTTAATTTTCCTTGAAGCCACAGCAGAATTTCTAGCAACGTGGAGTTCAGCACAGGAGTGACTAAGAGCTAGAGGGGCTTAGTGTGGAATTGAAGTGGTGATTTCTGTGCAGTGTGTGGTAGGGGAGCAGCAGAGAAAGGTGGGCTATCTGTGAACGTACTCTGGAGCAGTGGGTATACCCAAGTGAATTGGAGTGTAAATAAGTGGTGGGACGTATCCCATTTGCTTGTTTGTTTTTATTATAGTTAGAAAAGCTGCATTATCTTTTTATGCAAGTCTCATGTTTGTTCTCAGTTCAGCTTCCTGACAGGAAAATAAACCGTGTCTGGATTGTATTTTGCTCAGGGCTGTGTAATTCTGAACAATGACATACACATTCAAGCACTGTGCTATGTACACCTGGTGGCCCATGTAGCACACTTGCGTTGTTCTTTGAAAAGCTGTTCTCTGCTGCTAAGCTATAGTGTCTGTAGCAATACAAAAAAAAAAACCAACCCTTTTCCTGTGTAATAAAGCAGTGAGCAGGCCAATTAAAATGGGAAGTAGGCTCACCAAATAGTGGAGTAATAAAAAATAATGCAGCTTTCTAGAGAAATCTACAGTAAAGAAGTTGCCAACTTGTAACTCTGGAGAGAGGTCTTCTGTGTATGTACTAATTTTCTCTTCCTCATCACTTTCTTGTGTTTGATTATGATGGGGAGCACTGACAGCAGACCATTTATGTACTAAGGAGGGGTTAGTTTTATTTGAGGATGTTTAGGGATAGAGACTTTATTTTTCCAAGAGCTTTTGTGTGTTGTGTTAGGTGAAAACAATCCTTATGCAGCCCATTTAAAAAAACCACCAAAACAACACAACAAAACAACAGAGCTTTCATTCTTTCTGCATCTTTATAGATTGGCAAGACATTGTAGGGATCCAATTGGGTATCACAGCAGTGAAGCTGCTCAGCATCTTAGTGCTTCCTAGGCTCAAAGCAATTTACATGGATTTGAGTGAGCATTGACAAACTGATCCTTACAATTTACTTCTGTGATTGCTGGATAAGAGCTGTTACCTTATGTGCCAGACCAGGAAAAAGAAACAGGTGAGGGGCAACACTGAACCCTGGATTAAGGGAAAACCAAGAGAATCCAGCTCATCTTGTGTTGCTTCAGACAGTCTTGCATTTCATTTCAGTTCCCGGTTTTAACACCACAGAGCTGCACTTAGAGTCTAAGCACAGACAACCAGATAATAATAGTAAAACAACTTTGGACCAGCTAAAATCACAGAAAGAATGCAAAACAAGCTCTTGGAAAAAGCAAACATCCCAAAAATCAGTAATCAAAAAAATCACAGAAAGTGACAAATCTGTGTGCCTTACAGTGTCTGCAGTAAAAAACACTCTGAGCTTTGTGTTAATGTCATGCCCTGTAAAACTAGAAGAAGCTCTGAAAGACCCACAACGCGCGTTTCATGGCCTGGCCGGCACAAGTTACACTGTCTCTATAATTACAGTGTTTCTCCCTCCAGATTGGGCCCTTTGAACATGTATTAAGTGTGCTGCTGAAGTGCAAACTGACACCTGTTTGTAAGTTATTTTCTGGCTTGCTAAAGGAGTCATCTTAGCAGGAGCTTGTAAGTGTTGCTTATCCTGTTGAGATTCCATTTCCTGGACCCTCAACAGTTGGAATTGCTTTTACAAACCAGCCATTTTCCTCAGCGAGTGCTGCTGCATTATTAATGTGCTTGCCTTGCTCCAGGAAAATATTTTCCAGTGTAGGATGAAGTTTAGGTGACAGGCTTTCATGCCTTTTTTTTTCTTTGTACTGTAAGCTGCTGCTACTAGCTGGCATTTTAAGCTTTTATTTTTCATCATTAAATTTGCATCATCTGCTAGAACTTAAGTCTTGATGGATGGGCTATTGAAAGTACCCTGTTGGCCAGGCTGCTCAAGCATGTTATCATCCACATACGTACTGCTAGGTGCTGCACTCCACATGTGCCTCCCTGGATTTAAATGAAACTTGCCCTCCAGTTGTTGTTATTCCAGAAAAGCAATGAAGACAAAGTATAATAAGACTGTTGCTAAGATCAACAGCAAAATTGTTTTGTTATTGACAAAATAACTACTGCTTAGTAAATGCATATGGTGACAAAACCTGACAGGAAGAACATCTCCAGGGAGAGGAGTTGGAAGAGAAGCCCAGAAAAGCGAAAAGGTGTGCTGTGGTCACGCAGCAGGGGGTTAATGGCAGAACCTGCTGGTCTCCTGACCTGGTAAGACAAGAAACTTAGATGTCTGGAATGGATTCAGTTAACAGAAGTTGCACTATTTTTTTAACTTTGCTGTCATTAAAATAGGATTTAATCTGAGCTAATGTGGCTGTTTGTGCAGAAAGGAAGGAGAGTTATAAGTAACAATTTCTTGCATTATACTGCACCTTCTCTCAATGGATATTGAAGCGCTTGACAGACTAATTAAGACACATGACTCTCATAGGAGATCCATAGAGCATCAAAAGCTGTTGAGTTACCAAAACCCTAATGACTTTTGCATGTAATCTGAGCAGCTCTAGGTGACTGGGAGCGCCCTTAACCCATTGCAAATGCAAAGAAGTGTTTGAATCTCTGTGGATTTAAACAAAAAGTGGATTTAGAGTGTATAAATCCACTTGAGTATATTTAAATCGTAAAGGTGGTTAGTAGTGACTCTGCTCACAAGGGGCAATACACTAAGCTGTGGTAATATGATGGTTTGGAGGCACGTTCAGATAATCACACTGTAACAAGTGTCCTTTTCCAGAGGCAGACAATGGATGCCAAGCAACTAAAGGCTGTATTCTAAAATGAGCTTGTCTCTGGTTTCAGAGTCTGGCCAAATTTTAAGGTTGCACCCAGAACACTAGGGGGTACCCTTAGCTTTTCTCCTGCAATGGAAGCTGAGTTTTTGCTGCTCCCAATTGTTAGGGATGAGTCATTCAGAAAATTATGGCTTTGTCCAAATTTACAGGTGGTGACAGTCCCAGAAATGGAATAAAAAATTTGAGGGTTTTAGCTGCAGGAGCTGGGATTTTTGTAAGTGAACCAAAGTGGATTAGGAACCCAGAACTCTTCCCAGCTAAATGGGATGGGGCGTGTGATTTCTGAGGATTCCTCGCAAAATCTGACTCTATAACTTTGCAAGATGCAAATGGATGCATTCAGGTGTTTTGAAATAATGACTGGAATCTAATCTGAGAAGCCAGTCATGCATTTTATCCCTCTATATCTGCACTTGCCTTCTGTGCCAGACTACGAACAGCTACTTCTTGGATGTCACGTTCTAAGGGTTCTGTGAGAAAACTGGGCTGGGAATAGCACCAGCAGAGAGAAACATCAGACATCCTCTCTAGCATGTAGTGAAAGACTGAGTGACTTACCAACATGGGATTCCAATTTCCCATGAAAGGATACCTGCTGTGGATCAAAAAAAGAAGCAGGGGGGGAAGCTTGATTCGCCTGGGTAGCTGATGATCAGCATTACTTGGAGTTTATGTGTGCATTAGAAGGAAAGCGTGTCCTAAGGTCTCCAGAGCTGTCACGAAGGAAGTGTCAGGGTGCCCAGGCAAGCAGAATGCACAGAAGGGGATCTGCAGGGTTGCCGCTCTGGCATAACGGTTGACTAGAGTTGTCAGTTTGGGGTAATGTGATGTATGCATTAAAAAAAAAAAAAAAAGCCACAACAAAAAAACCTCCATAAAACCCCTGTAAGCAGCAAGCACTTATCTTTAAGCCTTGTGCACAATATGCAACACAACTATTTATATTTTTAATGCCAGCATGTCCTCCCCTCTCCCCCCTGCTCATGCCCCCTTCTTTCCTGTCCCCTTGGCCGTGTCCATGGAGAACAGCACTCCCAACTGGCTTGCATCTGTCAGATTTTCCTGTCCTGGACTCCCCCTTCCCTTTCTGCCATTTGTTTGAGTTTTGATCCAGGGCAGTTGGAAGCCTTGCCCCTCACATGCCATTTCAAAGTGCCAGGGACATAAGATATGCTGCAGGCTTAGGGTATGATCCAAAGCCATTTGGGCTTTTGGATCAAATCTTTCTGTTTCAAAAACTGGCAGCAAGGCTGGGGACTCTGTGCTGAGCAAGCGTGGCTTCAGGTCGCTGATTTATTTGTTTTTGTGAAGTACTAGTCCATGTAGCTGTGACGGCAGTAATCTCTCAGGTGTGTTGGCTTTCTCAAGGAGAATGCAGGCAGAAGGCTTTTTAAACAAAACATTTTCTCCCTTTTCCTCCTTTTTCTTAACAAATTGTGTATTGCAGGGGGGAGAAAAAATTAGCATCCAAATTACAGCCAGGCCAATGTGACTGCTTTAGAAGGATGAAGAAAATAAGGAGCAAGAGCCGGGAGCCTTGGGGCTCCGAGATGTCTGAGAGCTCCCTCTGAGCTTGCTTTTCCCCTGTCTTCTTCCAGGTCCCTCCTTATCACAGTCCTCTTTTCTTCTCAACTCCTTACCTTTTGCTTATTAGGAAATGGTTCTTGCTCCTATTAATTCAAAATATGGGCGGTGACCTTTCTTGGGCTTTTCTAGGTGCTTCCCAAAGAGGAGAAGCCTCATTGCTGTGGGAAGCCAAAACCCAGAGCTCAGATTAGCAGCCTCTGGGGCAGCCTGTGTGTCCTTGTCACTGTGAAGTGGGACTGGGCATACTTAATTTCTGTCCCCCCTTCCCAGCCCTGCTGGGATGGCATGGCAGAGCTCACTAATTTCCTTAGGGGATAGGGTTACATTAACAGGACTCCTGGGGATTTCAAGCATCCCCTATGTGCTTTAGCAGAGCTGTAGCAGTGTGCTGTGGGGCAGCCTGGGGTTGGTCATGGTTTTGAAACAGCTCTGAGAGCATCCTGGCTACTGTAAAGCAGCCAGGAGTCTGTGGTGCCATTCCTCCTTGTCGCCCCAAATCCAAGCAGCTGCTACTGTTTGTGTTGTGTCTTCAGGATAGACAGAAGAGCCTCTTTCTTCTTAATTACACTTAATGAATATAAGAAAAAACAAAGTAGGCAGGATACCCTCTGGCTTGGCTCAGGAATTCTGCAGCGAGGCTCTCTGCTGCAGTTCTCCTGCCCCTTTCTACAAATCTGTCTCAATTATGATACGCAGTATTTTCCCCTTCTCTGGCTTTTGTACAGATTGCCGATGGTAGCAGATTTTGCAGTACTTTGGAAAAACATCTTTCTTCCCTTTTCCTTCCCATCCCTATCTTTTTTTTATTCCACCAACTAGCTTAACAGAGACCTCTAAATCTGGGGTTCCTGAAGGATTATTGAAGGAAGCCAGTTATATTTTTTCTTATGTAGTAAGGCTGTTTAGTTTTCTTCATTTTTTCTGTTAGCTGAAGCCCCAAAATAGACCAAATAATTTAAAATAAATATAAAGCTTAAATCAAATCATAAAAGTATCACGGATAGATATTTGGCATAGGCTATCCACATCAAACAGATAACGAATCAGAATAAAGAGGAGAAAGTAATTGCTTTCATTTGTCTGTGCTATTCATATGAATGTCACAGATTAATACATTTTACAGGATTTGGAAGGCTTTCAAAAGCCAGTATTGCAGTGGGATCATCCCTATAGCAATATCTCAAAACAGCTGTTACTAGAGAGCAGATGAATAACGTGAAGCATGTTTTCTAATTAGCTTCAAGTTTATCTCTGTTCTACCTAACCACCTCTGATATTCCATCTCAGCATTAAATGCTTCCTCAGATTGATAAGGGCAGAAGAACTGAGCAATTGCTTATCTACTGAACACATTTTGGACTTACACTCTTCTTCTCTCCTATATTTATAGTAACTCTTTTTGCATAATTAGCGGATCTGTTTCATTTTAGGAGTAGATTTTCATATTCAGTTGCCTAAAACTCTTGCAGGGGAATACGAACGTTCAGTTGCTTTCCCAAAACTGATGTCTGCTCAGGCAACGCAAGGACTTGAATGTTCAGCTATCCTTTTGCATTCTCAGCTACCAAGCAAGCACAGATACTATTTTTACATGTAAAAACGAGTCTGGTGTATTAAAACAATAAAGGCGCATTAAAGCTAAGCACCAAAAACTAAATTCTTCTTTAAAAGACATTGTTGCCAACCATACGGGTGTCATTTAAAATTGACCAGTAATGCTACATGACAGCCCCTTCCACTTCCAACCAAACAATCATGAAGCAGAAACCCATTTATAAAACTGCTGCAGTACGCATAAAAGACCAAGACCTGTGAACTGGATTTTACATGCAGCAAAATGAGGCACCCAACTGACAGAAGGAATAGGTATGGCACTTGCAAAGATTTCAGGTTCACCTTGCTTTGGATTGTCATGCTGGGCATACACAATGAATAAGGACTTTTGCAGCTTTTTGTCAAAATGTTTCTGCCATTAATAAGGCAGAAACATTGCACCTCACTTCAGTATGCAAATTAGAGACCAGTGCAAGTCATTTTAGAAATAATTACTTTTTAGTTCATGTTTAAATTCACAATTAATATTGTGAAGCTATCCTCCCTGGTAACGTGGTGTCTACCTCCATTATATTAATAAATGCACAGATATATTCTAGAGGATTAAATCAAGAAAAGATTTTTTTTTTAAAAGCAGATTCCATTTTGAAAATTCAAAGCTGTTTTTTAACTTCAGAAAACTTACTTGTTTTTAAGATTTTTAAAAATTGAAACATATATTGAAGGTTTAGCTGAAAAGTGTGTTACTTGCATAGAAAATTAGGATGGTTCTTTTGCTATGAAACCAAATATGGCAAAGGCAGCATTTATTCTTGTAGGTTTTCTTTTTCTGAGCCAAAACCATTCTTCTTATTATGTTTTCCTAATTTTTTAAGCTGTCTTGAATGGCAATTTTAACACTGACAGAGTGCACGGGGCATCTCTAAGTGACACCAATGTACCTTCATAATGAAATTGCTCGGAGAGCAAAGGTTTTGAAATGGATTTGAGGAGTTCATAATCTAAGCTGAGGGCGGGGGGTGCTGGGAGTGGGTTATTTTTGGTGGGTTTGGGGTTTTGTGTGTGTGAATGGAGCTCCACTGTGTTGATTTATACTGGCTGACAATCTGATTCGGTACATTTGAAGATTTACTTCTGATAAAATCTCATACTCAGTCAAGCTCTCCTATTTTTGCAGTGTCCAGTGAGTAGGGTAGAAATCATTGTTTCCCCCGTGCTGCCTCTTTTTATTCTAGAATTTGAGCTTTTGCTAAATATATAGTCATCAGCATATGTTACCCTGTAATTGTTATCCTCTTTCCTTCCTTATGCTTTCTTGGGTTCCCTCTGGTCTTTTGTGCCAGTCCCCTGGTTCTGCTAATCATAGTGTTGCTTTCCCTCAGTGTTCCCAGTCAGACTTTCCTGCCTTCCGCCTGCTTTGAGAAAGTACTGCAGCAAAAGCTGAACATGCTGCTTAATGCAAGGTTCAGTAGTGCTGTGATTTCACCTGGGTTTCAACACCTAGTTAACAGTCTGCTAAACATTTCAGAACATGTAACATAAAACTGGTGCTGGCAATATCTCAATGCCTTTCTAATTAGGAGCCAGGTGCTATATTGGGCAGTCTAGGTGACAACAGAGAATGAGTTTGAAAGTAAATATGTAACCTTCAAATTTTAGATGATGTCTTGTATTCTACAGGAATATTAAGAATTCAAGCTAGCATTGATAGCTTTCATCTTAACTGGCAGGTTTAATTCTTATGGTTCAGAATATATTTTTAAGTCCTTACATGGATGTTATTGCTAGTATACTTAGAGGTAGGTTGTGTTTTGAAAAGTTATTGATGTCAAGCCATTTTGCCAGGCTAAGGACACAAATTCAGTGACTTGTTTTGTCTCCAGAATGACTGCAATGACCTGGGTCATGAACCTCCCTAGAACAATGGAAATGAGCTCTTTAAACAAGGAAACAAACTTGAAGTCATCCATCCCCTCCCCTTCTTACCATGAATTATTTGGCTACTCAAGGAGGAAATTGAGGCACAAGGAAAGTACCATTTCCAGAAGGTGTGTTTTAAATATTGGAAGTCTAAAGCAGTAAGTAAATGAACTGAAGTGAATGTGGTCCATTTATTTAGAGTTGCTGAAGTGTAAGATTAAGCAGAAGTAAAAACAGATTTTCTGATTCTTGGCCTTGTGATTTAATGACAAGATGTTGTTTCTTTGAAGTACGTAGGGATTTATTTATATTTATGTCTGCACATCTGCTTCTGTGTACCATAGAAACAAAGGTATATTCCAAATTCAACCACATCTAGAATGTGTACCTGTGCTTCTGTGTTGAGGTCATCCTGGGTCTGAAAAATGTTTATGAGATGCCCAAATCACTGTGGCTTTTTTTAAAAAGCTCTACATCCATTCCCATACATGAAATGGATGTATTTTACAAAGAATATAGCCCAGTCTGTTACTGTGCTGTCCTGTTCAAAGGAACTTGTAGGGCTGTGACTGGCTGCTATATATCTTTGAGTCTCCTTGAGTACTGTCTTTAGTATCTTCTTGCTACTTTTTGTATGTGCGTGTGTGTGAACTTCTCTAAAAAAACACCAACCAAAACCATGCTGGTTAGGTAATGCTGTTGTAAATTACCTTAGCTTAGGGCCCAAGAAGCAACACATAATGTCCTCTTCCATACTACCCTCTTTCTCACTTCAAGATCCTTCTCCCCGCAAAAGCCTCTAATGAAGTAAGTACACAGAGTCAGTCAAAGTGCTGGGCCAAGACTCAAATGATGTAAAGGTTTTTTCATAGCTCTGCAACAAACTTCCTTCTGGCAGTGTCTTGGTCTTTTTCAGTACTTATTGGTAAAATGTGATTCATACTACTTCTGTTTTTCTTACCTTTTGACAGGCCTAACCAGACTTTAAACACTAGATATAGTCCATGTCTCACTATGTCTTGCTATGCTTATAACTGCATCTATCACCTGTGGTGAAGACATTGTCAATAATAAACACAGAAGCTAATGGTATTGCCATTGCAATAAAATGTCTCAGTCATGTTGGCGGAGGGATAGGTTCATGTCATAAGCAGGGTTGATGGTGAAGGAGGAAGAAGCAGGCAAGAGCTAGGGAAAGGCTCTACTGCCTGTAGATGGAAGTGAATTACATACTGAGAAGTTGTTTACATCTGAAGCTTTTTGTTACACTTTCATGATATGTTGTCATCAGCCCTCAAAAATACAGCCCAGACCTTTCTAGCTTTCAATGCTTTGAGCTTTTAGGACAGATGCTCTTGCAAATTAAAACCAGTTGAAGAGAAAAGCTTAGGTCTGCTCTTGGCAACAGGATTTCAGAAAGAACTCAAGCACTACTTCTAGCAAAAAGGGAACTATAGCCAAGACTTGCAACCGTGCTGTCATCAGTTTTTATATCCAGACAGTTTCTATGATGCTCATTGTTCCTTCCCATTCACCATAGGGGAGAATCCAATAATAATCAATATCTATTAGTGTTTGCAAGCATTTTAAGGTTTTTTGCATATTGAATGACTAGGAAAGAATGCTATTATTACAAAGAATAACACACATCACCGTAAAACTGCTCATGTTTCTCAGACTGCTTCTAGGAGTTCTGTGTTTAAAAAGAAAAAAAAAGATAGCACAACAGGATAGCACAATATGGGTCTGCAGTGACCTGTGATTTTTCCATCATTGTAACACTTTTACAAAATTATATGTCCATGAAAACTAGATCCAACAGATAAGTCATAAACATGGTGGTGTTCCCCTGAAGAACAACTACATTGGTCTTCAGCACAGGCTTTGTGTACTCCTGCCTCCTTCCTGTCCTTTCCCTTTTCTGTTGTGCTTGTGATCTCAGTATGAAACGATCCTCTACCATGGCTCTATATCATATGGTTTTGAATAGAATTGTTTTCTTCAGAAGGTGAGGCAGCTACATTTTTGCTGAATATCTGTAGACTGCAGTAAAGACAGAAGACTATCTTCCCGCATGTTACAAATCAACCTAGTTCCACTTTCTTCAGCAATCACAATAATTTAAACAAGAGCAAGTGGCTTTTTCTCCTTAACTTTCTGTCATGAAAGCTACTGAGTAACCAAATACACTGCTGTCCTGAAGACTAAGCTCCTTATTTGGTTCTTGAAGTAAATCTAATGGTTTCAAGTAGGGGGAAATGTATCTTGTATATTGTAATGTCTTGGTCTTTCTTTTTCACCCATGACTGTAAACAGATAATTTTTGCTTCTAATTAAATCAAGATTTTACAAGCTATGCTAGGAAACTGTTGACAAGATCATCATAAATTATCAATTTCATTAATGAAAGGAGTGCAAATGTAGATTTTTGGGAACAGTAACAACCAGGAGGCTGTCCTGGTTCCAGCACACTGCTAACCGAAGTTTAGTGTCCAGTTTTTTTGCTTAGAAAAGCCATCTGTTCATGGAAACTCATCTGAGTCTGGGAAATGCCCTGTGAATGGGAGATGGTAAGAAATTGTGCCTCCTTGCAATATTTTGCCTCTAAGAAACACTCAAAATACAGGAGATTAAAACTGCAATTGTATTATTATTATTTTATTACAATAATAATGGTATATTTTTCATCTTATGTTAAGATGACTTATTGCAGATGGATGTGAGGTCCATCCAGTATTTATACACAGAGGATTCTACCTGCTGGAGTGTGAAGCATCTTTTGGAGATGTCTGTGCTGAGATTTCATTGGAAATTAGCTCCTTCCAAAGAGACTGTGGCATTGTTAAATTCAAGACACACAGGCTTTTTGTCAAAAAGCTAAGGAAGGGTTCCCGAGAGGATTTTAAAGAACTATTTTGAAGAAGAAAAAGGGGAGTGCTTCTTGACCAAGAAAATACAAGCTGTTCTAGTTAAAAAGGAGAGGTGGAAGATAGAAGTAGAAAAAAAGACTTATGGGATGTCAGGAGCAAAGATGAGGAGCTTAGGAGAAACTGAGGACAGGCAAAGGTCTGTCCCACAGTCAGGGAAGCTTCTACAGAGTGTGAACAGGCTAAAAAGCAGGGTCAAAATAAGGCACTTTAGAAAGAAAAGTAAGCTTGAATTTAGTATTGCTAGTTGCCAGTAGAAGACAAAGGCAGCTTAATGTGCAGGGCAGAAGTAAGGGAACTGAAGCAGTAGAATAAGGCTTCTTAAGGAAGTAAGAATCAAGAGTGGAAGAGTGCAATGAAAATGACAGCAAGACAGAGGAGCACAATTCAATGAGAGACTGAGGAGATGAAGGGTAGGAGGTAGGAGATGGTATCCATATTGTGGCAGATTCAGAGTAAGAGCGCTGGAGGGGTCTCTGGAACAAAATGGAAATAGAGAAGTTGGCCAACACAGCAGGATATATCTCGGGCATGGTTGGACATAAATGGGAAATGCTGGTGCACAAATTTGGGGAAAAAAATCCAAAATAATAGGTTTAGGAAGCAAACCTAATATGTTTGCCTCACATTTCATGAGGTTTATGCGTCTTAAGATTCTTGGAAATTTTCCATGTATTATCCTAATCATTTGCATAAAGGTATAGATATGCATAAAACAGAGGAGAATGTAGAGAGTGGAGGAAAAGACCAAGAATAAAATTCTCAAAAAGTTAAAACAGAGTGGGAGAGGGGAGGGTGAGGGTACAGAAGAGTAAAAATGAAAATACATAACATAGCACTGTTATTGAAATAGAGTTAGAAACCTTTAGAGTTGCACATCTTTTCCAGGTGTAATCATCTTCATATAGATGTGAGCTGGCAAGGTACAAAATTATTGTAAATGATTCTAAAATGTGATTATCTTGACAGACTGATTATATTTGATTGTGTTGATTATGGCTATTAAAATAATTTTTCTCTGATGAAAAAATATATCCTCATAGTTTAATTGCAAGTATCCAAAATGTAGATTTAACAAATTGTATATGCCTTCTGCTTAAAAGTTCTCTTTTAAATGGGGGGGGGAAGATGCAAAATGTGATTATTTGTTATAGGGTGCTTTGAAGGAACCCTTTTCTGGAGAACTTGTGTTCTTCGTTGCTCATCCCTGAAGTAGTGTAGGCTACATATCATTCAGAGGAAATATTCTGCTGTAATTCTGAATTAAATGCTTAGGTAGTTTTGGTGAGCCTTTTAAGTAGTTTTACCAGAAAAAAAGAAGTGTTGTGTTGTGGAATGTCTCATCTGAAAAGTGATTAAGGGAATAGTTCATCTCTCATGTGAGGAACGGCTGAGAGAGCTGGGACTGTTAGCCTGGAGAAGAGAAGACTTGGGAGGGGACCTTATTAATGTATATGAATACCTGACGGGAGGATGCAAAGAAGAGGGAACCAGGCTCTTTTCAGTGGCGTGCAGTGACAAGAGGCAATGGGCACACACTGAAACCCAGGAAAGGTTCCCTCTGTACATCAGGAAACACTTTTTTACTGACAGCACTGGGTCAGGTTGCTGATAGAGGTTGTGGAGTCTCCCACCTTGGAGATATTCAAAAGCCATCTGGACATGTTCCTGGGGAACTGGCTCTAGGTAGCCCTGCTTGAGCAGGGGGGTTGGACTAGATGACCTCCAGAGGTCCCTTCCAACCTCGACCACTCTGTGATTCTGTGATTTGTGTACTCTGGTCTCTCCCTTGCCACATAAGTTCTAGTGACAAGCTGTGAGCTGCATGGTTTGCCCCTGGGTGGGAGTTTGGTGGTTCCCAATCTGGGAAGCTTTGAATTCATTCTTTGACTGGCTCATTGTGTGCCAAGGGAAAATCTCTTATCTTCAAGTCTGGAGCATTGTTTTGCTAGGAACCATCCAAACACTCTATCTAGATGTAATCCCTGCCCTCAAAAAGTTTCAGTTAAAATAAAGAATTGAGGTGATGATTGGGAAGGAAAGAGAGAATGACCTGGAGATGGGTAAAAATCAAGATTCCTGCTAAGATTAGAGCTGAGATTTCCTTTAAAAAGATCAAAAGGTAATTTTGTATCACTTCTTTGCACTCAAATATCGACAGTTCTTCTTTGTGGCCTTTTTTCAAGCATTGCTACATATGCTATTGCACTGACAAATTTGGTGGCCCTCTGCGATGGGGTTCAAGCATTGGTGGATAAGGGAAGTGCGACTGACATAATCTACCTGGACTTATGCAAAGCATTTGATACTGTCCCAATCAACACTCTTGTCTCTAAGATGGAGAGACATGGATTTGATGGGTGGACCGCTTGATGGATAAGGAATTGGCTGGATGGTTGCACTCAGAGTTGCAGTCAATGGCTCAATGTCCGGATGGAGACCAGTGACGAGTGGTGTCCCTCAGGGGTCCATATTGGGACCAGTTTTATTTAACATGTTTGTTGGGGACATGGACAGTGGGACTGAGTGCACCCTGAGCAAGTTTCTGGATGATGCCAAGCTGAGTGGTGCAGTTGACACACCTGAGGGAAGGGATGCCATCCAGAGGGACCTTGACAGGCTGGAGAAGTGGACCCATGTGAACCTCATGAAGTTCAACAAGGCCAAGTGCAAGGTCCTGCACCTGGGTCAGGGCAGTCCCAAACGTAGATACAAGCTGGGTGATGAGTGGATTGAGAGCAGCCCTGAGGAGAAGGACTTGGGGGTGTTGGTGCATGAAAAACTGAATATGAGCCAGCAATGTGCGCTCGCAGCCCAGAAAGTCAACCATATCCGGGGCTGCATCAAAAGAAGTGTGGCCAGCAGGTCGAGGGAGGTGATTCTGCCCCTCAACTCTGCTCTTGTGAGACCCCACCTGGAGTACTGTGTTCAGCTCTGGAGCCTACAGCACAAGAAAGGCATGGACCTGCTCGAGCAGGTACAGAGGAGGGCCACAAAAATGCTCAGGGGGCTGGAGCACCTCTCCTATGAGGACAGACTGAGAGAGTTGGAGTTGTTACCCTAGAGAAGAGAAGGCTCTGGGGAGACCTTATTGCAGCCTTCCAGTACTTAAAGGGTGCCTAGAAGAAAGATGGGGAGGGACTCTTTATCAGGGAGTCTAGTGATAGGATGAGGGGTAATGGTTTTAAACTGAAAGAGGGTAGATTTGGATTAGATATTAGGAAGAAATTCTTCACTATGAGGGTGGTGAGGCACTGGAACAGGTTGCCCAGAGAAGTTGTGGATGCCCCCTCCCTGGAAGTGTTCAAGGCCAGGTTGGATGGGGCTTTGAGCAACCTGATCCTAGTGGGAGGTGTCCCTGCCCATGGCAGGGGCTTTGGAACTACATGATCTTTAAGGTCCCTTCCAACCCAAACCATTCTATGATTCTGACTCCTGAAGTGCAAGTTTGGTCAGAGAGACCAAATTAAATCCTTATTATGAAGCATTCAGTATAATTAAGTGTACATTTTTTAAACAAAAATAAAATATTAATTGTAAAACTTAATGCACATGGGTAATTATCAGCTAAGGAGCCATTAATTAGCATCCTGTACCAGGTCTGGAGCTTTGCCATGCCTGGGACTATGTTTATAAAAGCACTGCACTTATTTATTTTTTTAATGTAAAAACATGTAGGCCTCTGGTGATATCCAGAATCAAAATCCTTAAATCAGTCCTAACTATATGGTACAGCAGTTATTTCTCCCAGAAAATATACACAGTAGAGTTCAGTTGTCATTCACAGAAGAAAATTTCACACAAATCACTGCAATTTTCTTGTATGAACCAAGAGCTTGAATTTTATGAAGGTAATCCTTGATGGAAGCTACTATCTTCTAACTTTTTCTCCCAGGCTTATTATTTTCTACCAGTGAATGTGCATTTTTTATTTAACAGCTTCTCTTTTTAGGCAAGGCTGTGTGTGATTGTATCCAAGATTAAAGAAATGTCTGAGGTTTGTCATGGGACTGGGATTTGTGTTGCATATGCCTTGAGCTCTTTGACTGCAAGCAAATGAATTTTTTTCAAAGAGTTTGAAAATCAGAGCTATTTTGCAGTAGTATCCAATGCATTCATTCAGGCTGCACTGTGGATCTGTCATTTCAAAAGGCTGGTTGCCTTCTAAACTACTTGTATAAAATTAAAGATTCTTTCATTATATGTAGGTGTGCCTTAATGCTGGAAATCATGTTGGCAGTTCATTCAGTGGTGCTTTCTACTAAAATTGGTACCCTATATGTTGCCATATGTACCCTATATGGCCCCCTTTAGAAGAGTAATGGAGATAAAGGTCTCACTCAAATTTCATAGTGGATGAAATGTTGGGAAAGGGAGAGGGAAGAGAAAGAAGTCTCAGCTGAGTGTCTAAAATGTAGTACCAAGCCTCAAGAAGCTAGTAACATTTCCAGCTGTGTTGACTCTGACCAGTTATTGGAGTCAGTGTTTGTGCCTAGTACCTGTGCAAGACACCCCTGTTATAGATGGTCTGACTTTGTCCCTTGGCTTTGAAAGTCTTTTTCTTTTGATGGGAGGAGCTAAAAGGAGAAAAATTAGAAAAGAAAGTGAAAAAGACAAGGCAGGGAAAATTATGACTTAAAAGAAATGAAAGTTGGGACAGGTATTTCTTTGGGAAGAAAAATAAATGGCCTATGGACTAAAGAATGAAAATGTCATGTAGTATCTAATCTACAAAAATACTCTACAATGTTGACAGGAGGTGGGAGAGAGCAGACAGAATTCCTGAGTGTTTCTGTAATTCTTTGTCATTCATGAATGTTTCCCCCTGTGATTTTGAAAGTCTAGAGTATTGTGTGTGTGTATCCAGTTTTAAAATGTTAAATATGCCCAAGTGACTTAGGAGTCTAACAGCGATTTCAAGAAGACTTAGGCTATATTTCTCTGAATGTCTGTGGGATTAGAGGTCTGTCACTTTTTGATAATTGGACTTTGACTCTTCCTTTATTTCAGTGCTTCTAGAAAACATTCTAAATCTTTACAGAACTACTTACTTTTCTATTTACCAAATTGCCATAATTTCCCCACAGATTTATTTAAGAAAATGAAATAAGGGTTTTCTCCAAATATGGTTGGAATTTTCTATGGTTGGAAATGACTAGATTATGTAGAAGTTATGTTTTATTTGGATGAATCTGTTTTCATTCAGAAATGATCCTGCCAGCAGGCACTGAGTGGATTTCTATCCCCTCAGTTACTGCTTTGGCAATTAGCTCTATTTAGACTTCTGGAGTGTGAGAGCATAATTAAGAAGTACCTCAGTGATTTCTTTAACTATTTCTTTCCCTTTCCTGCATAGAACTCTAATTCTTATTAAGTGATACATCCAGCTTGATGAACTCCTTTGAGCCATAACTTAGTACATGTACATTTAGAGGATTATCTAACCCCATAAACTATCTAGATCTGTATTTTCTTGGAGGCTTATGTTCCACTTTTTCCTTTTATGTGAGTTTTGATGTGTTGTATTTGGTGCATGTAATGGCGCTTTCAAGGCCATAGGCCAATGCATTTTCATTTAACTTCGTAACCAAAATATGCTTTTGAAGAAGGTCTGTTTGACTTCAAGACAAAATGTATGACAAGTTTCACTTTTTTCTTAAGCTGCTGAATGAGCAGAGGGCTGGAGGTTCTATAGTTACCCATCAACGTTTTCCAGTTGTTGCTGTCTAGAGAGCTGCTTGCATAACCATGTTTGTTAGGAAGTGCTGATGATCCATGACTCTACCTGGAATCAGTGGGTCAAAAAATGGTGGCAGCTCTGCTACTCAAACTCAGGAACCTTAAATATATGTCCATTTGAAGATGTTGTTATAGTGTTTCATTTACAGTATTGTTTGGTTAGCTGTTAAACTATGTGAGGTGAGAGGGTGAAGGGCACCGCAAATACCTGTTTAGATCCATGTTAGTTTGCATAGTGTCAGTTTACTGAGGACAATTAATATAATAGTCTCATTTTGAAGGTGCTCTCAGCAAGGGTGTTGCAGGCTACAAGAGAAATTGTCCAAGCTTCTAAACAATTAGGACTTTCATGGGCAGCTAACTCCCTCCCACAAATTCAGCAGACCTAAAGATGAATACTAATTAGAAGAAAGTATATGCCAGACACTCAGCTGGTGGAAAAGGAAATCATTCTCTTCCTGCAGTGCTGCCAGGTTCACTTACATCAGATGAGACTCTGACCAAATGTCCCGGAAGACAGTGCAATGCGTATAGAAGATTAGTATAGGAGAGCCTAAACCTTGGGACCATAAGTAAATACTAAATCTGGCAGGAAAGCTGCCTTCAGAACTTCATCAGAAATGGCTTTATCACCGTAATTATATATCTGAACCATCCAGGACACATGACCATGTGCAATAAATTACTGTAATCAGTGGTAGTAGGCAAGGGAGAAGTAATTAGTGGTGCTGAGTATATGGTTAAATAGCTCTTTCTTTTCTTCTCTACCTATTGGTTCAAGTTAATATTATATGTGTATCTTCTAAGATCAAATTACCTGAACTAATAGGTAACATCTCCCGATGAGCATTCATGAGCAGACTGTTGTTCTAAGGCAGACCTGAGACTGTCAAATGTTTGCTAATAGAAAAGTTAATTTTGGAATGAAGTGTAGGTGTTTGTAACATCTGTGCATTCCCCTGACTAATGCCTTGTCAGCTGATTCTCTGTAGACTTTGCCAATCATATTTGTACCCTAAAGAACCAGCTGAGCAGGCATACCCCAGCAGAAAACAGAACTATTTTGCAATTTCTCTTTCATAGTATTGAGGTATCTTTAGGAGGAAATCACTGTGTGTGTCATCCTCCTTACACTGGAATTCTGTGCCATCAACAGAGTGAAGGAAGGCTGTTGCTTCAGTCAGGCAGATCTTAATCCTATAGCAGTTTTGCCTGAGAGAAGTTCCCTTTGATTCGAGGATTCAGTCTGAAACACTGTGTCTTACTAAACCATTTTAAATACTACAAACTACCCCTTTGCAGTGTAGAGAAGATTAAGCTCTATGGCTTGTTACCAGCTGTGGGGAACCTTGTATCTGTAGATTATGCTGGTCCTCTTTCTGTACTGAGATTTGTGAGCTTGAGTTCAGAAGTCCATTTGGAAATAGTTGACATACAATATGAAGGACAATTACAGGCAACTGACACTTAAAGTGTAGATCAGTATTATTTCCCTGGGTTTCTGATTATAAAGTGGTTATTTCCATACCTTTCACTAGGTATTTTGTGTGAGGGATGGAATGAAAGATGGTCAGCTCTGGGCATTGCCGTGTGGACTCTAATTCTTTGGGTTTATGTATTCTACCATTTGTTTCTGCAGTTAAACAGCATTGTCATTTAACTTTTGCACCTTTGAACAGTGAAATCTACTTCCTTTCTAGTAGGTTCCCTTCCAGTAGATCAGTCAATAATTTAATGGAAAATTTTGCTGCATTTCAGTGGACAAATCAGTACTGCATGGGCTCTATAAACAGCAGTCTGATGCATTCTGATGTTTCTGTTTCTGATGCATTCCTTCTGGGCTTTGTGTGTATGACTTATTGACACCCACAAGGCCACTTCTTCTCTGCAGCACATACTGTTAGTCCTGGAGACAGAAGTGGTTTGGGCCGTACAGTACTTTGGTGGGATGGCGTTAGGAAATGGCTTTAAATCAAGGAGTTAAAGCTTCCTTCTTATTTTTCTCCCTTTCGTTTTCGAGTCTCTCCTCCAGTGCGCTCAGACATTTGGAGATGTATCAGTGCCTGAGGGTCTATGTCATCTGCTAAGGAGTGCTCACTTCTGCACCCATTTTAGGGAGGGACAAGGTGTTCTGCCATCTGTGGGGCTGTGGGAGAGCTCCCCTCTCCTCTGCTGTGTGCGCTGTGACACCCTTGCCAGGAGTTAGTAGTGGGGAGCTATTTACTCCTTGCCTACTTGCAGAAACTGCAGTCACTGCTGAATTATGAGTTGAATGGTTCCCAGGGAAGAAATTTTCAGTCCCAGCTGGGACCTTACTGTCTAATGGTGAAACTTGGTGTCTGTCTTAAGACTATTAAGTTTGTTAATAGCCAGCTTTTCTATTAAATCACTGCTTTACATTGCCTGAATTCTATAGTACTGGAAGTATCACACTCTTGAGCACCTTTACAATTGCAAGGTAATTGTGCTGTCCAAACAGTGCATGTGTTTGGTTATATGACCTGCCCTAGAAGGCATATGTTTTTGTTCTAGCTCTCCATGGTCACTGAATGACTGGTCTCATAAATAAACTGATCTATAGATATCATGATCATATATTTCTTCCAGTGCCGTTTTAAGGGAAAACTGTGGTGGCTAAAGTAAAAAATTCTTAAGAAATTTTTTTTTACAGTCATCTGTTTTATACACATTTTTATGAATAGTAAATCTAGTATAGATTCAGGTTTGGTGAGTTTACTCAGAAGACTCTGTACAATTAAGCATTGGTAAAGGATTAGAAGGAAAGCCTGGCCTGAGCTCTTTGAGGAGTTGCAGGCTTTGATTCATGTGCTTTCCACTGAAAATAACGCAAAGTGATTACGTTCCTTGCAGTGCTTTGAAAATCTTGCCTTGAATTCTGCCCCAGAGTGATATAAAAGCTTTCAGACAGCAGAGAACCTGAATTTGCTATCCATATGCCACTGAATTATTGAAGAGCGTGGAAAATTGTTTGCCTGGGTATAGTGGCAATCCACAGTCAATAGGGAGTTTCGAAACCGATGATAAGACTTCGAAAGAAGGCTTTGATGTAGAAAAATCTGTTTCTTTGCTTTTGTTACAGTTGGTGTTGAAAGCACTTCACACACACACACTCATATTTTCAGACAATGCAGAAATAACACAAGCCTATTTGGGGGTAAATTGGGCCTGTTAAAAGTTGCTGGTGTTGCAGAAGGGGTGACTTGGGGGGTCCGTTTAATTCCTCACTGGTCTGATCTGACGGGTCATCTTTGTTCCACTCCACTTTTTGTCTTTTGTCTGTCAGTTTACAAATCTAACAACTGCTGGTAATGACCACCTCTAGCTGGTATTTGTGCAGAGTCTGTTGTAAAGGGTTGCCAACCTTGTTTTTGGGCCCTGTAGACATTTCTATGCCAAAAATAATAGTCTTGACATTTTTCTTGTTCTGGGTAGCTGCATTTCTGCACTGAGAAAAGTAAGACTCCAATTGTCTTTTTTTAATGAGCTTTGCTTCATGACTGCTGATAATGGTATCCTGCGTGTTGAGTGTTTTATATTATGAAGAGTACACTAAACTGTAGAACTCATCTCTGCACAAAGGTGCCTATTTTAGAGTGACTCCTTTCTAAAAAGTGGCTTTAATGTACAAGTCATTTATCAGGCAGGTCTGTTAGATTTGTAGACCCCAATGCTTCTGCAAAGGGCATGCGGAGAGGACTGTATTTAGACTTCCTTGGTGGGATTCCATCCAAATCTTAATTAAATTATGAATTACACTAAAACTTTGAAATATTCACTGTGAAATAAAAATAAGAATGCAGTGAGAATATATCTTTTTCTTCGCCCAATCTTCAGAACTTCTGAAGAAAGGCAGCAACATTTTTTAAAATGTTTGCACTTGCAAATATTGTGTAGAATGAACGCTGGGATTTTCATGCTATCATGCCATTAAATGAAATAATACAGCAGTAATTCATGATGTACCCTTGTGTTTTGATTTGGATTGGTTAGGCCATAGGTTTATACAATCTCTTTTCCAAATAGGTTTATACAGTCTTGTGGTCCTGAGAGGATAAAAGAAAGTTTCTGAGTGGAAGAGAGACTGATACCAGTGCCCTTTTAAGACACTGAACAGAGTGAACCCCAAAAAGTTGAGAATCTGCTGAGGAAAGGCTGTTTTCAGGGAAATAGAGGCCTCTGCAGTGTACTTAATCATTAGAACTCTTATTTTTTCCTTAACTAAGATACGAGAAATTTACCTTTTACATAACGTGAATGTTCCCAGATGTAGGAACTTCTGGCTTTCATATGGCTTTGCTATGGCTTTTTTTATACAGCTTTGCTTTTGCTGTAGGGATTATTTTATCCAGATTTCAAACTAGCATGGCAGCAAAGTGGGGCTGTGTTTACTTTGTGTTAAATATCCTTATTTAAATGGTAGTGAAAGAGTCTGAAAGCTTTTTAAAAATCCACACATTTAGTAGTTCTAGCAATACAATATTTAAAGCAAAACCAGACATTACTGCAGAGTGATGAATTCTGAAAATGCAAGTCTTAGATTTGTAAGCCTAAAGTTAAGAAATAGAGTGAAACTTTGATTTCCTTCTCCCCATCCAAAGCTCTTGAATCCAGCAGTTCCCGCAGAAGCCTCTTAAAAATGTTTCCACTCATTCACTGGGTGCTGAACACTTCAGAAAATCAGGTCAGTTCCTTAGGTTTCCAAATACAGATTTAGGATCCTAAATATAAGCATGTTATTCAAAAAGAAATTGGCTTCTCTTTATATAGATTGTGAAGCTACAATCAGACCCACTTGACTTATTCTATTTCCAGCTCTTATGGAGGTCAACAATTGTATTTAGTTCCTGCTTTACGCATAAAATTGTCCTTCCTTGCAGGTGAGTAGGTGTGATTCTCTAACTCCCTCTGGTTACTTGCCTTTCCTTATTAATATAACAGGCTATTTTTCTTCACTCCCAGCAATCTGGGAAGAGTACTCGAATTTCCTCAGCTCTGCTTACGTGCAGAAAGCGGTACCTTCCTTCCAGATCAAACCTTATCAATGTCCTTTCTCCAGGTTTATTCTTTCAGGGATGCCCTAAGAGGGAGTATGCGTTTCTTACCCTTCCATTCAAGTTACCTTAACTAAACCCAAAGTTTAACAGCAGGGTTGGCAGCCCCTTTCCACCACTCCAAAAGCAGCTCTCTGCTTTGTCTCTATCCCAGCTCCAACCCCAGGCATCCACTTGGGCTGATGCTGAGCCCAGGAACCCCAGAGATGGTCTGGAGGAAAAACTTATCCAGAGACAATGTTTTTGGCATCCTACCTGCTCTGTGGTCAGCCCCTTTCCAGCCCCACTCCTACTGCAGCCCTTGGCTTTGTCTCTCTGATTCATACCTGAGAGGAAAATTGCAGTTCCCATAAAGTGTGATATACCTCCAGAAGTTTATTTTAATTCTTGAAGTAACTCTATTTACTCTTGGGTGAGGTCCCAGGGAGAGCTTTGTCCTAAATAGACAAAGTGATTGTGAATAGCACAATAGGCTCTGGAAGAACACGCAGAGAATATGTAGTTAATAGTATACTTAATCTCTAGCCCTTACTATTAAAGCAGTGTTTTCTCCTGAATTGCTTCCACATCATTGAATTTTTCTTTTACGTAGGAGGGCTAAAACAGAGACTAATAAGAACGCCTGTCTTTTCTGTACCGCCTTTTATCCTAAAGCCTCTATCTGCAAGAATTCTTTTGCCATAAATCAGAGCATCTCTAAACCTACTCTGGTTTATCTCAGCTGAGAATCCTACCCTAATAAGTATAAAAACCATATACAACATGTGTATAAAATACATACACAAATGAGTTTTCTCACTTCTGGAATCAAATGGAGTGAACATGGTATACATTTAGCCACTGTAATTAAGGACTGAAAATTGTTAAGTATGCTCCACATATGAACAAACCTGCTGGAAGAGCTGAACTGAGCATGGTATGGTTACCGTGACCCTATAGGAATCTGGCATGAGTGCAGACACTACATTCTGAACCTTTGAAAGTACACACGTCAAATAGCTGGGTGCTAATGGCCATCTGGGAATTCACTTGGCAAAAAGGAGTAATGTGCTGGCACAGAGCTATTGGAGCTGTTTACTGCACTAGCTGTCCCACTGCTTTTCTGTGTAGAGGAGGGTGAGGGTGCATGCAATGATAATCCTCTGTCGCTATAGGCAGCAAGTTGTAGATCTCATTTCATGCTGCAGAAGCTTCTCCTGAGAGTGAACAGCCCTCAAAATCAGAGGCACACAAAATCAGAGGCACACAGTCCCCTGTGACTGCAGGAGGGCCAATACAGCTGCACTGAGAAAGCTACCATGAGGTCTTTATCAATGGCAAATGACTGTTTTCTCCCTCAGTGGCTCCAAAATGGAGCACCTTGTAGAGAGGCAAGCTCCAAACTGAATGAACTGGAGCTCAAGGCTGGGTGTGAAGTTGATTCTCTGGAAGACGGAGTGCACTGGCAAAGCAATGCAGTGAAATCTATCGCTGTGCCAAACTTCCGATAATTAAAATTTCATTGTAATGTACCACTGATTCCATCTCTTAATCTTCCAAATAGGAAGTGTCTCCAAAAAAATTTAATTTCTCTCCTTGCTGTCTGTTGCATAAGTGGGTCTGGAAGATTTAAAACAAAATTAATCATTTTCAAATTGTTGAACCCACTGAGTGCAAGTCAGCAGCTTCCCTTTAACTGTTTTATAGAGACATATGCCTCTTGGGATCACTTAGCAAGGAAATACTTTTTTTTTTTTTTTTTTTAAAGTTTGCTCAAGGCCAATTTATCCCAAGCATTGAATCTATCCAGCTGTAACTGCAAAAAGAACTTATTTCCTGACTGCCAAGTTACAGTACTTCAGCCAATGCGTGTAGAGAAGAGGGGATCAGTATTTACCAAAAATGAGGGGTCCATTTCTTCAATTATGCTTGCATGCCTATTTTTGTTGTTTTCATAAGACAACTTCTGGCTTTCCATTAGTGAGAGGAGAAGAACAACTGGAATTAATGAGTCAGATCCTTAATCACTACAAATTGCCATAGCTTCCTAGTTTTTCTCTTTGAATTTTCAGCTGGTTGTGCTGTATCAACCTCAGCCCTAGATATCTTAACCGTCAGGCATGGAAGTGGTTTGTGAAGCTTTAAGCTTGTATCTCAATCCCTATTTGCTCCACTCCAGCAATGGCAAGGGAGGCTTGATTTCTAAGGGGAATGTTGATGTTTCATTTCAGTCAGTTTAAAAACAAAGCTGGTTTCTTGAAGCGGGGGAATCTGCAACATAAAGGTGAAATTACAATATTTGTCATGCCTTTCTTGAAAAGAGAATGCATTTGTCTGTTGACTCATGCTATTCCTACTAATGGAGGAATAAAAATAGTATTTTTGGTAGGGAGAATATGTATTAGGAGCCTTAGAAGTAGGGATTTGCTGTTGCTTTGGACTGTCAGTTGAGAGTTAGCTGACTATTTCTTTTAATTTCCTGCTCCAAAGTCCTACCCTGAGGTAGCGTATGGGATAGGGGAAGAAATGTTTGGCTGCCTACATATGAGCCCTGGAGGCAACCCTGGGAAGTGGAAGGCAGAGCTCAACAGGGACCCTTGCTTCATGCACCCCTGTGCACAAAGTGTAGCTGGTAGGATCTCTATAGTGGCAGCAGCGGAGGGTTTGTGTCTGTCCTTCCAGACTAGGTGGCAACACTCAGGAATTTTCCACTGAAATAGATTTCAGTTAATTAAATTTGCGTGTTCTGGAAAATCTGATTTTTATTCCCCTTCATATTACTCCAGAAAATTTCAATTCCATTGAAATATTTTAATCTTCTCTCAGAGAAACAGCAATTGAAGTATAGCACTTCTGATCTGTTCAAAATGAATTAGACTTTATATGGTAGAAGTTCAGCGTTTGGTGGGAATTGTACTGGTACTTCCTTTGAGTCTTGCTTTTACAGTCTACTTAGAGAGCTCACATTGTCCCCCGTGATACACAACCGTCCCTCTTTAACCAAGCTGTTCCACGAGTTGATGTAATCCATATTAGTGTGCACGCTCGCTCTCTCTTGGTTTGAGGCAGAGAAAAATTGCTGTGTTCCAGCTTTACCAGGCCCCTCCTCTTTGGATTCTGTGAGAGAAGGACATGCCTCAAATCTTCCCCATGTTTCTTGGTGTATACCTTAATTTAGACCTTAAGCATCAGACTAATGAATACATCTACTTGTCTTCCTCTCTCAGGGCAAGAGTAGAAATGACCCAAGAATGCCTTTTTGGTTGTGGGTTGCTTTATGTTGCATTGCCTTCGTTTTTACCAGCGTTTGCTGTAGCACCCCTGGAGAGCAGATGGAGAACTGAACGCTGATGAAAAGGAGGAAGCAAAGAGGAGCACTGAGAGCAGGAACGTTTTGCTGCCAGAGGTATTTCCTTCCTCTGGCTTTTTATTCAGCGCTGTATAATCATGCCCTTTGTACTGGCACGGGTGGTGGTGGCAGCAGATGGACTGGTCATGGCAGCACACAAACTACAGCTGTTGGTATGTGCCAAGTGGGTTTGCTGTCATGCGTTATGATGCAGCCAACGACCAGCCTGCAAATAGTTGGAGGTTGAGATTCTGCACAGCTGTTCTGAAGAAAAGATAGCATTGAAAACTTTAGAGAAGTGGGTAATTAGTGAGCAAGTTTTATTAAAAAGATCTGTAGGATTATTTCTGTAGTATTTTAATGTTACTTTCAATTTGCAGTTACCCATTATTTACAGTTTTTTCCATTTTTTTTCTCTTTGCTGTGTTTGGCTCTGTTTGTGTTCCCAGCTTGAGCCACAAAGTGGGTATTGCACGAGGCATTGAGAATGAATTTGACCCACTCAGCTGGCATCAAGAAAATTCAGTTAAAACCCAGTGTTAAACTTAACAGCATGCAGTATATCCCACAGCTTCCCAGTAAAAGGTGCCTCCTAAAATCCTGAGAAATAGCTGCATTTTATTGGGTTAGAAGCTCCATTAATGTCCCCCAAATCCAGCAGTTTCAGCATTCTTATGGTGCTAACAATAGAGGAGCTGAGCTGCGGAAGTGTCGCTGTAAATTCAGAACTTAAACCATTTCGCAGGAATAGAGAATGTATCTATTTCCCCTATAAATGTCTGCCTTTTTTCCCTTGGATAAGTGTATAACCTCTCTCCACCTTACTGTTCTTTCTTCAACCTTGATGCTTTTGCCCCTGTCCTTGTTTTGTTACATGGTGAACTTTTGCAGCTCATATGGATCAAGATGGGCCCCCCCCCCTCTGCCTGATAAAGCTGCTTCTTGATTGTAACCCCAGGGTTTTAGTCAATGACAAATCTTGACAGCACATAGAGTGTTGGGGGGGGGGGGAGGTATAAAGATCTTGTAAATATGGTAAAAATTCCACTCCAGAATGAAAAGAGCTTTTTTTTGAACTTTTAGGCCAAAGATTTGTAATTCCTATGAGGGATATCTCATTACTGGAGAAAATGAGAATTGGGGATATTCTTCCCCAGACCTTAAAGGTAAAAATTGCAGCATGACTTAGCAGTGTTCTGGTCTGGAGAGCAGAATAAGAATAGCTCTCAGACATTTTTCCTATCCCAAAGGAAGATTAAAACCAAATGTTGTTGACAAACCAGTGATTTTTACCAGCTCTCCTGTTCCAAAGACAGGTTCTTCCTCTAATCTCAACTCTGCCATTGAGCTTAAACCAAGTTGTATACTCCCTTTAGTAAAATTGGTGTAATACCTCTTATTAGTCTCACAGGCTCTAATAACTTATTTAAATGTTTGAAAACAATTTAAGAATTTCAGCTGAATAATTTTACATAAATTGAGTTTTATCAAAAATTGTGTTCATACAACCAATACTTCTCTCTCTCTCTCCCCCCCATTCCCCCTCTCTTTTTATAGCACTAGCATTTTTAAAGGACAGGAAAGTCACAGTGAAAGTATCTAAATGAAAAGAATCACTTAAATAAGGCCCAGATAAAGAAATTAACAAAAAAATTGAGTTGTGTGCCCTGATCTTTCTTCCCCTCAGTTTGTGTTTCTAACCCAAGTTAGCCTCTCCCCTGTCAACTCCATTCAGATCTGTTTGAAAGCTACATTGTGTTCTCCTCTGTAGTGTTTGATCTATGGATTCCTTTTGCATGTTAAAACTGCTCCTAATTTCAGCTTCAAGTTTATGATGTTATTAGTGATAAATGCTCTGTGCAGGGTACATCTGTAAGGATTGTCTTTCAAAGGATCTTTTCACTTGTATCAGAAACTGTCTTTGACATCTTTTTTTTTTTTTTGGTAAAGAATTGTTTCCAGTTGGAGAATGGCTCTGAATGTTAGATGAAAGGAGGAGCTTCTTGAAGGACAAAGCAAACCACTTTTCCCCTTCACATTAGTTAAGGATCAATCATCAAAACTCTTCTCCATTACAAATCTGCGTCATAAGAAAGCGAATTAGGATAGTAATAGTAATTGTATTAGATTCTTTGAAGTGATGATATTCCATAGCAACTTCACAACCAGTCTAGTCGCAGTAGCATTGATCTGTCAGAAATGACTAGCTCTAATTCAACAGGGATCTCCACTCAGAGAGGAGAAATGATGTTAAGAACAGCACAAAACATACCCAACTTTCTTATGCTGATATATTTTCTCAGTGCAGGGCACTGAGGAAGCAATTGTCTTTTAAGATCAATGGTATTTGTGGAGGAAAAAGTAGCTATTGATCATTTGATCATGTTAATTTGAAGCTCATTTATTACCATACAAATGGGGGGAAAATGTTCTCTATGCTAGAATGCTATTCTTTGCAAACAGTCCTGAGTCTGGGCAGCTGCATCTCCCTGAGCAGAGCTGGGAAAGAAACTGATCCTTAGATGCTCATGTTTTCCACAAAGTCATACTCTGCCCATGTTCCCCCACTGTATCCTAGTTGTCTAAATGAAAAAAAAAAAAACAAACCAACCCCAAAACCTTCAATTTCCAAAAGGCTGAAGCTGTGTACGTTGTTAAGATGGAGTGCATCTCCAGAATAGCAAACTATCAAGCCAAAGCTACCTTTTAACTACATATACCTGCAGAAGAGCTACCTGCTGCTTTCTTTGACCATCAATTACAAATCTTTATGGCAGCTTATTTGTACTGTCCTTCTCGCTATGTTTGTATGTGGGGCAATACCGACACTCATCCTTGTCCTCATATGTGAATGTCAAGATGAGGAAAGCAGGGAGGAACTTCTCTATTGCTCATGTGTCTATGCCAACATATTGGACTGGTCCTTGATTTTCTGATTTTAATGAGACTGGAACTCAGCCCAGACTCAGTCACTGCAGTGAATTCAGATTATTTTCCTTTCCTGCACATATTTTATTTTCTGTAACCCAGGAAAGTAGTTTAGATTGCATCCAGTCATGCAACAGAATAATTTTATTGATGTGAAAACTTTCTCAGTTAGAGATAGGTGTGGAGACACCAAGTCTGATCTGTCATTCTTTCCATTTAGATCTTTAAGAAAGGAGATTTGGATATTGTGACCCATGCCTGCCTTTCATATGGGTCCTAAGCTCAGCCTTCATATCTGAATGCTGCTGAATTTCAGCAGTTCAAAACTGGAACTGAGCTTTCTGACAGAAACTCTTCTCCAGCAATACCCTCCTGCAGAAGCATAACAGATCTTCAGCTGTTCCTAAGAGCAGTGGACAGTATATTGTCTTAGCATAAAACAAAACAGTTCCTATCAGCTTTAGGATCCTTAAAGAACAACTAACAATAACAGTGCAGAACACTTTTTCTCTCTCAGTGACTATGTGAACTTCCGCTATTATATCTCAGGCTCCTGCTGTTTTCCATTCAGGTTGCATCCCGTGAGCAGCATTTGGATCACAGAGCAAAAACAAGTAATGACCTGACAACAGTGGCTTCATACCAAATAGAAACACCAGGGCATAAACCAAGAGCCTTGTATTAGCTCATGCAATGATGAACTTCAGTGAGCTAGTACAATGTAGGAGAGTGAGGAGGAAAAGCTATTTTCTTCCTAATTATAAAGAAATACATTGCAAACACTGAAAGCGTAAGGCCAGATCAAGAAACTACAAAACATTTCTTGAATAATGGTTTTGTTTGATTACATTGGCAAGGTTTTGAAATCAAATTTCAAGTCACTTTGTTGTTTCTGGTTTTACCAAGGTATTCTTAGCTGTACTGGAGCTTGTAATGAGCAGCTATTAGATAACGCTGTGCTTGTACTGAGACCTTTCTCCCAGAGGGATAACCAACTGTTTCTCACCATGAAAAGTAAAAAAAAAAAGCTGAGGATTCTAGTCAGGGTGGTGTGGGGTGGGGTGGTGGTTTTGTTTTGGGGTTTTTTGGGGGTTGGGGATTTTTCATTGGGTTTTTTGGCTTGTTTTTTTTGAGCATTCACTGTGTCATGTTTTCCACCAGCAGATCTTTTTCAGATATTTTCAGCAAACAAAAAGGTGCAGAGTTCTTCCAGAAAATAACTGTCATTAATGCACGTGCACACATCAAGCAGAGCTCTCATGATGCTTGGTTTAAAGACTGTCCTTGATTTCAGCAAGCTTCATATCAGTTCCTGAATGCAGTTAAATCACACCAACTACTCTGTGAAATCACAAGCCCAGTAATCTTGCTTCTGCTTTTCTTTTTTCTTTTTTTCTTAAAATCACACAGGGTTTTCACTGTTTTTATCTGTGTGTGGGGCAGAGCACACCTTTCTTATGGTGGTGTTGCTCGTAGCACTGTGTAGCTGCTACCTTCCTCCACTCAGCTGTGGATGCCACAGAAGTGTGCTGGTAAAATCTTGAAGTCCAGGTTAGTTTCATCCCTGTTTCAATGGACCTTGCCATTGCTTAAATTCATAGAAAACTTCTAATATTTAAAGTGCTTAACAGCCTTAGCTGCTCTAATAATGGGGAAGTTATGGGGATTAGTTATCCCTGTTTTGTAGCAAGGAAATCAAAGGACAGAAATGAAAGTGTCCTGTATTTCTGATTTGGATCACTTCTAAGTGATTTGCGTAAGAGAGCTGAGGCAGTCACAGTCAGGATTACAGCTGCTACCTACCTAACCAACAGCTCATGCAAAACAATGTTTACAAAAAGTTGTGGGGTTTTTGTGTGTTGGGGTTTTTTTTTGTTGTTGTTGGTTTTTTTAACTGTTACCAGTTATTCTTTTGTAAAAGCATGTAAGAGAGTACTTAATTAATCTTTGGACTTGGAATACAATCCCTGAATTCTTGGCTGAGCAGGACATCATATGCTTGTCCTGCTCATTCTGTTGAAATTAGAAGGAAGATGTCTATATACTCTCACAGCTGACAAGTAGCTGCCATTAAGATTAATGGAAGATTTGTGTTAATCTAGCTCCACTGATGTTTAACAATTTGAGACTTCTTACATTTTAACTTACTCAAGCCTTTTGCAAATCTCGTGACCTTATTAGTATACTTGTTGGTGTTGATTGGTCAGTTGTTATCCTAATTTCCACTAGCTAATTATTTTACACTCAGTAGCAACACAAACTATGTTAATTTGCTGATCTTGTGTTTTGTACTGAACTTGGAATAAATATATTTCTATTTTAAACTCTATTTAGAAACACCTTCTTTGGACCTAGTTTTCTCATTCTTACATAGAATTCTTTTGGCAGTAAATGGGAATTTCATGAGGAGACTGTTTATCAGATCTGGCTATTAGGTAACCTCGTTTCAGGGCTGCAGACAGACTTGCACAGTTAGGGGTTTTTTTATTTTAGGGACAAGGCAATGATATTTCTTCATCATCCTTTACCTGGGGTATTTGATAGGCTGAAATTCTCAGTAGTGCCAGTGTCAATTTTCCTTTTGCAAAGGACAATGAGATGAGATCCACAGTGTCTAGATATCTCATTGTGGGAAAAAAAAGAAATATTTTGGTAAGGTTTTTTGTATTCAGAGACTTTAGAAGAAATGGGTATATTTAATTCTTACTGCTTCAATTTTTTCTATGACTTTCCTTTATAAATTGGGAATACAAAATGTTTAGAAAATATTACTGGAAAGAATACATAGACTAGAGGATAGAAGTGTTATAATGTATTAAGACATGAGCAACAGGAATTATTGCCTGCTTCATTAAGTTTTTCAAGTTAGATCATTTTATCTCTTTTTTAAAAAAGTTCTTTTCTGCCAGGGCCTAAGCTCTCAGGTTCTGGTCATCTCCTCTGCCTGACTTCTTATGACTATCAACAGAACCATTTATGCTGAAAAGACTTTTTAGGCAATTAAGTTAAGCATGTGTTTAAAGGCGTTGTTGGTTTAAGACGAAAATGGTCAGCAGCTGTTAGAAACAAGTCCTTAAGCCTTTATTAGAATGCATAATTAATCTAAAGACTTGATGAGAAGGTAAATATTAATTGGGTTATTTTCTGCCGGGTCTTAAGTGGCTTCATTTTGTCTAAATCAAAGTAATTAAAAGAGACTAAAAATGTAAAGTTTGTGCAGTAGAGAACTGCATCTAGGCAATTCTGGTCTGCCAAGCGAATGGATTTCAAGCAGGAAGAGCATTCTCTTTGAAAGCCAAGAAAATATTACTGGTCAGATATTTCTCCTAATCTTTTTGGAATTGAGTGGGTTTTTTCTTACCTTTTGAATGGCAGTTTTTCAAGTTTCCTACCAGATGCTGTTGTTAATTTTAGAGTCCTGATTGGGTTCAAAGTAGGTCTTGGTACTGATGCTAGATCAGGCTGGAAGGACTTTTTGCAATTTGAGTTTGATAGAAATTAAAATCCTGCCAGCTATGTTTTGTGTGTTAGGGCTCTGTGTAAATAAGCACAAATCTCTTACTCTTCAATAAAAGTAGGTATTGCCGTTTTAAATGTGGAACCTGGAAGCAAAATTATATTGGTTATGGATTTGAATTTGGAAATAAATGCCAAGCTTCTTTACAAGTTAAATGATTTGGACTTGAGGTTCTACTCCTTTTCTTTCTTTTTTTGATTAAAGTGATGAAGTAAAAACACCTCATAAGGAAAAGATGATTGCTTGGGCCAATCCAGTTAATGCACAGTTAATATAACATTAGAATTAATATAACACTGTGGATTTAAAGTGGTTTAGTTGACTTGTAGACCTCACTCCTCACCTCATCCCTCCTCTGGGAGTATCTAGAAAATCTTGGGCTATCCTTAAGGCAGGTCGTCTTCCTCCATAACAGCCTTGTCTCCAAGTCCTTAATGCTAAGCGAAAAGGATTACTTTGGTTGTGCTTGGGAAGTAATTGACTAAAGATATGAAGTAATGACGGTGTATTAAAACATGTATCATGTTTAAATAGCACTTGTATGACTCCGAAGGGAAAGAATGGAGATGTAGAGTCATTCAAAGCCTATCTAGGGTTTATGATATCCTGTGCACTGTTTAAAAAGGTTTACATCTAATGGTTTGGCAAGGTAGGAGCATTTTGCAAATAACACTTTGTGGAGTGAGGGTTGGCTTTCTCCCAAAACCAATGGAGGGAAACAAAGCTTACATTTTAGTTTTTATAGTTGGTTAAAGCCATAAATGTGCAACAATGTTATTGCATTTCAGTGATTTTTATGGTGTTATAATATATTGAAATAATCTCATAAGCGCAGCCAAGAACACCCATACTCCTGTGCCTAAGAATAAGCAGAATAAGTGGTGTTGGCCTTACTTCTGTGCTAGAGGTGAGAATGAAGTTTGCATTTTGTATGAAGAACATTGACCAGGGCACAGCCGGAGTTTCAGGCCTATCACTAGCCTTGAATTTTCACATTCTTATAAAGGAGCCACACCATCATGCAATCCTTATGCATGTTTAGAAATGAGCCTCAAGACAAGAGGTGAATTGAAATACGGACCCAGCTTCAAATCACTGAGTGCTGTCATTGATTTCAGTGAAACCTGTCTTTCACTGTAGGCCTTCTGAAAGGGGAAAAACAGTTGATAAAATGAACATAGTGTGAAAAACCCTCTCTTAATTGCCAAATGACAAAGGAATACAGTGAACTATAGGATCCTGAACACCTGCCTTTGAAATCAAGGGTGCAGAACAGGATGCCACTTCAGGAAACATTTCCTTTAATTTGGCTTTTAGGGCTCTTAGGCATGCAAGCTGGTATCTGGCTAAAAATGGACCAGTTTTTCAAAACTGTTGAGTATCTTCCCTTCTTACTGGGATCAGAAAATCATCTTAAATGCCTATCACTGACTCTTTAATGGGGAGAAGGGCCCCATCCCAGGCTTTTGCCCTTTTAACTGAAGTTTTGGTGCCTGAAGAGAACAGCCACATCTTTCAGAAGCTACAGAAAAGGTTCGTTGTAAGAGAGAAGAATTACAGGAAACGGGTTGGGTTCCTGTGAGACTGGCAATGCAGATGGGCACAGTTGGGCAGACCCAACTGTGGGGTGCAGGTGGGTTGGGTAAGGCAGGGAGGACAGATGCTCCTCAGCTAGGTGAGGTGCACTCCTGCCAGTGGCAGGCTAAAAGACTTCTGAGTTTTGTTTGACTGTCGGTGAGGGTGAGGGACAGGCTGATGGCTTGAAGCAGTCTCAGCTTTTGGGAGGGTGGAGGCAGATGCCAGGAGTCTGCAGTGCCGTGCTGTGCCGCATGCAGCACCTGGCACCTGGGCCATCTGTGCCGGCAAGTACCCAGCATAATGTTTTGTACTAGGGGTCTAAAACTGGGCAGACTGAGAACTGCGAAACATGAAGGCTGTTTCTAAGGAGCTGAGGGTTAATCCTTCCTTGGATCACCAATGTATAATTAAAGCAGTTTTCAAAATGAAAGGGAGAGATGCATTATGTCTCCTATTTCTGGGCCCTGGTCCAGCTAAGCAAGAAGTACATCTTTAATTCTGAAGAGTGAATAACTTTGATGCCCAGTTCATATGGGTTTAAGTTATTTGAGCCCTGTGCTAGATTGGGGTCATTTTTTTCCCCCCTCTCTCTCTAATTAGTGCAACTGCTTAGCAAAGATATTTCCCATGACTTAGTTGTAAGTCGCCACTTTATATTTCCCTTTTAACATTTCCAAACTGATTTCTTTTCAAAGATCACTACCAATTAGCACTAATCTTCCTGTGGACATTGGCAGACTTCAATGCTTTCTGATGCTTATGGACTACATTGAACTTAAGTTAGTTTTAGAACTGCAGGACAAGGGACACAGGGTTGGGGTTGAGGTTTTTTTGTAACATCACAGTTATGTATCTTTAATAATGATTCTTTGGTACTGAAGACATTTCACAGGGTCAGAGAGCTCCAGTTATTTCATTAGAATGAAATGGAGAGTACAGATAAGTCATTAAGTAGCCTGTAAATCCCCACTCTTGCGTGCAGACTTTTTTTCCATAGTGATTTATACTAAGCTTAGAATAATCTCTTTAGAACTTTAAGTACAGTAAACAAGACCAAATTTCACGTTACAGTAGAGGTTTCAGATTGAACTTAGTAGAATTATGGTAGGGCTAAATCCGACCAGCTCTGTTATGGATTCTCTGGCAGTAAGATATACGAAGGGAAGGAGCGGGGAGATCAGTGGTTCGGTTTTGATCTTTTGGGACTCCCTGTAAATCAGTAAGGCAAGAATCTAAAGTTAATGCAGTGACCATGGTAATAGTGGTGTGAGAACATACTCAGATCGATTAACTCCTAATTCCAGTCACTGCAGAAGGACTGAGACTGTAGCGTTTGCTCAAAACGCTGTGAAATGCATTGCTGCATTTTCAGTTGTGGTTCATACCCAGCTGGTCCAGCCAGCACCATCAGTACTCACTCCTCCATACTTGTCTGCCTACCTGGCTTTCTACCTGCTTTAAGTATTCAGAGGATCCATGCAATACTGCAGAATGGCAATTGTAAAATAAAGATGATATGCTGGTGGCAGTGGAATTGCTTTCTACTTTTTTATTTCCAAAACATCGCTTCATGTTAGATTCAAATGAAGAAAAGTCTTACTCCTAATTCATTTCTTCTCCTTCTGTGTCAAAAAATCATCACTAATGTATTTCCAGGATTTTGCCCCTTCACAAAGCAAGCTCTGAAAAAAAATTGTTCTATGATCTCTGTGGCAAAATGGTTAACACTGAGCCCAGTAGCACAGCCCCTGATTGAGATGTTCTGTGCAACACACACAGAAGGACTAAGAAATGTTTTGTTGCTGTTATTTTTTGTTAGATGATCCTAGTGAGAGCTAGTCTGAGTTTAGCATCCTGTTTATCCTTGTGGCTGGAAAATATAGTATCATGTTTTTCCATCCTGACCCAGCAATATAGTTGTTCTGGGGAGACAGACATGTTAGAAGTGCCAAAGATGGTAGGAAAGCTGGATTTGGGGAGGTAGAAGGGAAGACTTCCTTCTGTTACAGCTAATAATTTTATTCTTACTAGTTTAGACGTCCTTTTAGTTTTCTGCCTTAGCATGGAAAACCATCAGGGTCTGTCATTTTTGTGCCAACTAGAGCCAGTCAGGAGCTGTTGGGTGAGCAAGCCCTAACTGGGTGGGTATGATAGCAATCATGAGCAAGTCTCACTCTTGGTTACCAGGGCACTCATCCAGTATAAGGCATGATCTGTCAGCTCCACAGTTGGACAACTGTGCCCACTTGCAGTGGTTGCCTCGTGCCTGCTTCTGGAGTGTGGTTGTCAACCACCAGGCCATGGCTCCAGCTTCTGAACCTGTCTGTCCTGTGGTCCCAGGTATCTACTAGACTCATCCTTTGTGTTTATATTCATCTGTCCTTCTGTATGTCTGCCAGACCCAGGATGCACAGCCCCTCAGTGACTGGTAAGAGGAGACTTGACGGCTTTCTCATACTTCAGTTTCTGATATTTTAGAGCTGTTTTAGGAGAGGAAAAGCTATCGTACTCTGTGTGCAGTATTTCCCTCCTTCCCCAGCCAGGAGGAATCAGGAACGTGATTTCCATTTTGCAGGAATGTGCTTTTCATTTTGCAACTTGGGGGAGGATCAGCAGAGTTTGGAGTATCTCCAGGTCTCTCTGATACATCATTTGTGGAGCATTTGACTGTCCATCCCCTTTGTCTGGCACGTGCTGGATGCTAATGCCTACCTCCACCTCCACATAGGCATTAGCTGCATGCTAATGCCTACCTGCACATGCACATGCCTACCTCCATGTGGAGGTAGGCTCAGTGAAGAGACACGGAGCTGCCAGTGTCTCTTCACATCTGCGACAGAAGCTGTGATACCCCAATATGCAAAAGGACTTTTCTTCTCTCTCCTTTTCTACCTGTCCCCCAAGCTGAGTTGCAGGGGCTCTCTGAAGCAAAGCTGATACAAATGCAATCTTTCTGGAGAGTCTTTGCCTTTGGAGGCATTAATGACTTTGAGGCCTGAGGGCCAGTCCCAAGGCGGAAGGACTTTGTGGCTATGTTCCAGGTTAGCATCCCTCCAAAAACACTTAGCCTAGAAAGGAATATCCTAAGAGGGAAGAGACTGCAAGAATCTTCCATTCCTCTCATGTTATTCAGAGGAGATTTGTGTAAACAAATTGGTTCCTGGAACCAGCGTGGTTGCACTGTTTCTCTCTGGTTTTGTTTTTTCCTAAGGAAGTTGAATAATTGTTAAACAAAACAGCCTCATTAAATCTGAATGAGATTAAACTAGCCTGGTTCATTCTGACTACGTTATATTTGTTAGCTGTTTTTTCGTTTCGGTTGTGTGCAGTGTGTTTTGCTAGCATTATTTTTGTTTGATGAAAGGGTAAGCAGGAGGGAAAATGAACTCTCACTGTAAACATTTGGAAAGAAGAAAAATAAGCTGTGTGAGAGAGGGAAATATTTAAGCTATGTGCTTTTGAATGTTGCTGTAATATCTGGCTGTGTTTTACCTTACATACCACAACACAAGAGAGACTTCTGTTAGGATTCTCCTCACTAGTAAATAAAAGGTTTCCTGCTTCCCTACAGGCTACCTCATTTTCTCCCAGCAGTTCATAAAGCTGTGGCATGTCAAAAAAGGCCCTTGATGTATTGACTTGATTTTCCATTAAAAATTAATTGCTTCCTGTTTGATGAATGGTGATAAATAATGACCTTTGAAGTGTGCTGTGGTCTCAAGTATACTTAAAGCTCTTAGCCTTTGGTTGAATGAACTTTACGGGTATCTGCAAGTCATGGCTTCACAGAGGTGATACAGGGACGAAAGCTTTCTGTTGTAAAGCACCATGTAGAAGTTAATAGTCTAGCTGCTAACTCTTAACCGTAAGTTTGACTGACTTTAGCTGACAGGTTGTGTATACAAAAACACCATTGTTGTCCTACTTGAGTTAGTGTCACATCAAGATCTGGCATCTGTTTTATTTCTTTCCGCTCTAGAAAATCTGAATTCAGTGTGTATTAAAAAACAAAACACCCCCCCCCCCAAAATCTTGCAAAAATCACATGTCTAGTCCAGACATTATTCTATGGGCAAATTAAAACACTGTCCAACCAATTTCATTCAGTTAATTGGGAGAGCATGCATGTGTGACTTGAACACACAACTGAAAAAATTGCGCGTAACAAGGCATGCCCTTCTGCGCCCACCCTGCTTAAAAGAACAGGCTCATGGTTTCCTGTTACTGTCAACTGCAGCAAAATTACAAATTCAGTTATGTCCTTTTCTTATATTTGGCGTGTTGCAAATTGTCTCGTGTCTTACTCCAACCTGTCCAGCAAATTCTATGTCAATGCCTGTTCTGGTTGTCCTAAAATGGACTTAAGTCGCAGCTGTTCCACATCATTCATTGCTATCAACTCTTGCAGTTCCTGTCACTTGTATCCTCTTCTGTGTATTTACTTTACTGATTTTTTTTTTAATCAGATTGAATTTGAACTAATACTTCTGTTGAATTTTTATCTCTTTGTACTCCTTCTCAATCTCCTTGTTTTTTAATATTATTTTTCAAACACTGCAAAGCACTTTAGAAAACATTAATTAAAGAGTCCACGCAAAATAACTTGATTCCTTTTCTTAACTGGGCAATGTGCTCAAAAAGCAAAAAGCTCTACTTTGTTAACCAGTTTTGCATTTCTGAGTTCTGTTCTCCCTATCTGGCTCTGCTTCTAGTGCCGCTGAAAGCTCTGCATGTGGATGAAACGGAGAACGCGAATGGGGAGTGTGGTGTATCCCTAAGGAGAAAATTGTCTTTAAGCGTCATAGTGGTAATGTCTCCCCCCCCCCCTTAATTTCTTGTGTCTCTGGATGGTATTCAAGAAAGTCAAACCTCTTCTGTCTGAAAGCAAAGCAGCATCTCTTATGTAGAGAAACTGCATGGTGGATCCCTATGCAATTTGCATTAAGGCTGCTGGGTTGCGTGCATGTGAGGGTGGAGGGTAGACAGAGGAAAATCTGCATGTAGCACATCAAATTATTATTTAAACAGTTCTGGCAGAATCTGTCAAGGAAAGTAAGATAAATCAGGGTGAAGGCAAAAACAATTGTGTAAGGTAGTTTATACAAAGCAGTTGCCATTATAAATAATAAAGCAAAAAGGCATCATTTGGAAACTTTCCAATTCATTTTCACCAGTTCTGCCTTAAATAACTGACAATTTTGTAGTACTTTCTGTTCTCACTCATTGCTCTTCCTTTGCTATGGGAATCTCCACAAGTACTCTTGGCTTCTTGGTTTGGATCATAAATCTAGATCTTTGGTTCTTGCTCTTGTTTGTTTGTTTTTGTTTTGCATCCCACATCCTAGGACCTAATCATTAAGGCTACATTCTTTATTTAGATCTCTTGGCATCCAAGGCTTGCTTCTAGCCAGAACCTTCCCAGCTAAACAGAAGCACGAAACCTTGGTCATTAATATACTGTTCTACTATCTTTGTTCCCAGAAAGAAATAGTTGCCTAAGCCAGAAGCACAGGGTAAGACTGCACTCTGACCAGTGCCCATCCACATGGGTGGAAAAGGTAGATTACATGTTTTTAGTACACCTGAGGTGTTCATTTATCATTGTCCTGCCCACAAGAGCATGGGGTGTCCCTGTGTGCCCTGGCATTGCTCCATGATGGATTGTGGTAAACAGCAGCCTGAAGCAGTCTCCTTTTCTGATGGTGACTTCTGAGCACGAGGAATGGACCGCCAGCTAAACAGATTATGATAGTCATGGCAGCAGTCTGTTCCTAGCTGGCACCGGTCTGAGGACCTTGCTTCCTTACAGCACTCTGATAATGTGAAGGAGGGGAGGCCAGGGACATTGTCTTGAAAGACACTGGGGATGTTATGCTGATGACATGTTGTTGTCTTCATAAATCACAGGAAACTGCGACTAACATCTACATTTTAAGGAAAAGTTAGACTGCTAAGGGATTCTGAACAAGACCATAAGAAAACATTGGCACCAACTTGTCATTCAGCTTAGGAGCGCAGAAATTATTAATACAGGCTTTAAAATCTTGGGCAAAATACTCAAGAAAATAATTCTTCCTGTCAGGAGTAGTTACAGAAATGCTGTCTCTGATGGCCTAAATTCACTTGGCCAGAGAGAATGCTGCCAATTGCTGTATTTAGCATCAGTGCAGCATAAAAGTCCTGCTGTCCCAGACATCTGTCAATACCAGATGAATTGTTTGGTTAAGTATGGAGAACAGAATACAGGTGAGGTTCTGTTCCCATTGCAGTCAATAATGAAATGCTTGCTGATCTCCAAGGGCAGGGTAATTAATATCTGGGGAAATGCTTAAACCCATGGCATCTTGAAACATTAATTAGTATCTTGAAATGCCTGATTGTTTTGCACATACCTTGCTTCTCCCTTCTGCTTGGATTGGCTTAATGGTCTGATTATTTAAGTCTGAGGAATGGCATAGATATTATCACTGTTTTAATTCTAGGATAAATATTAGCCAATCATAATTTAAAAAGATTTCTCTCCTAAACCAAAGGGTAGGTGATGGTTTATGTACTCAAGCAATGAGATATTTCCTTTGTAACTGTATAAAAACAGGGAGTGGTGTTTCTCTTGATATAGTGAAATGCTGGGCAAATAATTAGCAAATTTGTAGTTAACCTGCAAATTACATTCATTTCTATTTGAAAAAGTTGTGTTAACTTCAGTAGAATCAGAGTTAGCAATTCGTAAAAGAATGGATATTCATCTCTCTCCTTTGTTTAGAAAATATCAACTAGTGAAGTTGTTCTACATTTAAAAAACTTAACCAGAGGATCATTTCTGAAAAGGACAAATCCGTAATGGGATTTGTTAATTTAGGTACCAATTCCTCTTGAAATCATTCTTTAAATTTGGGAAACTTGAGCACCAAGTACTTTTAGGATGCTTTAAAAATCTCAGTATCCATCAGGTGCCTTAAGCCTTGCCTTTCAGCATTGACCAGGTAATACATTTCATGGAAATGGGCCTGAACTGAGCACTGAATTCTTCATTCAAAATCAGGTCTCTGGATAGACAAGCTGCTGACCATCCTTTTCCAAGGACATGGATGGGATCCTAGTTGCCTTCAAACATGGGGTTATCTAAAAATCCTGAGAAGGAACAGGCCCAAACTGAAAGTGGATTAGGCCCAAACTGAAAGTGGATTGGGCCCAGATTTATCCCTCTGAACTGACTGAGGAGATTATGTGATAGTACTCAGAGACGAAGGAGAAGCTACAGCACGGAGAAATGAAGGCTCTGCTGACACATGGCAGATGTGTAATTTTAATTGGTTAAAACAAAGCAAATCCATGAGGAATATCTTTAGTGTGGCCTTTGGGACTTTGCTTTCCTCCTTCTCGCCTATGCCGTAGCGCTGGGCAGCCTCGGTGCCTCTGGTGTGAGAGTAGCTCTGGGTGATTTGGGGCTGTCCCCAGCGGAGCAGCTGTTGGGCTGGAAGAGGAGGGCTGCTGCCTGCCTTCCAAGGGCCATCTCCCTCGCTGTGAAGCAGCGCTGACTGCAATATGCTTGCAGCTCTGTAGCGGTCCTGGTGGTGACAGCCTGATATGATGGAGAGCAATGACAAACAGCCAGGAGGTGATGAGAATAGCTCTTGCCTGTTGTGAAAGGAAACGCTAAAAGCCAAAGAGCAGCACTGCCTGGGAGGACTCCCTTGTGAAACGCAACTCGAGGTCTACCTCCACTTGGAAACTGAAGTAAAGTAATATTAAAGAATGTGCTGTACTAGCTGGAAATGCAGTTGTAGCACCGCTGAGTCTGAGTGCACCAGGACGAGCTGGAAACCTCCATCACCCTGGTTCATGGGTCCCACAGCCAAGTGAAGTCAGCTTTGCCATGGTCAGATGTAACAGCAGAACAACGGGGGTTTTCAAGCACAATATATTGTTCTGGGGCTGTTTGTTTTCAGCCATGTAACCAGTACATAAATAGCTCAATCTTGCTTCTGCTAGCATAAATCTGTTATTGACTGCGGTAGGATTTGGGCTGCAAAGTGGTTGGTATATGTCAACATATTTCTATGGGATGTTTGGTATTGCTATTATCCTTCAGGTAAGAAACTAATTTAGTTGAGAATGCTGTGGTTACGGCAGCCTGAAATCTCAGTGTTAAAGAGCACTCTTCAGAGCTGGACTGAGAGAAATGAATGACTGTGCCCCATTTTTAAAGCAGCTAGTCCTGTCTCCTAGCCAACGCAAACACATTTCATGAAACATATGTGGATTGTGAGAAGCTGGTAGAAAACTAGTTCAGGAGTTTCCATCCTTGCAGCTTGTTTGTCTTCCATTCTTCTGTTATTTTCATGACTAAACAAATTGATCTGGATGCCTTAGTTTCTACTCAATGAAACTTCAGTACTCTGCAGGAATTCAGTAAACCAGAAACACAGCTTGGTGCTTGAGAAGTTGCTTCCATTTTGAGAATGTGTTTCTAGAGAAGTAGGGTGTGAGTAGATGTGGGTAGTGAAAGAAATGGCACCAACCATTGCAGTCTTGATTTCTGAAGGCATTTCCTGAGTTATTTTAAAGGTTTTGCGTATGGTTACTGAAACCTTAACTCTCAATACAAACTGTCTTTTTAAATGAAAGCTATTAGAGACCTTATGAAAGGTCCTCTTCATTGCTTCATTTCAGTCACTTGAAGTGCTTACACAGCTTTGGTGTTCTGACCTGAGTTTGCTCCCTGAGATTAACACACATCAACTTCTTCCATGAAAATGGAATAGAAAAAAGCTTTACCTGCTCTTATCTTTCACGTCATTTCATCTATTTGCTTTGGTTTGCTTGTATATATGTTTACATGTGTATATATTTTATACTTTATACTTCTGTATTTTCTATTTTGTAACTTTCATTGACAGAGTTTACATCTCATTTTCTAAGCTGGACTAAAGAATGAATTTTCCCTGTATGGACAAAAATCAAATGAGTTTTATCCTAAATTAGAAGTTGCATTTATGTATTGGCAAAGTATGGCATATAAAATAAGTCATATAGGACATTTACTCAATGGGTCCAAAATACAAGTAATAAATATTGTAGACATTAACAATTACCTTCCAGAAATTGATCATAACCAAAGTCGGAAAAGTATGTATGTAAAACAGACCCCAAGGTAGCTGATGTTTACATGCTAGCAATTTACACCGACTTCTTTCTCTATGCAGTCAGTCGTTACCACAGAAACTGCAACAACACATGGCACTGGGAGAGATAAAGCTCCGCCATTAAGAAAGACAATCATTAGCATAAAAATTCTCTTCATCTTATCCCTGCCGTTCAAAGGGTGTAAAACGCTGGTATGTCACACTCTTATTGATAATAACGTAAATTTAGCCTTTTGTAGGGAAATGCTTTTACTTACGCCCAATTGAACATCTTGGACAATGCAGGTTTTACTGAAAGCTTGTCTTTGTGCTGCTGTTGGATTGGAAACAGCCCCGCAATGTAGAGCTTGAACGGAGCATGGAAGAATTGGGACAGAATTAGCCACCACCTCCAGATATTCTTTTATGAATTAAGGGGAATGTGTCTTGATTCTTCCACAGGAGCTAAATAAATATGCATTCAGAAGCTCTTCTGCAGGTCACTCCTGAACAGAGGGTTTGAAACTATCTGGACTGAGTTTCCGTGAGAGTGCTGGTGGAGGTGAAAATGACCTCATTTGCCTTTCTCTTTTTCCTCAAGGGAGAACAAGAGGTTGGCTACAGACTAAAAACCCATTGGATTTGAGGGAATTTGTGGGTGCAGAGGTCGTAGTCAGGTTATGTCTCCATGGCAATACAAGGGTGGACAGGGACTCTTGTGCCATCACTTTCCCTAGAACCAGCTGGGCTGAAGGAATGGAGAAGAAAAGTGGGCACGAATAATTAACCTGATGTGCTCCAAGGCCCTTAAGTAAGGAAAGGAACAGACCTTCCTGCTCCCTAAACTCAGTACAGCCCCCTTTTCCTTTACCTGAAACCCTGCTTTTAGGCTTTGACTGGAGGCTCATGAAGAATGGACTTTTTATGGCATTCCCTGTGGAATCCAGTCTGTCCTTCTGGGATCTCCGACCAGGAGTGCCATGAAGAAATAGAGGGGCAAAGGCTTTCCCAAGCTTTAATTATGGGTATTAATAAGCAGGAACCACTCTCTATAGGAGCATCTCTATATTTCCATCTGTGCTTTTGGTGCTTGCTGGCTTCCCTCATCTATTTATAGCAAATGATGGACACCAAATTTGCCTTAAAGGGTCTGTCTGATTCCCACTCACATGATATGCAGGACAGAGTTGCGACATCGGGCATGAGCAGTGTTGGTGCGTGTATGTGCTGCTTGTCAGACAGCACCAGCTTTGCCGCTGAGGCATTTAGAGATCACAGTTAAAATACAGGTAGCTTCAAGAAGCCAGTATTCTTTTTGGTTACCATAAGGTAGCAGAAAAGCAGGTTCTCACTGTCAAGAGGGAGAAATGATAATTCTCACCATAATCTCACTGTTAAGTATCCTGTGAGATGCTGATGCTCTTTGCTTTAAGAAATGGGGTTGAGGTAGCTCAACTTCTTTTTAGGAAAATGATTTAGTAGATTGTATAAGCCACACTTTGGCATGATAAACTTGCATGGATACCAACAAATTTAGGCAGAGCTCTATTCCTGAGCTGCTTTAGACCTCTGTCTGGTGGTGTTGTATAGCTTTAAATGAAGACATTGCCATCAATCAGCCTGTCACCTACCTCACTACCCACTTGTATTAAATGATTTCACTATCAGCTAAGATGGAGCACACCAGTGAGTGGCATATTATAAGTGTCTAGAGAGATTAGATACTGAAATTAGATGGATAACGTCCAGGCTGCTGCACTGGATCTCTGAGCTCCCGGTATTGCAGTTGCCAATGTGTCCTGCTTCAGTCAGATAAAACCTAAAGCTGTGCTTCCTCATTTGTTTCCCTTAACAGAGGGTGCAAACTAGAGGTGTGTAAAGGTAGTCTCCTGAGGAAGCTGCAATAACTGTGTGCACTATATAAGCAATGTGGCATCTAGTTCTTCTATAGAAATAGTGTAGCACATTATATTATATGCCTGAATTAATCAGATGCCTTAGCAAGCTCTAACCCCTTCTGTTTTCAGTTTCTTAAACCAGTAGCTTCTCAATCTGTTTTTCCTTGGGGTGGCCCTTGACAAAAGATGATTTTAAAAAAGAATAATGGAAGTATCAGTACAAACTGGTCAGCTAAGAGATCTGAAAGCTGATGAGACCCAAGATGACAGCCATCTTGGGGAAAGTATCCTTCTCCCTGGGAAAATTGATTTTAATATGTTGGAGTAGCATGGGATTTAAAATTGGATACATGGGCATTAACGTACTGCCTTAGTTTCTGTCATCTTATGATAGGAAGACAAAAAGGTACCATATGTAGGCAATAAAAGAAAATATAGCTACAGGTATTGAGAAATAGCAGTTAAATGCCTGCTTCCGCTGGTGTTTTCTTACAGAGGGGCACAAACTTAGGAATATGCAAAGGGAAAACTGGGTTGATTGGTGGACTCTGATATAGGAGGCCAAAGGCCTTACTGCAAATGGCTGTCTGTGGAATATGTTAGACAACTATTTTATGAATGCTTTAGAAATATTCAGAAATGTCACACCTTATTCTTATTGTCAGAATAAGTCACACCTATAGAAACAAATAAATAGGCTGCTATCAGTTCATCTTTTCAGGGCTCAAAAAGAGTGAAAACTGATTAAAAATCCCAGTAACTTTTCTAAATTTAAAAGTGTAATGACTTAAGGTCCCAGAGGTTAATGCTGGGAGAGGATCTCTGCTCTATTTTCTGTAGAAAGATGCCTTTTCTAGTCTCCAGCTAGGCTCCACATTTATAGAAGAGAAGGAAATGTTTCTCAGAGTTTAAATATATATAAGGATGTATGTATCCATATAAATTAAGGTTCTTTTGCTCATATTAATTACCATTGAAAACAGTCTCAGTCTCCCTAGTTAAATGAGCTAGCATAGCATGGCCTTGTTCTTTACTGGGGCCTCTGGGTGTTCCTCCAAGAAAATACTGAATAACATTCAGGACGATTAAGTAATAAAGGCTGTAGTATGCTTTTTAAATAATAATGGGGGGGGAATCTTGTGTGAATTTTTCATAGTAGAAAAGTTATTTTTGCAGATTTCTATATCTAGCTATTCCTGAGCAGCAGTATTTGGCAGTCTTGAAACAGAATTTAGATTTATGTTGATGGTACCCTTAATTCATATGTTATCTTAAAATCATTCCCTGTAATTTGTGTTACAAAAGATTGGGAAAATAAAATTCTCCTTTCTTTGTAGTCTCTCTTATTTGGGTGGAAAGTGGAAATAGTTGCAAAATAAAAATTTCAGCCACAACAAGATCACAGAGAAGAATCTCAGCTCAGCTATACCAGCAAGTACAGGGTGGCAGGGGTCAACTATCAAACAAAATACAACTACTCAAGAACTCCAGGAGAAGAGATGAGCAGTGCTTTATTTAAGAGACCTACCTCAGGAGTTTAAGGCAGTCAGAAAGTCATTGCCTAGACTTCTGTTTAGCAAGGAGCCTGAACTTTAATGCTCCATGTATGATGGCTGATCTCAACTGATTAACTGAAGTATTGCTATAAGCAGAAACAGGAATGTGAAGGGATAAATTCCACATGTGTGGGATTTAAAATGGGACCCTTAGGCAATCCCATGCACAGGCTGCTGAAGGAGTTCTGGTACTATTTGGTATCCCTTGTTATGGGGTAGGAGATATCTGGCTATATGGAAATTCTGCCGAGTGCCCCTGAGGTTCAGAGTAGAAATAAGAATTTCAGTTTATTGGCAATAGTTTTAAACCGAGCACCTTGCAAGCCCGTATGGCCAAGTCACTAAGGGTAGCATCTGCAGAGGATGGCAAGGAGGAAGGTGGGAAGGGCAGCTGCTATGTTGCTGCCAAGGAGAGGAGTGAAATGTCTCTGCGCTCCCCTTCTCTCTTGAGGGATTCCTCTCTCATTTGTGTCCTCAAGCATGATCAGCTCTGTTGACTAACATGGTGCAGCTTTTATTTTCATTGCAATAGCAAAATATCCCCGCTCCCCTCTCAAAAGGTGGGTCTGGCTCACCTTGCCTGGTCTCTTTCTCTTGGAGGCTGCATTGGCCAGCAGCTCTTGGCCTCTTCCCTCAGTGTGGTCAGGAGGGGATGGGGACAAGACTATGTCCCTGCCTGCATCTTGGTGACACTCGGTGAGTCTAGTAAGACATTTGTTTGTTTTCTAGAGAACAAAGATCGGTATTCAGGGAAGCCCACCAAGGTGATGTGACAGATGCCAACCTGCCTGGAAAATACTGAGCCTTTGCTACCATTCTCAGGGAGAAGAAATACTAAGTTTTAGAGCAGCATCCATTGGAACTAAGCATGGCACAGGTACTCCTGGATTTAGTATTATGGCTTTTGACCTGTTTAGACGTATTTACGATGGTGAGTCTGGTGAAACCTGTTGTTTTTTTTTTCTTTTAAGCAGTGGGAGGCAGGATTCTTTTCTCATTTCTGTTAATGATTTCTTTTGAATAGCTCGAGAAAAAAGTGGGATCTTTCTGTGCCTCAGTTTGCACATTTTGTAATAAAATTGGAAGAATACTTGCATATCTCACTAGAGGTACCGAAAGGATTAAGTCATTTTTGTGAAGTATTTTGAATTTCTGGAAAAAGAGATGTTACGGACAAGCAAAATATTATTCTCTTTGCATAAATACTAAATGTAGAATTTGAACAGTGATATCCAAGATAATCAAAAACTCATCTTAAACATTTATAAATCCTCCTCTTTTTTGGCTATTCTTGTAGGTCCTATTTCTGAAGAAGCTCACTCTTGGCAACTTGTAGGCAAATCACTGGAATTTAGGGATGCTCAGCCCTGATGCCGATTATTTTTATTTATCACAATTCAGAATATTTTCTTTGAGCTCCACGTAGAAGGCCAAGTTCTCAAGTGGAGTAAGTGCAGGTAGCTCTGTTCAGCTGAACATCTCTATGCCTATTTGTATTAGCTAAAGGTCATGCCCATATCCTGACATACAAATGTCTCAGTTTGCAGTGTGAAAGCTATTGCTTTCTGTTTTCCCAGTAGTAAAGATACTGCAGAAGAAATAGGCTTCAGAATTCTGCTGGTCATCTGTAAGATGGTTTAGAGTTCATCCTGTTCTGCTAATATATGGCATTTGTAGTGCAGGGTCTGGTGAAGGAAATACTAACAGGAGTAAACTGGAACAACCTCATAGTTGCCAACATCAGCAGAGGCAACTGGATGCTACTGCAGGGTGTACCCGGTATTATTTCAGAATAAAATCCTTGCTTTAGGGCTTTAACTCCTGCCGACTGTCTGAAAAGCAGCTGCTGTGCTGCTGAACTACCTGAAAAATCCTATCATATGGATAATTTCAGGCTGTTGGCAGTAAAAACAATAGCAGGCAAGGAGACTACAAAGAATGGGTTAAATCACAGACTTCCTACCTCTTCAGTATTCCTGGATAATAATCCACCTACAGTGACTCTACCCTGTGGGCAGAAAATGCCTACCTCTTTTTAAACATAATTTATGCACTCCTTTGCCTTTTGAAAAGGATAGACACCAGCCAGATAGAAGACTGCTCTGCTGCAATAGGGCTCAAAATTAACGATCAAAATGTGTGCCTGATGTGCAAGTCAATCTGCCAAGTCATAAATGTTACAAACAGACATTTGATTACAATGTGTGTTTTTTAAAGTATGTTTTTTGGCTATGTAGCTTTAGCAAATACCATTTCTCCCAGTCTGTGCTAAAAGGACAGGGATACATATGCTGTTAACCTGGCACAATACAAAATCTGCCATAAAGTGATTTCCCCGGAGGATTTCTTTCTGCAAGGGCTGTGTGCTATGAGGCAGTGTCTCCTGGATGATTCAAAGTGCCCTTGACTTGATCTGCAGTAAGAAGGAAGGAAGGTGCCTGATAGTTTCTTCTGTGATGCAGTGGTGGCATCTGAGGAGGCTGAAAGTGTGAAGGAGACTTAAAAGAAAGCTCATTCCTTCCGCTTCCCCCTGCCCCCCGCCATGAGAAAAAAGTTCTTGTGCTTGGGCCTGAAGGGATTGGTTGGTGAGAAGTTTCTGCTTTTGAAGTAAAATTCAGTCCTAGAAAATTCTATGGTGGTTGCATAAGTGTTGAAATTACAACATTGCTAAAGTCTGAAAAACAAGCAATTGACTGGGGAACATATTTCTAATATAATTGCTTTCTGACCTTTTTTTGTTTTGCTTTGAGTTTTGATTAACTTCACATTAATTATAATCACTGAACACTGGGGAAGAAAGATTTTTTTTTTGTTAAAATTCCAGCAGCTTTCCCTTGTTCTTCCATTTGGAAGACGAGTAATTCCTGGTACTTTCAGGAATTACTCCAGAAAAAAAAACAAACAGGGAGGTCAAATTTGACACTTTTGACCCCTTGAATTAGACAACCGGGATATAAGCAATTTCAGGCCATCCCTGTATGGGATCCCATAAAGAAACAAAACCATGGTAAATATGAGTTAGAATTAATTCTTCAAAAGCATGGCATTTTTTTGAGGAACACAATGGCCCCTGAGCAATATCAAAGGCACCTAGCCATTTTCTGGTCACCTATAGCAAGAATTACCAGACTATTACAATGGAAGGAGGCACCAGCGAGTGGGTCTTGTGCTGTTCACATATCTACAGCACACTCTGTGGTCTGCATCCTAGTCAAAGGGTATTTTCAAAGAGGCTGCTATCTACAAAGCAGATGTGCAACTCTTGTATCATCTGCCTTGCTCCTCGAATCTTCAGGGGAATAACTAGGCTACTCCCTGTCCCAACATACTGCCAGTGACAGAAGAGGTCCCAGTGTCATTCTGCTGTGTCTGTCCCGTTCTTTGCCTCTCATCCTGATCTGTAATAGTACCTCTGTGACTTCTGGCTGAATGTTTCCTCAGGAAGCGAATAGCTTATCTTCAATATCTGTCTGATGCCTTTGTGTCAGAGGTCTTATAATATAAAGATGATCCTGGAGATAAAGCCAACCCAGCTGAGAAAAAGGTGGCTGCTCCCAGTATGCTTTGTGCCTTTCTGTGATTGCTCAGGGAGCTTCAGCATATGTCAGGCTTCAGCATATACAGCATCTGCTCTGGCATCTTATTCTGTAGAGTGTTGGTCTTCTTGGAAGAGACCCACTTTGCTAGACACAGCTCTCAGCTCATACTTAGTCTGCGTGTTCTGGGAAGGGAACATGTTTTCTGACAATAGCCAAGATAAAAATCAAGGGTTCATTCTGTTGCCACTTCAGGGCTGATGTATAACTTGCTCTTTCAGTTTGAAATCCCTATTCAGAATACACGGATTGTGGAGACAATGGGTTAATTCAGTTAGAGTGTTTTCTGGCTTTATGAGGTTGCTGCAAACTGGGGCCAGTTAAAATGCAGGGTATGATTAAGACTGCTAGTATTTGAATTTTGTATGTTTTTGTTTTAAAATGTCTATTTGGGGATATATGTATTCCATTTTTAAACTTTGTCATTATTTAACTAAAAGCTTAGTAGATCTGTCAGTAATCTGTTATGCACATTCTACTGGGTATGTATTGCGTTAACTTTTCATCTGAAAAAGCAAAAAGAATCTTCTGAATTTTTAACTCTTGTTTAGAAATGTTTTGTAGATACAGTGTTAAATGTCCCTAAATTTTACCTCCCTGATCCACGAGACCTTTGGTTTCTCATTTTCTGTCAATCTTATTGAGGAATACTGAATAATCAGAATGAAGTAAAGATAAGATTGCCTTCTGATCCCTCTGATTTCTTTTCAGAACAACTTCAGTTCTTTCTGTGTCAAAAAGATGTCCTCACTTCACCGCTTAAAGCAAACATGATACTGGAAATTCATCCAGTGTCTCCAATTTATCTCCAAATTACTGTGCAAACGTTAATTAGTCTCCACAATACCCAGAAGAGGTAGACAAATAATGTTCTATTATCCTGATTATAGATGTAAATCACCAGCAAGAAGTTGCGACTTGCCAGAGGTCACATTTGAAGTCAGATCAAGAGCTGGTGCATTCCCGTGCTTCCTACACAAGATCGTACCACTTCTGTCTGCTACCTTATCTCTCCTTGTTGCTTCAGCTCCATCACTGTATCTGCCACTGAATCTTAAACATATATTCATATTGGAGTCCTCAGTGAACAGAATACATTAACAAGCCACATATTTTCATTAGACAGCATATATTCTCAACTAAAGATTGCCTATTTATTCTAGATCTCTTTTTTTTTTTAATTGATGTGATAAAACAAGGGTGAAGGGGTGCTAATTGTCCCATGGATTTAACGCACAATGAGAATCACCCCCAGTACCTATGGGCACTGCCGCCAAAACTTGCACAGCATCTTTTAGTCTGACAGAGCAAGAGCCTGTGGCTCCCTCCCTCTCACTTCTACAAATGCCCTATATATTTACCAGGCCAGTTGTTGTTTTTTCCCAAAATCCCATTTAGTTTTGGATCACACCTGAAAGGAGTGTCTGTGTGGCCATAATTCTTGTGCAGGACTCCTAAGAGGAAAAGCTGCTTTGGCTGGGTTGGAATGCTGAAGTCTCTAAGTCTCTGCCCTAGAGCTCTTAAAGAGATGAAGTTGGCCTCTTCTTCCCCCCCCCCCCCCCGCCAAGCTCTTGTGCCAGCTGTCAAGGTGTTTGACCTTCACAGGCCACAGAAAAAACTGAGTGTATCAGAACACACCGTCCAAAATCCTCAAATGTCCTTACAGCAAAGGCTTCTCCAGTGCTAGCACTGGTGATAATACATGAGGCTTTTCAGTGTGGAGCCTAACCCTTTTTTTATTCTTTGGCAAGCTCGCAACAGCAAAATGTGCTCTTTTGACCACAAAATCTATTACTGCAAATTCCCTTCTTCCTGGGCTCTTGTGAGGGTTGCTTTCTTGCTTGGGGCACATGCAGAATGTACTGGCATATTGCTAACTCATTTGAATTATTCTGATTAGGTTGTTCTCACCTTGCTGGAAAAGGATTTGCTATAAGTTGCCACAGTCTGAGATTTCAAGCTCTTGACAGTCTTGTTTCTCTACTAATAGGCTGGTGATTTGTCATCCTACGTTGGGACCTTTCCAGGGTCCCAACACTATTTGTTCTTCAATGTCTAGTGAACATTGAAGGGTGAGACTTCCCTCTCCCCACAATGGTTTGTTCTTCTAATTCTGAAGCCTCCTCCCATCTCCTATTTACTGTTGCTACATCCTACTCCAGGCATTTTCCTTCTCAGTGCTTGCACTGGAACCACTATTTTCTGTAGTTCCGCTTCAAGAGGGTGTCCTTCTAATGTCTGATGATGACTGCAGTTCCTCCACTGCATAGCATCCCATGCTCTGCGAGCAGGAGATCAGTTATCCAACAGCAATTAAAATGTTGTTTAAAAAACGGAATTGGTGCCACAGCCTCTGAGTGAAAGAGGAACAATCGGGAGGACAAGAAGATGTTGATCCTTCTAAAAGGAAGAGTGGTTTCGTGTCCAGAAAGGGATAGAGAAACATAGAGCCAGGCTGAGAATCATTTGAAGAAAAAGTCATGAGCAAGCCTGTATTTTCCTGATCTACAGGGAAACCTGTTTTCATTCTCAACTGATGTAAAAATAAACAAAAAACCCCCCTACCTCAAACAAGCTAAAGGACTGCAAGCAGAAGATGTGTATTTGTAAACAACTCAATGGAAATTATAAAAGCAATTTGGAAAAAAGAGATCCTTTTTTCCTTGAAAATATTCAACAAAATTTGTCATATTTGTCCTGCAGACTTCAAACAGGCAAGGCTTTTTCCTTATCCAAAGATTTTAGCAAAATTTTGTGCAGAAAATTCTTTGCTTTTTAATTTTCGGTCATTCCCCCTTAAAATTTGCTGGTTTGTTCTTTCTTTCTGACTACCATTTTACTTTTTTCACTAAGTAAGTGTGAGGGGAGAAAAAGAAATTAATACGGGGGGGGGGGGGAACTTGGGATTTTCTCATGGAGAAAAGCAAGAAACTTTGAATAAACCTCTTTGAGAGGAGGGGTAGAAATGGCAGAAAAAAAATCTTTTCTTGCCAAAAAGAAAATGTATCTACACTTATTTGACCAGCTCTAGATCTGAAACTGCAAAATACATTATAATACTGTTGATACTCCAAAACCTGTTTCTTGGCTAAAAAGTCTGTGTATTGTGAGAATGCTCCCTAAACACCATCTGCAAAGTTTCCAAAAATACAAACCCCCAAATATTAGTCAACCTTTTCCCTCCATCGCAACCCTCATGAGTAGCTGGATTTGAAAGATAAAGGCGGCTGTGGAATAAATGTTAAAGAGGGGCTGGTGACATGCATGTTGACTTTACTTTTGGCTCATCTCTTTCTATGTGTGTGTTTAAAAAATAAATCACTGCTTCAGCATAATGGGAGATTCAAAACCACGAGTGACTACTTAGAATTTTGATGAAGGTAGGTGTATTTGAAGAAAAAATGTATTCTACCCTAAGCTGCAAGCCTGTGGTGAGTTTTGTTAACTAGAAGAATTTGTAATTTGGGCTAGTGAGTTGGCTTAAGAGCATTTTTGTGGCTTTTGGGCATTTGAATAGCAGGACTGCGGTGAGCACTTGCCGTGAGCACTAGCAGGAATTATGCAGGTTGATAGCTTCATGTCATCTTATTTTCCTTGATTACAGCTAGTATCATATGCAGTGCAGGTAGTGAATGAGACTTTTTTTTTTCCATTTGTATCCAAATCTTTATTGATATGCCTCTCAAAATACAGCTTCTGGTCTCTCAATAAACGTGGTACAGCACTTGTGAACATAGTTTCCACATAAATTGTCTACTGCATTTTTCTGAATGTATTTCTGAGCCTTTTGCCATCTGTGTACATTACAGCTCTTGTAGGAAGGTCTTTAGACCAAACTACTGCTGTATCTGGACAGTCATGTACAAGTGGAAATGAAATCTGTTAGACTGACATTGCTAAATAAAACCTGGTTGGCTATTGGGATGAACAATGTGATCAGATATCCTTGTGGCAAAAAAAAAGAACTGTTGTTCCTAACATTGACGCCTAGGACCTCTGCTTAAATTTCCCACAATTCTTACACCTGTAAACATGTACATCTTCTAAAATACATTTAGGACAATCAGGATAAAAAGAGATTTAGATTCAATTTCTCACTGGTCTGAATTAGACCTTACTGCTGAAGTCAAGAGCAGGAAAAGCTTATATTTGCAAGAAATGTCGTAAAACCCAAAGACCAGTTGTTTGTGGTGTTCTCAGCAGACATACAGCTACTTCAAAATCCTACCTGGATGAAAAGAGTACAAAAAAGTACTTCACATTGGTGCTTATAAAAATGGTACTCAAATGATCAAAGCAAAAGCCTATGGATGTATAGTTCCCCTGTGCAGTATTCCATAACCGTGTAGATCCAGGGAACAGAGTAGATGCCTGCTTTACCCAGTTTTAATTCCTGTCTGATGGAGGTTGTGTGGTATGAGTCTCTGCGTAAGGGAACAAAAGGCTTTAATTGCTTCATAGCAGAGTTCTCTACCTCCTAGCAGAATGAAAATAAGGACAACGTCCCCAGATTCCTACATGTGAAGGATAAGTCTCCCCTATTTGCAAGAACCAAGCAGAAGCTTTGTGGATGTGCCCCTTTCCTTTGAATTTTCTTACAAGGTGACTTTGATTCTAATTGTCTTGAGTATTTGCACTTCAATATTGAATACTTGTTTAAAATTCTAATGATATTTTGTTTATAACTTGTCCTTTTTGTAGAAGTTTTTTAAAGTATTTTCATAAATAGTTAAGAGTCACAGAACCTTCATGATGCAGGGAGATATTAGTACTGGCAGCATCCTTATCAGATGATGATAAATAGATGGACAAAGCTATCACAACTGACATCTTTAAAACTTTTCAGTGCCTAGCTTAAGAACCTTTGGGGATCAACTTGAAGAGACCATTGAGGCTGAGGGGAGACCTTATTGCTCTCTACAACTACCTGAAAGGAGGTTGTAGAGAGGTGGGGGTCGGTCTCTTCTCCCAAGTAACGAGTGATAGGACGAGCAGAAATGGCCTCAAGTTGCGCCAGGGGAGGTTTAGGCTGGATATTAGGAAATTTTACTTCACTGAAAGGGTTATCAAGCATTGGAACAGGCTACCCAGGGAAGTGGTTGAGTCGCCATCCCTGGAGGTATTTCAAAGACGTCTGGATGAGGTCCTTAGGGACGTGGCGTAGAGGTGAACTTGGCAGTGTTAGGTTTACGGTTGGACTCGATGATCTTAAAGGTTTTTTCCAACCTATACGATTCTGTGATTCTGTGATCTGCAGCTGTCATTGACTTCAAGAGGAGCTATGAAAATCAGGATCTGGTGCTGAAATTCCTGTTGTGACCTTCTTCGTGAGATCAACATTTATATCTACAGAGGAATTTTGCTCCTGCAGGATGTCCAAGGCTTAGTGAGACCACTGACACAGGAGTTAGCCCAATGTCTGAAACCTGCTTGTTTTCAGCATGTTTTCAGATATGGTAGTTGGTCTTTTGGATGCCAAACACAGAGTCTTGAAAGCACCGTTCCTCTTGTTGCGAGAGAGTAGTTAAAAAAATGTACATATTTCATTACAAAATAAGTGGGAATGGTTTTCATGTAGAACATACAGAGAACAAGAGGCCTAGGAACACAGCTCCAAACTTCATGACTTTTGTTCATATTCCTGCCACAGTTCCCAGTAAGATTTCTCTTTCATCTACATTTGCCATAGTCCCTCCTTTCTCTCTTTCTAATAATTTAAGAGACAGGATGACAGAACGGATTAGAAAAATATCTATAAATAATACTGTACGTAAAGAGGCATTTACCCACTGAGTCTTAAAACTCATTCCCTGATTTGGTTCTATTTTTATCTTACTTGACACTGACGATGATTCATATAAATATTCATTTTTAGTCCACTGCACATAAGTGAAGCTAAACTGTAGTGTTCTTTGGAGTTTTTACCCTGCAGATCCTTACTTAGGATGGAAAGAGGGATAGGAGGATTCAGTTCTTGAGTACTCTACAATTTGGTTCTATGGTCCTATATTAGATAGCAGAGATGTAGCATTTTAAAAATTTTCAATGCCATTCATATTTCAAAGGGGTGTGTTTTAATTTTTTTTTTTTCTTCTGCAGGATATAAAAATAGGATGTGTTACCCTGAATTAAAATCTAAATCTGAAGGCTTTGGAATATAACATGATTTCTTATTTATACCTCTTTGTTGTGTTGTAGTTATGTAGAACAACTCTATCATTAGTCTTTTGCTATATCTTTTTTTTTAATTAAATCAGTTTTTAAAATGTTTTATTTATTGTCCAAACATTTTGTTCTTTAGACTGCACAGCAAAGCTATTTAAACAATTAAAGAACATATTTTTTTCAATATTTGTCACTTCTAAATTCTAATACAATTGTGTTTCTGTTATAGTAGGAGTAGATTTGATAACAGATGGTAAAACTGCAAAACTGCCTCTGCTTCATTGGAGCCCCTGGCAAGACTCCTATATAAGGTAAATTAGGGTAGAGAGGGATATTTAACAATATACCCTTCACAGTTTCCACTAAGATTTTGAACCAGTATTATGTGTATCGTGAGGGCAGTGAATATAATAGCTAGAATGCTTATTGATCACTTCTGTGTTGGTTGTTAATGCCAGAGCTAAAGCTTACATGCTGTAAAAGGCCCTAATCTTGCAAAGACTTGTTCTAGTGCTTTTCCAAGTTAAATTTATCCTGGCAATAGTTTAATTTAGATCGCTTTCCTTTAATGGTGATAATGCACTTTAAAATATTAAAAAGTAATAAAATGTAAGTGATCAATTTCCATTTAAATTAAAAGAATGTTTATGTTAAAATATTGATGAAAAGGCAGCCTTCAAAGATTTTAAGAATGCTTGTATTTACACGGCATGACTGAAAGGTGACAGATTGATAGCTCTGGGAAATGTAGGTCTTTTCAAAACAAATTATGTGATGTGCACTTACGCTGACTTGGGAGCTCACTTTCCAGTGTGGCAGAACTGCTCAGACTCTGGGATGAAAAAGTTCTCTCTACTTCTGTGTATCATCTCATACTTTTTTGTGCGTTTTGTACACTCCTCCTCCATAGGGGCTGCACAGAGGTCACTAAATCATTGCACGTGGCTCATCCTGGAGTCAACCACATGACGACAACATACGGTTATTTCCTAACAGGAACTGGCTTCAAACTAGTGAGTGAGAACTAGTGAGTGATTGAAAATAAAAAACTAGCATTGTCATGTGTTAAATTTACACTGTCTCTGACAATGTCACTACATATATCTGTTTTCTGCTATTAATCTTGCTGAATTCAGTAGCCCAGAATTACCACACAGGAACAACTTCTTAGTTCCACATTATTGGGAAATGCTGCTTTGCCACATACCCAATATATTGGTTTGTGAATTTCTCATGATCCTCAAACTGGATCAACTTCACTAACTGCCTGGATTATGCAGCTGTCTGAAGTTGGGAAGTCGCTTGAGCAGAGACAGATGAAAATTTGAAATCCTGCAGTTGGAGGAAGATATTAAACCTGAAATTTCACGTTCTAAGCAAAAAACTGTAGCTACTGGATTATTGCATCCGGGGAACTGTTTCACACTACTATCATCTCCTGTTTTCTTTTGAGCATGTTTTTGAAAACAGCTTATATTCAGTGTGTATTCAGCAAGTACGTTTAAAGGACTGTGCCTGTTAGTGAAGAAAAATTATGGGCATGAACAGGGCTTTGATATAAGATCATTGCTAACAATACTAAAGCAGTTCTGGGCACAGGCAGAAACAATTTTGTAGGTACTGGGAAATTTTAATATGCATTTTTAAAAATTACATCTGCAGGGTTAGCGTTTTGGGAATTGTAAGTTTGAACTCACATGGCTACATTCTTTCATGAGTCTGGCCTCAGAAGTGAAGATGTAGGAACTGACTGCTAGATTTCTGTGACACTGGAGTGATGGAGAGATGGTGGGTGCCCACCCTTGCTGTCTTTGCACTGGCTGGTACAGCTCATACACATACTGCACTTTTTGAAGAATCATAGCTTTGGGTGATCTTCTGCTCCAGTCCAGGTTGGTCTGGGAAACACCACATCTGAGTATAGGGTAAATTCTTCCCAGTGATGCTTACTGTTAACTTCCTGTTTTTATGGCAATAGCATTTAGAGGTGTCAACAGAGATTATAACCTTATTGTGCTAGTTACTGCAATAAACACATAATAAGGGAGAGACAAAAAAATGCAAAGCAAGTGACCTGAGAAAAGTTGTTTTCCTATTTTGAAAATGACATAGTAAGATTAAATGGCTTGTATGATTCCACACACAGTAAAATTCATAGAAAATGAGAAGGGCTGAAGCATACCCAAATGACGTGGCTTTATGAGCTAATATAACATGCTGTTTGTGTGCTTGTGCCATTGCAAATGTTCATTTGCTGAGCTATACGAATATGGCCTGCCTTCATACTACTGGCATGCTGTAGATGCTAACTGAAACCCCTGAGAGGATTCTTCAGAGCTAACATATGCAAGCAAGTAGGGCGCACAAATAATGACTTTAGTCAGAACCGCTAACAAATGCTCACTTGATAAGCTGCATTAATTCAGTTGCTTGCAATCATCTGTCCAAATCTCAGGTTTTGTTTGGGCTTTTTTTAGGGTGGGTTTTTTTTTTTTGCTTTCTAGTAAATTCACACCATGTAGGTCTGTATATTTCTGTGGACATGTGGGCTGTTCTGAATGATTGTTAAAGATCACCTAATAAGAACAAAAGCTTACCCTGCTGTCCTAGCTAAGATACTCTTTGAGGACAGTAAATGTGCAGTTTTAGGAGTTGCTGTAGCTGATGGTAGTACACATGTGGAGATAAATTTGTGTTTTGGAGTTGAAGACACTGTAGAATTGCTATTGAATTTAAAACTTCTCATTTGCCTTTAGTTCATGTCACTGACACTTAAAAGGTAAAATGAGCTGCTTTTCTTAGCAGAGCAGGTTCTCCAAAAGATGTTTTCTTTAGAACAGTGAATGCACTTTTGCACTATTGATTTCCTGCTGCTTAGACATAACTAACATTTCAAGCAATCTATACAGTTTTGAAATTTACGTTAGGTCTTTTAATAAAATCACTAGCACCTTTGGGACTTCTTGGTAGGATAAACACTGAACTCCTATCAGCTGAACATTACATTTCAACATTGCTTAAGCAAAATTCAGATATAAGCTGATCTGCTACTGCCCCAAAAAAGAAAACCAAACACTGCCCCCCCTCCCCCCCCCCCGCAATTGACTCAGTCTGGTATTAGTTGAGCTGTCATAGCATGGTTAGGTTGTTCTTGGTTTGTCCTTACAAAGTGCTTTACTGAAAAAGCCTGAGTTAAAATCAGTTCTGCAGTATGCGGGACACATACCCAAGAAGTGCTAAGATGTACTGTCACTAGATTTCTTGCAAAACTCCACACTATAAGCAATGGGGAGATCCATGCTAAAAAAAGAAATAGGAATAGCACAGTGTGGCTGGTATCATGTTGTCTTGTTTTTAGAGTAGAGATCAGAGGCTGCTGTGAAGGCAAGCCCTTTTGCATTGAGTATTGTGGCAATTACACAATTGTCCTTGTCCTGAAAAGTTTTGCCTTAAATAGGTGGGTCTCTGGCTGGATCCCACTATAAAAGCAGTGGTAGCTGTGGCAGTGGCCCTATGAGGTGGGGTGGGATTTTACTGATGGTCTCTTAACTCCTTGCCCATGTCCTTTTCTGCTATAAGACATGACCTGCCTTCCACTGGAGGTTGTAGGTGCTCAGCATTTTTAGGGCTTTCTCCCTATTCGTTTTTTTTAAGTCTGTTATCAAATTAGAAGCATTCTGATTGAAAGTTTTCATTTAATTAATAACTGGGTAAATCACAAAACTGGCCTCCACCATCTATACCTGTCAATTGATCAGGCATAATGAAGACTGCAAGAATCCAAACTGAAAGACAGAACAGGGTTATTGGAATGAATTTTCAAAGTGAAATCTGCAACTGAATTTCTGATGCATGTCAAATAATAAGTGAGCTGAACTGACCAGACCTTTCTGTATTTGAATAGGGAAATGCAGGTAATGTTTTAAATGTGTTTTCGGAGGGCAAAAGTGGGCAGGAATAGGGATTCTGCTGCAGTTGAAACAAGGAGCTATTATTCTGTTGGTGTATTTCTGTGCACATTTTAAATTTTTTTGTGAATGCTAAGTAGATGATCCAGGAAATTCAGGGAAGTAGATGGATTCAGTTTGGTTGTGCAGAACAAAATGCCTGTTTTAATTCATATTTGTCTCTGGGAAATTATAAGACTTGATAGGAATAGGTTTTGCCTTTGTTATTTAAAATCAAATAATCCATCTTACTGCTTCTTAAAAGGGACATTCTTTCCCAGATTTTCAAGTAAAAAGCCAGTAGGGTATTTTAAACCTTGCGGTCACAACACCACAATGGTCTTGACCGAACATTTTCTCAAAGTAAATCTAGCAGTGCTAAGATTTACTGCTGCTCCTGAAGTATCAACATAATTATGTAAGTGTGTGCCAGCAGCGTGTGCCTGTGTTGGTAGCTGATGTGCAGCACACACATCGCTGGCTGTCCGCAGTGCACTGGAATCAGAGATTTATTGCATTTACAAAGGACCATTACAATGCAATTTTAACTTACTGTCATTAAAGGGTCTTACATCATAAGAAATGACTGCAAAAAGCCTTGGACTGAGATTTATTCATAATTTTTATAGCATGATTTATTAGAGCCCCCATTATATGTTATGAATCATATCTGAAAGAAATGAAAATCCGTTAGGGCCTGGTCCTTTCACGTCTACCTGCGTTGGGTAGTACCTTGTTCTCAGCCTGAAGGAAACGGGGATATTCCTGGAGTAAGCTATCACTACAAGAGTAGGAGTGAAGACAGCAAAATCTGGGTCCTTACTGAGCACAGGAGAGAGATGTAAAAATTATTCTAGAAATGACAGCATTCAGTTTATATTCTAGGGGGAGGGGGTGGTTCTCTACAGATTCATAGATTTCTCTGATTTCATCTGATCCTAACACTGCTGTGTACCATTTGGAGTGAATCACATTTATGTAATGCAATATTCAGTAGAGAAAGCCAAGTCAGCCTTCTAATACTGTTCTTTCCTCAGATCAAATTCAGCATATAGTAACTGAGAAGCTAATTGTAATACAAGTGCAAAGATCTCAAAATGGCTGTTCTGTTAGTCTTATCCCCCAAGAATGCACTGAAATTTCATAAAATCAAGCTTATGCAAAATGGAAACTCAGTTTTGCCTTCTGTATTTGCATGAGAAAGAATGACGCACTTGATTATCAATTAGGGCCCAATTTTTCAATCTGAATACCCCTGCTTGCCCTTTTTATTATGAAGTACAGCGCTTGGATATGATTTGGTTGAACATTAATGGAAGTCATGTGGTTTGAATGGGGATGTATTCTATAGTCCTTTGCAGTAAAACATGCCAGTAAGATCATGAAGAGCTTTGTCAGTATTAGAGCTCTATGTTTTGATGCAATGTGCTAAAGATGCTCATGTCTTTAAACGATTATGAAAATATATATTTGCATATGTATGCTCATAATAAATTGCTAAGATCTATTGCTCTTCAGTGCTTTGGAATGGAAATATGCAATGTATCTGGTAAAAAAGCAGTAGGCTGCAATTAATTTGTTATCCTGAACCATACTGCAGGAAAATTCATTTCTATCCTTGAAGTTGGTGGTAATTTTGGCACTGAATTTCAATAACAGTAAGGCTGGGCCCTCTGTTGCTGATTTGATAACATCTCTCCTTATGTTAAAAGAAAGTCAATATGTATAGACTTTACTAAAGTACTACCATAAATATACGATCAGTCACATATTTTTAAAAATAAGAAAGATTAATACCATTGAATACTAGACTGCACAGCAGAAGAAAAAGCAAGATGGAAAAATAGTTTTCCTAGGTATAGTCTAATATATCACATTTTTGTGAGCAGTTCTAAAATAGAAATATGATAATTGATCCATGGATCTTTTTATCCTTCGTCTCATGATATACCAACAGAGAATACCAGTATTTTGTTGCCTTTTTTCCCCTAACCAAAACCAAAATAGCAAATGTCAGGAGAAGGGCAAAGAAAATAACTGAAGGCACGTAGGGATGGATTAAAGAGAGAAGGGACCAAATATCATACTGAAACCAGTCACTAAATTCATATCGATTTCAGTGGCACCAAGGTTACATTTCAGAAGTATTTTGGGATCGTTTAATTTTGAAGTCCTTCCTCATATGGAAATCCCACTCAGCATCGTAGGAGGTGGCAGTGATAGGAAGGCATATATATGTGTATGCATATGATGGTATGATCCATACAATCACAGCCTTGGCTAAATCAAGTAAATTTTGTAACCTAGAAACATTAAAATTAAGTAAGATTTAAAAAAAAAATTAAAATGGCAACAGATGCTGTTCTTTTTTAAGGTTTTAGAATAATAGAAATAAAATTGGAAATAGCCAAATGGATTAAAAAAACCCTTCCTTGAATTGAAACTGCTAAGTCTGTACTAGCCAGCCATAGATTTGTCAGGTGGATAACATCATCCCTCCCATCTCCCTGTGAGGCTGTGACTTCAAAGAGATTGTACGATGTTCTGGGCAGACATCATATCTTCCTATGTGTTTCTGAACAACTCAAACCAATGAAGTAATGATTCTGCATGGCTGCTATGATCTTTTTTATTTTTTTTCTGGTGGTTTTAGAATTTATTACTTCTGAAGTCAGAGGGACAATTCCCAGGAGTTATTTGTGAGTGTGCCTGCTCCCACCTTGGCTAACTCAATAGGGACTGAACGTAGGACTTGGTGTGAGTGGTGAACACTTTCCAGCTGGCATTGCAAAGGCTTCTTTGGACAGAACACAGAAAAGACTATACCATGCTTACTAATGGGTTATATAAGGATTTGCAGTAACATGTCCCTTGATGGGAGAAAATAGCAATAAAATGGGATTTTAGGAACTATATTAATAATGAATGATAGAATGGTAGTTAATAGATGTCTATCTGTAATTCCATTATACTACAAGTGCAGGGGAAACTTCATTTAACGTGGAAAGATTCTCATTTTTCCAGAGCTGTAATGCAGCGTGCAGTTAAAATTAGGCTGTCTCATTAATTGTCAAAGTATATGGTGAGAACTACTGCAGCCAGCTTCAGTGCAGGATTAGATATGCCTCTGCAGGGGAGACCTTGCAGAAAGGCCCAGGTAGGAGAGCAGCTCCATCAGGCTGCCTTTGATGAAATCTCTCCCTGGGGAGAGGGGTGCCTATGGGAAGGGGAAAGCATGTGGGGCGGCTCTCCTCCTTCCTCTCCCTATCTGCTCACGCTTGGTGGGAGCCCCCAGAGCACTGTCCGTGGAGCACTCCTGTACGAAGTGTGTCAGATGGCTGCACAATAAGCTCCCCTTGTGAAGGGTGATGGTATATATTCCTACTTGCATTTCCCCAGTTCCTGAGCTTAGCTGTACTGGGCCAGGGTAGAGGATGAGCAGAAATCACCCCAGCCTCTAAGCCTCGAGACAGCATGGTTATTCAGGAACTAGGATCCCGTAAGCTTTCTCGTACCTTCGGGATGTAGTTTGTAGAGAGAAAAATCAGTTTAAATGAACACAACAAGGTTGAAATGCTCTTGAATGTACAAAAGGAAGCTGGAAGAAATCCCCAGGGAATACCTTTTTCCTCATCTCTTCCCCGCTATCCTTTTTCCTGTCTCCTCCTCAGCGTCAGAAACTTGTCCTTCAAAAATCACCCACTGAGGAAAGCAGATCCTTCTGCAGGATGTGAAGGGGGAACGTGAGGGAAGGGTTGAGTGAGTTTTGCCATAAGCCTTTCCTCTTCCAGATCAGAGCTGTATAGCATATGCCAGGGTGGCAAGTCAAGCTGCTGAGGACTTTCCATAGGACCCCAACCAGCTTTTATTTAAAAACAGTAAAAATGTTTATTTGGAAGGACTACAGAAGCTTTCCTGAGGGTTCATTAATGAAGCTTAACTGTCCAATTTGAATGTGAGCACTAGCACAGAATCTCAGCTGAAAGCTCCTGGTTCCCAAACACTAACCTAACGACTGTGAATTAACACAAACACAACCTTATCCTGCTGGGTAGGCGGAGAAGGAAGGGGGCAAAGATGTTAGATACCTGCAGGCCAAACTCCCCAGGAAGTCAGTGGGAGCTTCGCTAGTGTAAGAACAGTATGACCAGACATAAATATAAAGGAGAGAGGATGCTAAGAAAATATTTGTCACATGTTTGTGTCCTGAGGGGCCTATGAAGTCTAATGAGTGCAGAAGGCAGGAACTCTATTACAACATAACTCTCAGATATGCTGCTTTAGTGTATCTGTGTAGCTTTCTGTGTGACTCTCTTTCCCCCTTTGCATCTACTTACGAAACATAAATTTACAAAGTTGCCTGATGATGCAAAAAACACAGTTCTAATAAGCTTTAAAGAAACATCTCACCAGTTTAGGCGCACAATATCCATTGACACGCAGTGATATTCAGCTGCCTGATCAGATGCTTTTGAAAATCCACCTGGATGCCTGTCTGTCTACATATGCACCAAGTATCTCTGTAAATCTGATCTTTTCCATCACCTTAGCTGTTACTCTGTTCAGACCTCCAGGTACTAGACTTTGCCTCTGTTATCCAAATGTGAATTCTTTAAGTTATGGAGAAGTACGACACCCATTTATCTTATTAAGATAGGTGTCTAAGGCAATCTGTGATTTGAAACAAGCTACCTCTTCTTACTACAGATTTAGAAGACAATGCAATTTTTTAAAGTGTTTCATCTTTTTAGAAAGAACTACCTTATTTAAGAAATCAGTGTTTAGAAAACTAGTATTTAATTAAACTCAGCCACTATGGTTTTAACGAGAAACTGTTGACTGCATTGCACCTAAAGACAAACAATTAGTGACTGGGAGCTTATGCTTTATCAAAGTAAGTTTAGAAATAGACAAAATTTGCAGAGTTAGCTGATTTTGCCTGACATCCACAAATGCTCTTCCAGTCTTCCCTGGCTGCCTACAATGAGATCAGATGTAATTTAGTATGAGTTAGGTGCTGGTGAAGCAAAACCAGTCAAATGTACTTGTATTTGTAAGCAGTGTCCATCAAAATGCTCCAGGAATGGCTAGATTTGAGTAAATGCTGAGCTTTCTGTAGACAGTTCCTAAACGTTCACTGAATTAGTGTACCAGATATAGTCCAGAGAAATCTTGCTTTACTCAGGTATGCAGGTTTTCATTTAATCTTAATATTCATATATTGTGTTCCTTTTACTTGCCCAAGTGTAACAGTATAATAGTTGTGTAAAGCGATGCTTATATTAAGATGTTATTTTGACATACGTTTTGGTGCCATATGTAAACACCAAACATGTATATAATAACCACCATTAGTACAAGTCTCAGATCCAATTAGGATGACAAGTTTTTGTGATGTATTTTTTTGACAAAATGGCAATGTGAATTTAAATTTTTGCATGACTGAAATTTGTAATTGAAAGTAGCGAACACAATTAAAAGTGAGGTAACAGTGGATTTGTTGCCTGACTACTTTACTAATGATTGCTTTAATATACCATTCACATGTTAATGATGCTATCAATTATTTTACTGTAAATTAGCTATTGTGAGTTTGAGGTCTTTTTGCAATGTCTGTGTTAGGTTACAGGAGCATAAATCAAGCTCCTATCTCTTTTTACATCCATAACCATAACATATGGCTTTTATTAGAAAATGTTAAGTGTCTTATAATGTCTTCTTAATGGACAGTGTGTGCATGTGTTGATGATGAAAGCCATCTTCCTTCATGCAAATAATTAATGCATATGGCCTATGTCTCCATAGATACAAGTTAAAGAATCATATTTAACTCATGAAATATTCAGTATACACTTCAACTCTGCCCAGAATTCATATTTCTGTAGTTTAACAATCCTTTAAGGAAAGAACAAGTTAGAGGTAAATCAGGGCTTGAATTCCTCCAGGTATGCACATGTAATTGTGAATAAATGGTATAACATCCACTGCAAAAAAAAAAAAACAAACCCAAATCACTTTAAAAATGCCTATTCCTAGATGAAAATACCCATAGAGAATTAGAAAATGGAATTTATATCCTCCTAGAATTCCAGCTTGTATGTCCCAAAGACTCTTAATATTGGTTATAGATTTTGTCCTCCGACCTAAAATATCATAATGCTTCCAAGCGAAAGGGTGTTTTAGCCTCTTTTTGTATCCTTTTCACTGGGACAGCATTACCAATTTGGCTTTTGGACCATTCCACAAAATCTTGGACAAGCACGCTGCTTTGACTTGAAATGTGTTTTACCAATAGATTCCTGGGCACCAGAGAGATCTGCTATTCAAATCAATGCCTGCTAACATTGGGCTTGATTAAAGAAAGCTAACTAAGCCTTTTGAAGGATACCCTCCAGCCTTTCCTCTCCGTTTCCATGTTCCCTTGGTAGAAATCAGGGATTTGAAAGCTGCAATTCAACAGCATCATCCTTTCATCTCGTGGTAAATATTTTATTATTCCTTTATCCTCCATGCAGTTTAAAGGAATTCATTTAAAATATTAACTTCTTTGTTCAGGGAGGAAATCTCCAAAGGGTATGCAAACAAGAATCTTTAGAAATGCACCAAGATATAATTCCAGGCTCTGCTCCAGCTTTCCCCATTCATTCAGTCTGCAGACCTGGCGGCTCCCTGCTGGAGATCTCTGCTCAGACCAAAAGTCTCCAGCAGCTGCTGTTCCACCACCCATTCATACACGACCAGCTCCCCTGTCCCTGCTCCCTGCATTTCCACTTCTCTTTCCTCCATCCGTCCAATTTGCTCCCTAATCTGATCTCACTTCTTCGATCCTCCTCGGGAACACTGATCATCCTCCCACACCAAAGCACCACTCATCCCTCCCGAGGGCTGGCAGCAATTATGCTGTAACAAAGGTACATTTAAGAGAGGAGTAAATCCTATCCAAACCAATTCCTTTGTGAAGGCACTATCCTTCATCTGTTTTCCTGCTGATCAATATGGGTATCTTGGGGGTTAATCCTGCTGCTGTTCCTGAAGTAAATGTTTTCTTTACTTTTGACTTCAGGAGCAGAATAAGGCCCTAATTAATGTAATTATCCTCCTATGTAATAGTATGAAAGGTCCTTACTTAGAGGAGTTGGATGGCTGTTTAAGACCATCTTTATCTACAGCTACGCTATGAACTGCACCAGTGTGCATTCCCTTTCCAAAACAACCGCAGGCACCAGGAGGGGAGGAGTTGTCCTTCAGTAGCCAGGCAAGAAACCTGTCAAACACAGTGTCCCTTCTACATGAATGAACCTTCTCCTCTGATTAATACTTTGCATTTCCCACAAGGGAAAAGACAGAGTGAGGAGGTAAGTGAGCAACTGAATTACCCATTCTCAGAGAGGCATGATCATAAATATTTAACATGGCACGTATGAGAAAAGAGAAAGGAACAGGCTCCCTTTCCAGTCCAGGCTCAGAAACTCTCCAAATCCCCTGGCCCCACAGGGACTGCCTGCTCCTGTGATCCTTTCTCCATCTCATAAAGGGGAGAGAGCTGTTAGCTCATAAGAGGGCTGGACAAGGTGTCTCTCTTTACTGGGGGATGACTGACTGTAAAAATCTGTGCATGGAGGGAAATCACCTGGTATAATGGAGATCTCCCTGGCCCGTGAATGGGAACCTGCCCCCGGCTGTGGGTTTTTAGGAGCCTGTTAGAAAATAAGGGTCTCTGGAAGCCCGCGTATGAGTACACAAGCTCATGCCTTGGTGTCCACTCGTGCCCCATGCACGGGGCCTGCTTGAGAGCATGGGTTATGTCCCCACGGCCTGTGCGTGATTTTTGTATGGCCACACACATGGATGGCTGCTCTGCTCTGACAGTGGAGATAACCCTGATGATGTTGGGAGGAAGTGGGACTGAAGGGCGGTTTGAGTGTTTTGGTGAGGGTGCTGATTGCATCGCTTACCCTTGCATATCTGGAGGAGTAGGGATCCTCAAAGAGCGCCCAGATGCGGGGCTGCCACCGTCTCCAGAAGCCCCCAGACCTGCCATCTGGGGAGTCACTAAGTGCTAGGCGTTTTGTCATCTCCAGCTCCTCTTCACCATCACCAGAGTCTCCGGTGCCATCTATGTCTCCGTCCTCGGCACTGCTATCCAGGGGTGCCCCACCAAAGCTGTCCAGAGCCTCTTCGGCGTCGCGGTGCTGCCGGTAGGTCATCCAACAGCAGGGCTCCACATCGGTCTCATCGATGCCCCAGAAGGCCAGCTCCTCCTCATACAGGGGCCCACACACGTCCGCGGGGCAGTGCAGCTTGCCGGTGCGGTAGTAATTCAGGATGTGGGCAAAGACGCCCGGGTGCCGGTCAAAGAAAAACTCATCCGTGCGGGGGTCATAGTCGAAGTGGCTGTGGGCATCGGGTTCGGCGATCCAGGCCAGCCGAGTGCCGGGCAGGGTGCGTAGGGTGCTGCGGTAAGTCTGGTGCCTAGTCCCTCCCACGTTGATCACAATGCGGTCGCTCTCATCGCCCTGGCCCATCTCGTCTCTTATTAGGCATGTCGCAGACTCATCCAAGCAAGCACGGCAGGCAGCAAGCCCGTAAGGGGACGGCTGCTCGGCGGCAGTCGGTGCCTAACCCGAGCCCCGATCCAGGCCCGCGGGGGCGAAGGGCCCCGGCCAGCTCTGCTCCCCGGGGGCCGCTCCGAGGGGAAGCCGGTGCCGGTAGGTCCCGGCGCTGCACCGCCTTCGTCTGAAGTCAGACACTCGGGGGCCGTGGTAGCTGCAGCCGCGGCGGAGGGGCAGGGGCAGGGGGGGCCATGCTCCGGGAGCGCGGGCGCTGCGGTGCCGGGGCGCAGGGACGTGCCGGAGGGGGAGGGCCCTTCCCTGGTTGGACGTGGCCAAAAGCACAAAAAAAAAAAAAAAGAAAAAAGGGGGGGGGAAAAAAAAAGGGGGGGGGGGAGAAAAATCGCGGCACCGGCGCTGCCCGCAGGTGCTCCGGGCGCGGGGCTGCGGGGCGCCGGGCAGGAGGCGGAGGTGGGCGCCGGTGCCGCCTGCAGCCCCCGCGGGGGTACGGCGAGCTGTGCCCGCGCCCTGCCCGCCGGTGCTGAAGGGACAGCGCCGCGCACCGCCCTCCCGCCGCGCCGCCTCCGCCCCTGCGGCCGGCCGGGTCGAGCGCGCTGCCGGTGCGGGCGGCGGGGACCCGCGGCGCCGCTGCTCCTGCCGCTGCCGCTGCTCCTGCTGCTGCCGCTGCCGCCGCTCCTGCTCCTGCCGCTGCTGCCGCCGCCGCCGCTGCCGGGCGGCTCGGTGCAGCCCGCCCGCGAGCCGGACAGCGCCGCGCAGGCGCGCTGCTCCCGCCGCGCCGCCGCTCTCCGGGTCCTAGCGCCGGCCGCGCTCCGAGGGCGCCGTCCCCGGCTCCCGCCGCCGCCGCCCCGACCCCCTCGGTTCCTCGGGCGCCACGTCGCGTACTTCCTTACCGGTGCCGGGACAGGGCTGCCTGCTCCGGTGCCCCCGGCTGGAGGAAGAGCGCCCTCACCCGCCGCTCACGGCCCGAGTAACCGGCCGCGCTCCCAGCGGCGCGGTGGTCGCACTGAGGATCCCCTTCGGGCAGCGTTGGGCCTTCTGCTGCTGCCCCGCGCTGGGCTCTGAGTGACCCTCTCTGGCGCCGGGTCGGGGCTGTTCTCGTCCTTCGCGGACCCGACTCACTGAAGGGCAAAGAGGCAAAATTCAAGATCTCCCCAGGCATGAATTTCTCACGTCGCGAGCAGGGATGCGCGGGGTTTGCGTTTCCTACTGCATCGCACCTTTACGTGGTCCCTCACACCTGCTCTGTTTCTCTGTCTTTTCTTCTGTTTTTCTACTGTTCGCTTGTTTCTTCCCTAAAGCCTGGGTTCGTAGGAGGCTGCGAAACAACAATTCACGTTGTTTATTCTTTTTTATTCTCATTAATTCGCAAAGAATGGCAAGGGAAGTTTCACATCCACAAAAAGGACAGTTCCTGCCCTGTGAGGAGCTTGAAGAACAGCAGGGAGATGGTTGTGTGGAAGGGAAGTAACAGAGGTATGTAGACATGCTCTGCATTTTGTTTTATTTGCTGCCAGTATCCCAGGAGGAGTGGGCTGATGAGAGAGCCTGGAAAGCTGAGCTGAATCATGGGAGGTCGTGTCATGATGAGGGGATGAAGTGGAGAAATACGTGATTGAAGGATATATGGTTGAGGAATGCTGCTGGAGTGCAGCAGTGGGAGGGACAACACGATGCTCAACAGAAGAGGGTAGACTGGGGGAATGCAGTGAGGCTGAGCCTTGAAGGAGGACAGAGATTTGGATGTGCTGGAACAGCAGGTGAAGAACAAGTGGAGTGCTGCCAAGGAGCAAGTGGTGTGGTCAGCTTTGTGAGAGGAGGTGTTTGGCCACCCACAGCTTCCTTGGGTTGCAAAGGAGCATTGCGTATGTTTGGGATGCAGAGAAGAGAACTTTGCAATAGTTGTGGTAGGATATACGAAAGAGGCCTAAACAGCAGATTTGTCTGTGAAAATAGTAACAGATTGGTCTTGAAGCTGGTGGGGTAGAAGGAAGGCCCAGGAGCTAGGTGCTATTGTGTGTGACGTAGGAAAACGGAGGGAAGATAGTGGAAATGGGGGGTACGGTACTGCTATCAGCAGTGAAAGAGAAAAGGGAAAGTGAGGCTAAACCAAGGCAACCCGGCACTTCAGCTAGCATAAACTGATGACAGAATCTCCAGGAAGAGATGCCAGGCAGCTACTTGAGCATTAGGATTGAATAGAGGGAGAAAGGCTGATGACAGAGGGAGAAATCTGAGAATCACAAGCACAGAAATGCTCTCTAAAATCCTTAAGAACTGCCAGACAGAGGCCACAAAGGGCGAAGAGCGCAGGTCTGCGAACCCAAGCCTGGCATTAAGAAAGGAAAAGAGGATGATGACTCATTGCTGGAAATAATACAGGTGACAATTATTTTGTAATCATAGTAAGTCAGTACTTTTGATAATAGCAGATCTGGGGATCAATGGGAAAAGGCCGTAGGGTAGTTTCTGAGAGTTACGGAGGCTGAGGAAGGTAGGTGACCCGGGAACAAGGTTTAAGGACCTGTGAATCCCAGGCCAGTGGGTTCTTCTGGTCACATCCACAACTGCAGAGGCTCTTTCCCAGCTCATTAGCTCCTGCCTTCCATGTTACCTTATCCCACATCAGTGATTCCTCTTTAGGAATTTCAGTGTTGAGATCTAAGGTGACTGTGGGGATGAAAGGGATGTCTTGCAGCTTCTGTCATTTCAGTTTCCCTTCTTGTCTGGGTATCTGCAGGAGGGTGGTACAGGACCTTAGAAGTTATCTGAAAGTATGTGTTAAAAAATGGAAGGCTTGTTTAAAGATAGTTTTCATGGACTCAGGTGGGGAGGCCACACTGAAGTGACCTGCAAGGTTTATTTGAAGATACTAAGGCTGTAATTGATAAAGGAGCATTGGTAGACATGGAAGAGTTGGACATTTCAAAAGACATGTGAGAGGGCCCCAAATCAGAGACTGACGAGGAGAGGAGAGCTAGGAGATCTGGAGTGAGATAGCTGCTGAAATGGGAAGTGGTCTTAGAAATATAAATTGGAAAATGAAGCTTATACATTATTTTGATGTGGAAAATGAAAGATAACATCATGTTTGATGCTTATATTGAAGTTTGAGAGGGAAAGTATTAGAAAATTGTATCTTTATTAAACAAGGATCGTGGCACAAAATGACTGCATATTAAGGCACAAAGGCTTTGCTTTGCACTGTAGATTATAGCATGATTTGCGTTTGTTAGTGACAGCTGATACCACCAGGTAGGTAGTTGCTGATTTACACAAAAAGAACGTTTTAAATTAGTCCAGCAGGTGCTGTGTATCAGCAAAGTTTTGCTTTAAGCCCGCCATACAGTGATATAAAATTTTGGTTTAATTTAAAAAACTAATTTTCCATAATTGGAAATGTTTGGACTATGATAGACAAAACAAACCAAATAATTTTCAAATATCCAATTTGCAGACAAAAAAATTCCATGGAAGTTTGGTTAATCCCAACCTGTATAGTGGAACTTCTGCCCCCCTAGTCGCACTGAAAAATAACAATATTATAAGTATTTTTTATTCTGGTTTATATTTGACATTTTTAAAGATTCTTTTTGGCTGCAGAATAACTGCTTATGCAGACTTGGTATCTCAAACTAGAAGGCTCCATCTTCAGGTGCTGGGATGCTGAAGGATCTCCCCTCGCTCTGCAAAGACTTCCAAGGCTATAATGAGATTCTGTAATCCCCTGTGTACATGAGATGAACATATGAATGAATTTGCCACAGTTAGACATACCCACATTCAGTCTTTTTGGTTTCAAAATAGCTGCGTGTCTCCTCTATGCCTTTAGACTTGCCTTAGAGACAACACAGTAATTTGCAGAAGCAGGATCATGCGTTTGGTCACTCATATAATGCTATTGACTTCAGTGGAGTTAAAGAATGAATGAAATGAATGAATGAGTGAAAGTTTAGGTCCCTTGTCAATGAACTGAGAGCAGTCCTCTCTATACTTCACTGCTGGGTGTCTTCTCTACACTGGAAAGAGAAGTTAGGCAGGGAGGGCTTAATGTGAAGGTGGATGTGTACATCCAGGAATTATCTAGTTTTTCTGTAATATCTCTTATTATTTTAAGCTAAATGAGTAATTAACCTTACTAAGTTTTACTTGCTAAAAAGAACTAAATCAACTTTAATAGTGCTGGGAGACCTCTGTGGGAGGCATGGAGTCGGTAGGTTGTTTGAAAAAGGATTCTGATACGGCAGCAGCAGCAGGTAATGTTACCAGAAATTCTTAAAATGCATTAAAAGACATTAGCCTTGGAATTACATTTTGTTTCCTGAGCTGATTCTCATAACCAGTGAGAGATTTCGATGATTATCTACCTTGAGCTGGGGCTGATCAAAACCTGGCACAAGTGGGGAAAATAAGCTGTAGAGTTTAGAAAGGCCTTTCTAAAGGCCTCCCTTGTGGGAACCTTCTGAAAGGCCAGTTGTACAGCTGCTACCCAGGAGAGTATTATATGCGCTTTCAGCAGTCCTGTTAAAGTCATTGGGCCTACTTATAACCTTAGCTGTTCTTCTAAATCAACATTTTTAATGATGACAGTGGAAGAATAGCTTTAAGCCATAGATCTATTTTAGTTTTTAAACTACTGCGTAACAGAAAAAGAGAGTGAGTCCCCTTACTAATTTTATCACTTGTGTTAGGTCACCCCACTGTCTCCTGTGTTCTGATGACACAGGAGGAGTACGTCCTTCTTTCACCTCCGTATCTGGTGTCCTGGGATCACCTTTGTTGCCCTATGCTTCACCATCCCCAGGGTAATAATATACGGTGAAAGGTAGGTTGTCTTTCAGACAGAAGTCTAAATTCTGTCTACAAAGAAAAAATTAGCTTGTGGGTTCACATGCTATTCATTTGTTAATCCCCCTGCTCTCTACTTGCTGCTTTAGCTGAAAACTGCAGTGATTTCTAATCTAACTCCAAAGGATCTTTCTTCTCAATGTGGGGGATGACTGAGCATATATTCCCTAATATTCCTAAACTTAGTAACTTATAACTTTGAAGTGAAATTTTAACTTTTTTTCTTCTGTTTATTTTTGTATGAAGACATTTTACCGCTTATGGAAGATGCTGGATTGACAGATCAAAATCACAGAGTGTTGTATAGGCACAGAAAGCACATAGGGAAGCTTTGCTGTATGCTTTGGTGCTTTACTAGTATAACAAGAGTATCTCATTCTGCACACTTCCTTAGCCTCTTCATTCACTGAGGTTCCTAGTGAGGATACCAACAATGGTGACAGCTAACGAAGCACTCACTCCTGACATTTAAGCCTACCTAGTCTGAGTTCATCAGACTGTTTATATTCAAAGAAAAGGGTCATTATGGAAAACTTGTTGATCGATTCTAACAAAGGCAACAATATAAAGAGGGAAAAGAGATGTTCAGAGAACCTGTGACTTTGTGTGCAACTATGAATACAACTGGAGAGCACATTCAAAATGTTTTAAAGCTGGAGGACGCTGAGAGGGAGAGATTTATTTGTAAGAGTTATAATCTCAAAACAAAAGGCAGCCAGGGCTGGAACACCAGTTTTGCAATGCTTGAATGCTATAATTCAGTCTGTGCTCTCTTGTATTAAATTCATGACAACTCAACAGTATTTCAATGCAGTTCTTTATCAGCTTTAGATTACATCATACTGTGAATTGCTCTATCTGTTAGTATTGATCCTTATAAATCATTTGGTTTGAGGTCTTCAAATGGAAAGCTGTGATGCACTTCAGCATGCAGTGTACTCACTTTGTCCTTGAAACTCATTTAAAAACAAAGCAAGCTGCAATTGCATAGACGACATTACTTTTCTGAAAGGTCAGATTTACCCCTTTGAACTGTCAATAGCTGGACGAAAGCCTTCCATGGAAAGAATAAGAATGGAGGAGAAAATAGCTGGTTGGTGCTTGATGTTGACTGAGGGAGTCATAGAGGTGCTGCATGTCTGAAGAGCTGTGTAGCCCAAAGCCTGATTCAAAGAAGTCACGCTGCATTTAATGAGAGTAGCCAGAACAGCAGAAGTTATGACTGAATTCTAGTTCCTGTACTTTTATCTAGCTAGATTTTTTCTTAATTACCTAAGTTTTGCTTGAATACGTACTTAATTTTCGTCCACGTTCTTCAACTGTTGCATGGCTTTGCTGTGACTGAGTGTGAGCTGAGAAACATTTGCTGCGCGCTGCCTGCTGGGTTGCATTTTGTTCTCCATCCATTCGTACTTGGCTGCGTTTGATTGTGAGTGAAGGTTCTTTTTGTTTTGCAAAGCCCATTAGGATCCTTCAGAAAGAGTGCTGGTGTAGAAACGTCAGTGTTGCACAGATGTGTATCAAACTGTGAGATATATGGAAGTTGCTCTGGAAAAAAAATGGAAGTAATATTGTGATATGTTAGAGATCATCATTGGTCTTTACCCACTCCATTAACTGAGAGAAACTCCCACCTGAATCCATTTGGTTTTGCTGAAAATTTATGGGAGATGGAACTGAGTAAATATGACAACTGGGATGGTGTACCCGAGCAAGGTGAAGTGGTGGGAGCAGTGTTCTGCTGCTTGCTAAAGGACTAGGGAGGTTTCCAAACTGTCTTTCCTGCAGGGAAAGAGAAGATGGCTCCTTCCTGGCAAGAGGGGCAGTAAGCACTGCAAACAACTGTTGTGTTGGCTGTCTTACACCCAGCACCTGCTTGAATCCAGCACGTAGCTGGACTGGGTTAGGCACTGTGCTTCTCTGGGAGCATATATATTGATCTGAAACAGTGTGAGTTTCTAGACGTACTTTAGTCAAGGCTGTAGTAAAAGTGTCAGGATTTGTCTTTGATGAGGCATTCCCCAAAACAGAAATAATTGTTCCTCAAGAAATCATGGGGCTAAATCACAGCAAAATCTACTTTAAGTAACTGAAATTAGGCACACAGCTTGGCTAATGCGCCGCTTCTTACAATGTGTAGTTATAGGAAGGGTATAGATTTGTCTCGTCTTCTTCATGCTGATCTAGGTGTGATCCAGCAAAACAAGCAGCTGGTGACAAAGAAAATTCAACTTACACCGTTAGAAGATTCATGTCAACACATAACAAAAACATGCTTATGGAAGCTGCTAAATATGTGTTACTACAAGCTGAGCGCAGTCATCCTGAAGGCTCTATATCTAGGTTTCTAAGAGAGTAAACAAGCGCACATAGATCTGAACTCTTTGACTCCTACCATGTACTATAACTAGAGTTGCAGAAATGGCTAGTGATATGGATTTATTTTATTAGAGGATTTGTTTTGGAGATTCCTAAAAGGTCCTTGACTTTCTGAGACTGGCCTAGTCAGCTTTTTCTGAAAACAAAACTCTACTAATGCTGTCACTACATTTTTAAAATCTCAGCCAATTTGCAGGTGCATGAACATAGCAACAGACACAAACACACAGATACAGACATATGTATTTCACATATACTATATACAGAATACAGAGCAGGAGGTGCTAGTCTTTTCTTGAACAAGGCATACAGTTCTCAGTGCCTCAAGTACATCTTTTTCATTTAACCACAAAAAAAATTGGGGTCTGTTTCTGACTGAGGAGTATAGAACGTGCTCCATTTTATACAATATATATGCTCACCTATCAGCCGACTATTTCTCTAATACATCAAAATTTCTTTCTTTTTTTTTTTTTTAACTGAAGTGAGAACTTTATTTTTATTGAATGATTCACTTTCCACAACTATTACTTCTCCAGCCTACTCTGAGTTTGCAGTAGTGACTGAAATGTTCTCAGACGAGCAGATGGGAAAATGGCCTGTAAATCTTTATTGTTATAAATGGTTTGTAAAACTTTGGGTGTTGAAAGGTAAGAGTAGTTCAAATAAATCTCAACAATGCTGACTCAAAGGTTTAAAGCATTGCTTAAATCCCTTGATTAACCCAGCTTCTCAATATTTGACATGAATCAATAACTCTGAGATGTCTTTGCTGTTCTCTAGCTTTGTAAATATTTATGCAGCCAGTCCCATGAAATATGACATTTAATCCTGTTGAAGTAATTCTTTGTATGCCGCATATGAAGAGATATAAAGTATAATACTTCTAGTGATGCTCGTTAAATAATTGGCACTAAGGATGAAATCTGCTGCGTTTCTTTTGTAAATAACCAAGATTTATACAATGTAAGTGTGAGTGAATGGAAAGCAAAATCCACCTTCTGTCGCAAATCTTGGGCCAGCTGCTGGGAATGCAGCTTTCCTGATCCTGGCTTGTGCCTGAGCCTGTAGCTCAGCATTAACAGCAGCCTTTTGTTCCAGATAAATGAGGTGCTGAGAGCTAGATCAGGGCAAATAGTGGAAAGATGGCACCTCTATTAGCTTGTCCTCAGCCTTCCCTTTCTGGGATGTACTATAATGGTCTGTGCACTCCAGGGAACAGGAAGATGCTCTACCCAGTTTCCAGGACCAGGGAAAGCCTTCTGTAGGAATCTCAGTGCAAAAGGGTTGTACCAGTCCTCCAGATCATGGCTGGGATTCCTGCTAACATATAAGACTTGTAACAGGTTTGTATTTAAATGGTTTAGCTTATGAAGCACAGTGATATGCTTGTTCCTAAGACACTGCACTTTTAGTCATTGTTTACTGTTTCAGTCTGATTCATCTGTGGATTCTGCCAGGTTTTGCAGTTGTACTCCTTGCCTCGATGTATTCCAGAAGTAGAAGGGGTTGGGGAATAACAAGGAAGCAGAGAAAGATCACAGTGGCACAAGATGTTCAGAGCCGGCCAACAAGAAACCAGAAGTGGATCTTCCTGCAGATATGCTCCGTTCTCATGCAAAATTGGACCTTTCTGTGCTCCTAGGATGGATTCCTATCCTATAAGAGAGCCTACAATAGCATATTTATTGGCTTTCCTATGAAAGGATGAGAGAAAAGGGGTGCGCAGTTCTCAAATCCATAATAAAGGCCTTCTTTCTATGGAATTTTTCAGACTGTAATCAAAAATTAAATACATTTCTACAGGTTCTTTTAAAATTATTCTCTAGCTTATAGGTATCCTGCCTGTTAAAAAGTGGAGAAAAAGATTGTGTTCTCTGTTATATATTTAGAAGTATTTTAGCTTCTTATTTGCTTTATCACACCAAACCCCTTAAGAACCCTTCAGTATATGAAAAGGTCTTCATGCAGAAGTACTGCAGTGGTGCTGTGCTTCTGTAGCCCGGGTTGACCACTGTATAATCCAGGCAGAGAGATGTATGCTCAAAAGAACAGTACACCACAGAAAAGGTGATGTGGGAAGTCAATGAAATTACTGTCAGTTTTCCTGAGTGTATGCTTATTACAGCTCTTAGGAGGTGGTTTTGCCTGTGTTTTTGCCTATATATCCACAAATACATATAATTCTGGTTGGGACAAAACCCAGATGATTGCATTTGAATTGCTAATGGGTTCTTCTTCAGCTTTGTTTCCATGTTATGTTACATTGCTTGTTTTATTGACTATTTCTCCCCTCCCAAGCTAAGACTGAGTAGGATCTGCAGAACGTCGCTTATATTTAGGGATGTACTTTGAGGTACTTTGGAAGAAAACAAATGAAGTTTATGCACAAAGGTTTGCATTTTCAGCCACACCTGTTTGAAGGCCCAGGAGATTTGAAGAGGATTTGGTCCAGTTGGAAATCAGGCTAGAGGTGATATAGCAAAATATGAATTAAAACTTTCAGAGCTGAAAATATAAAACTAATTGTCTTGGTTAAGAAAAAGTAAAATCTTTTAATTCACTCTGGCCAATTAATGTTAGTCTTTAGATAGCAAGTTAACAAGTACATAAATAGCAATGGGACAAATTAATAGAGGAGCCTTATGTGCATAGACATCTACTCAGCCAACCAAAGTTCCTAAAGGTTCAGCTGCAAGTCTGGAAATGTAGCCACTGGTGTCTAAAATAGAAGACATGGAAATGGATGTTATTTTTGATTTTTTTTTCTCTTTTTACATCGTATGGTTTACCACAAAAACAAACAAAAAAAGGCCACAGGTAATGGTCGTGGTGTGCTTGGAGGGCATATGCCTTCACTCATCACAAAGCAAAGACATGTCAAAGATATGTCGCTTCAGCTACAAAACATACGTGCAGGAATCACTAAATACCTAGCAGCTGTGAGGATTAAGTAATCTGATCAATCTTTTCTGTATCTCTTTTTAGTAATAATTGTTCGTACTTAAAAGAGAGAATAATGTTTTGTCATTCACATCTGAGGAACAGCTTTCTTTTTGCCTTTGATGCACAGCAGAACTCAGAATTCTTACTGCAAAAAGAGGCCAGAGAGCAGACGAGGCGAAATGACAGATTCAGGTAAAACATGAGCAGCCAGCTCACAACAAGCAAGTTCAGTGCATGCCAACCTTCCTGCTCTTCCCTAGGGACTGGGCAGGACTGGTCAAGAAGGAGCAGGTGGAAACAGCTGCCAACAGATGAGTACTGGAAAGGATTTAAGCCACTGTACTTGCTGGAACTTGGGAATTTGTGATGGCCTGAGCTTACCCAATGACAGGTATCTAAGATTTTGAACCAGCTATCAGTCAGTTCTTAGCTATGAGAACCAGAAAAAGACTGTTGTGGAACAAAAGACATGTACAGGGTATGCTCTGAACAAGCCACCAGAGCTTATTTCTCAGACAAGTCCTATGGTGAGAGGAATCTTGAAGCTGTGGTTGCTCATAGGATTATGAGGTTGCTTATAGAATTTGTAAGGATAAAAGAACACTGCGAATGCATTTTTCGTGAGTATGTCTGTCCCATAATTCATTCACTCAAAATGGTGGTTTCTCTTGACCTTGAGCTAAGATTTAACAGGTAAGGAGAAGATAAATTTAGGAAATCCAGTGATGCAATGATGATACTTCTATGTCTTCTTGCGTATTTTCTAGCATACCATGAAGAATAATAAATGGCAAAAACTAAAGTGTCCTTGGCAAACAAACAAACAAAGTAGCACCCTGTGATATTTTTACCTTTGCTTCCCCTCACCACGCACACTGATTACTCCCACAGAGCTTGAAATATTAACCCAGCATGTTAATTTATTTCTTCCAGAGTTGCCCCGGCCATTGGATTTAACGTCTCTCTTGGAAGTACTTCAAACCAAATGGCTGGCTCCATCTCCAGCTTTGTTAATTAGGCACATTACTTTGTTGCTTTTTTCATATCGTTTAATGTAATTGGCATTTGTGAAGCTTTTGAAAGGCATGTTTGGGACTACATTTTGTGCAGCTGGCTCTAAACTGCAAGCTGCTAGAAGTGTCTAGTTCTGTAGAGGACAGCCTTCGAGAGCATAGAGCATGTATGCTCCGCACATACCATACTTCCTTTCCAAAAGGAACAAAGTGACCAGTATGACACATGTTCCTCCCTGCATACATTTGTATTTCTATGGTATTATATCTGTAATGGGAGCATTATGTGCCCCGTTTGAAGAACAGGACTCCCTCTACAAGCTTTGTATAAATGCTTTGCTCTAGGATGGTCTTCTTCCTAACCGCCTTGAGGAAACTCATAGGGATACCTTGCCATGCTGATACCAGGCACAAAAGCATGTGGTTTTTCACATAGAAGTCCATCTTTGCAAGCCAAGAATCGCTGTGGTAATTCCAACAGGTAAGGGTGCCAATACTGTGTCAACTGCCAATAAGACTGATGAATTCATCTCATTAATTTCAGTTGTCTTGGTGTGAAATGATATTCTGTACCTGAACTGAGGAAGAGATAGATATAAAAGTTTAGGAAAAAAAATATATGTAGGCACTAAAGAAATGATGTCCAAGTCCTCTTTTTCATAGAAATGCTGCCCTCCAGTGGTCTGGGAAAAAAAGCACACATATCGCTTATTGATTGCAATAATGCGGTTTCCACTTACACTGCAGCAAGTAGCAATCAAAGGTTCCTCTTAGTGTGACAGTCACATGGACAGTCTAGGCTCCAGCCTCAGGAAACCCACAGGTGGCATAAGACCAAGGAAAGACATTCGTAACAAAAAGGTATTGCTTTGCCAGTACAGGCCCACTGACCCTCTTCTGTAAACAACCAACTAAAAATAAAAATTATTTCTTGCAAATGGCAGGATCGTAATAGTCTGCCCCACAGTGACAGTCAAAACCCCTGACTTCAAACAGAACCACATGTAAGAAAATGGTCACGAGTTGGACGAGCAGGTCTCACAGGACATTTGTTCCCAAATGTGATGAATTGTCACTGAAAAAACCCATCCTGGCCCGACAGTCAGTCAGACACAGAGTTCTGCACACAGTGGTTGTCAGTGAACCATGAGGATCCTTCTGTCCTCACAGAGCATGAATCCCAAGCCACAGACAAAATACAAGTTCTCCAGGTTTTGTCTTTCAGTCATGGCAGCCAAGCGCATTTGTTTTAGGATTCAGAAATAAAGCATCAATGTGAAAGGAAGGAATGTTGTATGGCCAAAGTATAAGGTAGATGATCTTTAGGTATGTTGCCTCTACGCTTGCTTACCTTTCCCTTGCGTGGCTTCAAATGGTCTTTCCAAATGTGCAAGACTGTTCCTCAGCTTGTCTTGTTCTACACTTACATGGTAGGTGGGGGTTACTGTGCATGTCGAGATGGTTTGCGCCCCACTGAGGGACTTGGCCACCAGAGAGTTGCATCGTGGTCCTGCTGTCATCTCCTGTGGCTTTGCATCTGCCCCACCTGCCTTCTGGTAAGCAACCTATCCCCCCGGACCATTGCTTGCAGCTCAGGCCATACAATGCCTTCAAAGACCTTCCATTTTCTCTCTCCTTTTGTCTTTCTTTTTTACTTAAAACAAAGAAAAACAGAGTGGTACCCCAAAATTTGTGCAGTAATAAAAACCCCCATACTATTCCTACAATGTTCCTCTCTGTTTCTGTAGAAGTCTCTTGGTAGGGAAGAGCTTGGCTTTTCCAACATATTTTTCCTGCTGTTTGTAGTGTATGGGGCTCCAGGTGCTGACTGAAGACCGTGAATATTTTTGCTGTTTCCCCACCAACAAATTTTCCGTTATGAAAAGATGAGAAAGCAGAACATTGAATTCACCGAGACGATTTCAATTTATGACGAGTTATAATTTTATTTCAATTTTTTATTGAAATTTATTTCAATTAAAGACGTGCAATTTATGTCTTATCCAGCAGATGCTGCTGTTGGACTAAAAAACGGCTCAAGGTCAGTTCAGGTGACGGGAGGACTGTGTTTCAGAGGGTTTCAACGGTTCCAGGATTTTATCCAGCATTTCCAGATCCGGTCCCTTGAGACTGGGAGATCCCCTTTTACAGCCATGGACTTGCACCACCAGGCGACTGTGCTGAGACACAGGCCTCTGAGTGAATCTGACTCCAAGCACAAAGCCAACATCCCAACCACGATCACAACCTCCCTCAATCTTCTGATTAAGTGGGTTATTGTCTGTCAGAGTTTTTAATAATTTTTTTATAAATAGTGGAAAGCTTCACTTCATATACAGTATTTGCCTCCCTAGTGATGAATGTGGGATTATTCATCGAGTCTTACATAAAATAGCACACTTGATGTTGCTAAGATGCATGTAGAAGATAAAAGTTATTGATGTTTTAGAAAGAAAATGTGAGTTCAATGCCATGCCAGCTGTATCGTTGGGAAAACCCTGAGGTTTTCTATTGCCCTGTGGTTACAGGATAGGTCAGTTTTCACTATGAAGCTTACAATGTTAAGGTCTTTATTCAGAAGTGTCTGTGTATGCAAAAGGTAGATTTCTGGGCCCACACAGAGATTTCTGGGTTCCTTCTACTGGCCCAGGTGGCTTTATGCCAGACATGTTCTAATTCCTGGTGGGACCTGGATGGGAAAGGACTATCTAGAGGCTCTTCTGTATTACACAGGGACCATTCTCTCCCTCATTAGCCCTGAAATCTCAAAGATTGAAAGGAGAGCCATTGGTCTCCACTTAATGACATTCCCAGTTGTGCAACAAACCTTTTGAGAAGGGAGCGTGCTGCATAGATCAAGGAGAGAAAGTCATGACTGTTCAACAGATTTACTGGCAAACAAGTGATTTGAAAGGCTGAGGGAGGGCGAGCTGAGAAGCATTAGTAAATAGTACTTAATGAGGTACTCGGGTATGCTTCACTCCCACGGAAGCTGGAAGGTTTGCCACTGATTTCAAGGAACAAATTAATAATTTTTAAACAAAAGGGAAATACTAATTTCTTCTCATTAACATTTGGGTGGTATGAGGTACAAACCTTTGCTTGTCTGTTCACTTTTGGATGTAGTTCTTCTGAAGATGGTAATACTATTTTTATGAGTAAAATGAGCAGGTTTTGCCCTTTGCACAATTTGACCCTTTCAAATATCGCTGCAAAATACAAGCTGTAAAATGAAAACTGTTTTTTCTTCCACATGCAGTGGGGTTTTGTAAGGTCTTTATCTTGTGTTTAAAATGACAAGTCGTTTTAAAAGAGCAGCATCTGGTGCAAAGCAATTGCCAACTTAATATTTCTTTAATATTTTTGGATACAGATGATAAAATATTTCAAAAGGAAAAAATACACCAGGAATAGTTCATATTTTTCTTTTACCTAAAATTGAATTTTCGGTATGTGAAAAATTTCTGTAGCAGCTTTAATGATAATGTGAGAAGTGGTGTATAATATTGTTACTTTTAAAAAACAGCAACTTTATTGCGGTGAAATATTGAAAGTAGAAAAAGGATCCTCTGCATTCTCATATTTGCAAATGACCTGATGACATGTAAAATCAAAGCATTTAGCATATATGTGAGGTATAAATTTATTCCTCTTCACTTTTTCCATAGCAAGAGTTTGAATAAGATAAACCAATAATACTGGTTTTGTCATGCAGTCCCAGTAGGGCTTTCTTAAGTTACCAAATCAAATCAAACATTCCTAAGATACACACTTATCTTTATATTCAAAGACAGCTACTTTCCTTTAATTATTTGTAGCTGTATGACTTTCCCTTTGGAGGTAGCGTTCCATAGGAAACATCAGACAATTCTCGTCTCTCCAGTGAAAAGCTCCAAATCCACGTTCAGGCAGGTTCCGTGCTGTCCTGCCGAGGCAGCTCAGGAAAGGAATGGTCTGGCTGCAGTCGCCCCCAGTTTCTCCCAGGCTCTGCATGTCAGTGCAATCTGCGGGATGCAGATTTTTTAAAATCAGATGGTGTTTCTTTAGGTGCCCTGACCTGCAGAATATTGAACTGGAACCTGTGTGGTATGAACCGATGATTTCAGGCTATTGGTGTGTGTCTGTAGCCCATGCTGGAGTGTTCCTGTAGACCAAGCTAGACTGCAGTTTGTCTTGTAGGATCAGCCCGAGATGCCTAAATACACCTTCAGGAGCCCAGTTTAAGAACCAAAGTTTGTAAATGTTGGGTCAGTCTTATATCTGTTCCTCAGCTCTGCTTATGTTGCCTGCTACTGTCAGAACTAAGCTAAAGCTCTGAATCAAAAAAATATTTCCAGCTTCGAAATATTTGCTCATAGACTGGGATATACTTCTGTCAGTAACATCCTGTCCTCTTGATGCACAGGGGAGTAGAGTAACTTCAGGCATTTGTTTTAAATATATTACCTTAGAAATAGACAGGAAGAAATTGCACAGGGAACACATTTTCCTTATTTAAGTTCAAAAATAAATATAGCCGTAACCTAAACGTGTATTTATCAGCACTGAGACCCTTTGGCCTTACTCCAGTGGACTTTTCTCACTGACATCAATGGGAAAAAGAAGGGCTCTGCATAGGAAATCTGTGAATATTTTTTTCTTCTTCATCCATCCATCTATTTTGGGATGTGCTAAATGCTTGTTCTCTGTTGTAACATTAACATCAGTATGTGGAAACTTGGGTTGCTAAAATAAATCAGTGAAATGCAATATACATGACTTCACATGGAACTGCATGTACATTGTTGAGCACAAGCACTCTGTGTCCGCTCTGCCGTGCCAGCTTTACAGCCAGGTACACCCTATTGTGTCCCGCAGAAGTGGGGTGCTGTAGCGAGGCAGGCATGAACTGTGTGCTGCCAGTATGTATAGGGTCTCTCTAGTTCCTGAGCTGGCCAAATGTTTTTTGGTTGCCATTCACATGACTGTAAAATTGATACTTTTACCAGCCTCAGGGTATGGGGATGGCAAGGTCTGTAGTATTTCACAAAAGCATCTTTTGATCTTTTGCGTTATGGGCCTGATTGAGTGTTTGCTGGAGGCAATGAAGATTTTAAGGTTGATGTGCGAGGCATTGGTTTGTGAGACTCTAACTGTCTGTCTTTCTTTAGTTTTTGTAAGTTAGTGATACTGGCTTCAAACTAACCTGGGGCATTTTTCTGACCTTAGTAGAGACCCTCCTGATTTATGCTAGTATGAATTAGCACATTCTCAAGTTCATTTAATTTTTATTTTTAATGGAAAAATGAGAGGAGTAAGCTCAGCCTTTATAGGCTGGGCTGTTTTCTGCCCACAGTGAATCAGTGGAAGACTTTTGCAAAGTTGGACTTTGATGAAGGTGTTGAGGGGCCAGTCCTGCCTCAGAGTGCCCTCCGATCCATGAGAGCCTGGCCTGCTCTGCAGGGTGGTCCTGTGCCTCAACGCCGATTTATCATCCACCATGGTCACAAGCACACAGATGAGGAACGAATCCCCGTGGCTGCTACCTTCCCTGCCCCTCTGGCTTTGGATAAGACAGCAAGCCTGGAGCACACCTCTGCCCCAGGAGGAAGGAGAAGCAAGTGTGTTGCTCTGCTCCACACAAGGCTGCTCACTCCTCTCCTCTCCATGGAGCATTCATCTTCAAGGCCCCCATGACTAAAGGAGTGGGAGACATTCCCATGGAATTAGCTGTTCCCTCTTTCTTTTTCCTGCTTAAGAGGTAAGAGCCGCACAAATTCCCTCTTTAATAGTGACCTAAGAGAGAATACAATGACTGATTTGTTATCAAAGTACTTAGAGCTGATGACGCTATCTGTTTTGGTTTGGGGTGGGGGGGTTGGTTTTTTTTCTTTTTACTGTGATTTTTAAATAAAAGCCATAAATCACAGGGATATGACAAGAAATGGGTTGTTTCACATTGTCCGTAGCTGCTGGTTATTCTTGTCCAAATGTACAGAAATGCCCTGATGGTTACTTACCAATGACAACCTGCTCAGGGCTTAACATTTTTCAGTTTCATGGCAAGCTTGCAAGGTTACACGTATATACTGAATGAAACATAGCCCACTCGTTATTTTTAGAGAGGCTCTAAACAAGAAGTAAATCCCTGGAGTAGTGCTGCCAGAGATGCATAAAGTTCAAACCCAAATTAAAACTGCCTATCTTTGGCCTAAATTCCAACCTGAACTTGAGGAAAACTGTGAGCTATACCTTGAACTTCATGACAAAAAAATCCTTTGCAATTATTTTCTAATACCTGAGAATATATGAACATGGTACAAACACTTGAAAATTAGAACTTGAATGAAAAATGTGAACATGTGTCCAAGAATGTAGTAGCTGGTCTTGTGAGATACTGTTGTATGACTTTAAGTTTTGGTAGCTGCACTGGAATTTGGAGAGTCTAATTTATTGTGATTCCTAGTTCTAACACATCTTTGTAAGATCAAGTCCTGTAATGTAATTGTAAACTTTGGGGGGAGGAAGAGAAACGTGCTTATTGACCTTACTGATCTCTCTAATAATGACCTCTGATGTGTAAGACTTGGTTTAGAAATCACCAAGATACAATATGAAGAAAGTAGGCCCCTTTTCAGCAATATATTTATGCAAAGTAGTTGAAAGCAGTGCAACTGAAGCACGTTTTTGATTTCTTTGCTGAATCAGAGCCTGTATCTTCTTCCTGCCAAGGCAGTGATCTTAATACCACTCCTAAATGCACTAGTAATTCTAGAAGCCCTAATGAAAGTCAAGATAACACCACAGATTTTATAAATAAGGGTCTTTATTTAGAATACTGTTGAAAACATTCTTGGCAACCACATCGTATAAATATATAAAGTTAAAGTTTGACACAACAAACCAAGCAATATTAAATATTTTTTAATTTTTTCCCCTTTTGTTTTGTTTTTAATTTTTGCTTTTGTTTCTTTTTTTCTTTCTTTTCCTCTTTTTTTCCCTTTTTTTGCAAAGCAACTCTTATTTACAATTATACAAAAAGTTTTATAAAAAATGGTCCACAACCTTATTTTGGCCAGAACAGGAGTAATAGGAAGGATCTGTCATGCCACTACTGTTGTAGATTTCTATTCTCCTCTGCATTCAAGAGCCAAGTTCCTATTCCCCAAAGCCCAGATTAAACATTGGCCATTTCACGGTATACACTTTTATCTCTAGACATATTAAATAACTTTAGTTTAACAACCAATAAATAACTAGGTGTATTTTGAAGTAATACAAGTTTGAAAAGTTATATATTTGAAGGAATTTGGAGTGATATTTTAAAACTGGAACAAGTCTTGAGAATTCTTTTCAGTCTTAGGAGGCAGGTCTCGGAGCTTGACTGAACAGAGCAATTTGTTTTCAGTGCAGTCCAGCTGGACCTGCTTTTATAGCACTTGGTAGATAGGGTTGCTGGTGCTGCTGCTGCTGCTGTTATCCTGGGGAAGTGGGGTGCAGTTGGTGGGGGAAGGAATTTGGGCTCCACTATCATTCAGATTCGCTCCTTCTGGGGGGGAACAGGGACTCCCTTCAGCAACAGTTTCCACTGGAGGCAGTATAGGACATGTGGAGTTATCTGTGGAAATCCTCTCTACAATGCTTGAGAGGCAATCGAGGCTGGAAACAACAGAACTCTTCCCATGCTTTGGATCTAAAAAACAGACAAAAAGGTGATCAGTTTATCCAATGGGTACTTAACGTCAGTAGGATATAGTTCTTTCATAAAACCCCAGTGAGTGGTTGACAGTATGCATCTGTGAGCATGTAAAGATTCAGAGGAAATGAATATTGGTGAAGGATGCCAATTATCAGAAAACAGAGATTGTAATTTGCAAAATGGAAGAGAGACCCAAGCAAAGTATGCTACTTTTGGGGCAGGGTGGATCCAAGGCTTCACTTCAGTACATAGAAAGGGAAGGGAAGATTTGAAATCAATTGACAATTTCTCCAGTTTGGATCAATGGTAGAGAGAATTAGAAGAGTCTTCATGCAAAACATGGTTAAACACTGAAAATTAGTTGAAGAGAGGAATATATTTTTATCCAGATATTGTATTTGCAAAATAGGAAATGCAGCTATATTATATCCCCGTATTTGCAAATACATGCAGAAGAAATCCAATGCCTCTATTAGCACCAACAGCTTGCTGGCTGAGAAGGCAGGTTCCTCATTCAGCCCAGCTGGGGTCAGCTAAACAACTGGGGATGGCAAGGGTACGGGGAAGTTTGCTACATTGACTGCCTCTGTCTCCATGTTTCACACAGCCGTTACAGCACATACTCACCATTTGGTGATTCTGTGTAGTAGCTGCTGTCATAGCTGTTTCTTCTGCGAGAGCTGCAAGGAGGCCCGCTGTACTCCATCTGGAAAGGAGAACAATCTGAGTGAAGTCACTGGTTGGGGACAGCATTTACGGAAATCCCAGTTATCATCCAATTTCGTATTTCAGTCCCTAGTCTGTGCCATCATTCCAGTCCTGGCTGAAATGCCATCAAGTTGTGTTTTCTTTGAATGAGGCAGAACTTAACTTGGCTAGAAGGGGATTCACCCCAGAATATTTTATGTGGCACCGCTGTTCCAAAGGAAAATTACCATTGTTGTTGCATCGAATGCTGTAGCTTTACAAATGAGTTGAGGTTTTCCAGCATTCTGAGCAGATACTGCCCTACATGTATCTTCAATTTACAACAGGGAGACCAAGAGGGGAATGAGCCTTTTTATGATTTAATTTTTGAAGGCTTTTCCAAACATGAGTTCCTCTTAAAAAGCCTCTAGTCTACCTTTGTTCCTTTTTATTTCCTTTAGTTTATCTTCCCATTTCCATTTTGTACAGCCAAAGCCCCAAAACATTGACCAGTATATTTGTTTCCAATACTTTAATCCACAATGAAATTACTCTTTTGGACAAAAGAAAAAGCCTGTATTTTGAGGAGGGATCATTTGTGTAAATCTTCTCTCCAATTTGCCAACTATCTCATCATCGCAGATATTCAACTCAGTAATGACTATCCCCACCAGAGCACAGAAAAAACATCTCAGGTCTTAAAGTGCTGTCAAGATCCCGTCCCAGACAGCTGTCCAGCACTCCCTTCACCATGTCCCACCACCCCAGAGTCAGACCAGAGTCCGAGCCTATAGTCCCAGGGAAAAGATGCGGCCATGAGACACCCTCTCTGGCACCCAACCTTCTTCTCCCCTCCCCATAATGTACAAGCAGGACTGAAAGCCTGGGGTCTCCTTCCTATTGCTGGTAAATGTCTACGGAGGGGATGAAGTGAGAAGAGAAATGGAGAACCTTTTTCTTTTTCTTAAGGGTCAAGAAAAACAGCTCCTGTTGCTTAGACCCTTCTCCTGTTATCATGACGAATGGCAGGAAACAAAACCCAGACTCTTATCAATTCCCCTGTAACCACCATGACTAAGGGGGACCTTCCTCTCTGCTGTCCTTAGAGGATTCAAAGGTAATGATACAGCAGAAGATGGAAACAGATGCCCCAGGAGCTACAGGAGCACAGGCAGGGCTCAGACCTCACCATGGCCCCAGGTACCCGTCTCAGGCAGCTTCCAAAGTGCTCCCCCAGCAGCTCTCCCCTGGCTCCCCTGGGACACAGGGGGACCTGCCTAACGTCTCATGCCAGGGAAAAAAGCGGGTAAGAGATTCTTCTTCTTTCCCAGGGATCCTGGCACGCGGGGACCCCACCTCCCTTTGCGGCTGGAACTCAAGGCATGAAAAAGGACTTCGTCTTCTGCCTGGGGAGGTATGGAAGGCAGCTGCTATAGGAAAGGCAGGAGGAGGTGACTCGCCCTGCGCAGGTTTGGACCAACAGCATCTGGGGCGCCTCAGTGGCAGGCTGTCCTCCCTGGGGCACTCACCATGCCGTCGGAGCAGTTGGAGCGGGGGCTGGAGGCATCCGATTCCCCGCTGTAGTGCTCCAGCACCGGGTAGTAAGTGTCCTCCTGCTCTCGCAGCAGCGCTTGCAGGCTCTCGATGTAGCGGATGGCGTTGCGCAGGATCTCCACCTTGGGCAGGCGCTGGTTGGGGTTGGTGGAGGTGCAGCGCTTGAGGGTCTCAAAGGCCTCATTGACCTTGCTGAGCCGCCGCCGCTCCCTCATGGTGGCAGCCTTACGGCGGTCGGCGTTGGTGGTCTTCCTCTTGCAAGCCTTGCAGGCCCACAGCAGGCAGCGGCCAGCCTGGTGGTGCCCGCTGGGCGCCCGGACGTGCTCCTCCTCATGCGGGTGCCCGTGGTGGTGCCCGTGGTGGTGCAGGTGCTCCTCAGGCTTCAGCAGGCCCCCCACGTGCACCAGCCGGGGGTCCAGGTCCTCGAAGAAGTGCATGTCCGACGTGTTGAAGCACGGGTCGTCGTAGAAGTCATCAGCGGCCGTGAAGGAGCAGAGGGAGCCCTCCGTCATTTCCATGGGGCCCAGTAAGTCCATGGGGGCGGCAGAGGAGACGGCAGCGGGGCCAGAGGGGATGAGTGAGCGGATCAGAAGAGAGGGGGCTTCGATCGGGCTGTGCAGCGGCAGGTACCGGCCAGGCGGGTGCGCGGAGCGGAGGCCCTCACGCCCTCTGCCAGGCGAGGCCACCAGCGCTGGCTGCCGCCGACCCCCTCCCCAGCCGCGCCGGTCCGGGAGCGCCACTCGAGGCCGTATTTATGCCGGAGCCCCCCCAGCGCGGCGGTCGGGACGGGACGGGACGGGGCGGGGCGGGGCACGGCGGGGCGGGGAGGGGGCCGCGGCCGCCGGAGCCCCCGGAGCCGCGGGGGGGCGGCGGGGCGCGGTGTCCGCGGGCGCGGGGCGCCGTTGCGGCGCTCGGGCTGTGGCAGAGCTAACGCCGGCCGCTGCCGCCGCTCCGCCGCGCGGCTGTCGTCTTTTTTTTTCCCCTTTTTTTTTCGCTTTAAGCTGCCCGCCCTGCCCAGCCTCTCAGGGAAAGCAAGGCTCCCCGACGCCCGGAGGTGCCGGCAGCCGCCGGCCGCTTGCCCCGGGGGACAGCGGTGCTCCCCGCTTCTCCCGCACGCCCCGGCGGGGCCGCGCTGTCGTGCCGGGCGGCACGAGAACGCTGCACGCTCTCGCAACGCGGCACGCGTGGTGCAGCGCGTTTCCCTGCGCGTTCCGGCCGGTGGTCGGCGGCGGTGCGCACTTCGCCCCCGGGCAGGGCAGGGCAGGGCAGCGGCAGCGGCTCCGCTGGTTTCTCCCGGGGAAGAAACCCCCAGCCCCGGGACAGGTTTGTCCGCGCCGGCCGCGGCTCTGCGGCCACAGGGTAACTACTGGGAGGGGGGCAGCGCGTTCGTGAGGGCGGACGGTGCGGGCGGCACCTCAGGGCGGCGGCGAGGCGCCGGGGCCGGGCGTCGGCCACGCAGGACCCGGGGACACCGTGGAGAGCCGGGGCCGTGCCCGACGCGCGGGGGCAGCGGGTGCGAGGGGAGAGGCAGGACGGAAAGGTCGTGGCCGGGGGGAGGCGGCCGCGCTCAAAATGGCGGCCGCCTGGTGGCGCTGCGCTGGGCGGGAGGCGGCGGCGTGACGTGGCCGCCTCTAGAGGGGGGCCGCGCTCCGCCGCCCGCGCCGCCCTGGGCCGGGGGTTCCCTCCGTCATCTCCGCGCCGTGAGCGGGGGCTGCGGGCTGGGGCCGGTATTTTCCCGCAGGAGGGCGAGGGGCTGCTGGGTCTCCGGGACAGGGAGGTGAGGGAGGGAGTGGGCCCATCCAGGAGAGCCGTTACTCTGGAGCAAAGGTTTTCCGCTCTCACCTGCGGAAAAAAATTTCCCAGCAGAAAAAGCGGATGTGTCAGAGGCCCGTTGAAGTGTGTTAGCCTTTTCCTCAGGAATCAGGGTGTCCCTGCCCACGTCTGACCCAGGTATAGGTCAGAGATACCTACCGAGGATGGAAAATGTTCAACAAGACTCAAGTGCGGTTATTGAAATTATTTGACCTCAGAGCAGAAAGAAGTTGTGTGGCAGGGTGAGGTCCGGAGCGGCTGAGACACCCAGCTAGTGCCTGAGCAAGTTGCAACCACATTTATCACAGGAAGTATTTGATTCCTCCAATAAAGCAATGCAGTAATGGTTTAGTAACGACGTACCGGAGGAGGCCTGAGTTACGTTCAGCTATCACTTCAGCAAATGACTCTTTTTCACGTGAGCTATGATGTATAAATGTGCATTTCAGGTTCCTCTTTCAACTCCAGCCTCTGTTTACCTTTATTCTGAAGTCTTTGAAGAGATTGACTTCACCTTGTGAAGTAGCATTTTGCTGCATGTGTAGCTGCACTGCAATTGGATTGCTTGTGCAATAAGAATTTGTTGTTTCAGGTAACTAGCAGTGGCAGAGTTTTGGACCTTGGAGAAGTGGGATGGTTTTTGGTAACGTCTCCCAAAGGTGCTAGAGTTTTTACTCTGTTTTTGGAATATCATTTGAGATGAGAAATTCGGTTCTTCTTCCGATATGGAAGCACTTCAGCAATTCAACTGTGTGATTTCATTGACTTCATGATTAAAATAGTTATGGGTATTTTTAATGTACCATGAGCTAAAAATTAATCTCTATTCTGCAGTTATAAATGTTGGTGAAATTTCAACTCATTCAAAATCAAAGGCAAAGCTCTGTCTTCAGTGGGGCAAAGGGCTGGTTGAGAGAATCTGGAAGGGTAAAAAACATCCATCAGTGATCTAGTCCCCTGTCCCTATGCCTATGGCTTCTCAGAGGGGCTATCATGATGGTGGCTTCTTTTGTTGTTACATGATTTGGTTTTTGCAAAAATTCCTAATCTGCAGTCGCCATTTTCTACTTATTTAAATGTCCTTGAGTACAGACAAAGATAAGAACTGTTAGTCACATTCTGTCATTATCCCCAAAAGATAAAATTTTTATTTGAAGAAAAAAGTATATGTTTTGGACTCTGTACAAGTTTGTTCTTTCACCGTATCCAATGCTGAAAAGTGATATGTCCCAAGGAGCTCAGCTATTGACCACCCTTACACATTTAGAAGTGTATCTATCTCCCAGCTGTTTCTGAGAGGCAGAGTAGCAAACTTGTGGAAACACTTCACTGTTATTACAGGGTTTCTTTGATCCAGAAGGAATTAACAATTTTTTTTTAAAAATCTTTATCGAACAGTTAAAAAAGTAAAAATAATTTGTATTCAAAATAGGGCTAGGTATACAATAATGCATAATAAGTGTAACTGTGAAATAGTTGTATACTGTAACAACTGAATATGTAAATTGGGATATCAAGGCTTGGTGCTGGCTGTGTGACCCACTCAGACACTTAAACTCTCCCCAGATCATTGGTTTCATTTGTGGAAAAGGTAATTTTACCCAATATTTAGCCAGTTTTGTAGCGTATCCTGCAACTGTGTGTTTCTAGGTTATGTTTGATCCCAGGAAAAGGCATGCTGGGACTTGTGTGCATAGTGGTTACCTTGGGCAAAGTGGTAACAAATGGTGGGACTTGGACAAGCAATACAAGGAGACTACCAGTAATTGCCCATTAGCGTGCTTAAGTGTGTGAATTTACCTAAGTGAAAAAGTCAGGAGAAGGCCGTGACCAGATGCTGAATTCTGCTCAGAATGATCTTCCAGTGAAGGTGCCCTTGAGGACTCCTTCCCTGCTGCTGCCCCCAGAACTAATATTCACTTTCCAGTATTATTCCCAAAGATGGGTTTGTCCAGAAAGATGTTGCCTTGTATGGTGGGGCCTGAAAAAAATGTCCTTGCAAATACCAAATCCTGAGGTGCTCTTCTCAGTTTTGTGTGGCCATAGTGGAGAGGATGAAGGACAGCATGATCTCCACCTAGAGACTTTAAGTTAATTCCTCACTCTAAGAGTAGGCAGCAGCAAGGGCCCTTTCTGTGCAACCATAGGTAGTGCTTATGGCAAGCATTTAGAAGTATGCCATTGTTAGTACCTGTTTGGAAGCCTCTGTGGCTGTAATTCATAATTTCAGTAAAGATTAGGTCTCTCCAGGGCTTCCAGTTTGGATGCTGTATTTAGGGTACTGGTGCTGCTATAGCTATTCTGAGCTGCCCCAGAGTGAGTGTTTGGGTGGTTTGGGCATTGCTTTGGAAGTACAGATACAGGAGTGTGTGTATGAACAAGCATTCAGCAGAGAAAGAGAATTTGTAAAGTTTCTCTAAGTGTTGTTGCCCTTATACCTGTTCCACATTCATCCTTCATCTCCTTTTTTTCAGGGTGTGATTGAAAAGGAAGCTGGGAAAGCGGAGGTAGATTGTACATCCTATGCTGAGAAGCATGGACAGACCCATCCTATATACAATAGACAGGTATTGTTAACAAAGTTTGAGATCATATTCACAAGCATATGTGCCCCCTCAGCAGAAGCATCATGTGGACAAGGAGAGCTTATTATCTACATTAACTGATTTCTCTTTTCTTTTTCAGAAAATAGAGACTGGGGAAGTAGCCAGTTGTGTGTTTATCTAAAATTAACAGAATTGTCTCTTCAGGAAGAGGGTCCAGAATGCATTTTGGAAAAGGGAGACAGAAAGACCTAAAATCTGAGAATGTGTGGATACATTTGGCTACAAAGATGAGTATGAGAAGAGTCTCTGAGAAACAGACATGGCAGTATTTCAGGGAAAAAGAAGAGACAAGTAAGTCTGGCTTTGAAAAATTTAAATGTTGGGCTCTTTGTTATGTTAGAATTCATTTAAGGTAAAAGACGGTCTTAAGTGCTGGAAACTGTGGAGGAGGCTGTACCTACATTTCAGAAGGTCACCAGCTCTTAAAGGAGAAGACCATTGTAGAAGTAGGTCAAACATTACCAGTAGTATTTGAAGTGGTTTTATATGGCACTAGTTTATAATTCAGTTAGTAGCTTTGCTCTGTTCATACTTAGTGAGCTATATTTTAAGAGGGGGATGGATTCCATTGCTCTTATTCATACTGAGTTGCAGTCAGTGCAACTAATTGTTGAATAAGGTATGCTCAGCCTGAGGATGGGTGATGGAATCTAGCCCAGATGTAAATATCTTTTAAACTACTGCTGTATTAGAGAGCAGCCATCTCAACATAGGCAAATCTAGCATGTTGTTAAAAGTGCTTCAAGCCATTCTTGTAGCACACTGCAGTATTTTTACAGATGAACACAGGGGTTGTTTTAAAGTGATTTCCCCCCCCCAAAGTTGAATCATATTAGCAGAAAGATTGGGAAAGCATCTATTGCCGGTCCTGTGTTACAACACCAACATGAAGTAGGTGGGGTTTTTTTCAGAAATGGCTACTTAACTGCAGCTGTGTATAAAAGTCAGTTTACTGACAGTGTTTCATTGTGCAGTGTTATCTCAATGAATTTTTCTGACATTTATTTTCATTCTGTGGCCTGCTCTTCCCTCTTGTGCAACTTTCTTAGTAGAAAAGTATTAGTGCAGTTTTGTATATATATATGCAAAATCTCTTGGAGAAGAATACTAGCATGCCTATGTGGTAAATTGAGGAATACAACATAGATGCAAAGTGCCATTTTTAACATTGAACTGAATTTATTTTCAAGCATAATAGGAATATCGCTTACAGTATTACATAAGTGTAAGACAGTCTTTCAATGAAGCAAACCCCAACTGCATAAAAGATGCACATAATGACAAAAACCCCTAGCTGCAGACAGCTGATCTAGCCAGTTGCTCTTCTTAGGTGACCTTAGTAGCCAGCACACAGAAAGAGAGTCACTCTTGTAGGAGATGAATGGAAGGAATTTGGACACCTCTGAACTTTAACCAAGCTGGCTAAAGTAAAGGCCTTGGGTGTGGTGGTGCTAATACCCCCCTAATTGAACACTGCCTTAACTGAAATGCAAAACTAATGAGTGGCCACTCTTTATGTTGCAATTCTAGTTAAGCATGCTGCATTTTTACTAGGATCTTATTCCTCTACTGAGGACCAAGATAGGGAATACAAGAAATAGCTGTAGTACCATAGTGTTGTGGTTTAACCCGGCAGGCAGCTAAACACCACACAGCCATTTGCTCACTCACCCCAGTGAGATGGGGGGAGAGAATAAAAAAAAAAGTAAAACTCATGGGTTGAGATAAAAGACAATTTAATATGACAGAAAAGAAATGGAAAATAATAATAATGATAAAAGAATATACAAAAGAAGTGATGCACAATGCAGTTGCTCACCACCCACTGACCAATGCCGAGCCAGTTCCCAAGCAGCAGACCCCCAGCCAGCTTTTCCCCTAGTTTATATGCTGAGCATGATGTCATATGGTATGGAGTATCCCTGGAGTCAGCTGTCCCAGCCGTGTCCCCTCCCAACTTCTTGTGCACCCCCAGCCTACTCGCTGGTGGGGTGGTGTGAGAAGCAGAAAAGGCCTTGACTCTGTGTAAACACTGCTCAGATGTAACTAAAACATCAGCGTGTTATCAACATTATTCTCATCCTAAATCTAAAACACAGCACTATACCAGCTACTGGAAAGAAAATTAACTCTATCCCAGCTGAAACCAGGACACATAGTAATACCATAATTTAGCCAGCTGAAATAGGGGTCTGTATGGTAATTAAAGCAACCACCCTAGGTTAGGTCTGGACAGAGCCCTAGAGCTACTGTCTTCAGTGACATTTGCAAAATACACACTAGAACCTGTGAATATCACATCTAATGAGAAACCCTAATTTATCTCTCATCTGCTTTCTGAGGATGAGAAAAGCCAACTAGACAAATAATTGTGGAGAAAACCAGCACATTGTCCTATTCCCACTGTTGAGGAAATGTTTGCATCCTTCATCTTGGAGAAGTATACCACTAGAAATAGCTGGGTGATAAGTATATGAATTAGACTACTTATTTAAATTGCTACCATGATAGAAATAAGACAAGAAAACTTTGTTTTAAAACAAGTATTTTCAAAAAGTTCATTATGTTAGTATACTTGTTGGTAATGCAAAATATCTGTCAGTAATATAAAATATCTAATATAAAACTAAATCTTTGTATTTTCTGCCACATAGAAGTTTCCTTGTACTAAAGTTGCATTTTAGGGTTTTTTTAATAAAATTTATATATACCATTAAAATAATTTGCACTAACTAATCCTATTAATCATTTAAGACAGGAAAGAGGCTTAAAAGCTTTTGGCTTCTAGGAATTGCATAGATAAAAGCATGACTAATGCTGACAACCTATGTAACTAGCGACCTTGCTATCATTTAAACGAAATAATGGTATGGGCTAGATTTTGAGCTGCGGCTCAACAGAGGACGAGGGGACAGGGTGTAAAGCAGGAGGAGTGATACAGCATCATGTCTCCTGAGTTCTGGTCTCAAGGCCACCCTCCATACAGGTCTGCCTTAGGAACTGCCCCGTAGCTGCAAGAGCCACAGCATTAAAGTCCCTCCCTGCCCTGCTTCACTTTTGCTCCTGTCCCGTCATTACACTGTGGCAGCATGGTAGTGCAGTGTATGGTTGCATATATTGGCCCTATGTCATTTCTGTGCTGGGAAGATTCTCTCTGGGGTCGCTTCAGACCCTCTGCAGCTCCTGTACACTGCTGGAGAGGCGGGCAGGGGCTGCAGTGCTGACTAGGCTCTGGCTCTATGCCTGTTCTGAACTCTTTCTGCAACCGGTCCATAAAGTAATCCCCAAGACTGTTTCTGCCATCTTGGGAACAGTCAAGCCTGCGAGCATTGGTCAGTAGATCTCCCATCAGCTTGATCTTCCGGATTTTGGGCCCGATAAATTGTTTCTTGATAGTGCTTGCACTATGAGGGTCTGCATTTTCAATACTCAGGGCATAAAGCTCTTCAAAATATCGTATCATAGTTTTCCACTGTACCATTGCTACTTCCAGGGCCTTCATCAGACCGACTGCGTACTCACAGTTTGGTTTCTAAAAACAAAGACAGAATTACATTTATTCAGAAGAACAGCTCATCTTACTGTATTTATTGATGGTTTCCCACAACTTACCTGGCACTCTAAACAAGATGTGCTAGGATTTTGCAACAACTCCTTCTAGTTTGGAGCATCGTTGTTTTTTGCAGAGTTGGATGGCTGTAAACATACAGAAGTGGCAGAACGCAAGCACTTTTTCAAGGAATGGAGATTTAGATAGCAGCAGCTATGCCTGAGGAGCATTCTTACACCAGGAAACCCTATCATAGAGTGGTTTAGGTTGGAAGGGACCTTAAAGATCATCTAGTTCCAACGCTCCTGCCATGGGCAGGGACACCTCCCACTAGACCAGGTTGCTCAAAGCCCCATCCAACCTGGCCTTGAACACTTCCAGGGAGGGGGCATCCACAGCTTCTCTGAGAAACCTGTTCCAGTGTCTCACCACCCTCACAGTAAAGAATTTCTTCCTAATATCTAATCCAAATCTACCCTCTTTCAGTTTAAAACCATTACCCCTCATCCTATCACTAGACTCCCTGATAAAGAGTGTCTCCCCATCTTTCCTCTAGGCCCCCTTTAAGTACTGGAAGGCCACTGTAAGGTCTTCCCTGATTCAAACTGAATATTTAGAAAGTTTTTCAAGATGGCCTGTTTATTTGTACTTTCTACAGCTTAACAACTGCTACGATAGGCCAAAGAAGAGCATTCTGTATTAACTATTTACAGAATACTAATTTGGTAGACAAGAATCAGCCCCTTGGTCTGATGACCCCTTGGTCCCACCCAAATGAGGTGGGATTTTTTTCCTGGTAACTTTGAGTTATTCCTTTGTACCTGTGCAAGCCTGAGTCAGATCTCTAGTTCAAATTCTATCTTGAGCTGTGCTCCAACAGATCAACTACTGCCCCAAGATGGATGTTTCTCCTACCTCCTTCCTTACCACCTTTCTTAGGTGCTAATGGCTTCTAGGCTTCTATTTAGTTTCAATGTGAAGGAGACAAGTGGGCTGTTTCAGCACAGTTTAAGGAGATTCTCATAATCCACTACAGCACACTGGAAACAGCAGTCTCCAGCTGAGTGAAAAAGGGGACTACTGTTCATATTCTTTTGGGCCAGAAAGCAACCACGTAGAGTTAGGCCTGTATGTCTGACAGTTTCTAGGCATCACAATCAAGAACAAGACTATGTACACTAATATGACAGGGAAATTATATCTGGAAATCTAATAGTGGATGAATGCAGAGATCTGAAGTACCAACAATATAATGCAAGAAGTTAGAGTAATTACTGCGGATTGCAACTGCTTGAAAGCTTGTTGTCTACTACCCACCTGGATGGTTTTAGAACAGTAATGGCCTCCTCTTTCTTGCTGATACTTCATCAAAGCCTCTGCAGCTTTTCTCTCTTCCAGAGCTTGATGCAAGAAGAACTTTGAAACATTTGGTAGAGCGACATGCGACTGATCAAAATATTCACCCTAAGCACACAAAAAACAAGTGTTAAGATTTGCTGGACATGGGACTCGCTTGCAGCAGAACATGGCTTTATCAGAACTCAGGAGACCCTTCCAGTGGAAGCTGTTCTACCAGTACAATCACTTTGAAGACCTTAATCCAAATTTCTGCAATAAATTAATTAAGTAGTTATGGTCTTAAATGAAAAGTCTCTATACATTACTAGAACTCCTTCTGTCCTCTAATACTGGACAGGTAATTGTAGTATTGATGTTCTCTCTCAGTAGCAGTCGGAGATCCTCAGAATATTTTACTTATGAGTGGTTGGGGGGGGTGTTGTGGTTTTTTTTGTGTTGTTGTGTTGTGTGTGGGGTTTTTTTGTTTGTTTTGTTTTTTAAACATAGTCCCAGCACAGGGGACATAAGATTTATCCCTTCAGGTCAGCATTCCAGTGAAAAGTTAGCTTTCAAAGGTACATGAGAAAGATGAGGCAAATACCAAAAAGAGAACAAGCACAAGTTTGTATCTATTTATCAGCTTCATTATGGATAATGTTATTCCAAAATAAAGAATACTGCTACTGAACTATACTGTATACACCTTTAATATTGTATGTAGCTCATGCCTAGGAATACTTCAGAAGTATTACAACCCTACTAAACCCACTGCAAGCCTTGTGCTGTTCTATATGGGCAAGTAACAACTTTAACCACTTAACTATGCTAATAGATCTATCAGCTCTTACATTAGAAGAAGTTTATCCATGGTATTGCTGTCCCATAAAGAGAATGTATTAGAGACAGGTAGCAAAGGAGAGCCACCAGGTTATACTAGTTTCAACATTGGCTCTGCACAGCTCTGATGTTAAGGAGAGTGAGAGGCAGCAGCTGAGAATATGCCAAGAACCAAATTCAGGGAGCTACAGCGTCTTGATCTGCTGGTTCCGTAAACACGCCTATGCAATACAGCACAGCTTTTGTCTCTTGGACATACTCTGGATTGGAGTACTGCATATCAAGCTGTTGGCTTGTAGCCTGCCTAGGAGAGATGAGGAACAAGTATGTGCATTTCTTAAGTTTTTCTGCTTCTTATTGTCTTCCCTGCTTTCATCTATTACCCTGCTTAAATATGAAATACTTGTGTTTCATCTATGTTGCTCTGTTTAGAAAAAATGTGGAAAAGTTATATGCACAATACAAGTATATGTTTTTCTCATATATTTTTATGGCCATCTGGGATACCCCAAACCTGTGAAATACATACATATGTGTGACCATAAGCCATTCAAGAGAAAGTATGTACTGGAATGTTTTATTAAGAACATTCATTGCAATATTTGCATAATCCTTTTCCTGAAGTCACTCATTCATGTTTCTGTTGACAGAAAAGTCAAGATTCAGTGTTTTATAACCAGTTCCTCAGTGCAAGTGTGCTGCATGACTTCACGTAGAGCACAAGTTACCACACCTGCTTAACTGTTAAGGTAAATCTTTTATGTCAATCATTAACTATTTAAGATGTTCACATTTCTAGGTTTGATTTATCCACAGTCAATTTCTAATTGAGCTTTCTCCATCCCACCCAGCTACCAATCACTAGTATAATTTGAATCCACATGCTTAACATGTAGAGGTTTTACTGCATACACTAAATTTTTATAGGACTAATACTTGACACCAAGCTTGATCAAAGGATCTTGGGGATACACTGAATATAGTTTGTGTTGCTTCTCGGTGGATGCTTGGCATCAGAAGGGATGGCATTGATAATTTTTTTTTTATTTTAATGGCTTTGTTAAAACGTATGTTACCTTAATATCTGGTATGTAGCCAGACACAGTTTTGGTATGCACGTTACACAGTATCAGAGATAACTTTTTAAATTCACGTCCAACGTTCCTGCTTGTGGACCAAAAGCTCTAAGCCGACAGCAATGTTCACAAACTGTTATTTCACCAGTTACCCACACGACTATTTCATGTACAAAGTTTGGGGAAAAACCACCAAAGAGTTATAGTCCAAGGTTGTTAGCATTCCCTGTTCCTGTCCTTCTTTCCACAGGCATGACTCCCTGCGTGAATTACCCAAAATACACGAGTGCTTGATTCATCACTCTCTTGTTCCAGACCTTCGTCGTTGTTTTTGTAGCCATGTCAGCGGCCACCCCGGGGTAAGTGCACAGGCAGCCGCGCAGAGCCGGAGCCGGCGGGCGGCTCTGACAGGAGTGCTGCTGCGCTGCAGGGTCCGGGTGCGAAGAGAGCCCCCAAATCCCGCTGGGTCGAGTAACGGGGCAGGCACCGCTCTTCCGTCCCCGCCCGTCTTTGAAACCCTCCTGAACCCCCGACAGCGCCGGCGGGACCTGCCCCGGCCCCCTCCTCACCCCGCCGCCCGTGTCCGGCGGCTGCACGCGCAGGGCGAGGGGGGACCCCCGCTGCGCCCTCGGCCGCCTCCCGGGGCCTCCCCGCCCGGTCCCGGCCCCGGCCCGCCGCCTTACCAGCGCCTGCAGGCAGTAGGCGAGCTCCAGCAGGGCGCCGGTGACACCGCAGAGGCCTTCCTCCACGACGGGCGGGAAGCTCTGCCTCACGCGGCTGCCGGGCAGCGGGCGGTGCGCCGGGCAGGCGGGCAGCGTGACGCGGGGCCGCTTGGAGCGCGGCTCGGCCATGGCGGGCGCCGCCATGGGGCAGGCACGCCGCCCCGCCGCGCCGCCTGATATAGCCCGGGCACCTGGGACACACCTTGCCGCGCACGGCGGCGCCGGGCCGCCCCCTCCCCGCCTCTCTCCCGGCCCGCGCCGGCGGGAGGTGCGTGGGGCTGCCCGCCCTTGCCGCCGCCGGGGGAGGGGTGGGCCGCGGCGGCCGGGCGAGCGCCGCCATTTCGTGAGTGCCCGTGGGCAGGCGGCCGGGGAGCCTCGTTCGTCTCGGCGATCTCCGCTGCAGCCCGGCCTGCGCGGCGAATAGCCGGCGGGGCGCGAGTCGGCAGGTGCCCGGCCGGCCCACGGCAGCCCACGAAGCGGTGCGGCACCTCGCCCCTCAGCCCCAGCGCACGTCCCCTCTGCCAGGCGTCGGTTGCCCGGGCGGGAAGCGCCGACCGGTGACTCGTCATTGCTAAAGCTTATCTGAGGGTCGGTAGCCAGGGACGCCTACACTTTTAGTAGTGAGTGATGTGCGAAAGCGCAGCGTGGCAGAGTCGAGGCCGGAGCAGCTGATGGTAACTTGGAGTCAGATGCAGTCATGGGGAGGGAGCAATCTGTGAAAAAATCCTGGGAACTTAACAGTGTATCTATATATGGCTTGGCTACAGGGTAAATCCTTTATCTTCTTTGATTTAGTGCTAAAAATGTGTCGAACTGGTCCTATCTAGGCAGATTAAACCACCTTCAGTATTGTAGTAGTAACTTAATCCTCAGTTTGTACAGTAACTTCAGAACACAGGTTTCTTACTTTTTCAGCTGCTTTACTGTATGGACGGAGCTCTGCATGTTACTGCTTGAGCATTTATTTACCTTTAATAGATTGAAGCCAGTGGAGTGGAAATAAGAGTAATCTCAACACCCTTCGAATTTGATAATTTTCTGTTCAGTGACTTTCTGTTTAGTAAGCTTAATGTTACGTGCCGTTCTGTGGAATGTTTTTCTAGCAGATCACCCCACTCCCCCACAAACCCAGGATGCTAACGGCAGAATCGTTATTCCATTGCACATTTTAATTGTTATTGGATCTGACTACTTAGAGCAGAGCACACATCATCTGAGAGTAGTCATGTAAATATGTGAGAAAATTGCTCATGAGAAATTTACGTACTTCAGGTTCGGTGCCTCCATCTCTTATGCTCTTCAGCCCTCTTTGTTTGCTGTAATTGTCCATTTTTTCATTTTTCTGATTCTTCATGCTGTAGTTAAATTAGAAGTTTCAGCAAATAAAATGTAAAACAGTGTGCTAAGTTCCCATTTAAAAAAATATTTAAGCATATGCTTATTTTAAGCATTTGAGTAAAACTGTATGTGAGTAAGGTATGCCTGTAATGTTTGCAAGTAAGTACCTAAATTCATAAGTTACAATATATTCATTGACAAGACAATTCAACAATATATTGCCTTGTTCTGAAGTTCTCAATAAGGGTCCTCTTTTTTGCTGGGGCACTAGGACCTTTGCTGGGAAGATGTACTTCTGGCAGTTACCTTTTAGCTTCCTCCATTCTAACTGTCTTTGTTTTAGCCAGTAAAATAGTTGCCAGTGTTTTATTATTCCAGAATAATCCTTTGAGTCCTCAGAAGACGAAGAGTGAGTGTGGTGTCTGTGTGTGTGTATGTATTGACATCCTAATCTAAATAGGCTACTTGATGACCTCCTTTCTGTGGACAGTCCAAATAATTTGAAGTGTGAAATAGCAATAGAAAGCAAGTTAGCTAGGGTCTCTGTGGAAAAGTTTATAGTTGTATTTTGTTAGGTGGGCATTCGTGACAATAATTTCTGAGCATATCAGCGCAGAGATGCTTCTATCTGTATTAGTGGACTTCTGGTCCCTTGGAAGTCAGTATTAAGTTATCCTATTTCAGTGATGGAGAACTAAGACGCAAAGACATTTCTTAAGGCCACCAGTGATGTATGGGGCTGATCTGAAAACTGACTCTAAATGTTCTTAATCTCCCTATGTTCTTTAACCCCTCTTTTTATGAGAACACCGTTCAATTTATTTTGCTTTGTGCTTCATAGAACTAAAGGAAATACATATCATTTGTACTGTAATCAAATGTATTGTGGAAAAATTCCATTACAAAGTAATGTAGGCATTCTTGCTACATAGGATGAAGTGGTATCACATGCTGGTCGCACCTGGACTGAGAAAAGTCTCATCTGTTCCAAAAACTTGTGATCTCAAGTCTTGGTTTTCAAGAAATGCTGTGTCCTGGGGAACAAGCACTTTGTTCAGTTTCTTAGTTATAACATTTCAACATGGCATGGAGTAAGTGCAGCTGCCTGCTATCAGGTAGCGTTGCTTTTAAGAAAGGTTGTTTTTTTTCCTACCTGCCCTAAACTGAAGGGGAAAGTCTTGCATCTCTCTCCCAAACTGTATGCTTTAGGAAAGTTATTACTCACTTGGGGTAACAATATGACTTTGATACAACGAGTGAATCTGGGTTAGATCCTTATTCTCACTAAATCCTGAAGTATGAAGGTACTTTACAGATTTCCTCAATGAACTGATGCTGGGGTGAAGAGGGTTGGACACTGAGTGATCTTGACCGAGGGAAAGCAAGAGCAGAGAGTTATGTGCAAGTTGTTGCAAAAAGGGTTGGCAACATCCGTAAATAGGGTTGGTGACAGGATTGACCCTGTTTATTCCCATAATCTAGGATTATTTAAATGCATAATGTTAGGCACATGCCTTGATGAAAGAAGTCTTTATTAATTTTTATGATCTGGCATGATTTTAGTACAACACATTTTAAAGAGTGTTGAAAGTGTATGGCAGAGTGGGAAGCCAAACAACCATAGCATGGTATACAGAACTGCAATTAAAATTCCAGCAAAATAAGCTCTCTTACACACACACCCACATGCACACCCCCCGCCCTCACCATGCACTCCCCCCCCCCCCTTCTTTTTATTCTTTGGCAGAGTGCAGCAGAGAGTACTGTTACTGTCAGTGGGCTTTAGCAATCATCTGAAAATACCCTTCCTGCTGAGACTACTTTGCAAATATACAGTTGTATCTGGCCATTTTCTACCTTGATTCCCTCTCATTTAAAGCTAGGCTCTTTAAAAGCAGCACTTTGTAATCTGGAGTTGATATTTGTTCTTTAACCACAGGTAGCAAGAGTTGTGTCTGTTGCTTCTATCCAGCTACCATCTGTTAGCTTCTTTCTAGCTGTGACAGATTTTTCATGTGCTTTGCAAATAGTGTATTTAATGCTGCCAAGCTTTTTTCTTACGTGATCATTCAGTGCCCATCAATAGCTGTGATGAAAATGGAGGGCTAGGTGAGGAAAAAGTAATAAATAAATAAATGTATGATATGTGTGCCTGAATTAGCCTTCTTCATTCACGATTTTATTTCATAATTAACTTCAAACCTAAGCTCTCTGGCAGGAAATGGAGAATGATTCATACGAACACCCGTGAATTCACAATTGCTTGTATTGGACTTGAAGTCACTTAACCCGTTTATCTGTATGCTTTTCCATTCTCAACAGGTGCTTCATTTCACTATTTTATCTGATCCCACTCTTTTTTATTTCCTTTTTCCATGGAGGAAAAGCCAGCAAGACTTCTGAGTTGTTTTGTTGCCTTTTTGCACTGTATGACTCATAAAGTTAAAAAAGCAGCCTGAAATTTGGGAGGTTACTACTTAAGTAAGCATAGAAAAGTAACTTCTTTTGACTGTCTCACAGTAAAAGTAGTCATCAGCAAAACATGAGATGGCCCTGGAGTGACAATAGCACTGTGACCAGGCTGTGAGGCAGACAGTCTGGAAAATGCTTTTTGTCTGTATGTCACTGAGCAAATGGAAAGGTCCACTTTGTTGTAGTGCTGTGAAATCAGCATGTTTTAGTGATACAAGAGAAGGATTTCCCAAAAGTAAAAGTTAAAGCCTAGTCCCTTTGAAGTCAGAGTCTTGGATCTTGTTGGTATCAAACAGAGCAGAGAAGAGCCTATTTTTTGGGCTTATAGGTACTGAAAGTTACTATACAGTGCCGTATCTACACGTATTTTATATGTATTCAGTTTACTAAAATGAGGTACCACAATTAAATCCTGTTTGTGAAATACTTGGATTGATTTTGGTTTTGGAAGTAATTTTTGAAGTGCCTTTTTTTGGCACTCGCCTCAAATACTCCAAAGCTTAGTTTTCCATTGCTTTCCTTTTCTAGAGAGTAAAAAGATTTTCTTCCTCTCATTGATATTTTTGTATTTGCAAAACATCCATTACTGCAGTGTTTAAAGCCAGTTGAGATGTTTGAGGATGTTCTTCAGTTGTACTGGAAACAGCCATGTCTTTTTTACCTTCATTCAGTTTTCCCACTTTGCATCAGTAGCGTGATAAAATTGCGACACTTTGCGCCTCTGATATAACTTTTATCTTGGGCAGTTCAGTTCCATAGGCTTCCTTGGCACAAGTCTGCATGGCACAGATATTGAGAAGTTGGCTCATTTGTCTTTCTTCTTTTGCAGTGAAGTTCTTCCTTGAGGAACTTCCCAAACGCTGAATAATATAAACCATTGTGATACATAGAGAATTCTTCGAAACTTTACTCATTGAAATCTGTCCTTCAAACAGAATATGCCCACAGCCCGTGGGCATGTCTGTGCCGTGTCTAAAACAAACATAGAAGACAAGTTCGTAAGAGTTTCTGAAATACAAGCAAAGCTTATCTTTAACCTTGTGTCACAGAACAGGTATAGAAGGGTTTCCTAATTCATGCTATTTTCTTCTCTGCAGTGTTTCAATTAGATTATCTGTAATTAATGCTTGCTTTTACCATGGGACCCTTCCAGTAGCAGAGAGTTTGCTTCAGGTAGCGTGGTGAGGAGACAGGCAGCCTCAACTCCTTCTTGGCAGGGTGCTGCGGGGGCCCGGAGAGGCCCAGTGCCCTGCAGCGCAGCAGGTTGCTGCCGTGGCCACTGTGGCTGATGCTCAGAGCTGCCCTGTGACTTTGGTGTTCAGGGCACATCCTGCCCGCATAGCACCTGCCCTCACCCTCCTGCTGGTCCCCAGGCACCCCTCCCTTCTTCTGTCTCTCCCTGTAGGCTCTTTCCAGCTGCCGCCACAACCACAGTGCTCAGGCAGACTCATCCTCTCCGTCTGCTCCCACCCTCCCTTCTGTGGGCCCCCAAGAAAGCTCCATGCTAACAGTAGGTTTGGGGTCTGTGTGTGTGTGTGAGCTCTGCAGTCAAGCCTAGAAGATATAACTGCATCTCAGCTAACTGCATAGGTAGACTCTTGGCTGTGACTGTTGTCCTGCCTTAACCTGGTTTATGTTTGACACCTTCAGCTATCCTGTTGCATCTCAAGTCAAGCTGCATATGGCCGTGTTTGAGTGTGCGTGACTGTGTACATGTGCGTAGACTTCTTAATGCTGGGGCTGCAGGTAGAACTGCACTGCGGCCACTAACAACTTGTGTCTAGGAGCCGTATATCACTATTTCCAATGCAATTTTAAATGTTGACAATTCATCTACACTGAGTTGTACTCCCCTAGTCTTTTCTCCTTGTATTTACAAAATTGTTAGGTGTGCCGAACAGGCTTCTCAGCTCATCTGTGTCTTTAAGAGCCCTGCCTCTGCCAGCGCTCAGGAAGCCGGCGGTTTGGCTTGGGCAGAGAGGCAGCAAGGAGAGCTGGAGTCCTGGGGGCTGTCTGTGCTCCCTGCCTCTCTGCCTGGTGGCTGCAGAGGGCTGTCAGCCAGGCTAAGCAAGCTTCAGTCTCGTCAGCAGCATGATACTTGGCCCTTCAATCTCCATTTCTTCTCTTATAAATACACTTAAGCTGTAAGTGGACTATTAATTTCAAGTGGTACTGGCTGATACTACCCGCTTGATTTTTTTAAAGAGGCTGTGCTTAGAAGTAAGTTAGAATAAATTGTCAGGGTTCATCTGCCTTTGAGATTTTGCAACTGTTATTTCAAGACACATTTAAAAAAGCATAGGGTAGCAAACTTAACGCTCATCCTTGCAATTTGTCCGTGGCGCATTGTAAGTCCAGTCACTTATTGAAGGTTGAAGCCACTGGGTCTCAGCACTGGAGCAAATTTAAGGGGATTCTGTGGAATTTCTGAAAACATGTGGTGCACCCCAGGCAACATGTTGTATAAGGGGGTTGTGCAATCCCAAACTGCCTGAAGTCTGTCATGATTAGTATACCTTGCCTTTCTGTTCTACCTTCCTTTCCACAGCTGTGGATAAGAATCTGTACTTACTTTTGGACAAATGAGAAAATAAGACTTGACATGTTGAAAAAGGCAGTGCCTTTTTTTGTACAGTCTGTGCCATCTGAAATCAGTGGCTGCAGGTAATGCCTTCCAGGCAGTGTAAACTTTGGTAGGTGCACTCTGCGCTCCAGATGGCCCTTGAGGGAGCATCAGACCTACCTCTTCGAGGTGAGCATGAGCAGATGCACTCTGTACATACTCAAAATAGTTGGGCTAGCAGAAGTAAACTATGGGCAAGGAATGAAGGTCAAGAAACCATTTATTGTCTTGCTGCTGTGTGCTACCGATAATCAGTGTTCATAGAGTCCCTGCTAGTACCAAGAACACCTGCTTCTGAAGTACAGGTACTCCTGGGAGTTAAATGGTTTGACTGATGCCACTTGCTATTTGGCTTAAGAGAGAAGAAATTAAAGCCACAGATGTGGTCAGAGGTGTGCAAAATGTTTGCAGGTGAAGAGAAAATGATTCTAAGTGTTTTAGCTTTCGTATTCACCAAAAAAATAACCATTGAACCCTTTTCACAGTTTTTGTTTGAAAAATAATCCTTTCAAAGTTTAAGTGAAACTGCTTGAGAAAAAAATATGAAAAGGTTTTATTTGAAACTTTAATGTGAACATTGATCAACTAAATGTTTTAAATTTTGTATTAATATGGATTCAGTGGTGGCAAATCAGACAAAACAGAAGTGGATAATTTCACTCAAATATCATAGACCTTAGAGGCTATGCTAAATTCCAGTGAAGTTCCCATTCCAATTCCTCTTCTCGTTCCAGTCACAAATGCCCTTTATTGCTGCTTTCTGCTCAAAACACCTCCTTTAGGCCATCTACATATTATCCTTCATAGTGTGTCGTGATTCCCTAGGTTATGTCTTTCCCTATCATTTTCTGCCTAATTCCATTTTAATGGCTTTAAATACATTATAAAAATCATATAACGGTAGGTGTTAGGTTGTAGTCTGTTTGTGGCAGTATGTCCCAGGCAAAGTATTTTGTGCCAATTTGCAAAGAACACACAAATTGTTTTCAATTTCAGTCTTTATGCAGAGCACTTGTTTAGTTGGGCAATCTCCTGATTTCATCGGAATTACGAGGTGTAACTCACAGTGTGTTTGGCTCCTATCACTTAAGGCAGTCATCATCATTAATTGATAATCTTGGGAAGCTATTCATTCTGGTCTTTAGGACACAGTGGCATTACTCACAGTGATGCAGTGAAATGCTTTACTTTTTGATTTTTAAACCACTAGCTCCAGTTGCTATCTTTTTTAGAATTTAGAAATTACTGTGCTGAGTATTTACAAATTTCACAGAACATTTTGTTCTCTGATTTAAAGCCTGCATACCAAGTGCCTGCCTGGGGCAAAGACAAAAAAAGTTAGCTTTGATACTCCAAAACTGGTTGAATAAATCCTGTGCAGCTGGCCTGCGTGAAATGTGCCCAGTGACAGTAAGCCGCAGAGAGGATTCAGAGGGTTAGGAAGAGCTCTGCTGTTCGGATGCTAGGAGTGTTTTATTGCTTTTGCTGTGAGGGGCAGTAACATATAGGTATCCATACTGCTTGTTATTAAGTGTGCAAAGTGGTGATTGCCATGTGGTTCCCTCAGGCATATATGTGGACAAAACTGGTGCATAAGTGTGCAATATTGCCTTCTTTGTATGCTTATACATGCTTTGATGTTTTCCAAATTTGGAACTGTGGCTAAAGCCTCAAAGGGAATCTGTGAGTCTGTAGCAGCTGAGAATATGTTTCTAGCACTGGACGTTCCTGTGTGATTGTGTGAATATCTCTTCATTGGTGAGGGACTGGCCTTGTCTAGCTTGTACTGCAGTGTTTGTGAAGGGAAGTTCTCAGAGACTTATTTCAATGGGCAGGCCAACCCAGTACAATTTACATTTGTGTGTACTTGTGGATGAGATGCCAGTAAGTGTTACGGATTGGAGACTGTTTTTTCTGCCTGTGCTGTTCTCACCACCAGCTCTGCTCCTTCAACTGTCTCCGCTTTGCTTCTTTTTGTTATACAATCCAGCTGAGACATGGTCCCAAGGGGAAAGTGACTTAAACGAATCTAAATCTGCGAAAGTCATGAATTAAAGATGTACAGTTCAGGAAAATAAATTTTGGAATACAAAGTTATGAAAGCTGTGACTGGTTCATGTGAGAAGCTTGTAGCAGGGTCATGTTTCCCTCCAATAGTGCATCAACAGGAATTTGGAAAGCCTGCTTTTACTCATGTTGTGTGAGCAGAGTGCTTTTGGCAGTTGTCTGCAGTGCTGCCTTTGCAAATCCAGCTCCATTGCCAGGCTCCGGAGAACTTCCAGGTTCTCTAGAAACAGGCACAAGAGTAACTGCAAGGAGTGAGACCAGATCTGCAGAACTGACCTTCGGAGCTCAGAGTGGCAGGACTCAGAAAAGAAAAAACCTAAAGGCTTTCATTATTACAAGCATTTATCAATAATACACTAAGAGGGACTTAAAAAAGAGATTTGTATGCATTGGGTCGTGAACCAACTTCTAGCAAAATGAGATAAGAAGAAAATTTTCCTTGGAGCCAATTTGGCCAATAACTGTTTCTGGCAGGTTTTTTTTTGCGTTCTTCCCATGTCATTTTGTAGTGGCCATACATTGAAATAATGCACTGGGCTATGTGGATCACTGGCCTGAGCAAGTGCATGGCAATTCTTACAATGCCTGTGCTGAAAGACTTCTCTTAAGGGACCTTGACGGGGTTTGATTTGATTTTTTCCAGAATGGGATCGCCTTTGTTCCTGTTGGTGCATGCTCATGATCTGGACTTCAGGACTCAAACAGGACTGAGGGACATATCTTGTCAGGCAACGGTAAGATTGTGTTACCTATGTAGAGGAGGATGGTGAAGTCTGGTATATGTACCTTGTGACTTTCAGCTGTTTGGTCTGAAGCAAAGGACAGGAAGGTTTATTTTCTTTTTTTAAAGGAAGATCAGTGCAGAGCAAAGAGAGGAGGTGAAAAATCCTTAGGAAAACAAAAAAGAGAAGCAGCACTGAGAGTGGGCCAAATCTTTTACTGGTGTATACAAGCATTACTCATATAACTTCAAGACAGTACGTGCTTTAACTGAGCATGTACCAGCTGAGGACTTGGCCCATAATGTCCTTTATAAAGCTCTGATTCCTCCCCAAATAGTTTTTCCCTCCCTCTTCAAAGAGGCACCTGTTGTTGGTGGAGTTGGTGATGATACTGGATTAGTGCACATGCAGTCAGCCTGCTCGGCCTCGGCCCTTTGGACCCAAAATGAACTCCAGCTGCTGTTGCCCAGAGCAGGTGCTTCATCCAGCCCTAGCAGCTGTTTGAATGTACACTGTCATGGCCAAGAGGAGGGGGTAGGTCCCCTGAAATACCCAGAGGAAGAGCTGATCAGCAGGAAGGAAGGAAAAGGGAGTGTGCCACAGAGACCTGATTTTTGTACCCAGCAGTTAGCAGACAAAAGTTGTTCTAGCATTTCCTTGTGGAAATGGGAAATAGTGGCTGTCACTCTGCATCCACTGAGCCTGCACAGCACCGTGATGGATGATGGTTCCCAAAATGAGGCTGAGGGACCACTAAATACCAGCAGGGCCATGACAAATGATTGATCTCTAAACTGCCAAACTTGTATTGTCAGTTGAAAATATGATACAGGTACATGGTGGTGTGTGAGAAATTTTGAGGGCTGGTAGTGTTTCACAGTTGTTTGGTGTTTGGAGTCGTTGGTTTAAAGCTCCAGTGAGCGGCCTGGCAAAAGTGAGATTAGGTGCAGAACCGTGTACAGGCTAATAGTCTGCTACATATGATAGTTTGGGCTTCACACTCACACTGCCAAAGCCAGCAGCAAGGGAAGAAAACAAAAGCAGAGATAATCTGGGGTTATGAAGCAGCCACAGGGGACAGTGTCAGGGAAATGGAGGGTGAGGAGGAAATGTGGGGGCATATAGAGATGTGGATGGTGCGGAGGTGGCAGCCAGAGTTTGAGGAGGGGGCACAGATAGCCCATGTCAGAGGTAAAGCAGCAGCAACCCCAGGTTAGAGTGAAGGGGACAGAACAAGGAGGCATGTTTCTTGGGGTAAGGGCATCATGGCCTTCAAAGGGAAGAAGGCAGCTTAGACTAAGGGCAACCCGGACAGCAGGAGGCTACTCTAGGAGTGTATTGCAGAGCAGGAAGTCTTATAGCGTAAGCTGTTCAAAGTTGTTCCCGTTACTGGCCCACAACCAGCCCCTTTAAGTCCCTTCCAGCCTGCCTTCAACTTATTCCCCTTGGACTGTTCTCACAGACCGGAGAGAGGTCTCTGTGCAGTCCTGTGCTCTCTGATTATTCACATGCTGCTAGCAACAGCCCTCCTGGCCTCCTTTCCATGAGTGTGCACTGGTCCCTCTTTTGGCTGTGCCTGCATATGGCACTGTCAGCATTAACACCAAATTTAATGTGACTCCTTAGGTTCCTCTTCTCTTACCTATATTCACTAAAGTTACCAGAGTCCTTCCAGTTTCTCTGATAACCTGCATGTCCACTTTGTATCCCTGCCCTGTGCATGGTTTCGGTCACATCCCATCAGCCAGGTTTTTCATTCTGTGTATCTTTGCTGATTACTCAACCGAGTTCCCACTGAACTTCCATAAGGAGGGGTAAATGCTAAGCAAGGACATTTCCCTGTGTAGCTATAAAAGGATTATTCAGGCCATATTTTATTACAGCATGGCCTAAGAGCAGGAGAAAAACATGAATATTGGAGGCCTCTCTTTGTCAGGAAATGGGATTTCCGCAGGTGCTCAGTTGCAAATGCTCTGCATGCTTCTAAGGCTTGGCACATGGCATTGCTAAATCCTGATTCAGGATGCAAGAATGTCTCATGACCCCTGCCATGTAAACTGGTGTCTGGCCATGTTTGGAAATCAGCCGTCAATGATGACAGTAGATGAGTATGGGTGAAATGAGCAGCTTGGCTTCAGCACTAAGCAAGACCTGTTAAACATTGTCAATACAGATGTCCAATTCATATTTTGAATAATGAATATTGTGATCTTTTCTGTAACAAGTGGTAAGAAGCTGGATCGTCTTCATCTCCTCGCTGCCTTCCCAGGATCTGAAAGTGTGACAAAGTATTTCATCCCTTTACAGGATTAGGTAAGATTGGTAACCATAATTCTTGTACAGAATTACATAGAAATACTCTAGAGAGCCAAATATATTGATTTAAGATCGTCTATGAGATGGCAGGGAAATTGTTTCCATTTTGGTTTATCCTCTTCTTGGATTGGTCAGGTTATCCAGCTGACTTCAGTTGTTCATTCTTTCAGATGAAAAACTACTCCTGCTGGTACAGGCCTGTACAATTTCTGTCCCAGTGTAGCTCTTCCGTCAGGTATTCCTCCTGTTTGTATTGCTTCTACATGGAAATAAAGGAATTAGAGAAATAGCATCAGAAACTCTACATGAATGAAATTCTCAAGGCTGTTAAGGAAATAGATGCATTAGAATAGGGGGTTTCTGTGCTCACATCCCTTGGATATGTCACTGTTATATATGGAAAGAAACATCACATGTGACTATTAAAAGTGCGTGTTGTACATCTGTGCGAGGGGAAGACATCCTCTGATGTGCTCCTGGTTAGTGTCCCTATGTTTTTGCCACTTTCAGTAAATTAGAGTTCACTCGTGCTGCTGTGGGTTTAACAGCAATAGTTCCCCACTGTCTCCTTATCTGCCCGGTAGCATGGCTGGGTGATACACACACCTATTGCTGCTTTGCTGGCGATGAACTGGCAGGTGTTGCCCTGCTTTCTTCCTCTCTAGTTCTCTTCCTCAGCTTCCTTGCACTGTGGTATGACTCAAGAAAAATGGAAGTGCAACTTTCTACTCCTTTTGTAGAAAGTAAATTTTTGTAGAAAGTAAAAACGGAGAGTAGTAAATTTTTTTTTTAAAAACAAACCAAATGCCGTTCTCAGAGTGGCCCGAGATCTGTATTTAATTGTGGCAGCACATTTAGTTTTGTTTTCCAGAGATTTTTAACCACCTACATGTGGATAAGAATTTTTTGAAGCACCTGTCTCTTGCTAATGTACATGTAGGTACCAAGGAGCTTTGCGGATTTAAGCCATTCCCAAAAGGTGGGTGGCAATGTCCAATGTGTTGCCTGGTGAGGAACAACAGAGTGAAGCACTTTGGGTGTAATAAGTTATAACTTACTAATTGCTGGATTAAGACTAAGGAAATAAAGAGCTTTTTAACAGGGCTCCATGTTTTGGGGATCTGGAGAACAGAGGGTTTTACTTTGTATGAGGCCCATGTTATGCTGTGCAGGAATTCCCAATTCAGGGTCAAAAATGCTGAAGGCGCCCTTTTACCATACAGCCGACAATTAGCTTGCTGCCAGTAGGAAAAACAATCATTAAGTGGTGAGTGAAAGTAGCGTCAGAAACAGACCTTGACAGAGTGGTAACATGCAGTTAGAGCGAGTGACATTCTTCACACCTGCTGTGGTGCATAACAGTAGCTGGCTGACTTAACCCGTGGCACTACAAGCAGAGCATTGTGCTGTGACACAGCCTGGACAGCGATTGAATTACACACCGATTAGGTCTTCGGCTTCTCTCTGTCAGTGTGGACAATGAAGAATCAGAGAAGTGGACATGAGAGCTTTAGCAGGCCTTGTGCTCTCGAATGGAGGAGGATTAGTTTGTAAATGGTAAATTGTGTTGGGGCCAAGAGTCGTAAAACTGAGCTTTTGCCCTTCTGCTGCCTCAAAGGCAGAGGCTTTGCAGAAAACCCCTTCTCCCCCCTACTTCTACCGACTGCTGTGATCAGGGGAGGGGTGGACATGTGGAATCTGCTCCTCCTTTTCTCTGCCAAAGAAGGAAGAAGACACTGGTGCATTTGTACAAATTTTGCCCCTCACTGTCTCGTACTATCTTTTCTTAGAAAGGGCATGGGATTAAATTAATCAGTCTTCTGCCATTTCCACAGGGATGCGGATTTGCCTTCTCACTAAGTGCTGCTGGCTGGTTCACTGACTGGTAGAGGGTGTCTCTAAGACCTGATTTGACCTGAAGCATACACTTTCTCAGGAGGTCTGCAGCAGGGCTGAAGAATTGCAAATGTTGCGTCCTTTCCCTCCTGCTATCTGCTTCCACATGACTGCAGTGCCTGTGCTGTGCTCTCAGCTCACTCAGCCTGAAACGCTCCTTGTGATGGAGGTTTGTACTGAGCTGGTACACAGCGGACTTTGCTTTTGGTGGCAGTATTCCCTGTTGCCATGGTGTTCACAGAGAAGATGGGTTTATCCTTGCCTTTATTCCACTGGGACCAGCTGCTCTACACACAGGAACCAAAAGTGGCAAATCTTCTATATCCTTTTTCAATTTTCAGTTGAAGGTCTACATCACATGAACTTCTTGGGTTTTTGGAGAAGTAAAGTTTTTTTTTTTAAAAACCAAACCACATTGAACCCAAGTTGGAGAAACGACTACACCGTGTGGCTGACACAGTGCATGGGAGTCCAAAGCATTCCCATTCCATCCACTTGCACGTGGTCTTGCACATCCACTCCCTGTACATATTAAATGTGGTAGCTGTTAGGTATGAGTGTAGACCCGGAGATGGGCAGGACTAGTTTGCCATGCAAACATTTATCTGATGACCCCATCCTATTTTCTAGAACCAAAGATTTCACTGTGATAAAGTGGACATCTTAAAGCATTGTAGGAGACAGGGGGATGTAACTGCACTTAACCTGAGCTTGGATTAGGCATATCTCATATCTTGGAGTTTGCCAGTAAATAACAAAGTATATGATCAATGGAAATATGACCTTCTTCATCTGTAGCTACAAAAAAGAAAAGGACAGTCTTGAAAATCCAGCAATCTTTCATATCATCTTAAGGCATGTTGACCCTGAATCATCACAGTGAAATTCAGCATGGATGCTCCTATTAGTGATCTGAGAATATAGATGTGGTTGAATACATGGAAAACTGTATCTTGTTCCAGTTATCTTTATTACTGTAATAAATGATACTAACTCTCTCTCCCTACAGACTTTATCTCATTTGTTTATAGTGTTGGCATTTATTTTGTTTTGAGCTGGGAAGCAATGCATACCTAAATACTACAGGATTGTAAGAGGCTTTATGAGTATACCATTTAAAAAGAATTGCTTGTGCTCTGGTTACTAGTTTGAACTGAGAAAACATACTTATATTTCATACTCCTGAAAGCAGTAGCAGATTTGCTATAATACGCCAGTTCAGAGTAATTTGCTCATAAACTATCAATTCCAGAAAACTCCCAAATCTCTTGGACCTATTTTCTCTAATAGGTAGCAAATCCTTAGTACCTCCCAGAGTTGCTCACAAGTCTGTAGGGTATGAAGGTTTTGCTTTGGTTCATTTTTTTTAAAGCTTGGTAAAAATTATGAATGAGATAAATTCAGCTGTTGCTCAACATAGTCACTACTGATAACTGATAGTTTGTTTTCAAAATTGGAAAATAAGAGCTATTCTAAGTAGCCGCTGTTGGTTTTAACACTATGGAATATTTCAAAGTTTTAAAGAAAAAAAATGAAAAACAGTCATTCACTAGTGCTGATACAGGAACGACAGAGGTTAATACCACTGACATCATGTTGGAACTGTATAGCATTTTGTTAATGGTTATTAATGCCCTGCTGCTGGGAGACAGACAGTGCCAGCTGCCAGTTAGTGTGGTGCCTCTCTGCGGGTGTGCCTAGGCCTCTGCTCGGAAAGGAGAGGGGCATGAGGAGGGCTCGAGTCTGCTCCCTACTTAGTCATCCCTCCACTGAAATAGGAGGAGGGGAGATACTGAGAGAAGGTAGTTACAGCGCCTTGCTCCTGTCTCTGCTGACTTCAGAACAGGTCTTGGAGAGTAAAGCAGGAGCAGCAAACGTTTACAGAGCCGCGTCCAGAAGGCACTGGGGACTTGTGTTAAATTCAGATCTTCAGGACTAAACTCAAGATACACATCCTTTGGAAGAAAAGAGCAAGAAATTCAGACAAACATGCATGGAAATGATACCAGTAGGCCTGGGGAAGAAGCCTTGGTTCATGTAAGAGGGCCTTAGAACTTTGGACATCAGAGGAAAGAAGTCAGAAATGGTAGACAGTAAAGGAAAAAAGCCCTTGAGAGGAAGGGAAAGGAACTTTGTAATGGCAGAATGATGATGGATATAGAGCAATTAATTAGCTTTAACTACATCATATTCATTGTACATCCACATTTGTAGGTTTAGCTGCCTCACTTGGGGCTAGCTATTACTTTGTGTAATACCTTTGAATTTCATCCACCATAAGGGAATGAAACAGATACAGAAAGGTGCGATACGTCAGTGTAGCGTATCAAATTGAGAAAGGCATTTTTAGCAGTCTGTACTGAACACAGGTTTAAGCCAGCATTAGATTATTCCTTAAGTGTATTGTTGTTATGACAAATCTGAAAGGAGCTAAAAGCATTTCAGTAGATGAAAAAGGGAAACTTTTATTTCCTTTCCCACAGTCTGGAACCAAAATGGGATTGCCGGGCAGGTTTACACAACCTGGCGTTGTACCACACAAGCACCCTCTGGTGAATAAGAGTGGAACACGTAGAGATCAGTTGTGAGTGCTGCGGCAGAAACCAGCTCACCAGGCCTCTCCAAATCATTCAGCTTCTACATCTCTTTAAATGCTGGTGTAATGTAACCTGAATAATACACTGAGATTGTTTAACAAGGAAATGCCTGGTGGCCCAAGGACATTTTTATGATAACTGCCATCTGACGTGCCACACAGACTATTGTATTCTTTTTCATGCTAAGAAAAAAATAGTGTATTACTGCTTATGAGTGTTTTCTAAAAGGGAAGATGAGCGTTCAGTTGCATGAACCTCAGGTTTGGGGACACAATTTAAATCCCATTATTTTTGCACACCCGTTAATTATTAGAAATAAATGGAAACATCCATGTAATATTGTACATGTACTCTCCAATTATGTAGCCTAATACTCGAACACAGTGATTTGTATGGCTATTTCATTTTCTCTGGCCACTTTTACAGATAGAGTTTCCCATACAAATAGTTTTCAGTCAGTTGCCTAAGCTTCAGTGCAACATCCTAAGCGGCAGATCAAGGGGAGCAGTTATTCCCCTCCCCGCAGCGTCATGAGAAACAGCGTCTGAAGCATTGTGTCCAGTTTTGGTCTCCCCTGTACAAGAAAGGCATTACCTTGTCATTGCCACCAAGGCAAGGGGCTGGAGCACGTGATACACCAGGTGGGAGCTGGACTTGTTTAGCCTGGAGAAGAGAAGGTGAAAGGGAGGCCCTGTCTATCCCTGTCCACAACTACCTGCTGGGAGGGTGCATAGAAGATAGAGTCAGACTTGTCTTAGACAGAATGAGAGGCAAGACGCCCAAGTTGGAGCAAGGGAAATTCCAACTAAATGCTAGAAAAAATATTCCCAAAGAGCATGCTGGGCTTTGGAGTAGGGGCCCAGAGAGGAGGTGGCATCTCTGTCCTTGGAGATGCTCAGAATCTGACTGTACAAGCCCTGAGAAACTTGGTCTAGCACGGCTCTGCTCTAATCGCTAGACTAGAGACCACTGGAGGTCCATGCTAACCAGTATGTGTCTGTGGTTCTGTGGTAATACTTCGAAATTAAAAAGATAGATGGAACTATTTGCAGAGGGTATTTTTTCCTGTGTAATTCATAGTGCCTTGAATTCCATGTAAATGGAGAACTTTCTAATGGAGCTTGCTTTGCAAGCAGTTTATCTGGCATAGAGTAGATTTGGGCATGTACTGGCATGCCCAACAATTGCAAAGCCAATAATGCAACTACACGTAGTTAACAGTCCTTTCATTTTTTTTAAGCCTATCTCAGCTACAAGCATCTTCCATAGTAACTTTTCAGTACCATCATAACTGCAGTTAAATTGTTTGTCCAGTTTTAAGGATTTTCTTTAATTAAAATAGTTCCTGTTGTTCTTTCCAGTTGCTCAGACCTCTCCTATAATTATTACAATAATTTGCCAAGAAAAAGTTGTGTAACTCCAAGCATGACTCTTTTGAAGAACTTCAGAATGAAAATAACATTGGAATTCTATATTTCTTCAAGAAAAAAGACTCTTACTTGTTAACCTCTAATCTTTGATTACTCTTTTACTCTGTTGGTAAATAATATTTAGAAGATTTCAATTGCAGGGACTCAAACCTGGCTTTTCATTTGCATTTCAAATCTCTGCAAATCAAACAAAAGCAGAATTAATCTAGCAAAGCCTCCACTCATCCCAGCATAACCAGCACCGTGCACTTTGGTGCAGGGTAGCCCCCACAACTTGATAGATTTCTAGGTTTTGCCTCTCTTGACATTTTTCTTTTTGCGGGGGGGAGAATTTGGCTTTAACAGTTAATCTTGTGTTTCCAGTAGAATATTTTGGGGTAATCCTCAAACTTGTATTTTGCACATTTACCTTTTCTTAGTCATTCAAATAACTGTTGTATCACAGATAGTACTGGCACAAAAAAGTAGCAAGGTCAAAGGACAGCAGTAGCAAAACTGGAGGATCATTACCCCTGAGCTCATTGCTTCAAAAAAAAGAGGAGCAACTTTATGTAGATTTATGTAGCACTTATGTAGCACATATTTTCTGTGCTAATGTGCAAAGTCTTAAGCAGACTAAAAAAAACCTTCAAATCCAACAAGCTATGTTGTTGGCTTTTCCATTGTCTATCGCTGTTGTGCGCTGAGCAAAGACAGCGGAAATAGTCAATTAGCCTAGCCTAGCCTAGCCTAGCCTAGCCTAGCCCGGTCTGGTGCGGTCCAATCCGGTCAGACCCATAGCAGGGGATGTACCTTACAATTAACCCAGCTACAGGTGACTCCTTTTATTCTCCTCTCCCAAATGTCTCACAGATTAGGTTCACCTGAACCTTCTCCACCTGGAAATCAGTCTGAGGCAGTCCCCAGACTTGGTGTTTCATATTTCAGTTAGTTCTAAGTCTGGGACTATAGCTGTAAAGGAGAATGGACAGATCAGGGAACAGAAATTTGGCTGAGTGCTCTTTGCAAAGAGGTGAGACAGAACTGCTCCACGAGTTGTGTTTTGTGCAGTACGAGAGCGCTGCACCTGAGCACAGCCCCAGTCTTCCTGGCCGAGCCAGCTGCGGGTACGGGCACTTGGGCAGGGTTGCTGCGGCCAAGGTGAAAGGAAGTGGGGAGGAAGGGAGAGGTGCAGCAGCCTTCTGGAAAGAGATGTAGGGGAGACTGAGGCTCGTGGAAGGTGCAGTAGCTAAAGTGAACTCCACTGATGTGGAGTTTTTCAGAGAGCAGCAATGAGCATCTAAAAGGTACTTTCATCTTAAAGTGATAATCAATGAGTACAAGGTCATTTCTGAAGGATAAAATGGCAGTATGGCTGGGATGAGGATTATTTTTTGGGGTTGTGGGTTTGGGGTTTTTTTGAGTGTAAGGAAATATGGTAACAGATTCTGATGCCTTTTATTATGCTTATAATGCATGTAGCTGACCCTCAAAGCTTGATTTATTGTTCTGGAGTTGTAGCTGGTGAAAAGGAAGTTAAAAAGTAATTTCCAGAATCTGCTCTATAACAGATGAAGGTCTTAGAGAAGAGCAGTTAGGTATGTTCCAATGCACTGAGACTGGTTCTTCTCCTGGGCCTTGCATTATAAGTCTGTTTAAAGTAGTTTGCTTCTTTCAGGTTTTGACTATGTTGGCATTTCCCTCTGTTACCCGAGTGGTATCTGTGTGGGAGTTAATCATCCTTTATTTGTGTAAACATGAACTGCTTGTCTGGAAACCTGGGTGGAACAGTTGAAGTCATGTGTCACAGCCTGGTTATCAGCATATGTAACTGCTATGTACAGAACTGTACATTGAGCTATTTCTGGCTGGGTCTCTTTTTTTTTTTTTGGACTGAATTCTGAGCCTGTTTATTGACCCTAATGTATGTGTGGGAGGGGGGCAGGGTCTGCCTTCATTGAAAGAGGATAGGATTTTTGAGTTGGTAAAGACAGCAAAAACTGGTGAGGACTTCTTCATGATGTGTTCTATCACTTGTATGCTCACTGTAGAGATGAGTAACTCCATAACTTGAAATCATGCACGCCAAGGTAACCTCTTTACTAGCTCTGCGAAAGCAGCAGCATAAAGCTCACTTAATTATTAAACAGACTTTTAGGAGTAAAGGCATTATACCTTTCTCCTAGAAACAGGTAGTATCCTAAATGGCTTCACTTAAACAACCCCAGGAGTTTTAGTATGAGAAATGCTGAGAACTTGTTTTCCTGCTTTTCTTCCCCCCTTATTATAAAACTGTGAAGGACTTGCACTCCTGTTACTTCATGGGAGGTGTGTTAATTCAGCAAGGCTTTTATATGAGAACAGGTTTACACAGTTGTGTTGCCAAATTCATAATATAATTGAAAGTGTAACAGCATAAGGAAAAAATAAAGCTGAACACCTCTTAACTAAAGGTGCAGACGGCAGATGTGAACAAGCTGCAAAGCTATTCACATGATGAAGGAAATGAGAGGAACTTATTTCATTGAGAGCTGAAGATGTTAAAGAAACACCTTGTGTAGAAAGGATCCAGCCAAACACTGGGCATGGGGCTTGGCTGCTGGGGAAGCAGGTGATGCTCCAAAGCTTGTTTTCTATACGGGGGTACAGTAGAGAGTGAATGGGCTTATAAACATGAAAACTTCAGTCACATGCCTCTAAAGAACATCTCTTCAACCTGTACCATTATAAATAAAGTGGACTAAAAGGGGAAGAGTTGAAGGACTTTCTTCAAGTAGTTAAATATCTGGAAACGGTCAAGTGAATCAGACTTGTCTTATGAAAAGAATGGTGTAATAAGTCATACTTGTAGGCTAGCATAAGGATCTGTCTCTGCATCTGCCCATATGCCATCATCAGATTGCAGAATAGGGTTCATAAGAACAGTGCAAGATTTTGGTTGGTAAGGCTTAAGGAGGAGGGCAGCTCCTTGTCCTCAGAGACTCCTTTCTTTTTAAAAAGAGAGGGCTTAGTTTCCACTGCCACAACCCTGTGGCGATTGGCAGCTCTTCAGCCTGATCTATGAACTTAAAACACATTTGATCTGTATGATAGTGCTTACTGCCAGGTCCTGCCACTCCACCTGAATAACTATAACATGCTCATAAATCAGGGGAGAGCATTCCTCTGTGACACCATCCCAAATGCCCTACTGAGCTGAAGCCTGTGTTAGCCATCAACGCCTCTTGCATAAACATGTCATACTTTAAAGTAGGGTCTTGCAAAAAGCACAAACAATATACTGGCATAGAGGGGCCACACAAAGTCAAGAGCTGTTAAGTGGGAGGAAGAGGAGGAGGAAAGTCTCTTGATGATAAATATATCTCTGCCAGATACATGTGGAAAGAAAATGGCTAAGCCTAGGTTATATTCCTTTCAAAGTGAAATAGTCAAATGTGGAAATGGTTGTATTAGTCCTTGTAAAACTTTGAAGTTAGGAGTCACCAGCAAAATAATGGTGCAGGAAACTTTGACCTCTGTTGCATTCACTTCAGCCTGGTCAGTGACTCTACCCCACACCTCGTGCATCACTGTTTCTTGCTTAACAAGACCTGCATGCTGGATCTTTGTGCAAGATTAATTGTTCTTCTAATCTTAAAATGGTGTAGTTAAGAAGCATGAAGGATTTCTTTACAGGACCACTTGAAACTCTCTGTCATGTGCCATGAGATTGTGTATCTAGATCTTGAAGTAGTCCGTGTATCTGATTAGGTAGTAAAAAAAGCTGGTCTGCATCTGGTCCACTATAGAAAGCTGAGTAAGAACTATGGCTTGGTCTTGTATGTGCATTCAAAACTACTTACCAAGTCCGGCTTAGAATCACCTCATCCTCTGGTGCCAACATTGTGGCTGGTAGTTCTTGTCTACCTGATCTTAATCCTTGCACAAGCTGATGTCAATTTTTGGCATGGTGAGAGAAACGTTAAGGAGCATCTCAGGCACACCTTCGTTATAGTGCACAGCTGACTGACTTGTAAAACTCATGTTTGTGTTGGTGCAGCCTTTGATCTGAATCGGTAAGGAAAGTGCTCCCAACAACAGCAGCTGGAACACACACAGCCAAAAGTGACACTGGGCTGTAGTGGCTCCAGCTGTCCTTGTCAGATGGGTCACAAATCATGGGGGCTGACAGGTGCCTGTGCTGGTGTCCTGCATGCGGGGTGTGCCTTGGTGTGGAGCAGCAGGTAGGAAACCTGCGTGGTGGGTGGCCAGCTTGTGACTTCTGTACAAATAACTCAAATTCTCTGCTCAGAAGCAGCCTGTTGCACAACCTGGTGCAGAAATAGAAACATTTGCTTTTCTTTAAAGTGGGCTTACTGCTGCTTGTGCTCTGACTTCAGGGTGGGTTGGCAGCACCATGTAGCTGCACTGCAAACCAGGGATTTATTCTGCATCTCAAAGCAGAGCTGCTCAGACAGGTCCAGCAGCCTTGGTCAGCCTAGTATTTCTGTATAAACCATAAACTGCTATCTTGCTGTTTCCACCAGGACTTCCCTCAAATGTGTCTTAAACTTCTGCCGCTAACAAACTGGTATTAGTAGCTTGTAATTAGTAACAAACTTACTTTAAAACCGGTTTTACACTCTAGAACAGTCATGATAACCTTAAGGTTAAGGTGTAGTGTTAAGGCAAGTGCTTTTTGTGGAACACCGGAGCCTGCACTTCCTCAGTTGCTCATACTGGGATCTTGCCTTCAGCACCCAGGTTTCTTTTGCAAGGAGGGAGATCCAGCATGCAAGAGGGAGGCATAAGTAGGCTTCATCCCGGAAGGGCTTCAGGGTGTTTGGACTCTTCTTAGGGATATCTAATCTATCACTAGGAGTAATTTCTCTTTTCTAAATGTAGCTGGAGGAATCGATGAGTATTACTCTGCTGTGGGAGCCTGAACCGTAGTTAATATTTGATTGTGATGACCTTCCAAAAATGCACATGGGAGATGTGACACAATCTCTTTCCACTCTCTGCTTAGAATTGGCTTTTATTGCCTCACCCTCTGCCTGCATACATTAGTTTCTGTGCTGCTCTTACTCCCTCACCACCTCCTTCTGTATATAATTTAAGGTCTCTAGGGCCTGATCCAAAGTCACCACCCTGGAGTAGATGGCTGTTTTCATCCTAACACCTTGTTCACGTTAACTGGAAGCAACTTTCACCTTGTGTAGGCAGTGTAGTGCCTTGTGCAGGTCTGTGCTTTTACATCCCAGACTTCAGTGAAGCAGGCAAGCTTTTGGTCAGAGTGAATAGCTTCTACATAAATTTTTTTAGAACCACAAGGCAAAGGCTGAAACAGCAGCTCTAAACATGTGCTGCCCTTGGGAGAGGCTCCTTGCTGCTGTGCAGCTGTTGTGAGAGCCAGGGAGGACACGGTGCCTCCATAGGGGAGTGCCACATGTGCTTAGGCAGCTCTTGGCAATCAGCAATCCTGCCTGAAGTCAACTTCTGTTTAGGTGGTATTTTTTTTTCCAGAGAGTCACTCGATAGGGTGTAATCCTGTAAGATGCTCAGCAAAGAAGCTGATACAGTAAAGTATTTCTGCAGATGCTTAATTTTCAGTGAATAAGTGGTCCTTTTATGTGAATGGGAGCACTCATGTGCTTAAAGTTAAGCACGTGCTTAAGTGCTTTCTTGGATCAAGGCCAAAATGCTAATGTGCTGGAGGTTCCCTTGCTTTCTCAAGTAACAGGCAGTGTTTGGGACCTTCATATGGACCCATGGACCTGCAGGATTACTGAAATACACCCATGACCGACAAGTATTAGACACTTACGTTCTTAAACTTTTCATTTTCAGCAAAAACTTCATGAGTTTTTGCTGTATTATGACTTTTACCCTTTGCATACAAGAATAGTTCTTGTCTAGGCCTGTGGCAGACTTGAAGAAAAATCTATTTGCTGACTTCAAATTAGTTTTATTTAATAGGATATTTTATTTTTCTGTTTGAGAACGAAAAAAGCTTCCTGCAGCATCTTCTGCTCTGACCCCACTGTCTTATCTTTAAACTCTTCCTGCTACATTTCTGGAAGAAAATAAGCCTTTGACAGGCACCACTAAGATGTTAAATTCAAACTACTGGGAGTCTCTTGTGTGATGTTGCACTTACTGATAATAGTCTGCTTTGATGACAATACTGGTAACGAGCCCCAAGTACACATGTTGGGGATGTGACAGTGGTGTGCACCTGTCTCGGGCAGGGGGCACTAGGTCTGCCCCTGCGGCAGCCTTCTCGGTGGCTCTGCTAATCACCAAGAGTGACACTTGCCATGCCCGACAGACCAAGGAACGTAGCAGGGTGTTGTAAGTCTAAATACACAGCTGCTTCTCAAATTATAATGCAAAGGTTCAGAGGTCAGTGCAGTAAAAGCAGATAAAATTATGCTTTCTACCACCACCACGCCACATCAAAATGGTAAATTGTTTGTTTTATAATGGGTCTGTCAAGCTCTTTGTCTCTACTGTAGCAAACACATGAATTTTTCAGATCAGTTGTAGTGCTTTAAAAATAAAGGGGTTTGTTTTCTAAATGTCGTGTTAGAGATTTCTTCTATCTACTGTTGTTCTTTGACTGCTGCTGGAAAATAGAACTTTTTAGACTTTAAAGTGTTTGCTCTGTGGCCAGCCTGGAATGAGGTGGCCAAGCTTCGAGGCTTGGCAGCAGAGTGAGGGTGTGGGGCCAGCAGTGCTGCAGGATTTGTCTGCTCCAGCCATGCTCTGTTTGGGCACAGCAGCCCGTGGGCTCTGCCTCAGATACCTGGGACTCAAAGGTAAGGTGTGGGCAGATGGCTGTACACATGATGAGCCATCTAGGTTAATAACGTGGGCAGTGATGATGTCAGCCATTCTGTGCATAGCTACTGCTTCTGTTTCTATTTAGCAAATAGGGCAGATCTTTATCCTGTATGCAGCATCCATTCACTTTTCTCAAAGTTGAACATTTCTGTTTCCAGTCACACCTTCTGTTAATCTTTTGCCATCAGCAATGGTTTTCAAAGGAGCTGTGTAAGTGTTGCTGTCCTCTTTTCCAAACTGTGGACTGCAAGTCTCAGATGCTTTCTTCCAGAGTGGGTGGTCCCAAGGAAATTGGGTGATGCTCCTTGTTGATTTGAGGTGGTGCTCTGTGTCGGGGCTCAGAATACTTCTCAACCTCTTGATCTTAAGGGTTTGTCCAAGGTGGACCTGTTGAAGCATGTGAATTTTGGGACAGGCTTCTGCCAAGCTGGTGCCTGGGCCCTGTGTTATTATTCATGTAAGGAGCCAGCACTCAATATGATGAGCTCAGGCTGTCTGCAGATCCCTCTTGGCCCTCAGAGGAGTTTGAGGGGGCGATACTTCTCAAGCTGTCATCCCCCATCACCATAGGGCAGATGGCAATAGCTGGAGGCCGTGTAAAGTGCCCAGGGGTGCTTTAAGCCCTGGGAGCACTGAGGCTTTCCACAGACAGCGGTGCCCACCATAAAGCTGGTCATGAGCATGTTTCAGTAGGTGAGATGGTGAGGACAGCTATTTCTTCCTGGCTGGCCTATGGTGCAGTGTAGATACAGCCAGAAAAACGGTTTGAAATGAGCTTGGTAAGCACCTCTAGAACTACTTGTTTAGTCACTCCATATTTATTGGGAGGCTGAAGGGAAGAGCCTCTCTGGTGTCCTTTCCACTCTGGAATTTGTATTGAACAAGGGATGGGGCTTATAAGAAACTTGCTGAAATAAGAGTGAGGACCAGGCTGGAAAAAACATAAGAATTCAAACATGTAGGGTATGTGATGCTTTCTCCAGCTTTGACTTTTTTTGAGTTCCTTTTCATTGTGAATTGCTTGTTAATTTTTTGTTAAATTCTTTGACCATAACTGTGACCAAAGAGAGGAATGCATTTGACAAGTGCAATAAAGCAACTGTTCCATGTTTATGGCAAGTGCTATACTTTTATGCTATTAATTCAAATTGCCTGGATTCTTATAAAACTGGGACAGTGTAGGATTACCTACCTTGCTGGAACACAGTTGAAATGGATCATACTACAAAGTAGTACACATCTCCCTATCAAATTTTAGAGGAAATAATCTTGGAGTCATAGGGTAGGCACATGTCTCTGGAGCACAACTGTTTTAGATGATGCATTTTTGTATCCAGCAACAGTTGGAAGCCTCTACTTTCTAGCCTTCTAGAAATAATAGAAAAATGCCATTAAGTAAAATACAATAGTTCAGTGTAAAAAGAACAGCACTTGCACTGCATGTGAGGTAATGACACTTGCTAGGATACAGATAACTTCAAAAATGCATTTTGCTGCAGTACTGTAAATAAGCAGAGAAGGCACTGCTAGGTAACTTCAGTAGTCAGTCCTCTTTGAAGAGGAAAAGTGTTGAGAAGTGTATGTGGGGAAGCTCTTGTAGTATTGAGAAAATACTGGCACTGAAGGCTACATAGTGAAGCTTCCTTTGAACAGACTTCTGCTGAAAACCAGAAGTGTGTGAATAATTGGTTATTTTTCTTCTGTTTGGTGGCTGGACAGGCAAGAAAAAATTATTTGGGGCCAGACAAACTTTTTAGAGAATGAAGAAAGCATTAATGTGTTCCAAGAACAAGACACTGCTTCAATTTCAGGGATTTTTAATCTTTTTTTCTAGATATAAGCAAGAAATCTGTTTTTTATGGGGTAGGATTCAGAGGTCAGGTACAGCTCCAAGATACCTGTGGGAGGGAGTGTGGGGGTCTCTACCCCTTTACATGTGGCCAGTAGGGTGAGCATGTATGTTACAAAGCTGCTGACACTGTCCTGTGAGCGTGGCAGAGCAGAAAAAGGGTCTGAATTCAAGTTTCTGTATCCAAAAATACTTCTCACCACTGAATGATGTGAAGTGGAAAAGCTAACAAGAATGACCATAGTGAACAGTACCTGAGTTCCCATGCAGATGTAACTTCAAAATATAGTGTTGTCTGTAACGCTGGGGGGGGAGGAATGGGGACAGGTCAGGACAGACACCCCCAAATAAGATGGGAAGGCCCTCCTAGTTAAAACTTGCACAACACTACTTGAGTTTAGGGTCAGTTCAGATGAGTAATTAAATACTAACTGTTGAATTGAAATGCACTTAAGTATGCTTATATTTTCTTTGAAGCCTGATCCTAAATATTTTTGGTACTGAAACAAAGATAAGCTGCTCTGCTGTCAGTGTCTCCTTCCAGGGAAGGACTGTCTGCTATGCTCTACTTGATCTTGGTGTCCATGGCAGTCTCGGTCACTTCTGGTCCATGACTGCAACCCGACAGCCAGGCCTAAATCTTCAGCGTCTTGTTGAAGTGACTCTACTGGAAAGCACAGGGCTAGTCACCGTGACAAGAATAGCTTGTACTTGTATTAGGATCTAAGCAGGACCAAGGCACTTGGATTTCAGAGGTGGCTGCTCGTGTGGTGAAATGGCTAATCCCTCTTTTTGTCAGCTCCTCATCTTTAAGGAGAACTTCTCTCCTTTGCTGCCTTTGTTTCCCTGTGGTGGCTGTGGGGGGCAATCTGGGTACCTGCAGTGTCTAGTGTGTTAGTCTCAGCTCTAAGTGTACCTACTAGGGAGTTACTATGCAAATGTATGGGTGGCTTCTTGAACTGCAGTATTTGAGACTTAAGTGTCACTTGACCTTGAGGTCAGTGGACTTCACTGTTCGTCTTGGAGAGATTCTTTTTTTATTGTCAGACTTCTGTTCTGGAAATGCAGATGTGCTCCTTGCTGTCACCCTCACCAGTGACAAATATAAGGCAACCAAAAGGGACTTATAACTAATCCTGCAAAATTAATTTCATGAGAGTTAGTCACTGAACAAGCAAATATAGCTGGGAAGACAGTGTAAGATATCCTCACGTGGTTTGAGGCAACTTTCTCCTATTAACAAATGCCAAATATTTTTATTTATGATACTGTTCTTGAACGCTTGCATTTTATACCACTATCTTAATCACTTCAGTGCCATGGTGTTCGCTCAGGTCTTTAAGGTGACTTTTAACACTAGTGACGAAAAGAACAATCCATTGATGCTTTGTAAGTGTAGGTCTGTGGTACACGTCAGCATCAACCAGAGTGTGTCATTCCCTGCCTGTCATGTTGATTTTTTTCCTTGTGCATGAGAAGCAAGCTTGTATTTGAGGTTTTTACCTTACACCTGTGTTCTCTCTTCTGAAAACAATGTCCCTACTAATATTTAGCAATTCTATTCATCTAAGCAGTTCCTAAAGAAACTTTTCTTCAAAGATTTGGGAGAGTAGAACTAGAATAGTGAAACTGTCTGCTGCTTGGGCAGGTTTCCTTCCATATGTGCCTTTCTCGGAGTCCACTGTTAGATGCACTGTGGAGCCTGGGACGAGTAGGTCATCACATGCTATACGTTATTCTATAGCTAATGCCAACTGTAATTTCAAGTGCTCCACACTAATCTCTTCCCCTCATGCATTATTTCCTTGTGCAGCATTAGCACACCACATGCTGATCCACTGTTGCTTCATGGATTTAGAAAATAATCTACAGGCCCACAATGATGTAAAACATTAAATATCGTTTTAAGTATTGGAGGCGCCATCCTGCCTACACGGTACTTAGGGTGGGCAGCATGCCAGCATGTTTGCTGGCATGTGGCTAAGAAATGGAGCATGCCCGCTCACAGCGAACAAAGCAAAGCCCAGGACAATAAGGCGAGAATGATGACAGACAGAAAAGGGCTGGTTTATGGGTTGTGCTATTTGACCATAATATCAGGTTTGGAGACTATACTGTCTGGAGGGCTAAGAGTTTCTTTCTACACTCCTGCCTTACTGCCTGCACCTGCCCATCTGAGGGCAGGCAAGAATGAAAGGACGCTTTATAGATCTTCCAGGAGCTTGTCAATTACTTATTGCATAGTGGGTTTGCACTAGCTGCCTAATACTTGTTCTCTCACTCTCAGCATTGCCAAATAATGCTGGGTTGAATGCATTTCTCCTTGATTTGCTTCCCTCTTCCTCTTCGCAGCAGCAAAAAGCCTGAACATACATACATGCATGGGGAGAGCTGGGGAAGCCTGTGCGCTGCATGTGTGACTGACACAGTGGGGGTCACTGGCTGGTAGGAGCTGTGAGCCTAAGCATGGGAGATGGGAATAACACTTTCACCCCCATCCTGGGGAATACTTCTTCAAGGCTCCTCTGTATGTGTGTGCAGGGAGCATAGATGGAGTACCGTCTGCTGCACTGTTTTTGGGAGCAGTCTGTGGAGAACCTGTATGCAGACACCTCTGAGCTGTGCCTTTTCTTTCTGCTCCAGAGGAGTTAACTGCCTCTACAGCCCTTCCTGTGGAGTGGCTTATCTTCCCTCTGTGCTAGTTATTTTAGCTGGTGTGCAGGGAGTCCTGATGGGCTGCTCTTCAGCCCCTGGCTTTCAGCAATGAATCCATGCCTAGGCTCACCTTTCGGACAGGACCAGCTAGGAGAGAGGATGTTTTTTCTTTTCCTTGTGTTGGCTGGCACCACAGAGGTATGAGTAACCACAGGGAGTCATCCTGTTTCCATATTGAAAAGCTGCAGTTGCATGATGTCAGCCTAAAAACTGCAGAACCTCTGATGGTGGCAAGTGTGGTGTGTGCAACTGCTCACCCCTCTGAGCACAGCCTGCCCATCTATGTGCATCTATCAGGCATAAACTGTGCTAGGGTTTTATGCTGTGTCCACTGCCTAAGGACTGGTGACCTTGTTCTTACCTGTTCTTACCATCTTTAACTTCCTCATCACTTCATCAGCTCCTGTCTTTGCTCTCAAATTCCTTGGGAGGCTGAGCACTCAACCTTTGCAAGGTGGTCCTGCACGTCTGTACTCACAGCACAGTGACTGAGGTTTTGGAAGGGAAAAGCTTCAACTACTGTTGGAAGCATCTACCCATGAACTACTTAATTTTAATACAGTTCAGCGTATTACAGTGTCTGTACGGAACACACGGGAGAAAAGGGTTGCCCATGAATAATGTTGGTACTAATAAGCATGGTATTAATGCAGCCAACAGTATGGTTTATTTATATACCCACCCTTTAATGCATGTGAATGTGCTACTTCTGTGAGAACTTGCAAAGCCATGAGCTATATGAACTTGGATGCCACACACTTCTTGATGCATTTCTCCTTCTGTCTATAGATCCTTCTAATGCCAAATGGCTCAAGAGCTTCAAAGACATACCACAACTTAAATCTGTCCTTCATGCTTTCACTTCCTTCAACATCTTGCTGTGGCAAAGCCAGCTTGTGACTGGCTCTAGGTTCAGGCTTTTAAATATAAGCAAATTATAACAGTTCAAGTTACCTGGCCCAGCTGGCCTAGAAATAGGCACCTTGTCTCATTAGAAGAGCAGGCATCTCTCCTCCACTGGACTCAAACTCCTCATTAGCCTTGAAATATTTCTCACTGCTCCCACCCCCGAAGTTACAGCTTATTTGGCCAAATCCATTAGTTCTTATTTCCAGAAACTGCTATATCTCAGAGAGCATCTGAACTGATTAAAAGTGTGACTAATATAGGTAAGGTACCTGACCTAATTTTCATGTAATTGGCATAGATTACTTGCTGAAGTTGCTTTCTTTTCTAAGGGCTGAAAGCAAGCCTTGCAGAGTATTGGTGTGAAGTCTTGGAGCTTTTATAGGACACAAATGAGACTCGAAATTTTTCTCCTTAGATGCTTGTCTGTATTTGCTTAGACTCTCTTTTGGAGAGTTGCTGTAACTAGTTAAGTTGGAAGACAAAATGAATAGAAAACAGAAACACAACTTAGCTACAGCCCCCTAAATGCTGTACTTTAATTTTTTAACCTAGCTGACTGGATAAGATAGCAGGTATGTAAGCAATACCCTCCACTTCTGGCTGTCCCAGTGTGCTGTTCCTTCCCTTGCTGGCCAGCAGCAGGCAATAGTCTCCTGTCATGTTCAGGTGCGCAGTGTGTCTCTAACCTGCACTGCAGAGTTCAATGAGATTATCTCTGAGTGTATGCAATAGGCTTGACAAAATGGAGAGCAAAAGGAAGATATTACTATAAGGCTATATATGTTGTCTGTAAATGTAGAGTCACTCACCGTCTCTTCTTTCACTGAGCTGTGAGTAACCAAAAGATCCATGCTAGGTTGTTTCTGAAGAAGATGCTTCCCCATTTAACTGCCCTGCATACACTGTTTCAGCCTGAGCATATGCACTTTGCCTCTGGTGTATTGGAGAAGTGTCATAATGTGTAAAACTGAAAATTATGTGGGAAAGACATGAAGATGCACAAAATCATGAAATTCCATGGGTAGAAGGATCTTGTTAAATGGACTTAAGAAAATCTCATCAATATAATTTTAATGTGGTTTAGTCCTTTTTTTTCTCCTCTAATGTCTTAGTCATATGATAATAAGATGTTTTGTTCCACCAACCAAATGGAGCATTAACTTAGAGTACTGGATTAGTCACAGCAGAAACATGGCTGTTACGTGCAAACTTTCTATGTTCTGCCAAGGTCAATTTGTGGGGGTTGAGATGAAACTGTTTCCTAAACTGTGAAAGTGATCCCGGGTACCCAGCCTCCTAGAATGCCTGGGAGGTTTTATGGATTCCTTCTCCTTTAAGCCCGCTAGCAGGGTATCTGCTAATGCAGGCTCTCTCTTCCTGCCTGCATCACTCTAGTGAGGCTGACTTTTAAGAAAGGAAAGGACTGCTTTGTTTTGACTCTTAATTTTGTTTTACGACTCCTTGTTTGCCTCCAGAAGGAGCATTTACAGCAGCCTTTTCTGTAGATAACTAAGGCAAAAGGGACTTCAGGTATTGGAAAAGACAAAAGTAAGACATGTTTGACTATGACAGCAAATCCACAATAGGCATTGGAGGCTGTTGGCTTACACTCAAATCTACTTTCATAGCACCTAGGAAAGGTGTTACCTGCTGCCAGCAGTTCAGCGGGACTCCTGCTGCTGACCCGGCTGGGCACCGCCTGTGCTTTTGTGCAGGTGCAGTCCGTGATGTTTTGCAGCCCCAGGGAAGGTGCAGTGGCTAGGCATAGCAGGCCCAGGGACCCCTGCTGCCTGTGACCAGATTTTGGGACTGACAGGCTCACATGAGTCACTACCTGAAGCCGAGCCATGAGGCAGAGTTAAACCCAGGTAGCTTTATGTGTCTCTAACCTGGCTCATGCCTTAGCTGAGAACCCTAATTTGGGAAGGGCTGGTGAAAGGTCTCGTGTCATTCAGGTGATGGAAACAAAAGGTAGCAAAATAGGTTTTGGCCTGGGGCTGAGGATCTGCAGTGGGCTTGCTCTTCTCACCAACTTAGAGGGGGTGTGCACTTGCTGGTCCTATGACCACGCAGGTGCCTTGGTGGTGCCTGAAGGTTGCTGGAAAGATCACTCCTGAGGGTGCCTTCCAAAGCACCAGATATGTTGCCCCTGCGTCAGGCTGACTTTGCGCTCCCTTGCCCCCACAGTTCATAAACTGCTGCTGGTCTGGTTCTGCTTGCCCAGTGCTCCTGCAGGTGACCACAGCCTCAGCCACAGCTTCCGATTTCTGATGGCTGAGAACAGAGCATGCTCTGGGAAAGCTTACTGTTGGAGGCATGCACCAAAATGAAGGTGTCAGAGTGCTTTCTTCAACTGCTTGAAGTGATGCAGTTACAAATCATATGTGTTTATGAACGTGCTTTATGGAAGAGTGTGGAAGACTGATAGGATTAAGCTGATTAGCAGCTTTATCTTTCTAGGTGCTGCTTATGTACTGTTTTTCTCTGTGTAATGTAACCCCTAAGGTCATTTAATGGATCTCCTTAATGTTGACTGGGAATTAGTTTGACTTAAATTCAGGGCTTGCATGCAACTACGGAGAGTCTGATGCATGTTTTTAGGACAACACAAACCCAGTCTTTGCCTCTGCAGAAGTAGAGAGCTGTGCTGAGTGCACAGAGGTGGTGTGGCACAGGAATTGCCTAGAATGAGCCGAGATGATGGAGATAATGGTTCTTCAAGGGCAGGACTCACCAGGCCTGTCTTAAATTGATGGTAGCCTTTGAGATGAACCCATTCTCTGCCTATGAGGCAGATGAAGTTGGAAATATGTGCTCAGGGTGAAGTGGGGGAATCCCGCTTGATGAGTCACACCCAGATTATATTCGTAAATCTTCATTTACCTGCCTTCTGATTTTGGAAATAATTCACTCTTTGCCTGTGCTATACAGGATGTTCATTCAGGGCTTAAAATCTAACGAACATCTGACTCTGCTGGGATTTCCAGGCTTTCACAATGTAGATGGCAGACTTGGATTCTGGGAAACTCTGTCTTGGGCCAGGACCTGAAGATGAAGGGTCTGTGTAAGTACAGAAAATAGTACTAAATTTCAGTCGGACCTAGAAGGAAACAGTGATGAGCAGAAAGACGTCTTCCCTCAGCTGAAGTAGTTGCTCTTTCAGACCTGTAAAGAGGACTTGCCCAAACTCCCTGAACTTACTTTAAAGTACAGCTGAGATACCAAGTAGATCTCAGCTCTAGTGTATTTACTGTCTGAACAGAAACACAATGCACTACAGCCTTGCCCTAATTTTATCTGACTCAGCTGCCACTGCTCTGGAGCAGAAGCAAGAAAAAACAAAATTAATATCTGAATAAACAGCCCATTAATTTGATGACAACTGTTGGTCTCCATTTCAGGGTCCAGAAAGCAGCCCGGGCAGTGAGCTAATGAGAACACCAGAGCTGTGCAGACTTGGGGGAGGTGGGGGGTAGAGAAGAAAACAGAACACTCTTTTTGTAGCTTGGAGCTAAGGGGATTCAGCCAAAGGTTAATTGCTTTCTACCCTAAAATGCTGTGAAGTGTTGCTGCGTGGTGTCATACAGCTGCTTCGTTCCAGCCTAGGGGTGTCTGTTTCAGTGGTGGGTGGCATGAGCCAATATCCTTTTCTTAAACGCACGGGGGTGTTGCGAGGTCTCTTGAGTTAAGACTTCCAAAAATCTGGTAGAGCTTGGTTGGTATTGTTTAGGATGTCACTGCACCATGGAAGCAGTGAGCAAAAATACCGAATGAGCAGCCCGTCTGTCTCCTTGCTTCTCCCTCACTGGCAAAAAATGTGGAGAGGGAGTGAGTGGTAAATTTTTGATGGATGAGCCCTGCGTAGCTGGGAGGAGCTGGGGACTCGAGGAAAGGGACAGACTCTATCACTCTATGGTCACCTGCTTGTGCAACGAGCATGTTTGCTGCCTTCACTGCCAGTGGCCAACTAATTGCCCAATTCTGGGTGCTCGCTCAGAAATGGGGGTACTGAGCTCATGTGCAAACCATCTTCTTCACCCTACCAGCCTCCTTCTATTGCAGGCTTGAGGCTCTACAGGGGATAGCTAGTCATAGTCAGCCCCAAGGAACGGGTGAAAACATCAAAGCATTTTGAGCAAAATGATCAGGGGCAAAAACAGGCTGTAGGTGAGACCTGAGAGTAACCCCAACAAGCCAGGCAGGATTCCCAGGCCTGCAGCCACCTGGTACACCAGAAAGGGGAATGGAGCTTTTGTGCTCATCACATCTGGCCTGCAACTGTTTCTCTTGGCTAATCATCTCCTAACAACATGGAAAGGAGGTCTGTATGCAAGACCTGACTGTATGGCCACCTTTGTAGTGAAAGGCAGAGTCCTTTTGTTTTCCACTTGTGCTCAACTTGGTTCCATAACTTGCTGCTTGCTCTTCAGTAGGAATTTTTTTAGGGGAATTTTTTAGGCTATCGAGTATAAGGTGCTACAGGAATCAACAGATAAGTACAGAAAAGAAGTCTGGAAGAGACTTCCAGAATTAGAGGAATATGAAGTCATTCACACAAGTCCTGGCCATCTAGAGATGGTGAGACCAAGGGTTAGATTCAGACACTGAACTGCAGGTCTCTGTAATGAGAGCATTCTCATCATGCTCAGCTTGCTGTACAGCAACCTAGGAATGTTTACTGTATTTATATATCTTTACTGGAGCTCCACTTCTGGTGCATATATCTGGAATAATAAATCCCACAAGTTTCCAAGTACTTTCAGTTTGGGACTCTTAAAACACTTGGGGTAGACCTCCAGTTGTGCAGAGAACACTGAACCTGTCATCTGTTTGTTGTGGTTCTTTCTAGACCCTGATGGCTGCTCTTGCTTGTCACCAAGTATGGTCAAGATACCCAGATATAGGAAAGTCTAATAGTAAACTTCATGTTAATGTCACCTTTGTATCTTAGACAATGTTTCTTGTGTGAACTTTAATGCTCAAATCTGTTATTCCTAAGACTTTTTTCCATGCACAGTTCTATCTGTCATGCAGCTTTCACACTGTGCAATACTTAAAGCAATAAAATAACTTTCTACTAGATTGGGCCTGTTGTGACAGCTTGGAAGTCTCCTGCTGGCTGGTGGGAAACCAAAACTCTTAAAAAACCCGGGAAGCTGGAAGGGGGAAAAATTGCCCCATACCGTTGTGCAGTCCTGTGGCACTGACCAGGTTTCTCTGTTTGGAGATGATCCTGGTGGAAGAGAATTGATGCTTGTGTGATTAGATGGAAGTAAATGGAAATGCTTCTGGCCTCTGACCTGTCTGTAGAGTGGGTAAACTTCTGACTTCAGTGTTTGTAGGTGAAGTCCCAATATTGCAAATGATTCTGCTAATATCACTTCTGTGACCTGCTTGTTTTTCCTGCCTGGCCATTCTGCCCGTTTCCTTGTGAACATTGTTTCCTTGCTGGCTTTTACTTGTGCTTTCAACACCTATTTTAGTTCATGACCCTACATCTTAACTTTATCATATATAGGGTTTAAATTCATTACCTGTTTTTCCTAGCTAGTTTTAAGACACTCTCTAATTGGATTCTGATGATTAAGCAGTGGCTGGTCTGGGACCAGGATGGGAAAAGCTTACAGGTTTGGTCCATGCTGAAACCTGCCTGTGGATGAAGGCAAATGTATCGAATGAATAATTATTTAATTAGTAAAACAAATGTTTATAGCTCAGAACTATATGCCTGAACTTCAATTAAGCTACAAAGCTGCATGGGTGGGGAGGATGCATTGTAGCAACCCATGTGGGAAAGGATTTTAACTTCCACTGTCCTTGCTGAGTAGGTGTGAGCTCAATGCTTTCCACCACGGTGTTTGCCATGGCAGTTGCAAAGAGTAGCGATAGAAACTCTCTTCCTTGGGAAGGCTGAGAGACCCTTGATCTGCTGCAGCAGCACCTGGTTCCTGGCACTGTGTGCAGTGGTGGGTTTTTCCTTGAGTGTGTGTGTGTGTGTGTGGAAAGTACTTTCTCTAAAAGTCTATGAAATCTTAATGTTCTCTCCTGGCTCCTACGTAGTCAGGATAGCATCACTGAAAACTGTTTTGCATGAAGCTCAATGCAGGCATCCTATTCACTTGTGTTTCTGATAATATCGTGGACTACCATATCTGATTGTCTAGATAGTTTAACCTTTAACTCTGTATTATAGTATGTTGTAGTAAGGGCTTGGAGTATTCATATGGCTATTGTAACTGGAAACAGATGTTGCTTTGAAGAATAAGCTTTCTGCCAGGAAAAACCTGTCTTTGGTGCCTCTTGGTTGAAACTTTGCCTTGAATAAAGGAGAACCATAGTGAAATTCTCCTTGAAATTCTCCACTGTAAAAATGACTGTCTTTTCTTGATCTTGCTAATGTTTTCTGGTTGAAACTGGGTGCTAATATAAAAACCACCTAGCCTATTCCTGTACTATTAACTTGTGCTTGAGCAAGTGTGTGCTCATTTAACATTGGAGCTTGACTATTTTCAATGCCCAGCTCAGGTAAGGCGGAGTTGTTTCCTCTGTAATTCTTACACTGAATGACAGGATGGTCTGAGAAAGCCCTGGGGGTTTTATTAGTGTCTGTTCCTATCATCTCAGTCATGTGTGCATGGCTCACCTTGCACTGCTGTGTGCCCAGTCTGGTTCCACCCAACTGCAAAAAGGTAAAGTATAGGATCACAGCACTGTTCCAGATAATCAAGCTTTTTCCCAACTTAATCCCCCTCAGTATGGAGAAGATGCAAGCAATAGGAGAACTAGGCATAGGTGTGCTTTGGGCTCTCACTTGCCCTCCACGTAAGTCCCTCCCCTCTTTTTCTGACAATGAAAGAAGTTGGTCTGCTTCTAGGGAATAGTCTTAAGTTGCATGGTGCTCAGGCAGCTAATGATCAAATATGGAGCGCAAACAACCCTTAGTGTTTGGTAGGCTGGATAAACTGCCACTGAGATACTTGCTGCTTACGTGACAGCAGTATGCCTTGAAGGCAATGGTATGCCTGTCTCCTTACAACGCAGAGCTACTGTTCTTATTACCTCGTGCATGTAATCCTGTTGAGCACTCCCAAGAGCTGCCTCGGTGAGGGTTGGCCCTTTCTGGTTGATGGGGGGAGGCAAGACTGGGGTAAGCAGGCACCAGGCTCAGGTGGGAGTGCTCTTCAGCCTCAAGGTGCCTGTGGAGGAGCTGTCCCAGGGTTACTGCAAGGGCCGGGCTCTTCCAAGCTTTCTGTCCTCGGGTTAGTGCTTGCACCCCTCCCTAACTCTGTTTTGAAGTGGAGGTAAAGTGAATAGGCCTTTGCAGTTTTGCCGTATGTACAGTGGTTAAAGCATCTTTTCAACGAGGTTTTGATATGTGTCCTGCTTTTGAAGTCTCCTGTTACAAATAGGATGATGTACTCTGCTTTTGTTGGAGCTGGGTATTGCAAATAGGATGAGGCTCTCTTTCTGCATGTCAGGACAATAGAAAATAATAAGTTTTTCTAGAAGAAACTTGTCTGAGTCGGCAGGATTGCTTAAACTTTTAGAGAAAACTACAGCCCACGCTACGAATGGTAGAGTTGCATGGTATCAATCTCCTGTTTTCTCTTCCCTATTTGCTTTCTGGTCTAACTGAAATTGCTGAAGCTGACTTGTTAGTTTGCAACACAAATGGTCACTGAACCTGTAGCAGAACTGGGGAGAGGGTATGTAATATTACTTGCATAGGTGTATTGGCAACACTTTGTATGCGTAAGTTGGTAGAATAATGTTGTTATGAGCCATCTGCCTGCATCTGCAGTTGCTCAGAAGCCTGAAAGTGCACTTTGAAGTGGGCTCTAGTAGAGCCAGCCCTAGTAAGCTCTTGGTTTTTATTCCTAGAACTGTTGCACAAACTTAACTCAAGTGTCATAGGAGTCCTGGATCTTGTCAATGAAGCATGTGGAAAGTCTGAAAGATTTTGCAGGGTCTGAGATCTCTCCAAAGTAGCTTTAGACTTTTGTGACTATTTCATGGGAAACTAATCTTTGCTTGTTTTCTTTTTTTCCACTTGATAATACTGTTAAACTAATTTTCTGCAAACCTGCTTTCAACAGTCTGGTAATTTATACTGGAAGTAATTGGACACACCTAATGAAAAGCATAGTGGAATTTTGCTATGAACTGCAATGTTCTCTTCAAGTCACTGGTCTCTTCCGTTTGATAATTGTCGTAACAGCAGTTAAGTAACCTGACTTCTCCCCTCCCCTGCCAGTGACGAAGGCTTAAAATGAGTCTTCGAGACCATAACTATTCTCTAAAGCTTCCTTAATAAAATGGCATTTATTACTCTCTTAATGTCTTGCTATCTAACATTAGGCTGCTGCTCAGTCTTCAGAGAGATCTTTCTGGAATAGTTAACCATGGCAATGGCTTTAGGCACTTTAGGGCTACTGCTTATCTTGTTGAGGAGTCCAAGGGGATCATGGTGATCCTGTTTGTCTGACTACACTCTTCTTGTATAGAGACCGTGTTCATCTGCTCTCAAATCCATAATGTATTCATATTATGTGCTTATCTACTCATTCCATAATGGGATCCTGGTCCATACCCAGAACTGTAGAGTTTCTGGGCAATAGCAGTACTTATTATGCTATTCTGGTTGCAGGTCTTCCTAGCATGCCCCTAGCATGGCAGGTGCCACGTGTACGGTGTGTTGAGTTCCCACCCCTCTTCCATAGGGTTCACTGAATACCACCTTTCTTGTGCTTTGTTGAAGGGATCTCAATAATGTAGATTTCTTCAGCCTTTTGCAAGGTTGTGGTGACGTGTAAAAGCCCACGGGTGACTTCTGAGCACAGAAGGCACAAGAGCTGTTAGTGAGCATGTTGCTGCCATCTACCAGCTAGCGCAGGGAGTTCCCACCCTGCGTGGTGGGTGCTGTGAGCTTTGCCCTAGCTCTGTGGGGATGTGTCTCTGCCTGGGCCTGTCCTCTGCACTTGGGTCCTCCTTGTGATCTGCTGACAGAAGAAAATGTGTGTGCTGGTTACTTCATGAGGTCTCATGAGCCTAAAGCATTTGAGTAGTCAGCCCGGAGCTGCCTGCTAGGGCTGTGTCCAAAGTAACCTTTGCACTACTTCCTTCTCCAAGACCTTGGTGTCTCTCAAATGTCCATCAGGTCTTTCAAGCAGATGGAAGAATCTGAAGCACCAAGGGACTGCAGCTGGGTCTAACACGGGCTTGCCAAGCAGCGAGGCCAAGTCACTCCACCATCTGCAAGCGTTAACTGCAATGAGTCTGTCTGGGGAAGAGCAAGAGCTGAGCAGCAGACATGCAAATGCTCAGCAGTCTGTGTTAGGCTGCAAACCCCTGCTCTTTCCAAAACAAAAGCTCTAGGGCAGACCTACCTCTGAGGGACTGCTTACAGCACCAGCCCTTCGAAGACTTAGTAAGTGGCATTGCTTGTTGTTAGCTTAGTACTCTGTGCAGGCTGCATCCTTGACCTCCTATGGCTGTCTTCTCTCTACAAGAAACAGTGTGGAGATAATGCTTCCGAAGAAAAACTTGATTTCTCCCTTCAGAGGTGTGAAGTTGTGCCTTGATATTCCTTCAACGTGTGGTTGATATATCCTTGAATGGTGCAGGTGTTGCTGGCCTCCCAGTTCTTGAGGCAGCTGAAGCAGGGCTGGGAGCCTGGCCGAAGGGGCTTCTTGTCTCCAGAATCAAACTCTTGAAGGAAACAGATGCCTCATCTCATGTCTTATTAAACAAAGCAACTTTGCCTGTAGGTGCATGCAAAAAAAAAAAAAAAAAAAATCTGATGTGGTTCTAAGGTTTTTAAACAGTCACTATCTAGCATAAACTTATATGGGGCAGACATGTTACAGGGTCTGGTCCCAGAAGGCTTTTTAAGCCATCAGGAGGGCTGGAAGGCATTTGGGCTGCTACAGTATAGCCTGCTCTCTGCAAGGGCTTCTGCTCCATGTTCAGTCCAGCAAGGCTCTTAGCCCACCTATGTGAGAATAGCTGTAATGCTATGAATTATTTCTTGTGGAAACTTTAGCTATCGTGCTTAGTGGGTTTACAGGAGCTTTTTGAGTCTGCTTTTAATGCATTTGTGTTGGTGGGGATTCTGAGTGGAATTACATGCCTAGGCTTTCAGATGACTGCTGTAAATACACAGATCCAGTCTAGTCTCTTACTTCACAGTAGCAGCTGCTGCGGTGTTACAGAAACTTCATAGCTTTTGCTGCATCTTATTAGCTCAGCACACTATTAATATCCCAGCAGCTTTTTGTATTCATTTCCACAGTAATATTGGTTCTCCTTCCTTCTTCCCTGCCCCCGCCCCCCCCCCTTTCTTCAAACTCAGTGATTAAACTAAATTAATCTTGGGGCTGTTTCCTTTAAGATGCCCTCGCTGCCCACACCAAAGAGGGGAACCAGACTGGAAGCAAAACAATTGTGCTAACAGTCACCAGGTATATTTAGTGGCAGTGTCATCTGACATGCATTTATTGCTCAGAACTAGCATCTTTCTGCCTCCATATGGAGCGTTTGCAGTGCTGGCAAAATCTTTCCAGAGAAACAGCTGCTGATTGGCTCTTCTTGTCTATTTGGGGAAGGATCTGTCCTTAAATACTTAGTTATTCTGCTTGCTAAAAATGGCATCAAGCACTTGGCACTATCAGGATGGACTTGAAACTTTACTGAGATGTATTGGCTGCGTTACACCAAGACCCGGTGAATCCTTGTCTCTCTCAGAGAAATGACTGTGCAAGTTCCAGCAAGAAAACTAGTGGGTGTAGGTGGTACTTGGGCAAGTCACTGCATGGGACTCTAAAATGCAAATTACAATCTTCCTCTGGAAGGTTTTAAAACCAAATATCACATTATTATGGTTAAGTGGCTCTGGTTAAAAGGCTGCAAGACTGAGGTGCATCTCAGCTACTATTTGTTCTTAATGTAAAGAAATTCTATCCCAAATGGCAGCAATGCCTCTTCTTTGTGAGGTGCTGTGTCTCAATAAGGTGGAGAATACAGGTTGTCCTCTGAGTAGAGAGTGGGAGCCAACTTGCCCTTGCCAGTCTGCTAAGAACCAGAAACAGGGCAGGAAGGAAGTCTCCATCAAGCATTTGGCATGACTTCCCCATCCCCCAAGTGAGTAAACCATCTAGCTGACAGCTAACTGAGTGAGGCACAAGTCCTAGGTTGGGCAACTCACCAAGGAGAATAAAAGGCTTTTACCCCTTTGGTTGAGGGTAAGCACTGGCCACTTGTCCCCAGAGCTCACAAGGTCAGAAAAACATGACATCCAGACAGCTGGCAGGGTACTGAGGGATGGGGTTTACCCCAGAGCCCAGGGGGTTTGCTCACATCTGAGCTCTTGCTGTGACACCTCGCACAACTGTGAGCAGCAAGTGAATTCATATGATATCACCTTGAAACAGAGGCTGGTGTAGGGCAGTTTGAGGGTCTAGGACACTGAAATACCTTCCTGCCCAAAACAGTTTGAATTAGTTGATCTGCATGGCATGCTGCCAGCCTTCAAGGAGAACTGGGGAGACCTGGCTACTGGTCAGCAGGCTGGGCTGGGCTGGGCTATAGGAAGTTATTAATAGCTGCTCTTCCGTGGAAAGAATTAACTTGGCTTAGATGTGATGCAAAGCTGGTAGCTCGTACAGCAAGCAAATGCTGGACGTCTTGTTTATTAACACTTGAATGAGCAGCTTATGCTCTATGGAGAGCTTCGAGCCTTATGGCCTGAGGTCTCCTGGTGTTGGCCTTTGAATCCGAGTTGTGTGGTCAGTCTGCGCAGGTGCAGGTCTGAATAAAAGAGGCTGCCAGCTCTTGGTCAGCCTCAGGGTGTGGTGGATGTTTCTTCTGTTCCTCAGTAAACTTAGGTTCCCTCAAGTTCCCTTATGCTCCAGTTCTCACCTGTAAGAGCCAGCTCGCTGTTTCTGAAGCAGCTTGATTTAAGGACAGAGAAGTAAGGAGAAGCTCTTCCACACACTAAAATTTTAGTAAAGAAAGATTATCTAAAAAGCTAAACCCAAACATGACCAGTGTGGAACAAAGGGTGGAGGAGATTTGGAGAAGTAAATAAAAGTTCCCCTCTTGAGTGGAATGGCAATGAGGAACTCCTTACGGAGGATTTAGCTGGATCAAAGGTTACAGTAAAGCACACAAGTTTAATAGATTAGTTTTTCCAAGAGTCATGCATATCAGTGCAATATGAACATGTTTATCTTCGATGAATTTCCTTAACTCACTGAAAGAATGTTAAAACTTAACACCCTTCAAGGTTTGCAAAGCCACTCTTTCCCAACTGAAATGGGAGTCCAGTTTTCTAGTTGCTTTGGACACAGTTTGTGTACGACTTCACTTGGAGCATGATGAGGAAAATGCCATAAAGTCTCTGTCCAGACAAAAATCCACCTCTGAAAGTGTGCAGTCCTGACAGCCTCTTGCCCAGCTTTGGAGACAGCTGAAGTCAGGTGAAGGTTTCTGGTGTCCAGTAGCTATAGTACACCCTGGTCCTCTGGGGTGGGACCAGCTCCCATTGGAAGAAGAGGAGGTGGCATAGCATTTCACAGAAGGTGCTTGGTGAGTGTCTTGGTCAAACTATACCAACAGGTCCTCTCCTTTAAATGGCTTTTGGGCAAACTATGGTCAGAGTTGCTTTAATGATGTTATTGCAGGTATCTGTTGGGTTTGTTCTTGTGCCTTTGATTGGAGTTTGCCACTGGGGTTTTTATTTTGTTTTGTTTTGGGTTTTTGTTTGGTGGGTTTTTTTGTAAGGTGAGGGCTAGGAAAATAAAGTGGTATTGTCTTCTGTCTGAGGCTTGTATTTCCCTTTGTATCCTTCAGTTGCCTTCAGGAACAGCTACCACTTGCAGGAAATTAACACAAGGCTCTGGCTTAATACAGAGAGGTCTCCAAGCCAAGTCCTGTTTCAGTGGGACCTGTGTTATACATCCCTTGTAACAACTGGTGCTTCTTAAGGGAGCTGCTATCTCCCAGAATAATTCCGTGGATCAAGTTTTGTCCTCTCCCTCATCTTAAAGTTCACGCTTCTGATTGTCCTGCTTAGAAGGAGGGTTGCCAGCAGAGAAGGAGTGGCATTGACCAGGAGCTGATGGAATATCCATTTCTTCTTATTAAAAATGGTTCTTATGAAAGTAGTTCTTCTGCTGACTCTTGCAGAGAAACTCTATTTCCTTGGTGCTTGTTGCTGATCTATGTTCTTGTCGGCTTGATTTCCGCCCTGGAAAACAGGTGTAGAGATGCTATAAGTAGCAAGAAGTCTAATGCATGCAGTGAGTTCCTCGCAGACTCTAAATTACAGTTTTCCTTCCTGTGCCACAACCTCAGGTCCCTGACCTGCAACTGCAGCATATTTTCTGTGACTAACAGCTGTAATTCCCTAATTATCATGCTCTGTTCTCCTGCTGTGCTGTAGATTTTGTTACCAAGGAAGCAAACCAAGTTTCCTCATTCCTGTCCTTGCTCTGTACACTTCCAACTGTTTCAAATCCACCATTTGATGCAGCCCATAAAGACAAATGACTACCTCTTGTTTCAAATATTCGAAGTCTCCAGAACATATTACGTATCTACATGCTGGGGAGAAAGAGGGCAAAATAAGTCTTTCTGGCCTTTCTTTTAGTGAAGGCAGCTGGTCCAAAGCTATTCCTAGGTTAGAAAAAGTACCTTTATTAGCACTCCTTTATTAGCACACCTTTATTAGCACTCCTGTGTGGAGTGCTGGACTAAAAGTGGTCTCAGACAGTGGGTCCAAGTAAATGGTACTTGTGTAAAGTGACTGACAAAACTTCTGTAAAACCATGGAAAACAAAGGTGCGTGTTAAACTCTGACGGCAGGCTGTATGTGTGTGGTGTAATTGGCATACAAGCCTCATCATTTGAGGATGACTGACATGGTAATGGGGCCAGTATGGCATTTGCTTTTTGCCCTCTCCATTTTTGAGGTTGGGGACACATGATTGCATGCCAGATAGAAATGAGAATGTGCTAATCTGGATGGTTGGAGCAATACAGCCAGGCTGTGTTGTGACAGATAAGCAGCTGATTAAAATATCACAGAAACATGCTAAGCAGCAGGAAAACCTTCTAGTTTCTACAAAAAGCACAACTAACTATTAAACTACTAAGTACTGAAAAGTGTACTTGTCTAGTGCATGCAGCTTAGGCTTTATTGGATGGTGCCCATCATCCTCCTGAAGGATGCTCACAAGTAAGTCTAATGCTCTAGGCAATTGTCAGTTTGGACTTGATCAGTCTAATGTGTCTGTGTCCAAGACACTTGCGTAAAGCCCCTGTTGCCCTTGGTGGGAGTCAGTGATAAACAGGAATGCTTTCCACGGGCCCAGCCTCCAGTAATTAATATTTCACATCTTGCTCCAGAAATATCATCCAAGTTGCAACATGAATGATGTCTCCTAGGTCACAGGATAAAAATTACTGACTCCAGGGGGATTTGTTCTTTGACTCTTCTGGCCATTAAGCTAAGACGGAGGAGGCTGCTCTTTCCTCTGGATCGCTGGAGTTAAATCCACAACAACTGGGTCTAGAAAACATGACACCCAAGGGGGGGCAATAAAGGAAATTATCTGTTTGGCCTCAATCAGAGGAGAAGGAAAGATGAAATACAGCTGCCAAAGAAAAGGAGTAAGTTTAGACAATACAACTGATCTCCTTAGAAGTAAGATTTCCCAGCACTACTTCATCTACAGACTTCACAAGGGGCTTTATAAAGTGCATTATGTAGCTGGCGAACATGGGTCAGGTATGGGTGCACACAAATCTATGGGGCCCAATGTAGATGTATCTGCACTACAGAATAATGGTGGGAAGAACTAGATGACCTCTGAAGATGCTTTTGTTCAGTTTCTGGGACTCTAGTCTTGTGCATCAGTGTTTAAATGTTAAGTATTGTACAGCTTAGCGTATACTTGTCACAATGTATGTGTAACGTAGACTTTTGCTTTTAAGATGCACTAAACTCAAGATTAGAGGCAATAGAGTCAAACTTTGTACTTCACAGAAACTCAAGTTGTGGTGGTGGTAGCTCAGCAGATGTTTTGACTTGATGTGGCATTATGCTATAATGTGTCATGCTAGATTGTAACTGTAACAATGCCTAATCTGTGCTGGCGTGCGAAGTCTGAATAAAATTTAAAGTTTTTTTGGTGAGAACTGTAGAAAACAACTGGGTTTGCAAACTCTGTTGGATGAATTCAGTTTTACTTTGATCACTGTAAATGTTTGAGTAAGAGTGCCACTCTCATGAGCTCTGTGCAACAGAGGACTGTAATGAACTTGGAAGAAAAATTCTTGGTCTCGGTGTTTATGATATAATCTGTCTACACCTCTGCCTTGGAAGAAGAGATGTTGAATAAGGGTGCCAAGAGCTCATGGCTCTTTGACAGATGCAATGGTTGTAGTAATGTCTTCCCTGTACATGTTTAGGTAAGGCAGAACTTAGCATTTGATGTGATTGTAATAGGTTTAGGTTTCTCTGGCTGCTTGCTGAGCGTACCCCTCTGCACCGGTGAGGCTTCCTGGGATGGCCAGCAGGTTGCAGTGCGTTTTGAGTCATAGGATGGGAAAACTCACCAGTGCATGTTGCATTACCTGTCCTTTTCATTGTGTGACCCTTCACCGGCAAGGTGTGGAGGTCCCACCCAGCCCTACCAGCAATATCATTCTTTCTCAGTGGTATCAAAAGCCCCTCTAAAACAGGAGTTGGATGCGTAATTTAAAACCTTTTTTCCAGGTATAACAAAGGAGCCAAGGTGTCTTTTCCCTTCAACATGGCCTGGGAGAAACTATGTTGTACCACTCTACTGCTAATACTCATTAAATTGGTAACAGTGCCTCAGAGGGGTATAGTTGGAGGTCGTCTCACGCACTGAAGATCTGTACTTCTTATGTGGCAATTCTGAGTTATTCAATGTGTCCAGGTTTCATAAACTCTGCAGGTAAAGTCCTTGCCATCCCCCACTCTGATGGACATGGGCTGCTGGTGGCCTCAGGCTGTGCATGAGCAACTGCTGGTGGGTGGCTGTTGGTGAACACAGTGCTCAGATGCTGAAGAACTCCAGGCGGCAGGAGGGTGCACTCACCTGTTTCTGATTCAATGAATAAATAAATAATTAAAAAAACCCAAAACCAAGGGGGCATTCACCTATACAGGACAATGAGTGAGTAACCTGATGAAAAATGCTAATAACGTAACTAATGTGGTAGCTCATTTGGAAACTGCTTGTCTTAACATAAGCTTTATGGACCAGAATGACTGTGATGGACTTGACTGGTATCTTACAGTAGCACTCCCTTATGTTGCATAAGCATTAATGTCAAGTGTGATGGTTGCCACGTGGGTACCTTCTCTTCAAACTTGGGCTGGTTTTGGCTGGGGCAGAGTTAATTTTCTTCATAGTAGCTAGTATGGGGCTATGCTTTGGATTTGTGCTGGAAACAGTGTTGATAATACAGGGATGTTTTCGTTATTGCTGAGCAGGGCTTACACAGAGTCAAGGCCTTTTCTGCTCCTCACCCCACCCCACCAGCGAGTAGGCTGGGGGTGCACAAGAAGTTGGGAGGGGACACAGCTGGGACCAAAGGGCTATTCCATACCATATGACGTCATGCTCAGCATATGAAGCTGGGGGAAGAAGAAGGAAAGGGGGGGGGGGCGTTTGGCGTGATGGCGTTTGTCTTCCCAAGTAACCGGTACACATGATGGAGCCCTGCTTTCCTGGAGATGGCTGAACACCTGCCTGCCGATGGGAAGGAGTGAATGAATTCCTTGTTTTGCTTTGCTTGCGTGCACAGCTTTTGCTTTACCTATTAAACTGTCTTTATCTCAACCCACGAGTTTTCCTCACTTTTAGTTTCCAATTCTCTCCCCCATCCTGGTTGGGGTCGGGGGGGGAGTGAGCGAGCAGCTGTGTGGTGCTTAGTTGCCAGCTGCAGTTAAACCATGACAAAATTTTAAGAAAAGTATTGTAACCGAAAGGCATGCTAGATAAGCAAAAGGTAATGGTTTCATGACTCTTTCATAATATAAACTGGCTGAGCGCAGAGGGAAGCATCCGGATCTTCTGCTCTTAAACTTGGAGGTCTCCAGTGATGGAGTCCTGCAGCCCTGCCTGGGAGGCACCTCATGGGGTGCCTGGCTATGTACAGCGCTTGATTGGAAAGACAGAGGGGGTCCTGGTCTCCTCAGCCCGGCAGTGCACAGGCCTGCACCCTAATGTAGAATATACTGCAGCTTATAGTGCGTAATGGCTTTGGTTTGTGGTCGTCTGTTGTTTTGTTTTGTTTTTGTTTTGTTTTGTTTTTTTAAAGTGCAGGCTTCCACCACAGCAATCCAGGTGTTTTACTCTGTCCGGGCTCAACAAAAATATGGCTCTTGCTCCAGCCTTGGTTTGTTACCACCACCAGGAGAGGTTAAGAGGTGAGAAAGCTGGGCACACAGAGCAGCTGCCTGCTATGCAGGCATATGCCCACAGGGAGCAGGAAGGTGCTGTATGACCAGATTCTGAATCAAAGCTATGCTTAGCAGCCAGAGCACTGTCCTGCAGCATTCCTGCTAAGGCACACTCACAGCTGAAACACTCAATCTGGGGCATTGGGTTACACAGAGAAGCAAGCTGACGCTCTCAGGGCTGAGCATCTGCTGTGCCACAGCACAAGCACAGACAGAGTTGCTTGGGGGCTACCTCTGACTTGCTTCTGCGGCAGTAATGTTAGCTGAGGGGGTTGTACTGTGTCTCTGGTTCTCCTGAAAGGGGAGAGAGGGAGTGTTGATAACCAGCTTGCTCAGATGAAATGCTTTACTTGGGAAAGAGTACTCATACCTGGCGAATAAAATGAAGCTCTGACAAAGGAGTTGTGACTTAAGTCAGCCAAACTGAAGCCCAAACTGCAGAGAGGTAGTTGCTGTATGATAATGCTAAGGTATAAAAGCTTATGGGGGTTTTTTTTGCTGGTTTTGGTTATTTTTTCAAACAAGTGAAGCAAAGCAGATACTTTATGGCTATTGAAATTAACCACTGTTATTAAATAGTTGGGGGGAAATCTGTCAGTCTCCAACTCTACAGCCTTCTATTGCTGTGCTATCCAACTGTATTTTTAGCACTGTGCATGGCTTACATACTGGTACGCCAACCACAGCATTGCTTCAAACGATGCCTGAAAGCAAGCTGCTATTGCCGAGGGTCACAGGGATAAATGCCTTGGGAAAGGTAAAAGACTGAGATGGTCAAAGACAAATATTATCACTGTTAGTTGGTTGTGTAGTTAAAGATGATGGGCAGAGGAAATGACTACATCTGAGTGGAGCTGGATGGATGCTGCCTTCTCCTCAGCTCTACTACCAGGAGGTGATGTGCTTTGCTTTTGCTTCTTGTCAATCCCATCAGTGTAAGAAAGCAAGTAGCTGGGAAACCTGAACTGTAAAAGCATCCCCTGATGTACAGCGGGGTTTGACGGGTAAGTGGAGGGGTGGGCTGCTGCCAGGGGACGGACTGAGGCATGTTGTTAAAGCAAAGTATCTGATGTAAGCAAAGTGTCCAATAATATAATCATAAAGTAAACGTGTTTAAAAACCCCTACTGTGGTTTATGGTGCGAGACTTTATTGAGCTTGCGTTATGGAACAGCATCTTCCTTGCACAGTAAGTACCCATGGAAGGGGACATGACAGGGGGAGGGGGATGATAACAACAAGAGGGAGCCCACATGTGGTAGAAGATGCATGTGTGAGTTATGGGGTGTGGGGATGCAGGGCACAAGAGCGCTGTGTACAGGTGTGTTGGGTGAGTGTGCAAAGGGCATGTATTTTGTCATATGTGGCCATGTGTTCAGGGGACTGGTAGTGTGGTTTGTGTCGTGAGTAATGTGTGTGTATGTTGGCACATGGATGTGGAGTGTCCTGTGTGGAGCATCATGCATGTGCAGTGTCATGTGTGGCATGTCTGCAAGCACATGTGGTGTCATAAGCAGCATCACAAGTGTGGTGTGTCGTGGGTGTGCAGCATGTGTGGTTATGGCATGTGGGGTGTGATGCATGTGTAGCATCACATGTGCTGTATCATGTGGTGCATTGCATATGTCATGCATGTGGGGTCTGACATGTGCAGCATCGTACATGTGGGGGTGTAATGTGTGTGGCACAGCATGTGTGGCATCACATGTCACAGGTGTATGGCAAATGCATGGTGTTACACATGCAGCACACATGTGGTGTTCCACATGTGATGCATGCATGTGTCTTGTGCTGCAAGTGTACAATGCAAGTGTTGTGTCATATGTGTGGCACACACAAGTGTTGTGTACTCACAAGTGTGGCACATGAGTGTTGTGTGGTGCACACTAGTGTGGTGTGGTGCAAGTGTGCAGCAGCTGTGGGTGTCGTGCAGCTCCCAGGTGTGCAGCAAGTGCAGGTGGTGTGGGGCACACCCAGTGCACTACCCTGCTGGTTTGTGACTCACCTGTGCACGGCGCAGGTCCTGTCTCCACTGTGTGTCACTGGTGTGGTTGGTATCCCAAGTGTGCAGCATACACCAATTCTGTTTTTCATCTGTGCAGTGCATAAGTGATGTGCATGAGTGAGTTTTGTCTCCAGTGTTGTGGGTGTTGTGGGTTTTAGATATGCAAGGGATGTGTGTTTTGCATCTCAAGTGTGGTGTGCACATGGGGCACACACAAGTGGTTGGTGAGTGGTTTGTGTGGCAGATGAAGAAGTGCCACTGAGGTTCTCCCTCCCAGCTGCCCTCGAGCCTGCTCTGACCGATCGCATCCCCCTCCCTCCTGCCCAGCATGGGTGTTGTCATGGCCAGCTGCAGCTGTCTGGGGACGAAGCACCCCTTTGGGGTGCCAGCCAGTCTGGCTGCTGTGCAACAGTAGTCTGCCTGCAGCCCCACTGGCATTTTTTAAGGCTGGAAGGGTTTTGTGTACCGCACTCCCCCTCACTGCACGGCCCTGCTCTACGGGCACTGAAGCCCTGTCAAAGGAGCTGGTAGGTAAACACTCCCTCTGCGCACAGCAGCAGGTTTCTACTACAAGGCCCCACCCCATCAGCTACAGTTGTGAAGGTGAAGGCGCAGGCAAGGCAGACCACTGCTGCACTGCCACAGCAGCAGGAGAGATGCTGAGGGTACAGGAACATGCCCAAGGATGGTGGGACAGAACTGTAGCTCCTGGGACCAAGCCTTCTGCTCTTCCTCCTCATTGCAGCACATCTGCAAAAACCTAAATCCAAAGCAAGGTTAATGGTTAGAGACATTCCTCACTGCAACAGTCTGGCTTTGTAACTATTTGTCTAAGGGTACAGTCACTCTGCTAGCCCACTGGGGGAGAAAGCCTTGAAAGCATTTACACTAGTCAGGAACCAAAACCTCACTAGAGCTGTGTGGATGCTTTTGACCATTTACCCTATGTTCTTCTGTGATAACAGTTGATCCAAACACAGAGGAACATCACTGGGAGGCATTAAGTGCTTGTCTTCAGCCCACTCACCTTAGCGTCACAACCCAGATTTATACCACCTCATCAATTGCACCACAACTCTCCTCTGTTTTTGCCATTTTAACTTAGCTGAAAGAAAACCACGTATACATCAGATCATGCTGAATGTTAGAAGTATTTATTTTTTCATTTACAAAGCAGCTCTTTCAATTTGTTACTAGTAATGTGTATTTAAAATACACAATAATAATAAATAAATGAAGGGGGGGACAAGGGGTGCTATTCACACCTCACCTACTTAAACAGCAAGGCAAACCACATGGTAACAAATTTCCTTCCCTCCTCTGCAGTCCTTCAAAGGTCTTCCCATGTTTCACCATCCACCAGAAAAGGCCAATTTGGACTGCTGGGCGCATGCAGAGGGGATTTCTTCAGTGAAACTCCTTGCACAGAGGCTGTGGGCTCAGCTGCTGCCTGAAACAAGAGTCACACATTAGAAAAGCTGCAAAGCTTTGACCCAATGGCTGCTGCATCTTCTGCACCAATTTAAAGCGCTACAGCCCTTTCTCAACCTGGCAAGAAAGTCAGGCATTTGATTATTTTTTAATATGTGCATGTATATAAATGCTATATATATGCACACACACACAGAGCCACACGTAAGTACATATACATTTATTTACATGTATATACATATATGGGTAGAGAGATGAAGATAGACATATGCTTGACTAAAAAAGACACTTGGAATGGCCAATTAAGAACTGAGCACTTCATTATCCAGTTCAGCAATGGGCTGCAATCCCATGCACCTCACAGTCCCAGCTAGTAAGTTAAAATGCAACTTTTTATGTTTTAACCTGCATGACAAATGTAACCCTGCTAAGGGCCAGCAGCAGGCAACCTGCCACCGAGGGCCCTTTGAAGACCCATTTCCATCTCAGCAGCTGAAACTGTGGCCAGTGACATTTCAAAGCCCCCATGTCACAATTTTTAGACAGGGAACAAAATGAGGCTGAGGATGAAGAGACAGCAGGAGTGGGGAAAGCTGCATTTCCAGAGACCCAATGGTCCCTTGTGGCAGACGAGGTTTCCAGCCCCTGCTCTGGGGCAAGGATTCAGGGTACCTGGGTCCACCGCCTCTGGGGACATGGGAGCTGGCTCATGCCACTCAGATGAAGCCTGGGTCAATGGCCCATCATTTCATCCTGTGGTTTGCCCCATCCCAACATCTTCCTTCCCCTGACCCAGTCTCAAGCACTCAGCTCCTGGTTGAGACACAAGCATTAAGTCAGCTGCTGTGCATTGGTAGTTGAAGTGTATTCAGCACCTACTGAAACTGCCACAGCCCTATATATATATGTAGGGCTGTGGCATATATATAACATATATATATATGTTATAGCAAAAAATAATAATATATACTATTCTATATTTATATATTTATATATACACCAAATATATAAAAGAGGTAAAAGATCTTTTATATACACACACATATTTTTTTCCTGACCTGTACAAAGACATCTGGTATAACTAACTGACCATCCAATACTGCCCAAACAATCCTGTCACCCACAAATGAGTGCAGTGACATGTCACCAAAACCAAGGCAACTGAAAAACCAGACGCAAATGGTGCAGAGAATGCTCCTGCACACATGGCGAGTGCGTGCACACCACAGCTATGCTTGTTAGCCTGTTTCTTGGAAGTGAAAGCATAGGGTAAGTTACTCTGCAACATATGTTTTTTCATAAGAGAGGAAAGCATTCAACATTTACAAGACAATTCTATAGCTGTAACAGGAGCTTGTACTGTACGTGCTTCTTACAGTGCCTTTTTACTAGGCTTATGCTATAGAGACCTCACTGTTATCTGCAGAAGACTGTCTCGCTGGGCATTTTCTGCACCAAGCTTTGCATTCCTCTGCTTTTCCCCAACCATCCTTCCCCAACAAAGGCTCTTTTTTCAGGAGAATTAAGGCACAAATCATCGTATCTGTTCCAAGGGCAGAGTGTGTCGGTCTTATTTACTCCGCGAGGAGCATTGGCATTCATGGGACGCCAACAGCTGGATCTGAGCATTTCCTTTAATTGAACAGGTTTACAGTCTTTCTGTGCTGAAGCAATTCTCCACATCACACAAGCCTGCATACCAGAATAAAATGAAAATTTAAGAGTGCTGGCTAACAAGACCGAGAAGCTCATTGTTTAAACAAGAGGCCGATTGTCTGGGTACTCCAGTGCCCCGTTCCTCCAACGTTAAACCCACACGAGGGACAGCAGCCTAATCCACAGCTTGCCGCCAGGTGGTATAGAAATTAATCTTCCACTTACCCGGGCTATTAGTTGCGGTATTCATAAAGGTTTGCAACCCAATGAGGTTAGCGACTGAAATTTTCTCCTTGTCATGGAGGGTCGTAGCAACGTGGCGATATGAAATATCAGCCTTTGGGGGTGCCCCCCGTGGTGACGAAAGTGTGGACGATACGCACTGTGGGGAGACTGGGGGGAAATGGCCCCCAGGACCTTCTGGTTCAACACATGCAGCCCCAAGCTGCCTAACCACACAGAAAGTATGTTGGAGGACAGGGGATGGACTGGGAAAGCCCAGGCTCACCAAGGACCTGAGCGTAGTCCACCATAACGCACAGGGCTGAGCAAGTTTAGTGTTTATGAGGAAAGGAACTAAATACTGATTTTTCTCACCTTTCAGCAACACCAAAACTCCCATTTCTAGCCTGACAGGACCCCTGGGAGTTCTCGACATCCAACACAGGGACCCTTCACTGGGTCTCCCAAAAGCTCAGGGGCAATGGTTCAGATCTGCTTGCCAGGACATTTAACTCATCTTCCTAACTGGGTATTAGCAGAACCGAGGAGGAAAAGAAATCTAGTACTTTATTAGACTACTACTCTATTAAAGTCCAAAGAGGAAAGGGAAAATACTAAGCAGCAAGCAGGTGATCAAAACAGGGACAACACAAGCTGGCCCACATGAACATTTGGAAGGGTAAAACCTCACTAGTGTCTAGCTCAATCGCTTTCAGTTTTCATCTGCTCCCATTTCACTGCAGACCCAATTCTTCGCAAAGCACTGCCAAAGCTTTTCACAACACCAAGGTACATATAGTTTGGTGCAGATAATATTTACAAATATTACAACTGTTTTCCCTATTCTTCCCTAGTGTTTTCCCAGCAGCTTACAATCCTGTCTGGCTACGGCTTTTCTTACTGCCCTCTCAATGACTTTCCTAGCCCCAGGAGCCCACTTTCCCACCACAGGAAGACGGCAGACTCTTAATTTGCCTGCGTGGTGACCAACCTACTTGCTGTGCAAATGGAAAAGTGAACGGTCTGGGCCAAGTGCAAGTCAGTCCCTTGCCACGTGTTTGCGCATGATTCTGACTTGGTGCCCAGGTATGTCTCCAGGGCGTCCCAGGTCGTTCCCCATCCCGGAGGAGTGCTCTGCAAAACGCAACAGCTTCTCCCAAATGGTAACACCACAGTCCCCCTTTGCTCCATATATTCCTCCTGTCCGTGTCCTCACGTGGCTGCAATTTAGCACTTTATGCATCATCTTCTTCCACGTCTGCTATCAAATTTCCAGCTACATCAAATTCTTATTTTTCCAGGTTTTAATTAGGCTAAAGGTCCAAATTCTGCAAGACAATAGAAGAACTGAACAAATCTGAAAGGCTTTAATGCAGATTTTTATGGATCCCATGAGTAGCAGCAGAGCTAATGCAGAGCTTGGGTTTAGAGGAATTTGAATCTGAATTATTTTTGTTCCTTGTTTGGCTTGCTTTATAAAACATACAGCCAATAATTCCAGAGCCTTTGTCAAACTCCTTGCTATAAATAACAATTTACTATTGAAAAGAAATGTAAAGGGTCAGAGCTGTGCTCGGAGATTCTCACATCACCCACAAAAGGAGCTTCTGAGCGAGTTGGACACAGGCTGAAAAGTAAATTTCCCAAAATGGGAAACAATGGGAAGAACTGAACAAATAAGGTGTTTAATTCCTTCTGGTCCCATATCTTTACTCAATCTGGTGTTAATCCCACCTGCAAGCACTGTCCCAGGATGAGTCACTAGACAACCACACACGCAGACCCAGCCTCCAGCCTAAACCCAGGCAGGGCAAAGAGCAGAAGCAAGTCTGCAGTCCCACCGCTAACCTCCATCCTTAGCTGTCTCTAGATCTAGCCTTTGGTAACTCATTCTTGAATCAAAACTAGCAAACCAGTTACAGGGACCAGCTGAGATCCTGGTAGTGGGAGCTGCAAGGCTGGCTCTATTTAGCAAGATGTTGTATCCCTGACCAACGTGGGACATGATAAAGCATCCTCCTTTTCCTTGTCCAACTTTGACTACAGTACAAGGATTCAAGAACTGAACCAACAGCCTCGGCTTTCCTGAGCTGGAGTCTCCATCTCGGCACTAACCACCCTCTTAATACTACAGAAGTGCTTAGTTCAGTTTAGGAAAACTAAACCTTAACTCTCCTCCAAAGAGGAGCAGGTTCCTGCAAGTGCCAGCTCTCATCCTACCTATGCAGCACTATGTTCCCACAATAAATGTGCGTCTGAATCCCCTGTGTTGACAGCCGTAAAGCTAGCTCCAATTCTACTCATAAACAAAGCCACAATCAGCAGACCTAGTCACAATCATCACGGGTATTTCTGGCAAATGCTGAACAGAAATGTGTGTGTCTGCTAAAGCAGGCCTTTATCTTGCAGCTGCAAACATTAAGAGATCCACTAGTTATGTAGGCTCAGCTACCTCTATTCTTCTGAAACAACCCTAGTTCCCAACTTTGTTACTAATCTTAAAGTCAACAGCAGCCTACCAGACAAGAGGAGCAGCCTATGCATGGGACAGCTAAAGTCTGCCCTTAAACTGCCTGGCAAAAACTGGCATAAGGCAGCAGACTTAGGACCAGCTTTCATCTGAACCAGCCAGAAAAAACACTACCCTAAGCCCTGCCCCAGTGAGTAGAGATAGCCAATCGTCCATGACCTGCTTTGAAAGAGTAAGGTGGCATTTAGCAATTCCAACACCAGCTCTGGTTTTGGGAAGATTAGCTTTATTGTGTGTCTGTCTTACCTAGGTCAAAGCAGCTCTTCAATTCCAAACTTAATTTCATCCTCACACAGCAACCAACAAAGCGCTGTTCTTTCAGTTCTTCCTGGCTGAAGATGAGGGAAATGGTACTTGGCTCTGCTGTCCCATCTCCCTGTGATTAATGTGAACTGTTAATACTGAGGCTTCTCTGTTGCTCAAATCAGACCTAAACTAAGCTTGAACTCTAGACTTAACCTTAGCAAAAGCAATACCAAGCATCAATGATTATTGCTTCATAAGGGAAAAAAGGTATTACATTAAAACAATACCAGTGTTCGCTCTAGAAGAATAATTAATATTACCAAGTACACCTACTTTTTGGCCCAAGGAGAGCTCTTATCCTAAATGCCGATCTAAAGCAAATTCAAGACTTACCTTGGAAAAAAATTTCTCACTCTTACCAGATGAAAATGCAGAAAAAAGCAAACCTCCTTCCTTATAGCTAGACACCTCAAATCCTTTCTTTAAGACTAATACGAATTGTTAGTATTCACTCACTCGAACTGTAGTTACAAATATCACAATATGTCCCAGACCATTGCTCAAAGTCTTCGTTTACAACAAGACTAGCACAGACTCCCAGTCTGGAACAGCAGTTATCTTAAGCAGGTACCCATTCCCCCAGGTGAACCACCTCCTAATCGCAGTCTCTAATTTTTTCCATCACTATTTTAATAGACACTGACTACATAAGGTAGGATGACAGCTTCTTTGAAGTAACAGTCCCTAATACTGTTACCATTTGAGAGAATACCAATATTTCTCTTATATAGCCTACTGAAGGCTGGGGCTGTAACATCACTACAAGCTGTTTCCTCCTGGAAAAGTTTGTTACTCAGTATGAGAAAACCATTTCATCTGATACTAAACTTTACTTGAAAGTATCTTTGTGTTTTACAAGCACTGAGAAGTTAAATAAGTTGCCTCTCTCTGTATCAGAAATATGTAATTACTAACTGAAATTTTACAGCCAGGTCCATTATCTGGTAAAAGAAAGTCACCTCTGCTACTTTATTTCTCTTAAAACACATAACTGAGTTGCATTTCCCACCAGTGATTTTCTAACCTTTATACATAAAACCTACCTTCTAGCAGCACTTTAAAATATTTGTACACCTCCATCACAGTCCTAGATTAGCCATGTCCTACTCTGTGCAGATGGAAATTAGGGTGGAAGTGAGTGCAATGGTTTACAGGAGTGACAATCTTTATGGAAAAAAGCCCCAAACTTAGCCACTCATGGGCTTTGCACAGTCATTGCTATCAAATACAACTAGGTAGAGAAGTATTTCCTTTATGCATACAGCATTTTTGACACTGTGGTTAAAACACAGCCCCATGACTGCCACAGGCACCACAACCTCAGAGGAATACTTCGAGCCAAATTCTGCCCTTCTAGAAATCCCCTTCCACAAGTGTGAAGCTTCTGTGGCCATCTGTTCTGCACAAAACGAGCATCATTCGCTGGGCACAGCGCCTCAGCACCCTGGAAGTCCCAGCCTGGCAAGCATCTCCCCTCTTGCACCCTGCTATATCATAATGGTCCCAAATAGATGATTTATTTTTTTTTTTTGGGGGGGGGGTGTGTGGGTGTGTGTGTGTGTCTCTCTCTCTCTCTCTCTCTCATACGGCTCTCACTGTCACACTGGCACTTCTGGCCCTGTCTTCTAAAACATGGTTCCGGTCTTGCAAATGTGAACTCCTGTCCACACACGCTTGGTCCTTGACAGAGGGCTACCCTGCCGCCACCCCAGCCAGAGCCTCCCTTCTCTCTAAACCAATTTTGAAAATGCAACACCATCTGCCAGCAAGCTCTCCTCTAGCGAGGACAAATCAGAAAAGTGACGGGTATTCACATGTTAACACTTACAGGCTGCAAGATGGCCAGCAACTTTGAGGATCAGGCATGTACAACGTAAACATCTGCAGCTTTCCTGTTACAATCAGGGAAAAGAAGTGGCCAGTTGAGGGCAGGATTCACCCGGCCTACTGCAGATACCTATTTCAGAAAGAGATGCATTGTTATTCCTGTCCACTGACTATCAAAGAGGAGCAGCTCCAACACGGGTATCTCTTTCAGTGGTTTAGGAGAGTCCACCTCCTCCCTCCCCAGATGGGAAGCAGTACCTTCAGTGGGACCTTTTAGCACTATGATATGCTAAATATCTATTAATAATTACCAAAAGATTACTCTCCCTAAGTACTAAGGCATTTGTGGAAATGGACACATGTGAAATATTTACCATTGTTCATTCTTTGTGTGAGAAATAGGAAGCTCTTTATGGCCAACATCTAGCACTTCATTTCTAGATTTGTCACATTCAATGGGGATTACTGGGGTAAAGCAGGAGTCTTGGTTTTCTCATAACATATATAAGTTTGGGTATATTAGAAAAGAAAGCAAATTTGGCAGAGCCTGTTCAGTCCTGTAGGAAGGAGTGGGCAGGAAGCACATAACAACTGACCCATCTTTGACATTTTGCCCAACAACATACACAATGCATTTTCATGGGAATGTTATGAAGTCAACTACTAAATGGAAATGTTTTGTCTCAAAGTGCAGAACAGCTACAAAAGTCTCTCTGGAGAATCTGTCTGCTCATAGCTGCTTTGGGCTGTTTAAGATACACTTTTCTAGAAAAGAATAACATTAGTTTTCAGGACCCTACAAATTAATAATGAGAGAAATAAACAAAAATGAAGTGTAATTTTATTTTATTTTAAAGACTAGGGATTTCTTCTTCCAGTAGTTCTCCATTGCAGAATATTCTTTATGTCCTTCATCCGTCTTGTACTTGGTTACAGATGGAAAATATTAGCTCTGGTTTACAAAACATGGCCCTGTTTCCTGTAACACGGCACAGGTTGGACAAATCTGTCATTTGAGTAGTGTGTCTATTCTGTGGCCAATTCTGTAATCTACAAGCAATGTGATCCTAAACAAGGAATCTCACGTTAGCAGCCAAGATTGGAAAATCCCTGTTTGGTGTGATTGCTGCCAAAACCATCTCGCTCGCTAAGGACAAACTAATTTCCAGTCTGCAGTTTGGGAGCTGTTGCTTTTCCTTTTTAGCTCTTTTTTTTAATAAATAAAACATTCCTCACTTTCTAAAGACACAAATACACACTTGATTTTAAAAAGTGCAAAATGGATTTAGAAAAAAGTTTAAGGTATATGAAAAATATCACACTGTCTATAAAAAAGATTATTCTATTTTTGAATACAAATTTGAACAAATGCCATTTTGCAAATTTGAAGAGTTGTCTTTCAGAACAGCCAGCAACAAGACTGTTGTGTACAAATAAGAGGAGAACAGCAAGGGAGCAAAAAAAAAAAAAAGGTGTTATACAATACAGATAGGACAGATTGAGGATTCTCTAGAAACAGCTTTAAATGAGAACTTGACCTCAGTTTTCAAGATGGATCAGGGTAATATAAATAATCGCAATGAGGATATGAGATGATCACAACTAAGATGGAAGCAAAACTCAAGAAATTTAATATATCCATGTTGGTGGACACATGTGAAAGAAAGGCAGAAGCAGCTACATTAAGTATTTATGATAAGTTTTCCAGGTCACAGATGCTTCCAGCTGATTAAAAAAAAAAATACTGCAAGAATATAGTGCCGATATTTAAAAATAGAGCTCAGATAAATTACTCCAAAGAATTAGATTTAAGTATTTAATGCTTTTTAAGAAATCCTGAAGGAGAGAGACGCTTGACGAGACAAAGGGGAAAGTGAGTGTATAACATAGACCGACTTACCAAGTATTGTGTGTACCCAATTAAATGACTTTTTTTCTTCTAGAAAACTCTTATCAAAGAAAGCTGATGTAAGAGATCTCTCATGTTTGGACATTAATAAACCATTTGACATGGTGACACAGGAGAAACATTACTCCAAAGATTAAAGATTAGCAGATAAACTGTAAATTGCATGAGAAGTTGAGCCAAGACAAAATGGAAATGAGTATGTCTGAGAAGTATCAGGTTGGAGAAGAAAAATTACTGGCAGAAATTTTCAAGAACAGCTATGGGGCAGATCTTTAAGTGTTTTCCTTCATTACCTTGAGACAAAAATACAAAATCTTTCAATGAATTAAGTTGAAAAGCATTGCCAGCAGAACAGAATTTGGGGGCTGCTATATGCAAGGAAATGGCTAAACTTAAGAAAAATTGCAAGTGACAGTGACCTTTCCATATTGTAAAATGCAATGTTAAATGCATGAGACTAATTGCAAGGGTTTATTTTTACAATTTGATAGCTCATTAAAAGCTGCAAATGACTGAGAAGCAGTTGTGTGCCTGAGTTGATCCTGCAGTAACTATCAGCATCAACATGATGCACTTACAAAAACAGTGAATGCTATCTTACGCTGTATCACAAGAGGAGTCCTTGGCAGACACAGGGAAGTATTCATGCCGCTACGCAAGTCTCAATGGTATCTCCTTCAGTGTACTGGGTATGGTTCAACCCTCTCAGTATTTAAGAAAGGGGAATTTCATCTGGAATATGGGCAGAAGGGTCACAAAAACCATCGTGAGCCAGACCTGGCCTCATTTGGTATCACACGTACCTTTTCCAGGGTTTGAATGCTTTCTTTGCTCTTCTAAATGCTCCTTCTATGGTTTCCTATGTGAATAGCTTCTTTCTGTTTTAAGAAATTTGGGATGGGTGTTGTGGGTTTTCTTTTGTTTGTTTTTGTTTTGGTGGTTTGGGGGTTTTGGGGGTTTTTTTGTTTGTGTTTTTTTAGGTAAATATTACTAATGTTAATTTTTCCTGCCTTTTCACCCCTTGCAGAAACTTGAATTTGTACACGTTACAGCACCTCACATTCTTTGCCAGCCTAGTGAGCTCAGAGGGTTGAGGGCTCATCTCAGGAAGCAGGTAGTTAAATAGGAGGAGGAAGAAGAGGAGGTTGCACTGTCAGAGCAATCACTGTCTGGAGCAGTTTCTCCCTGAGAGATGTATGAGCAAGACTCAAGGCCCTAAGAGCAAGCTCGGTAAGGTTAGGAAATGGACTGCCCCATCTTTCCCATGACAGAAGGCTGTACGGGACAGGAACAGGAATCCCGATTTTCCATGTGTTACTGACATGGCATCCTCTGAACATTGCAATCCAGGTGCAACCGTCAACGTCCATCCAGCAGGTCTGTACTTCGCCACCTGCCTTCAAATGAAGGGTCACCCTGGTCCTGCCCAACTCGATAATGCAACACACAGAAAAAAAGTTCAGTTTTAATTCCCCAAGCTGCTTCAACTCATGACTTTTTTATCTCTTATCCAGCACACTTAATTACACTGAAGAAATCCCTTTCAGCAAAAACACACTGCAAGTGTTGGACTCAGCTGCAGGACTGCCCAGCACCTCCCTGCATCTATTGCCCTTCAGCTCTGTCCAGACTGGCTCCCACTGGTAAACACCACTCCTGAAAGCTGGTGTGTGGGAGACGGGTACGGGAGCCTTGGGGAAATTTCCCTGGCCTCCTAAAGAGCTTCTCTCATTCCCTGGATCTTCTCTAGCAGAGTGCAGGAGCTAATAATATCCCTCTGCTTCTGTTATATAGCATTTCCTCCCCTTTATTTTAACTTTTACTGGTTGCATGACCAGCTGCTCCTTTGCCTCTGCTGCATGACCGAGTGTCAAAAGAAGCCATAAATCAGCTTTTGGTATTCATCAAATGATGAAATTGGCACTTTCTACCCTTCTGAAGGACTGAAATTTTAAAATGCAACTTCTAAATATACTTTAAGATTTGATTATTTTAGTTAATATTAAAAAGATTTTTAAAAGACAACACAAATCCAGATTTCTTGGAGAAGGCATGTACTGAGATTTCTTGAGTCACAGCCACCGATCGGCACAAAAGGGACAAAGTCACAACTCTCAAGCAGGGGTGCGCTGAGGACCAGAGCCCCGGCCACCACAGGCAAAACCCGGCGCTGTTGCACTCGTGAAGGCACGCTTGTTGGGGAGCTGGAGCTAAAGAGTAGGATGGGCACAGGCATATTTGGGACCAAAACCCTGAGTCAAATCCTCCATGTATCTCACCCTGACACTCCCCTCTATCCCAATCCCTCATCCTTTTTCTTTTTGTTAGAGACAAAAACCAGCACAGGTCACAGATACAGGAAGCAACCTCCTGTCCAGTGCATCCCAGTCTGACCAGAGCCAAGAAGCCTCAATACGAGACAGCCATCAAGGAAACAAGGAATTTCCAAACACCTCTTTTGTGATCTGCTGTATGTTTTTCTTTCAATGACTATTTCTAATGAAACACATGAGGTATCAATATAGGTATTTATTGCTTCTTAATACAAGTGCAGCAATTGCACATTAAAACAGAACAAATTATATGATTATGAATGTATATATGATTCTTATTAAATTGACAAATAGCTGTTCTCTTAAAATTTGTATTAAAAGGCTTTGTTTAGATAGTTTCCTGAAATATTCCTCAGCAGCAGCGATTAGATTTCAAACATTAGATATAAGCAATGAATGATTGACCAAAGGGGGGGGGGGGGGAGGGGAGGTAAACTTTTTTTTTAATTCAGCAACTAATTTTGAACAACTGAAATTTAAGCTGCTTGCGTTCATCTAGGAAATACTAACAGGCGTAACTATTTGCTCTCTACTAGCAATCCGTCTTTAGTTTCTCATGAATGATAATCCAGGCTGCTTTTGCCTTAGGAACTGGGGGTTATGTTTTCCACTGACCTTCTACAGAGGTTTCCAAAAATAGGGAACCAGGAGAGGGACGGCACCAAGCGCCTGCAGAGCACAGGCAGCTCTTCCTGCTTTGCACCAGAGCTGCAAAGGATTTCAGCTTTTGTTTTCTTAAATGCTTTTTTACCCTTTCTCTACAAAGATGACCATGAAAATGCAAACTAATGAAAGTCAAATGCCTTTTTTTTTTTCTTTCTGTCAAACAACTCACCTCCTTTTCTCTTCTAAAGAAATAATTTTAATATACTTCCACAAACACTGAGGAATGACATTTGGAGCTGTCAACTAAAAGATCCTTCTTTTTAGGTATTCACTTTCTCAAGGTACATATACATTTTTTTAAATGTAACAACTAAAAATCTAATAACACCCATGGAATATGCACGTGTAAAAATGAAGTGACTGATACGCCACGGCCTTCACCCCCCCCCCCCCCCCCCCCTTTGGAGAAATAGAGAGTGAACATCTATGCAGCAAGGACAGGACAAAGTGAACTAATATTTAACATAAAAGCTTGCGTATGGTATCCCAACTGTAGACTCTTATTATTCTACAGTTCTTTCCAGATAGAAGATAAGTAGGAATACAGACAAGTTGTTCATTTTTAAGATTACTTTTAACCCCATACTACTTGTTTTCAGTTCTCAACCAAAATACGAAATGGCATTGTACCTTTTTGTTTTGTTTTTAAAAAACAAGCAAAACCACACAACTCCCTGTTACCATTCTTGAAAAGCAAAAGCCTTTCACAAGGAATACTACAATTAATTCAGCCTTGCAAGTGACACTTGCTCCCAAAGTTATTCCATTTTTAATTTTGGGAATGAAAAGATGCGTCAAAGTCTTTGACAGTACATTTCCCATTTATCATACATTCTGCTTTAACACATTTGTTTTCACTCCTGCTCAGGAGGAAATATTACTTGTTTTAATTGTTTGGAATTTCATACCCCGCGCAGGTGTGAAAGGTTCTGGTGACTATTCCTCCCAGTGGTGTATATTTCAGTGGTAAAACACCATTAATTACTAGGCATAAGTTACACTTTTCCATTATTCTAAAAAAAAAAAAAAAAAAACCAAAAAAAACCCAAAAAACCCCCACCCCAAACAACAAAAACAAACAAAAAAAACCAACCAAAAAACCCCAACAAACCAAAACCCAAAAAAAACCCCCCAAAACCACACACCACAAAAAACCCACCACAAACAAACAAAACCCAAAAACAACCAACCACACACAAAAACACAAACAACCAAACACACACCAAAAAACCACCCCCACCCCCACCCCCCCCCGCAAACAAACAAAAAAACAAAAAACCCCAAACAAACACACAACACAACAAAGAGTCCTGCAGGCGTTTTAGGTAGCACTGCCATTTCTGACATTTTATATGGCAAGTTTTGTATTTTTATTTCCACAAAGAAAACTTCACAAGCAATTTTATTCAGATACCCGCTTCCTTAAGACATTTTCCGATTATAGACCCATTCCACCCAACAAATAATGGATTTAAATAACATGAATCTTATTTTCATGCTCTTGATGGTTAAAGGCACTAAGAGCTACTTAGAAGTCATAGTTCAGCTACGGCACAGTGGTCTGCCAAAAACTCGGAGAATGTGTAAGTTACTCAAACTCCTTTTCTTAGAGCCTCATTAAACTGTGCTTATGTCTTACCCTACAGACTTGCATAACAAAGCTAGAAACAATGCTGAAATCCCCATTGCAGGTTGGCTTAGCCCAACAGACAAGCTACCTAAAGGAAACCTTGTCTGGAGATAGGGAGGCACGTTCCTGTCCCAAATGGGGGGACATTTTTACCCTGCTGCCCATCACAAAACTCCTGCAGTTGGATTTACATTTACATTGTTGAATTTACCTGCAAAGGCACACACCAATCTACAGCTGATGAACTAATCCTTTATTCTGCTGGGTAAGGAAAAATAATGTCCTGAATACTGAAGGTATAAATGCCACCCAAGCACACAGGATTTTAGACAGTAACACGTGGGAGCTTTACCAAGAGCCCCACAGGAGCCACAAAAGCAACAAGAACAGAAAATTTCTTTGCACTGACAAACCGCAAAGAGGAAAGCTGACAAAAAAATCCTCTCTGGGGCTCAATTGAGCAGTGCCTCAGTTACCCCTTTGCAAATGCAGATAACAGCGTTTCCTTTGTTAATACCATGATGGTACTAGAGGGCATCAGATATTTACTTTACTATTGCTATGCCAATCTCTTGGGTGCTCATAAGCATAAAGAAGAATCAGATGAGCCCAATCTATAATACTTTTTATTTCCCCCCACAAATTGTGAACACAAGATATTGGAAAGATCTATGAGATCAAGCTGATTTTATATATAACATGATATATAACATAGCCAGTCTCCATCCTTCTCACCTACTCCAAAAAATGTTGGAACCTCTTTATTTTATAGAAGAATTGAAATGAAACAATTTTCAATTTTCTTCCTCAAATATCCAAACATTTTGGGTAACTAAAGTTACATTGTTGTAGTTACTTATTGTAAATAAAGTTACATAAGTTTTATACCATTTTCCTTTAAAATTCCCCTAAAACTGTTGCTACTTTTGAGGGTACAGGGAATAAAAGTTTTCATATCATTTATGGAAATTATTTCTCAGCTACCTCTATCAAACTCGTGTGTGCTACCAATGTACAAGTTTTCCCAATAAAAAAACATATGCTAAATATCGGCTGCCTCCGAAGTGTACCGCGAGATGTTGATTAGACACAAGGCAAAATGTACCAGCCTGGGTATGCAATAGAGGCTGCCACTAGGAAAAAATGACAGCATTGCAAAGATGACAAGAAAGGCCTGAATCTTTGCTAATCCGTTTACCAGCACATGCATAGATTCATATTATAGATAAATTTGCACTTAAAGCACTACATCCATTTCAAGATAATGCGAGTATACTTTCTTACCTAGTGTTTATCACAATTGTACAGAAAACTTTGCTGTTCTTGTGAGAAAAGAATCCCCCAAATTATTTTGGTTCAAATTATTTTCAAAATATTTTGGCAAAGCAATTTTCTGCATTTGCCTGAGACTTGTTGGACATTGGGGTTGTACCAATTCTAATCTGTTATCCAGATGTGGAAAGTATTGGTACTAAGAAGTTGCATATAAACACCAGTATGTGCAAAGGTATTTTAAGGTGATGAAAAAAGCATCACTTCAAAATTAAAACTAACAACAAATTTAATTAAATTCATTTTCTGTCTAAAATAAATCTGAACATATAATATCAGGGCATGCAAGAATGCAGCTTCGGAAGAACCTTAATCCAAGCAGAGAATGAGACTCCCAAGGGATTTCTGCATGAAAGGTCAGTGACAGCATGCAAGGGATAACTTCATGTGTACGTTATCTCCACAGGTCAGTGAAGTACTTGGCCTTGATATCATGAAGACAACAGAGCTTGAATCAAAAATAGTCTAACTGGCAGCATCTCAAAAAGAATGTAGTCTATATGTATGGAAAACGTCAAGAAATTATGAATTTTGTCATACTTTTATATAACCAATCATGTGTAACTTTCTAAAAACAAAGCAACACAAATGTGTCCTGACAGAAGAAATTTTAAAAATACTTGCTTCCAAAAAAACCCCAATACCTGAAATCCTAAATGACAAGGTGATAAAATAGCTGATGAAATTAGAATTAAATAATATATAAATTATTTTTATATATATTAAAATAAGTGATACAGATGAGAAGTCCTAACCTCATGTATAATATTACAGACCCTGAAGTGACTGTTATTAGCACCCCTTCTGTCAATCTACCAAAATTTCAGAAGCAGACTGAGTGGCAGGAAAAGGAAGGGAGGACGACTGAGAAGAAATAATTACAACTTTGAACAAAAACTCTCATCACACCCAGACCACCCTGTTTCCCAAGAGGCTGCAGGTAGACCTCCTGTCACACTCTGCACAGCTCCTGTGATAGTGTTTGATGAGAGGATGCTCTTAAAAAGGGCAAACAACAAGTTGCTGTCAATTTGTTAGTGTTACTGGTACTACCTAACAGGACTCAATGAAGGTCTTCTCTAAAAAAAGTTGTGCAGTTTTAATTACATATGTAGAGTTAACAGAAGCACAGCTCCTATCTCCCCACTGGGAATGGTTCCACCAACATAAATCACCTTTTCAATCCTGCAAGATCAGTGCAATAGGCCGAGTTTCCACCACCATCTTATGCTTTCACAGAATTTCACCAGCTTACTTGTCTTCGCACTACAGTGTTATAAAAACAGTTGCCAGTAGTGACATTATTTTTTAAAATAAGTCACTCCTTTTGCATAAATAGGCGCAGCACATAAGAAAAGCCTGCAACAACAGTCTGGGTCCAGATCAGGTCTAAAGCTCTCATCAGTTTTTCTTCCAGGCCTCCTCAAACCCTTCACCCAAAAACCATGCTGGGCCAAACCCTGCCCCACACCACCAGCCACATATCCAGCGCATTGGTCCTGGGGCAGGGGGACCTCACAAGCTGCAAACCATCACGAGCTGTCAACAGCTTCAACAAATCTCACAGACATCTGTGGCTTATCAAGCCAGCAGCATTTTTCCTACATTAATCTCCACTAGGCCTGCCCCAGCTTTCATTTCAAAAGGCTTGGCATGGTATCTTAAAAAAAAAAAAAATAAAAAAATTAAGAAAATCGCTCGATTTCTTCAGATGCAGCTGGTTGGGAGGACCGCCTTTGAAATCCGAGCATGTCGCAGAGATGTCGACATGCTCATTGCAGGCAGCTTGCAGCACGAGGGACAGCATTAATGACTGCAAAAGGCTTTTCGGTGCTGCCCTTGAGCGAGTCCTCCCCTTCCTTTGGGGGAGTTTGGGGAGCGCTTTAAGTAGCTGTTGCACTGGGGGGCTCATCTGGGTACAGTGCACTCGTGTTGAACACCCTCCTCCAGCCATCGGTTCTCCCAGCAGCTCCCAAAAACCAGCCGGGAGGGTTGCAGCATCCTCCTGCTGGTCACCATTGATATCGGTGCACACATTCTCCAACGCTGACGTTGGGGATGGTGCCCAAAGTAAGGCAACAGCCTTCACTACTGATGTTATGTGATGAAAGCCCGGGAAACTGCTCCACCACACTGCATGTGTCCACCTTGGACTCCCCCACCCCACTGATCATCCCCCTTCCCACAGCCCTGCCTACAATCTGGTCCCCATCACCCTGGCTGTGCCCTGATGCTTGGCAACATCCCAGCCTCTGCAAACAGGCTCCTGAGGGCACGTCTCCTCGCTGCCCTGGAGGCGCTCCTGTTACTGTTACATGTAGGCTTGTGTTAAACCACATTTTAAAAGGCAAAAACCTCCACCACGCCACTCTTACTAGACACTGAAATTCATCTTCGGTCAACAGAGATTAATTAGTAGAGGTTAAACTCCTGTTAGGACCAGACAGCGCCAACCTGGCCACCTGCCTAGTAAAGCCCATAGACTTTTCTCAGGCCTTCATGAAACAATTTGTTTTAGATCCAAAGCATCTCTTTATGGACAGCAACTAGATCTTACTTTTTTCTTGCCTTTTTCTAAATAATCTGAAGGATCTCTTATGACTTTTTCATAAAAATCTTACAGCATAAGCAGTAATTAACATTTTCAGTTAATAATTACACAGCCAATAAATATTAACACAACCTTATACACACAAAGGTCTAGCTGTCAGTGTCTCAGTTTACCTGGCACCTTTCAATGTCCCTGTGGTGTGCAGGTGGGGCAGGTAGACTGCAGTCCTTACGGGTCTAAAAGCACAGGAGGAGGGATGGCTGTGCTCCACACAGATGGGGAAAAAAGGACTAATGGTGTTTATAGTTACAGCCTGTCTTCAGCTCCAGCTGTCTCAAAGCAGAGTGACATAAAACACGTAAGTTGGTTGTATTTCACAAGAGGATATCCATATGCTTTCATATCACATTAAAAATGTCAAAATATCTTTCTGTCCGGAGTGTGCATGCCAGGAAAGGGTCGGAGCGGCATTTTCAATGTTGAGCACGTGGTGCCCATTACCAGGCCAACTCCCCTCTGCCATGAGAATCTCAAACTGACTTATCAACAGCCTTCCTCCTTACCTCTGCAGCAAAGCAATGAATTTAAAAGCAGAAAGCTTAACATATATACGTACACACACACACAAAAAAGAGAGTACCACTTCATCCAAATCAAAATATATTTAAAAATGCAACCCAAACTTTAGATCAATCTTCACACACATCATCATCTCTGGTCAAGAGCATGTTAAAAATTTAGTTTCTAATTGCTCCAGAAATTCAACTAAGCAAGTACATTTTTAGTGTGTTCGAGAGAAGAACTGGTAGCTCACTTACCTCTTTATAGCGGTCTGCATACATTCAAGGAAAGATTTATTGCATTGCGGGCTTCAAGTTACTCACATTGAAGCAGCTTGAAAACAGCTTTCAGTATCACTGATGTCCAATGGCTCCATTAAATGAATGGGACACCAAGATGCTCAGGTCTTCACACAGTCAGGCAGGAAGAATTGTGACTAAAAATGGAATAACTTAAGATGTCTTTTTATCTGAAACTTTTCAGCTGATTCATCATAGTCCTGAAGTAGTGGAACATTTATAGCTCACTTACTGCCTCGAGGCAGGGTTATAGTGAGGAGAGGTTGGAGTCCCATCAACTTTGACAAAAGAATCTGTTACATTCAGAGACGAGGAATTTAACAAAACCTCAGTTTTATTAAGAGGACTGCCAGAAACAACCAATTGATATCTCGTGGGAACTCTGGTCTAGGCTCAACTCAGCAGCAGTCACAAAAATATAATCTGCACCTATTATCTAATGATTAATCAGAAAACAAATCTGCCCAACAGTCACATTTCTTTAAAAATTAGCTTTCTATGTAACTAACGTGATGAGGACTCAAAAAGACAAGGAACTTCAGCCCTCTACACTGAGTTTACAGTGTCCTGTCTCCTCTGGGTGACATTTCCAAAGCAGAAGAAAGCCTTGGGACTTGGGAGCACTGGGATGAGTGCCCCAGGGATCACACACTCTTCTCCAAATTCCACAACGGAAAACCAAGTGTTCAAATTTGATGATAACTCTTACATTTCATTTTCAGTTATAGAAAAAAAAAAAAAGTATTACTAAATTAAAGACTTCCTTCCCTCAGCTAAATAGGTAGTTCCCCACTGATAAACTCCAACAGACAGTCTATTCTTAAGAGACAAATTTGAAAGAATGACACCAAAATCAGTACAGTTACCTTAATGCAAACACTACGCTCAACCATAATCAACTCTTCACTCTACTCTCAACATTTGCCTTTCTCTGAGCTACATAAATCTTTATGGAGATATGGGGGACCCATCTCATTGTCCAGATTACCAACTGGTATAAATTGACATAACATCACTGAGGACACCTTTACAATTCCAGGACCAAAATCATGAACCATCAATTGTTTCTGGCTGGCTTGATCTTTAAGGGAAGTTGTGAGCATTAAAGAACATATAGTTTCACTTTTAATGTGAAGTGAAATGCAACTCCATAGGAAGACACTTGACTGCTCTTAACAGAGAGATTTTTCTTTTCCCCCCTTTTACACATTTCACCCATGCTCCATCTTGACCTATTTCTTTATCTCAAGCACTGTTATTCCCAGTCTTCTGGTCTACTGGAGACCAGACTGCCATTTTTTTCTGATGTCCATACATGTCCAACCATAGTGATCCATCAGCTGTTTGCCATGACCTGGAGCCATTTCTATTTCTTATTTGAAATAGTCTTACCCATGCCAAAAGGGGACATTGCTTGTCTCGCTCTTGTTACAATAAGATTGTATATAATCTTACATATATAAAGTACATATTTGGATGACATGTTATTTAGATTTTATTTAATCAAGTCTTCATGTAACTTGAGGATTTCAAACTGAAGTGGTATTGACTGTTCAAGGTCTAAAAGCCTTCCCACTTACTAGCAGCTTCTCTCAATGCTCACGCTACTGAGCACTAGCACAGCCATGACCTTGGCAGCTTTCCTTGGCGCTGGGTTTGCCTGCCACAAACTAAAGCATATTAAAAATAAACATGTTTCATTTACATCTCATCTGTTCTCAAGCCTGATTTTAGGATATGTTTTAGTAGCTCTGCTTCTCGTTCATAATAGCTTTTCCATATAAATCAGTAGGGTTGTTAAGCTGTTAGGCTGATGCTTCCTCCAGGCTTCAAGTTGACCAATAACAGTTTCAGGCTTAATGCAAGTGTTTGCTTTTGTAGCAGTAACTTACAGCACTCCTCACTATATCCAATAACACTCTTCAACCCTGCTGCACTCACAGTACTCAGGAGTGCTTTATTGACATCATTGCTGTCAGCCTGATGTCACCAAACAACAGCTCCCGTACAAAACCAATAGTTTCACATTTTCTTTAATTGTCCCAGACCCCTTAAAGCCCCTTTGCTATTCTTATCAGTCTCAAGTCTATAATTTTTCTGTCTTTACTTTTTGTGTCTATGCGTCCCATCTATTTTTATGAAAGCTTTTAATTAATTAAAAACAGTAAAGAAGAACAGTTTTATTGTTGGTTGTTTCCCCCCAAAAAAAGTTCTTTCCCCACATTATATCGCAAGAAACCTGGTAAGCTCAACACTGAGAAAGCATAGGTCAACTTCAAAGCAGGCTCCTATTGACATACTAATTCCCTATCACCTCAGAGATTTCACGTGCCAATTTCTTCAATAATTATGCTCCGCTAGCAAAGCAGCGAAATTATTATTTTAATATTAGCCTTCCTTTTATCTTTGAAAAAGAGCATTTGTTTTGGCACTATCAAGACAAACCTTAATAAACTGACAGGCAAACAGTATGTTTAGCAGTGAAAATGATACCCGGGCAGGGATTATAATGTAAGCAATAAGAGGGAATAGAGAGATTTAGGAAAGGATGTGATTTATAATGACTTTAAGGAGGATAAGCTTCTACATCTGTGATTGCTTGATTCTATAATATTTTAATTGATTATCAGAGCTAACAGGTTTATTTTTTCATGTGAATAAAAGCTGTTTTACTTTAGGTTTCGTTTGCATTTATTTTACAGCCTATTTTACCATGGCTTTTTTTTCATAAACTTTGGCTCCATCATGTTGTACTCATTCCATAGGCTTAGAAACCTAAATTAGGTTGGGCTGGGGGAGGGAGCGGGAAAAGCCTGTGGTTACACCTGTTACTCCGCACAGTAGTGGAGGGGGTTTTCGGGATTTTAAAAACAGTATCACTCTGCACTGACTCACCCTCCTTTTCTTTACTCTCTGCTGACAGGTCCCCCAGCAATTACCGCTCTCCCTTTCAGGCCAGTTTTCAGCCACGTTGACAAATGCATTGAAAAAAACAGCACAAAAACAAACCAAAAAAACCACCCACATTCTCCCTGCAATTCAGGGAGGCACCTGAAGCCATCCCAATGCACATTTTTTGCATCCCACTGGAGGCAATAGGTCCTAAGCTGGTAACTCAGTCTCCACACATTTTGCTGAAACAAGGTAGGGTTGGTTGTTCTTTATTTTTCTATATACTAATCCTTCTCTTACCAACTCAAAATTCAGGGAAGACTTTAGGTGCTGGTAAAATGGACAGAAATGCACAGTGCTGCTCAGATTAGGCTGCTCTGGTACAAGCGGTTTTAACTCACATTTATGAAAAAGGTGGGATTTGGAAATATTTCCATGAAAATTCTATTATTTATAGACTATATTGGTTATAATTATTTACAAACAGGGTGCAGGAGTGAGGAGCAGAGTACACACTGAGCTGTTCCTACTACCCTTAGCAACTTGCATGGGGTGACCAGAGGCATCTGCACCCACTTTTTATTCAGCACGGATCAGGCCCCCAGAAAAATCTAAGGCAGGTGACTAACACATGCTATCTGAATTGCACCCAAAAAGCGTCTTTTTCTCTCCACTGACTACGGGCTATAGCTTAGATGCAGTTTGTAGGTATCTAGTGTTAGGCAAGATGAATGCCATGCTGTATCCTCTAAGTCAATTAAAAAGCTTAGGAATTCACAATTTTTAAATTAAGTAATCCAAATTAAGTTCAGAATTAAGGACTTTTTTTCCCAGCTGCACATTTCCCTGAGCTCTGTCATTAACCCAAAAGACAAAGCAATGATGAGGAGCAGCTACTGCATATGGCCAGAGGGCTGCTCAGCTCCAGCCTCTGCCTGGCAGATCAGCAACATGAATATTTGGCACCTGTTTCTGAGGCTTATAAGAAATTTTTTAGCTTTTGTACACTCCCCCAACCTCGTTCAGCATTTGGGAACAGAGGTGATACAGCAGAACAAAGTTTTGGGGTTCCTGAAGGTACCGGTCAGGGCGTGACAAAACAAGTCCTGGGGCAGCCCCTGGGATGCAGGCAGAAGCAAGCAAAAGCTCAATGGCTTTAAGTAAAAATACTGGAAGAAACCATTTACATATTTTCTGCCACCCAGCTAAAAATCTGTCAGCAATGGCTTTTAAATCTAAATAGCGATGAGATTTTGAAGACCTGACATTTAAGAGCTCTTATTTCCTTTTTCAAAAATGCAATTATTCATAGCACTGCATTTTCATGAAAATCAGGTCATATTAAGTTATTCCTGTGCATTTCCTAGTTAGCTTTCCCAACCAAGATTTTTTATAAATTTTTTGTTCTCTTTTAGAAATTTTCAGGAACTTTTCAGCATAGTTTCTCAGAAAGCCCTAGAAGCCAAGAACTTTAGTAAAAATCTACTTCAGTTGATTCAAGTAGCTATGCGAGAGTGGACTCATTTGGAAAAAAAAAAAAATCAAGGTCTACATGTAGATGTTAAACTTTTTCTAAGCAGTGAGCAACACAAATATCCTAAATAAATAAGTGAATAACTAAAATATAGGCTCAGGTCAGGAGGATTCTGATTTCCATGGTGGAAGGAAGCAAGAAAGCCTGCCATATCTAAACCTAGAAATTATTTCAGTGACATTTGTATGTGTAGACCAGCCTTTATATCCGTCAACAATTAACAGAGTAATTAAATACACTGCTTACTTTTCTCTCCCTACAAATCTTGGAACTCTTACTGTGCAATTTCAAAGGAAAGCAAGTAAATATTTACTTTTAAAGTATGCAGTTGAATGGGATTTGTATACCTGCAAAACATTTGCTTGTATTAGAACTGTTCAGAAGAAAGAGATCAGCCTTCAACTGGCCACTGCGTTAGATTTTTAAGGGAGTAAACATCAAATTAAAATGAAGGTCATCCCTTGAAGTGTTATGCAACTCAGAGCTAAATCTGTCCCTATGAAGATTAGTAGGGGGTTTGCATGTTTCACCTGCAAAGCACCTTGCTTCTGGCCCAAGGAAGACCAGTATTTTTAGTGTACTGCAGTGCCAGTTTTACCTTTCAACACTTGATGGAGTAGTTTCCCTGGATTTCCGTTTTGCCTGGGTCCCACTCCACTCTACCTTCACGCTACCTCAATCCATCAGGAGTGTTTTCCTACCAGCTTGCTCCCTTGGTGCTATTAACGAAACGAGCCCAGATTGAGAGCCCTGTGGAAAAGCATCCTACCGAGTGTAACCTTACACAGAAAGGAAAGTCAGGAGCTTAACATTCAATTCCTTACATTCATATTGCTAATTTTTAAAAATGCTGAATTCCTCAGTTGTTTAAGTAGCGGCATTACAATATAATCTGACTTGGGGAAAAACGATAAATTAAGCAGGGATTTGGAGAACAAGCCTTAAGGCTCTGTTCTAGAACATCTTCCAGAGAAGAAACTCGATCGCAGGCAGGCAGCGTCAGGTATGGCCAGCATCCTCCAAAGAAGACTGAAGTTTGCTCTTGCCCCAGTATAAGAACAGACTTCAGCATGGGTTTCCCTACTCATATTAACACTGTTAAAAATCTGGTTCTCTCTCACAGTAAACTTCACAGGAAAAAAGAAAAAGAACCAAATTCACAGACAGCTACAGAAATGGACCAAACTAATTGATTGCATCTCAACAATAGGAGACCTCACATTTCGTACAAAATAAGGTCTCCATTTTATCAAAGATATACAGTTACAAGCTAACATAGAAATAAGGATACAGGATGCTGTACCGAAGGCTTAAAAAAATTCCTCTGTAATCAATATACTGGCAGATTAGAACTTCAGCAGCAGCAGTTTGGTATCTGGCTTACTTCCTAATCCTTTAATCTTGTCTGCTACAGCCAAGGCGATACTGCCAACAAATGCCATGCCATAAAAGGTAGGTATTCTCACATACTTTCCTATGCTTTGCATGATTAGAGCTTAAATCTACTCATCGCGAACTTCCTGAATGATAATGGGATTTGGGCAAACAGTCAAGATTTCATCATGACACTTGTGAACTGTAGTCAAGTCTTTGGCTGAGAAGCATCCCTTTAAGCATATCAAGAATCAAAGCACCTTCTTCCCTTTTCTGTTTGCAAATTTTAGCAGTCTCACTTTGTGAAAAAACATTCTTATCCCTTATTTTTAATGTAAGGCTTTGTACAACCCCAGTAGTAACTGCTAATAGAGCTGATGCCATGGGTGACCCATGGCTTGCAACCAAGCAGTCAGAGAACTGGGGAGACCCACATACAAGATTGCTGACTGCTTGCCTAGATCTATTTTAAAGAAAGCTGCCATACGTTTCTTGTAGTCTTGTGCTGCAAGGTATCTATTACATATTTTGGTTAAGAGAAAGACGTCCTAGGAACAGGATACTGTCAGTTCACACCTCCGGAGCTGAGCCAAAAGTTCTTATATTTCCACTGGAGCTGACATTCAAGAGGAAAACAAAATTCAGGGACCAAAACCCCCCCCCAACACCTCTACTTTGATTTAGTTTGATGCACTTCCAAAGTTGACAAACAAAATGTATATGAGCAGCAGGCGAGGAGGGAGTGGGGAAGGGAGAAAGAGGCAGCCCTAACATGGATGCAGAGCTGCTGAACTTAAGAGTTTTTGAAAATAAAAGTCAGAGAGATTTCCTATCAATGTTTTAGACTGACATCTTGGGCCAAGTCCCTGACTGGCATAAGTCACAGTAGCTTTGCTGAAGTTGCCTCTATTTATAACAGATGGGGACCTGGCACTGCAGTCATGCAGAAGTTAGAAGAGCTGGTTTGTACGTGTGTAGTTCCTACCAAGTTCACAGCCGAGAAGTGTACCGGAGGCAAATCCCACATACTAACATGGTGTCAAAAATCAGTCCCTACTACTTCCTAAACCACTGTAGTAAACTGTCCAGGCTAGTCTGGAGAAAACATACCATTTCCTCCTTTGCCTCTTTCTCCTCCAGCCCTGGCACTGCAGGCTTGCAAGTACACCTTCTAAACAATTTATCTGTCTGAATGAAGGTTAGAAATTACTCTTGTCCAGGAAGATAGCTGGGTTTCTTTTTCATCTGACACACGGTGTGACTAAGACAACACGAGCATTTGTCCCTCATCACTCCAGGGCTTGGCTGGGCACAATATAGTCTACCCCACTTCTAAGTTGGAGGGCACCCCATAAACTTGCTTAGCTTATTTGCTTTGTTATTCAGCTTAAAGAAAAACAAAATCCCCAAACTAGAACCAACACTGTGCAGGAACAACAGACCAGTGAAGTTTAAAGCAAACAAAAGCAAGTTTCTTCCCGCATCACTTGCCAAACTCCATCAGGACAGTGGCAAACTCAGACCCTTGAAACCACTTGGCTTAAAGGGTTGTAGTGAAACCAAACCCCAAAATCACAATCTGGGAGCACACCCTGTCCCACCCTGCAGCAGGAGGGCAGCGATGCCCAGGATCCTCTGAGACTGTACATCCGACCATCCTAAAATTCCTGCTGTCCTAACCCAAACTGTATTGTTCCCAGCTTTACATTCTAACTTCTTATGGTACTTCTCCTGTGTTGTTAATGGATTTCCCTTTTCCAAGCAGAAACAGCTTTCAAGCTCATTACTGAGCACACCTTATCTGAAAGGAGCTGCTGTTCCTCAGGAACGTAGTGGAAAATATGAAATTGCAATGAAAGTTATATCTGGAAACTTCGCATGCGATGACCTGAAACTTTGTTATGGGAAATATGCTGCTTCTGTTCAGCAACAACCTTGGCAGAGTTTATTTTTTTTCCCAGAAATCAAGTCCCACATTGCTGTGTGACAAAAGTAAATAATGACTCATTAAATGATCCTAAGAAGAAAAACTGAAGGCTTGCTCCTCTCAAAGGTATTTGCACTGGGAAATTTGATAATGTCACCAACTACAGCAGCAAACATTACTTGAAGATTTGTTCTCTTCATTGAGCCAGCCAGCAGCATGCTGAAACCAATGCTCTACGTGGTTGTGCAGTCACCTTCACAACAAAGCTTTGTTTTTCTATCCTCAGACAAAGATCGATACAGAAAGAGCTATACGTCAAAAAGGCCGTGTGAAGAATTAGACAGAAGCACTGCCACAGCTGGTCTTCTCAATGCCAGGAACACTGTGCTTGAGACCAACTCTCTCACTGGAAGCCTTATTTTAATTCTACTTGAGTTTGACTAAATACTGCAGAAACAATTCCCTTAACACCCATTATGATAGTACTCGCAGCCCTTGTACCAAACTAAAAACTCGTGCAAGACTCTCAAAGACAAGAGGCAGATTCATTTAACAGAAATAGGAATGCACGATACAGAAAGTATGATATGGAAAGTCTATGTGAAATGTCTGATACTACACAGCAAACCCACCACGGAGCAGGGACTTGAAGCCAACTCCAAAGGCATATTTAAAATTAAATAAATTATTCTTCCCCTCCATTTCATAGCAGTTAAGACATCAGCACTAGCACAGGTGAAGCAGGCAATTTGTTTACTCCTCCTAAGTTACGTCATCCATAGTAAGTTGTCTTGGTGGGGGTTTTGGTGGGCAGGAGGAGAGGGTGGGTTGCCTTTCATTTGCAACCACCATTTCAACACTGTAAGGTCTCTACAATAATATTCTTCTTAGCAACCTCTTTAGAACCTACAGGAATCACGCCCTGACTTTTGATAGAGACTACAGTAGCAAAAAGTCATATATATTAGATTGAAAACTAGATAAGTTCTCTTTAAGAACAAATTAAGCCCTTTTATGCATTTCTGCAGCTAAAATGTGTGGCATATTCAGACCTGGAACTTTAATCAAGTCATTAACATGCAAAAGAATTAGATGTAGCTGTCTACAGTAATGAGGGTATTCATATTTGCAGCTTGACTCTCAACTCTATTGAGATTTACTTTTTTTTTTTAAATAAATTTTCACCCAACTAAGACAGTATATATAATTAAATCAGATACAATCTTTCTACAATGATTTTTTCACACTGTAGGTTTATAGCTACATTTCTTTTTCTTTTAATGGTCATATCTTTCTGTGTGCACTCCTTGGGTATGCATTGGCATCTCAAGGTGCTCTCCGTCACTGGCTGACTGCCAGGAGCTCCCCACACAATCTTGGCCATGCCCAGCCACAAGTCCAGGTGCTGTTCCAGCCCCAGCCTGTTCTCCTGAAATAAGCCTCAAATGCACTAACTTTGGGGCAGCGCCCCCCACTCTTTTCAGTCTTCATTTGACAATAGGATGGGGCTGTGTCCGTCTTAGGGGGAATAAGTTTGATACCCACTGAAGAGGAGGATACATCCACCAAGAGAGGGATGGTGCTTCATGTGCAACACTGGGCTAGTGGTCATCTTTAAATCAGTAGAGGCAGGTTGATCCTTTCTAACTGCTTGCCACGCACTGCTCTGGGCCTGGATAACATTTGCCAAATGCAAAACCTCTGCAACTTTCACAAAAAGTGAGCTTTTTATATTTAGGACTGATAATCCTTCTTAAGAAGGATTTTTTACATTCATATGCTTTAAGGTTCCAAAACTTTCTGAAAGACTTCAGTTCCCATGCCCAAAAGCAATCTTGGACTGGGACTTTTTATTTTCTTTTCAATACCAAAATGCTTGACTTATCTTCTCCCACAATGCATGACTGCCTTGCGGGCATTTAACACATGTTTTTATACTGTGTTTATTGCAAGAGGCAGAATGGTGGAGTTTTCCTCAGTTTATAAATATGGACGTGCTCCTTAAGCCTTCCCTGATAATTCTAGAAATACAGAGAGAGCAGGTTTTGTATCTCCTGTAAAGCCTTAGGTCTGCCATTTCTAAATAATTCCGGTACAGAAAAAGCTATTGAATTTTAACAGTTTCTGTTGAGCAAGCACCGTGGTGTCCCACACAAATATACTTTCACTTTCTGGACTCTAGCTCAACCAAGCAACTGCTTGTCATTCCTACAAGCGGCTGCAGTTTATTGCAACTTTTTCCTTAAGCCTACTCTCGTTTACAATCTCTAGATCACAAAAATCCTTCTGATAATTAAAGTGACTCAATTCCAAATGTTGCCAATGCCATGTTCTTATGTATAAACCAAGTTGCTGCTCTTTATAGCTCCCAACTTTTACAAGCTGTCTTTATCACTGCTGCAACTTCTTACACATATTTAGGCTCAAATCAACTACTGTCAGTACTGCAGACAATAGTAACTGCTTCTTTACATGTAAAACATGCTTAAAAGCTTTGTTGCTATCCTCTGTTTAGTGTGTAGGCAGTCATTTACATAGTGGAAATGCCTTACCATTATCAGTGGGTTTGAAGCAGTTCATTTTGTGGCAGTTCCACAGTCTCAGCAAATATTTTTTAAGAAAATCTACATAAGAAATATTTAGATATTTTGATCCCCTTTAGGTTGGATAAAACCACCACCTTTTTCTTCATCAGTTATATGCACAGGGTTTAAATACAATATTGTGGGTACTGCTCAGCTCTGAATGTCTCTAAATTCTCTCTCATTTTCTCTTTTCTACTCTCCACCTTCTTCTTCCCCATGGCCCACCTCCTGCTTTCTCACACCTGTCTGACAATGCTCAGAATATTTTGGTAGGGCAAAAAAAAGCAGTAAAATTTTAAGACTGAAAAGCCAGAGCAGCATTCTCTTGTTGTACAAGAGTCTTGTCTCCAAAGTCAAGATTTCTTGTGAATAGCATACGCATGTCAAAATTAACAAGCTGTGCCCACATCCACATTCATGTCTCATTTCTAACTCAGCCCTTCCAGCCAGGTTAGCACAAGCTGGAGGATGCTGTGCTTCCACCCCTGCACATGCAAAGTGATGCCAAGTATCTCCAGCTCGCTCTCTTCTCTGCAGTCATTTCAGATCCAATGCCCAAAACGATCCATGCTTGTTAGAGGACAACCTTTCTAGGTGAAAGGAACACCTCTTGCCTGCAAGAACAGCAGGCACAGTCACCCACGCTTAGCAGATACCACGTACAGCATACCTTCCTAAAGCAACGCACAGCAACGTTAAAGCAGAGCCTCCGACCACAGAAATTGCTCGAGCTCTGCTGAGGTGCATGAACTGGTGACAATTATCTCCACCTGACAACCTGCTCCAGAGGACATCCTGCTGTACCAAGTTACATCAGCACATACATTTGAGCCACTGTGGACTATTTAAGGAAAAAGCTAAAAGGAACAACTCAAATTCTTATTAGAGGCTGCTTTGGCTAGAAATACCTAGTCAGGAAAGGTTAGCAGAAAGCACGAGGCTGTCTCTGACAAAGACCCTACCAGAGGTGCTATTAAAGGTTAAACAACTGATCTCTCTGATGAGTAATGCCTAACTTTCATCTGCAGATGGCTGTTTGAGTGGATTTTTCCTGAGCAGCTCAGGCATGCCCCTGCACTGCCCTTCTCCCGGCAAGCTGCCGTCTGCTGCGGCGTAAGGGAAACCGTCTCGGCCCACAGCGGGGTGGAACTATTTTAAGTAATAGCATCTGATACTAGAGGAGCATGAAATTCAGTCCTGTCATAGCTGAAATACCTAAACCCCCCTAAAAAAAAAAAAAAAAAAAAGCTATTGCAAAAACCCTCCCAGAGGCTTATAAACTGAACTCTGGAAATTGTTCTCAAGTTGTAAGCCAGTAAAAGTTAAGTTCTGGATCTTATGACTTACTATTAAAAAAATCAAACAGAATACATCTATCCACAGCAACAGTCACACAGAGTTTTATCTATTGCTCGAGGACTGAGTTGTAGAGATGAGTTTTCTTGCCTCTATTCTAAGACCTGTTATTGTGTACACAAAAGCAGCCCACATAACAACATGTAATCGGTGGTACTGCTGGCTGATTTATACAAGACAGCAGAAGATGCAGGGGAGAAAATGCACTGTCACAATAAATACCTGTAGGCATACAGCCCCTCACTTTCTAATACAAAAACTAGAACCAAAGAGTACCATTGATTTGGCATTAGTCAAACCCTAACACATAGAGGATTCTATCCAGAGAAATTAAACTCAACTAAAAACAGAGAAAGGAAGAATAAGATCCATAATTATTCTTGATAATATCTTCATCATCCCACATAAGCAGTGAAAAAAACCTGTACCAAGAAAAGCTTAAAGCTTATGCCTGCCAGGTTTCCCACTAATAATTTTCCCCTGCCCCAAGAAAGCCACAGACAGTGCAATCATGGGCAGCCCAGGTTAGCCACACTCTGGTGGATTAATTTTTTTTTTTAACCATTGCAGAACCAAAAACCAAACTAAAACGTTAGTTGAAAAGATGACCAAGAAAAAAAAAGTGATTTGCTTAATCATGACAAACCCAGCACCCAAGTGCCCCAAAACAGTAGACTTTTAACCACCTCATCAATAGCATTTCCATAGAGCCAGGAAAGTGGGGTGTCTCCTGCCTGCAGGCAGAGACAGCCAAAAAGAAGGTGACCAGGGCCTTGGCACCCCAAAGGATCCCTTTTCCCTGGCGTGAGGCCAGAGGGGCAGCTCCTGCCCCCAGCACTTGGGCACCTCTGCCCTAAGCTCCTGCGTGCTTTGCCCATGTCGTAAGGCCCGGGCTATGAGCTTTAGGAAGAGACCACCTCAAGCCCAAGGCAGACACAAAATCAGGTCGGTTTTGGTATGGCTCTCCCCTCACCCCCCGGTCCTTTTCTCCAGCTTCTTGCATCATTCTTCCTGATTTAATACACAATTTTAGCTCCTTGTGTCATGGGTTATTGGCACACTCAGCCCTTGCTTAATAGCATAAGCAATCTTTACACTCTATCCTAGCCTACCAATTTCCTTAACAGATATACTAAAATATCTGATTAAATGCATTTCTCATTCACTGTAATTAAGTCATGAAAATATATAACTGAAGCTTTTTTCAGAGCTGGTCTTCAGCCAATGTTACTAATCATAATTTGCTGCACTTTTCTGTTGCAAGCAGAATGCTTGGTCAATGTAATTCGATAGTAGTGGAGGAAAGGGCAGGCCCTTCACTAGGGTAAGTTGTCAGAAATCCACTGAAAAATGCAGAACCGTAGCGAGACACCAGCTGAGCATTTGCCCTTAAACACAGCCCTAGCCATAAGATGCAAAAATCATTTCACTGAATTATATCTTTGTATGATACCATTCGCAGTCTTAAAATGAATAATAATTAAAAAAAAAAAAAAAAGTGGGCCAGGCAAATTTTGGCACATCGTGGAGAAGCAGCGACATTGCCATGGCTCAACAGATATTCGAAAAACACGTTAAAAGTGCAATTCAAAATAGGAGGGAAAGCTATTCCCATTCATCACTATGGAGAAGACTTTTACTCCCATTTACAACCTTAGTTGTCAATTGGTGGAAGAATAGACTGAAAGTTATACAGCCACTTCAGAAGTGAGGAACATCACTTCCTGGGATGCTTATTCCTCTTTTGAAAAGCTTAAACCATGTCTAACACTCTGAATGGAGTCAGGAGACCTGATCACAAAGGCAGCAGCAGAGGACAAAAGCACTATCATAACTCCAGGTTGCTGAAACACTCGTACACTAATATGAAGATGTGAAAAATGTTGTTACAGATATGTAACACTGCCTATCTTATTCAAATCTAAAATATCTCATTTTAAAATTTGTATTCCTCTTGGGGATAATACAGAAAGGCAGAAATACAAGCAATAGCCAATGGGAGAGCATATTTCTAAACATTACAGTCGTGAGTTGAGGTATTTTGCTGCTCCACTCATGAAAATAGCAGCATGCGTCACTATTACTGACTATTACTGAGGTGCAAGTTAAAGCCAGGTTAAGGCAGTGACACACCGTGCTGAGCCTTTAAAAACTTTGGCTTATTTATCATTTCCCCCCCTTTCTCTCTTGTAAGTGCTCAAAGCCTGAACCTGTGAGTAGCTTGTTCCTCTAATGCCCAGCATTCACCCTCCCCACCGCATTCAAGCGTCAAAAGCAAAAGCAAAAATGGTGCCAGCAGAAAAGCTAAGCACACAGCTCTGAAGGCAGATATTTAGCACACTAGTAAATGGTCATTTTGCCATCCATGTGTAATATTTTGGGACTTTAAAGCTTCCATGTTTAATGGAGGAACAATGAATAAGTGCACCCTGAAAGGTCATGAAGGAGAAAGCACTTCAAAGCATAAAACAAGCTTGAAAGTATACCTAAATACTGGTGGCACCTACCTATCCAGTAAGGGATCAGGGGACTACTTTGCCAGATGCTATACAGACACACTTTCCTTGTATTTCTTATGAATGAAGAAGCCCTGTTTAAAAAAAGCAAGAGCAGCTGTTAAGCTGAACACTGGGCTCTTTGAAAGCTATGTGACATCTTTAGAAGGAAAAACCTATAACTCTATACACAGAAACGTGTTGCTTATAGAAGTGATGAAATAGAGGAAAGAGTTGAAGGATTTTTTTTTTTTTTTTAAACTGCTTATACCATGACTAATGCGAGTCCTCTTTGGTTACTTTCCACTGAAATGTCAGAGTGTAAAAAAATATTACCCACCTATTTGGTGTCTGTTGGAGTAAGTCACTTTGCCTGTGCCACACTATAAATAATTATATTAGTGGCAGGGAGTCAACTGCTCAAATACTAGCAGATCCCCAGCACTTTACTTGTCTGGGCAAGCAAACACTTCAACTCCACACATGTTTTAAAAGAGCAACCATTGGCCACTAAATCTTACACTCATACTTTTGGGTTGTGTTTGGGTTTTTTTGCTTGTTTGGTTGGTTTTTTTGTTGTTGTTTTGTTTTTGTTTTTTATTTTAACAGTTTCTGCTTTTCAAGACTGCAGAGAGAAGCACAATCTCCCATAAGAGGTTGCAGTTTTTTAACCATTTCCTTTTCCTTCTGAAGGCTACGCCCCAGCTTTTTACTTGTGTTTTGTTTCATAACACACTCGCAACTGGATCATAGGTAGAAATAATTCATTAATTCACTGCCAACTTCACAGTAAGAAACCCTCTAGAAGCTTATCACTATGAGCGCTAACAGGTCAAGTCCTACAAAACCAGGAAATGTTGAAAAACCCGTTTTAGAAACTCTCTATTGCTCACCAGTTATCTGATAACGGGAAGAAGAAAAAGGTTTTAAAGGCATCCTGCATAGCCTAGAATTCAACTTGGCTGCATGTTTAACTAAGAAATTACCCAAATTAAAATGAATAACGTTTTACGCATTTGCAAAGTTAACTTGACAATGTTTTTGCCAAGAGCCGCAATATGATCCTTCTCTCTATCTGGGAAGATGTGTTCAGTGAGGGTTTTTCAGCCCCTTAGGGCATCACTGTACTTCTGCTCTGAAGCACATAAGACATCTAGAAACTGCAGAGCACTTGGTAGCATTAATAGCACACGCAGTTGTATCTGACCCATTTTAACGGCACACTACAGCAATCCTTGAGTAAACCTGGATTGTCACCAGCCAGAGGAGCACTCTGTGGCCAAATGCATTTAATAGAGTTTCTCCTCTGGTCCTGCAAGTGTTTTTTTAACCAGGCATGTAGTACAGGCCCCATAAAACCAGGACCTTTGGTGCTTTTTGAGTCTGTATTTTATCTTATCTGCATACGTGCCAAGTAGCTGTATGAGAGAAGCTACACCGAGCCACCACTTTAGTTAGGGCTGGCATCTGTTACCTGCACTCACTTACCCTGGGGAGAAGTAACTCAGTACCATTTTTCCCACAGCATTCACAAACCAGAATTTCACAACAGAGATGTAGTTGTTTATAAATGGATAATTTGCCAGGTCTAACAGAGGGACACACTTTGAATGTTGTTATACACCACTCAACTGGGGGCTTCACCACCAGCCAGCACTCTTCGTCTTCCCTACTTGTACTTGCAAACATTGCTTATTTCAGAAGAAAAAAAACCCAAACAACAAAACACACAAACCCAAACCCACATTTTCACCATGTTGTGTGTTAACTACTCCTTGAGTTGCTAAACCTGGAACAATAGCCTTTGTCTGAGATGTGTTTAGAGGGGCTAATTAAAACATGTAATGGAAGTTTCTCCATCTGAACTTTAAATTCATTCAAGAAAAAAATAACAACTTCTTGCTCATTTCATATCTTTCCTTCAAGGGGGGGAAATTTGCCATGTATTGTTTTCAGCCCCATCCTTACATACCAGGTTTCACTATAAAGCCTTGCTCCAGGGCAAGGACTTGACCCTCTCACAGTCAACAACTCCTCATGCAGCACAACTGCCGCCTTCCTCTTGCTCAGACCTTCAGGAAATGCTTTGGTCTATACCATTGGCTGACAGTAGCACTTCATGGAGCATGTAAAATGCTAGTACGGAAGGGAATTTTAAGGATTAACAAATATGGCATTTGCTAGGAACTCTTTCTGGGTGCATACCCCAGCTGTTTTCTCATTAACATCTAGAAATAGAGGAAAAGTGTTTGAAGACATGATGAAGCAAGTGAAGGGAATTCTTCTTATCCACATGCGGGACCTGCAAGCTCATCCCAGCACATCAAGCTAAGAGCGTGCCATGTGTTACTTCAGTGTCAGTTCATGCAAAAAGCACCACCACGGCAGCAAATATTATAATTTCACAAAACCCACATAGAAATACCAAATACTATATTATTAGAGGCAGGTAGTCTCAAAAGCAGTGTTGAATACAGTCTATAGGCTATGATCAGGATCAGTGCTAGAAACACACAGGTTGCCCATGCTCCAACCAAAGGACACAAGGCAGAAAGTCAGCATGATGAAATGAGGGAAGTCACTAAATATTAGGTACTCTTACCACAGGAAATAACACAAGCTGGCAATTAGAATAGAAACCATAGCCTACTTATATTTCATTAGCAATATTTAGTAGGGATCTACAGATATTTTAGCTTGTAATTATTTTAATTCCAAATGAAGCCTTTTGTCCTATTGAAAGGCAATGTTTCTAATAAAATTTTTATTTTATATAAATATTTGTAATTAAGCTTTGATTTACCTAAACCCTTTTGGATTAAAAGCCTGCAGTTGCTAATTTTTCCAAAGAAAAAAGGGTGCCAGATTTGATTAGTCTACTTTATACTCTCCTCTCTGTTGTGGATGAGGATGCACTTATACTTCAAAGTCTTGAAGGTGTCAACACTCATTGAATAAAGGAAAACAGTTTCTTTTTCAGGCTTCACTGTTAAGAGTTATTTTTATTTCAGAGAGGATTTCCTTTTCTTTCTATATAGCAACTTGACTGTCCAAAAAGCTATACAATGGGATGAATAACATGCTTGAATGACACGTGCATCAGCTTCATACTGACATGCACCCGCCCCACCAGATTCATGCAAATACAGCACACAGGACAGACTCCACACTGCCTCCAATTAGGGCCCCTTTACAGTCCCGGCATTTGGCTCCGAATTCCTCGCCGAGGAAACCACCTAGTGCTGCAATATAATTAACACATCACCTCAGCCATTGCTCACTATGATAACAAAAAAACCCAACCAACACAAAAACAAACAAAACCCAAACACACACAACCCCCCCACCAAAATTAAAAAAAAAAAACAACCAAAAAACACCACCACCCCCCAAAAAAAACATAACAAGAAAACCCAAAACACACCCCCCCAAAACCAAACCAAAACAAAACAAAACCCTACCACCACCACAGAACATATCACAACACACAGAAAAACTAGCTTCTATCCAAAGAAATTACCTAACCTTAGCAGTTATTTACTTGAAGCCACATAATTCCCAGGTCTCGAGCTGAGATCAAAGTTAATCATTTTAGTTAGTATTAGTCTTTCAGAAAAAAAAAGAAAGAAACATTCACTTTCTCCCTCAAGCTGAAGAAAGCAAATTATGGCAGAAGATTAAAAAGTGATCTGAGTGAGACTGACCAGTTTCAGTTTTCATACTGAATTCAAACTGCTGCTTTTGTTGTTCAAGTATAATCTATGAAAATCTGAGAAGCCCTTTAAAAGACAGAATTAAGGTGAAGTTACTACTATCACAAAGTATTATTACCATTAAGTTTCAGAAGCTTAAGTTCATTTTTCCACAACCAAAGATATTTTAGATATGTGGCTATCTGCCATCCTTAACAATGTATCAATATTTATAAACAAATCTAATGGATTTTTTAATCAAAGATCCCTTTAAATATCTAAAGGATCATGAAAAAAGTTTTGAAAGATAGTATAAGAAAATAAATGAGGCTCCTTTTGCCTACTACTGGAAAACACAGTAGTCAGAAGTGTCTCTCTGCCTGCAGGATAAATTGAAAATAAATCCATTGGTTTCAGCCTACAACCATATGTCTCCTGCATTTCAGAAGTGACTCCCCCTAGTCAAAAGACATTAAACATTTTTGTGAAAGAAAAAAAAAAAAAGTCAGACTCAGCCCCATCGATCTAGCAAAGTGCAACACCAGTCCATGTCATCTTCTGGAAAAGTAACCAGATATCTTCGCTAGGGCAAGGAGAGATCATGTTTCCTGGTCCATGACTTGTGAAAGTACTGATCTTTCCTTACAGCTGAAGGAGGCTGGCTAACATTGAATGCCTTATTAAACACGGATGTTTCCTCCCTGACCCATGCGGACCCGCAGCAGTCACCCCGTCTGCTCCAACGCTGCAGCTCCTTCGCAAGGCTGATGCTGAGATGAGGGGTAAGGACAAGGTTTTCCCCATGACCAGTGCTGCCCTATGCACCTTCCCAAGAAAAGCAATCTGAAAACATAATTTCACCTCCCTTTTTTCCCCCCAAATATACCTCTCCCCACCACTCATACAAGATATGGCAGTTCAGACTGCGGTCAAGTTCATAGCACCTTCCGTGGTTTGATTTCACTGCAAGAAAATTTACTCCTTTCTGCTGCTACAGAACCAGGGGGATAACACACTACAGATTAATAAATGAATGAAACCATATGACACATTCACCACTGTTGATTTCCTCCACACATTGCCATCGCTCAGTTTGGGGAGAGTTGCTGGAAGAGCCTCAGCTCCATTTATACAACACAAAGTTACAAGACATCTTGTTAGGGAAACTGGTGATAGCCGTGAACTCTCTAGTCACTCACAAATCATTTCCACCCCGCCGTGCTAACCGTAAGCCCCTGGCCATGAGACGCTGCCACCCACGAAGCAGCGCGGGCATTAATTAGTTCTGCCCCATACCCAGCGAGCACCGATAGCACAGCCCAGCTTCCTGCAACGAGGACCACCAGCTGCTTTTTATTCGATGCTCATCGGGGGTCTGCCGGGCTACACTGTGTCTTCATATCCACCCTGCTCTGCCCCCGAGGGGAGGGCGCAACACACCACCCTGACAGCCAAAACAACTCTGCCATGACCTGACCTCCACTTTCCCACTCTGCAGGTGGCCCCGTGTAATTGTCAAATATATCGGGGCACCATCTGCTGAAGAAGGCCACTCCTGCACCCCGCAAAGCCCGTTGTGCTGCAGTCAAGGCAGTCACCCCCGTCCCCCAGGAACGTGCGACAAACACGACTGAGTCCTTCCAGCAGCAAACATCTTCCTAAAACCCAAACCGAGCAGGTCGATCTGACAGCCTGCACTGAAACCGATTCTTTTCTCAGAGCTATCATTTGTACTGCAGCAAAATGAAGGCCAAGAAATATCTATACAATATCCCAATTTGCCATGATGTGGGTATATAAATATTTTGGGTATAAGCTCTTTGCACAACATAGAAGATAACACAGAAGTAAAACCAGTGCTCTTGTTCATAGGGAAGAGCAAATTAAACAGGAACAAAATCCACAGCATTTAGCAAACATTTACAAAATGAACAGACAGAATTACAAGCTTCAGGAAAAATTCATTGATTTTTTCATTCTTAAGTTTCTGAAAACTTTAGTTTGGCACAAAGTTTATAACACGGCCCTGGAGACCACATGTTAGGTGACATATGGAAGGGTAGCCAATTCAGTCCCAAGAGCATCTAACATAGCTCTAAAAGTTTTCATTAAAAAAGTGTTATCTCCACAAACTAGCTGCAAGGGTAGTAAATCCTTTACCCAAGTGTATGCAGAGGTTACTTAACCGGACGTGCAGACACAAATAACAATGGACTTAAAATTACTCAACATCATTTTTTTTCCAATTTACTTTTAATACTTGAGTCAACTAAACAAAAGCTCTCTTTCCACAAAGTATTTTTTAAAATTTCTGCCATTTACCAGGGAAAGTTCCAGTAAAGAACTGAAGGTGTGGACAGCTTTTATTTTATATACTCATCAGGCAGACCATGAACCATCACATAGTCGAGTTCTTTCTTGCATTCCCGAGTTTGATATTTCCACTATACAACAAAGATTTGTAATGCTAGCTCTTGCGTAGCTGGAGACATACAAAGGGAGCAACGATCAAATAGGTGAATCTAAAAAAATGTTTGAAGAGTTTGAATTTTAGTCTTGAATACAATAGGAGCCTGACACATGAATGTGTGTACGTAGTATAACTTTCTGCGCTTTTCACATCTTTTAATCATGCTGGAAGAAATTCTGATAGGAACATATATAGTCCAGCAGCAGGTACAGGGATATGGTGCCAATATGTTTCCATGTACTTTTTGGTAAGTGAAGAGCACACTAGTATTTCTGCATGAACAGTCAAGGAAAGAAGGTACAATTTTTCAAAATTAATAAACTGATTTTAACAGGTAGAAAAAGTTAACATCACGTTATGAATTCTATTGACAGATTAACCTTGAGTCTCAAGGGAACAGAGGGTTCAACAACATAGGCTTTTCACTTATGCACAAAGGTGTAAAAGGTTACTCTCAACCTACCTGAACATTTCTACTGTACACCCCACTTGGACATAGGAATAGTAATAACGTACTTCAGCATAAAAATGAACGCTTATTTCAGCAAGTACCTGAAACAGTATAGAAGAAGAGCAGCTGATGTGAAGGCCTAGGAGATTATTACATCCTTTGGTTAAAAATATTGCAGGCAAGCCAGCCCAGCACCAATCCCAAGTCACTGCGTGGTAGATGTGAGACAGCAAAGAGGTCTCATGCCAGGTCCTGGCACAAGCTGCCGAGGACTTTACTCAAGTTATCCTGGCCATAGATCACCCCCAGTAGCCCTTCGGGCAGCCACCTATCCTGGATGATGATCATTTGCCACAGAGGTTAAACTGGCATTTGTAGGGGAGAAAAGCACCAGGGCTCTGCAGGCACCACAGCAGGTAAGAGGACCCGAGCTCCTGAGATTTCTTCTGGTGGTTGAAGTAAGAGAGGACTTGTTAGCAAGGGATTAAGCACCACCACTCAGGGGAAGTACCATGAGAATTTTTAGAGTATCCAGAAAGGCCAGCAGTGATTGTGTTTGCATAAAGCATTATTAGATGTTGCCTGATTTCAAGCTATGAACAAACCAAGAGCTGCCATATAACTTCTGTGGTGATGCTGCCAGACCCAAGCCCAGGTAACAGCTAAATGTGACAGCATAAGCAGCATCCAGGAGAATAACCAAGAATAATTTCCAAGAAGCCAGTGAGTATAGTACTTCTTTGATTTCTGACATTTTTAACAAAAACAGAGATAAAGAACTCAACAACAAAGAAAAAACTATTACTTCTCAGTATTTGCTAATGCACAGTATTACAATAGTAATCTATCCTTATTTAAATACAGAATAAGGGTAGTTAGATCTCAAATTGACACCACTGACTTGCAATGTCAGCTTAATTTTACTTCTCATACATGTGCATCTTATTCCCAATAATAAGTGAAGCTAGGCATATACAGAGGAAAAAAAACAACCAAAAAACCTTAAACCCCCTACCCCAGATCTAGTGCACAGATCAAGTCAAGAGCGTTCGTACAGCACTGCCTGATCCAAAAAGCATCAACTGACCTGAAATAATGAAAAAGTCAAAAGGCATTACAACATGATTTTTTTTCCCCCATTTGTTACTCAAGTCTATCAGGAACAGAGAGAGGGAAAGGAGTAGCTTTACCAAGTACGGAGGAATAACTAGAGGTGCACTAACTTGTGTGCTATAAAGAATTAGATTTGTTCCTCTGTTGATGTTAATCCTTAGAATATTGACTATCATGTATTAATTAAAAATTAAGAAAGGATATTAAATATTAATTAAGTATTAATTTTCCAACATTAAAATATCTATTATCCTTAATTTAATTTAACCAAAATAATAAAATCCAGAGAGCCTTATTTTGGCAGTATATCATACTTTGGAATAATTTAATTAATCTGGTCTTAGTAAAACTTGGAATCAAAGTACAGCTGTTGAGCCATAGTAATTCTTGAATCCCTGTTATCATGCTGAAAACTTTTCCTTTCTTGCGTCACGGCAAGATGGTCTGATATTTGGGAAAGTTTAAAAAAATAGCATTGCAGTAAATTAGTGTTTGTCAAAAGTCTCATTGCTCTTTAAAGTATTGACAATCAGAACTTAAATATGCTGCCTTCCCTGGTCACACCCTTCAGTGATTGAAGCGGCCCCTGATTTGCACGCCTTTTCTTTTAGCAAGAGCCCAGATGGCAATTACTAGCAGAAAAATAAGCGTTGAAGGGGCATTTCAGTCAACAGTCTGAGGTTGTTTTTCTCTCCTATTCAACATACCCAATATCCATCTTTTTGTTGCTGTTTGCTTGTGGCTGATGAAGTTCGACCCCATCAATAACAATCCACACTGGAAGCTAAAAATCACCCAAAACACACCCTACCACCGACCACCTTTGCTTTACACTTTAATTCTCTCTGCACAACCCCTGCATTACAACTGCAGGCAGAAATGCATTTCCTTTACAGCAGCTTTGAAACAGCCTTCACAGTTTATCTTAACGCTTAATTCCCCGCAGCTGTCAGGGATGGCGGCGGGCACTGGCCACACGCGGGACCCCGCCGCAGCGCCCCAGAAACGTTTTGTCATTTCTGCCTTTCTCCCCCTAATCCCCTTTGCTGGCCACAATCCGACCAACACCTCGTGAAAAAACAGATGGCAGTAACCGATATGGTCCATAATTGTGGCCAGTTAATAGCAGAGGATAAGAGTGAGATAAGGACCAAGCGCTGGTGGCCAGCTGCTGCTGAGTTAACCCTTCCTGGCATTGCCTCGGCAGGGCTCAGCTGCTTGCAAAATCCCAGGGATGAATTATGGTTATTTCCAGTTCCCCTTCTCTGCTTTTTGCCATTTCATTCATTTCAGGGCTTTTGTGCCTATCGAGATAATTAATTTAAAGCCTAATTCTTCCCTTCCACCTTCCAGTCAAGGATCTCAACAGCCCCTACCATTACTGAGTTTCTTAGTGGAGCAGGTAACCCTCACTCCATTTTAAAGAGGGGTGAAAGAGGAGGAGAGAAGCTAAGTCACCTCTCCAAAAGCTCTGGACCAGATTCACACTGGTATACACCCAGCATAACCCAGTTTAAACAAAGGAGTTGCTCTGTGTTTCAATTAAATTCAGCCCTCTCCAAGTAAATATAAACAGAAATTATTTATCCCAAGCTATGAATGCCAGGCTGGGGGCAGGGAGAAAAAAGAAAAACTGAAAAATAAGCCTCAAAACAAAGCTAAGATACATGAAGCACAACCATTTAGTGCAAAAGCAAGCTCTATCCTAAATCAAGCAATTGGGATATTGCAGCTTTATTTTCTAGTCATGTGTTCCCACCCAATTAACAAAAGAAAACAACAAACCCACAAACAAAACCAAAACAAACAACACATCACTTCATGAGCAGTGCATGACAAGTACCTCATGTTGTCAGCTTCTCACTCCAGGAAAAAAATCCCAACTATTGCTAAAATTTATTCAAAAAACTTCATCTTGTTTATCTTCCATTTGAACTAATGGATATTTTAAAGCCAAGGCTTTTGGAAGGGGGCGAGGGGAATCTTACTCAGCACAGAGTGGGGGGCATTCACAAAATATCTTGTTTCAACTTTCTAAGAGGGAGGAGTACCTAGTTTTCCTTCAAAAGTATTTGGGTACTTCCAGTGTTACTAATGTAGAAGGTATGAACAGAAAAAGGCGAACAGGTTTATTTTTGCTAAAAAACCAAATATAAACAGGGGTTTTTTTGGCTAAAAAATTAAAAGAAAAGGATTTAATAACTTACTTAAAGCTTTCCTTCACAGCAAGTTTAATTATTTTTTTTCACTCTAAGCTGGAAGAGTGATTTTCCAAACTCTTAAAATCCTATGCAAAACCTAGTATTTTCATTCTACACAAGATCTGTGACAGCCCTAAATTGCTCTTGGAAAAGGCAGCACTGGCCACATTCAACAGGAAACCTTCCTACGTACAGCTCAGGGTAACCATAAACACACAGCAGAGGCTTACGGATTTGGTGTTCTAGTTAAAACTATTCCTGTTAAAAAAAGGAAGAAGTGTATATGAAGTAATTTTACCATATGACATAATACATCACTATTTTAGCCTAAAGCCTGTGGTTTATCAAACTTCTCCACCTTTTTTAGCCAATGAGATTGAATCACCACTGTCTCACTTGTAGGCAGTCCCTGAGCACTTGCAGGCTGTATTCCAGTAGCACCTTCCCAATCCCACACCAGCTAGTACACTAGTGTAGGTGTGCTCCTTATGTAGCCAATGCCTTTTTCATAGTTATCTCGGCTCCGAATATACTTTAAACCAGAAAGGAATTAGAAAATTCCCCTCTACTATAAAGACTAATAGATGAACCCCTTCATATCTTTTCTTATGGTCTGTATCTCCCTACAAACAAGAAGCACTTGCTGTTCTTGAGCATCAAGAGTAAGTAAAACCCAAACGTTGGCCTGTACAGGCTTTCTATTCACTGTTCTCTGGCACGTATAAGGCAGGTACAGTCTCCCCCCTCAGCAATAGTGCTTGCAGGGGCATATCCTATCCTCTTACTAATATTACCAGCATTGCAAAAGAAAACAGGCCACAGGTGAATCACAAAAGACACTGTGTTATGATAGAAACCCACCACCAAAACAACTTCAGTAGATACAGCAGGAAGAAGTCAAGGTGGGATTGCACTGTGTGGGTCAAACTCAGAAAAACAACGTAGACAGCACAGGCACACTACTGTAAAAAGCATCAACTACAATTTTATCCACCATGTAACTGCTCTAATATTCCACCATTTTCACTCACCTCATGGAAAAACCCTTGAAACTATTTTAGAGACTTCAGCCTCTCCTGCTTAATAGGAAATTCCTTGAGGGTTTCTCTCCATTGTGTCTGCTGGGGAGGCAGAAATGTGATTTGTGCTTATGTAGACCTCTGTATGACGTTTGGGCATCCTGTGCAAAGAGAGTCAAATAGACTCCAAGTCTACCCTACAAGACAAGTGGAACTGCAGAAATCTAAAACATTACCTTTAGGGCAACACGTAATACAAATACAGAACCAGTTTTGCATCTCTTAAGAGATGTTAAAAAAAATGTAGCAGAGTTGGGTAAGTCAATTTAGTTCATCAATTAGTAAGGAACTGAAGGTATGGTTGCATATACTGTTTCCCCCTCAACCCTCTTGAGGCCACTCAGACTTATGTAAAATGCAGCTTTTTCCCCCAGCTCCGTTAGACCAGAAGTGAGTTTGGCCTCCAGCACTTAATGACATACTTTTCTATTTTTACTTTTACTTCTTTGTGGATAAGATATCTGTTTCAGAGAACTGGATTTTTCTTCTATTGATTAGTTAGATTTTTGTTAATGATTTTACTGAGGATCAGTTCCCAGACAGTAATTTTTAAACTTGCCACTTGCACTGTGGTGTGTCTCTGCAGCAACACAACAGAAAAAGTATCTCGTTAAAACAACTGAGCTAAATTCTCCAGTGCCATAGAGGTATTTCTTGGGTAAAACATCCCAATAACTATGGCTTGAACCACATGGAGCATACAAAGATTTCACCCAAGTACAGACTTTGGTGGGATTAAGCCAAGTATGAGCCACACCAGCAATGGGAGACCAACCGTCACTTGATGCTGTATAGTGCAGGGATTGTAATGATTATACATTTTCTAATCCTGCTTCCTTCTGGCGAAACAATAGATTTACTATGACTTTATAGCCACTGTATGTCAATCGGTTGGGTTTCCATCACCAGCATTCCTCCCTCACCGCTGACACATTGCTTCCACTTGGCTATAAGCCGCGCACTAAACCCTTTCGTGCCGTGGAGTTTGATTCAGGCTGGAGGAACAGCCCAGCTCACGTGCCCCTCCTACAAGTGCAGAAGGCTGCGGTTGAACATCTTGTTTTTTCATTTGCTATAGACATTTGTTCTTGCAGCTGACCGTGTGCAGGAGAATTTGCTCATGTTCCAGAAAAGGACAGCTGCACCACAAATTACCTTAAACCTCCTTGCTCCAGGGATTATCTGGGTACAGTGAAGTGTGTGTATCGGAGGGCAGGGATCTTTTCTTACTATAAACAGAGTTATTAACCTCTTATTTACCAGAAGCGTTTAAGCTCAGTAATGGAAACAGTTTTGATATCACTAGTCTCTTTCTGGTAGTAATTTTTTTGGAGGGTCCATCAGTCTATGCTCACAGGCTGGTTTCCTTGACTACTACTTTTTTTTTTTTTAATAGTTTTCCCTCATGAATTACATCTACTACTAGCTACCTGTACTTAGGGGACAACATACACCTCTTGGGGCTGTGGACACACAAGACTGGGGACTCTAGTCCCTGTTTGCCACATTCCCCTTTTTGGATTCTGCTACAGTAACCTCTCGGAGGTCTTCCGCCACCCTTATTGAGCAATCACTATAGTAATTATGCCAAGCATCAGTCTTGGCTCTCAGCATACTTAATCTTGGCATTTACAAGAGGAACTACAGGAGCAGAAGAAGCATCAGTAAAGCCAAAGACAATCCAAAGAAACATTTCCATCTCTAAATTTGTAAGCATCACTTCAGCAACAGAACTACAGAAATAAATATAAATGCAGGCAGCAAGTACTGTCATCAGCCGACTACTGTTCAGCATCAGGTGAGGAACCAGTCAAGGGACAGTCAAAGACAAAGCCATTGATACAGGTCTAATGAGACTACCAACTTTTCACAAGTCTAAGTAATAACGAAGACATAACTATATGGACATTCAAGACATAACAGCGTTCTGTCTATTTAAAATCCATTCTTTTAGTCTTCTATTTTTCTCCTTTTATTTCAAAAAATATTCAATATAAAGAGGCTTTTTGCATGTGCTTCACATAAAAATGTTTAGCCTCCCTCTGGCTGAGATCAGTGTACTACCTCTTGACTCCTGCTCCAAAACCCATACTTGCACTTTGACACTGCAGCAAATTCTCTGCTACTGCAAATAGCCTCAGAGAAGCCCTATCCATTTCCAGCAGCAGAGGTGTAGACTCACTCCCCTCAAAGTTCTTCTCTATTTAAAGCATCTGAATAGATGAGAGGTTGACATATTTAACAGAAACACACTTGTTTTATTAAACTTCTATCTGCAAGTAATAAAGCTAAAACAAGAATGAAAAAATAGAAAGGCAGCTTAATGGGATCCCTCATAGAGAGTTCTCTGTTTTAACATCAACGATGCAAATATTTGTGCAACTAAAAATGTGCCTTCAGTCTAACTTCAAATAGGACTCAAGTGGAAATTTCATGCATTCTCCAACTCTTCATCTGTAACCGAATGCCAACTAAGAGGTTTGGAAACACACGTCAATCAAAAACCTGGACCATAAGAGATAACATGCAAATAAAAAGGTACTAAAAAACACTGTGACCAATAACAGTTTCCTCAAAATCATTTTTGAGAGTTACTGCTTTAAGCACAGCTGTCCAGCTGCCCCGGTAGACATGCCATCCAGCATGTTTAATGGCCTGATGGGAGTATATTCTTGTCACTAGCAGTTAACCGCCTACCTTGTGGCTTCAGCACACAGTTTAGCACTAGACAAGGTGCCACGTTACCTTTCAGTGCAGTTCCCAGGTACTAAACCAATTTGCATCAGGCAAGAGACCTGCCAAAATGGCAGAAGGCACCATGAACCCAGAGGCCCTGACCCCATGTGGCAGCGCTGGCTTGATAGCAATTCTCGAAGTTTTTAGTTTTCCCCTGATTTGATCCACAATTAAGTCTTTCAAAATTTCTACAAGCTGTAAAATTGAACATAAGTTCTTATTTAAGGCATCCCTCTTAGTGTGCGTATTAATAAGTCAGATTTTTTTAAGACAGCTAGGAACTCATGTGTAGATCCAACAGAGCGCCAAATACAGGATATATTTAAGGATACATTTTTTACATGCAGAAAACACACCAGCAATATCCTCAGCAAACTTAGAAATTAGATTCCAGCCATCAGGGCAAAAATTAATTATAGCTTTTTTTTTCCTCTTTTAAAAAAGGCACTCAGTTTCTTACCAATGGAAGAAGCCCTCTAAAGTGTTTTTCAACATTCTTAATCACAAACTGCCCTGATAAAAGTATTGTGACCCTCCATGTTCAATGGCATGATGTGATTTGGCAATACATTGGCTGTTATGTCTAGAGCTAAACACTTCCTAGATCCAGATAATCCTGTATTTAATTCTTAGGCCACCCTTCCATTCACAATACTTGGTAGCAACAACTCTGAGCTATTTACATGTATCTCATAGTTTAAAGTTCTTATCTAATAAAAGTAAGCATATCGCTACATACTAATTCATCACAGCTTTTGCAAGTACAAGCTGTAGCATCTTTCTAAGAAGTGTTTCCATTTGTTCCAAAACTTTCAATCTGATTCCAAGTAGCATTATCACTGTGATGCTTTTATCTAGGATGTATATTGTATTACACTTCTAGAAGTCAAGGGCTAGATATTGCTGGGAAAACTATGCAACATGAATTCCTGAAGCGTACTGGCAGCCCACAGACACATCAAGACCAGTCTAAAAATAAGTCAATTTGCTCTGGTCCAGAAAGCAAAGTACCAACACTGCCTCCTTGAAACAGTCTTCCTTCCACTGCTACCAAACAAGCCAGAATCACTATCTGTCAAAGAAAGAAACCTTGGAAGGAAGCACAAACCACTGCTCTTTGTTATAGTAGAAAGTTATGAGCTTCAAGGCATATTTGAAAATAAAATGTCAGTGGTGCCTCTGAAATTGGATTTTCAGCCTGTTTTCATTTCATCACATGGTCCTCCCTCTCAGCATCTTGTGTCTGTAGGCTGCATATAAATCTCAGTCTTAAGAGATCACAAAAAATCTGGCAACCAAAGAGAAAATAGACCAGGGGTTTTTTTGAGAGAGAGAGACCGACCAAGAAATGAACCCATTTCTACTAGTATTCTTCACTTATTCATATGAGCTAGAGAAACATCTCCAACTTTTCTCATCACCGCTTTCCACTACAGCACTTAGAGAAGCTCCAAGACACTGGGAGCTGCCAGCCCTGCTAGCATTTCTTTGTAATAGTTACCTTTTTACTGGAAAGTATGGAATATTGGTAACTTCTGACCTGGTGCACATGTACCCACCACCCTTGCCAAAACTGCCAACTCCTTCCTTCTACCAGCAGAGCAGAACACATCTGCACATCAACCTGTATCCTGTTCTGGCTTTTACCTTTTCAAGCCTTTCTCTCCTCAGTGGAGTTTCATTGATCTAACATGGATAAGCCATTGTTTGTCCACCACAAAAAGTCTAATCCTTATTGATTTAGTACAAACCAGCATCTGGGGACAGGGAGGAGAGTATCTGCAACCCAGCAATCCTTTCCTGGTGGGTCAGACTACTAGGAAAAAAGAAAAGTAGAATTTTATAGTATAACAGTTACATTTGAACTGGAATCAATAGGGACATCCAAACAAAGTGTACTTTGTACCATATGTTTTCAGACTAAGTTTTTCCAAGTACTACAGTTATAAAAAGACATGGTTCCACTAGCGCTAGAAATATTCATTCATCAGTCCACAGTTTTCCACAAGCCTGCATGCTAGAAAAACCACATATTTCAGGAAACAAGAGCATGTAATTCTGTCAGCTGGAACACATGAAAGAATACTCTCAGTTTTCCCTGTCCTTCTGCACAAGAAGGAGCTCCCCAAAGAGCTGGCACAGAGTCCCCTTTCCAGGTATCTGTGTTTCCTTACGGGGTCCCCAAAGCAGGGAAAGGGCAGGAATGCCCTCCTGCTCCTGCAGGATGGGAAAAGGCTGTATTTCAGCAGGGAACACAGCACTTCCTCCACCCAAGCCAGAAAGGGAGAAGAGAGCTCAGTGGCTGTGAGGAAATCACTGCGCTTGAATGAGACTGGAAACCTAATGGGAAGGGTTTGGCTTCCTCAGAAAGTCTTGTGGGGTGAGAAGGAAGGAGGTGGAGATTTTTTTTTTTTCTTTCCTAGAGACTTTGGAGGTAAGAAGAAAACAGAGTAGTTCAACTGGAATGCCAAAGAGCCTGAAGTTAACGCTTCGGGTGCGTTTATTTCATTAATAGGAAATTTCATATTTAGGGAGCAGAAGCTAGAGGATCTTTATTTATTCCCAGAAAGGAGCCACAGAGCATCAGGATGTTTATGACCTGCACACACAGCTCTGGTGGAAAGCGGTGGCAGAGGCTCTTCACACGTGCACCCACAGGGAGCAGAGCCCCCACAGTGTCCCCCACACTGCAACTGGGGCAGCCAAGGGTAGAATTCACTCTCCTCGTCTCCCTGTGGTTATAGCATCCGCATGATGCAGCAAAGCGGAAAAGGGGGCACTTATCACTTCCAGAAGAGCCATTTGAACACAGCCTGAAGCATATCCTAAAGTCCGTTTTGAAATACTCAACTTTCAAGATGCAGTCACACCGCTGCTACGAGCATCCGTCAGGACCTTCTTAACTACGGGACCTTTGTGCAGAGCACGCGAGATGCTGCCAGGCTGTTCAATGACAACAGGGCATCCCAAACTCACAGCACATCCAGTACATTTCAACAAGACAGATGGACTGGGGCTTCTTCTCTATTGCATTCAAAGCATTAAAAAACCAAAGCCCACGCTTCCATAGTGTTAGTTACGTTGTTTTGTATTAAAACAATAAAATATGCCCCACTTGCTTTTTATGTTCTTTCAGTCTTACTTAACATGCACTAGTTAAGGAAATAAGGCAGCATTACTGAACCGAGCAACTGCAATTTCTACACAAATAAAGAACAAAACCATCCCAACTTGGATGTCTTTTCAAATAAAGTGTTGGGGTTTTCTAAAGCAGCCTTATTTTTCATGCGAGGGAACTGAGGCAAATATAAGATGACAGTCAAGCACCAGAAAAGGTGCGCAGAGTAGACTATGGTTTTCCTGGCATCTCGTGTCAAGCTCTACATTGTCCAGCGACTGACCCACTACAAAGCCTTTGAAACCACAAAAGATGTTCCTATCCAAATAGCATCTCTCAGCTTGTATCTCCTTGCCATCGTTATGCCTAAAACAAAAGATCCATTTTTAAGTGTTTAGACTCTCTGAAGAGAAAAAAAAAAAGAATAGGGCTGAAAGAGTTAAAGAGTTTATTGTGCTTTTACACATTTTAAGAGATCATCTTTCAACAATGGCAGTAAAATCACCATGTAGTCTTAATTTTCTATGGTTGAACCTTGAACGTGAATCATTATATTACAATGTACTTATTGATTTCAACAGGAAGAGGATTAAGCCCAGAAAATCAGGTTAGGAACCTGAAACTGGACTGAGGAAAATGGAATTTTTCTGGTACTAAAACCCTCTTATGTTATGTAAAATACATTAGAATTTTAAATATGAGATTTGGCCATTTGGAAAATATTCTTAATATCTTAAAACCCAGCAGAGATGCAACAAGGTCAGTAAAATGAAGATCTGATTGGTAACTAGTGCTTTGAATAAAGAAATGTATTACTACACATATTATACAGCAATATCTGATTTTACCTACTTGCACAAACAGACACATATGAAATGAAAGGTGTTTTAATAGAATATTCAACAGGTATAAAGAGAAAACATCTGTGACCACTGAGTGCTGTTTGTCAGCCACCAATACCACATTACAAGTTTTCCATTGCATGTCTATATACAATATATACATGCACAGAGTATACACAGTATATATAGTCCTCAAGTGCAAACAGAACATCAAAAAAGTGAACCTTTTTTCAGTTACCTGTTTATTGGAAGAACCAGGCTGACTTAGCCACAGGTGCTGACACTTGCTCCTGCTCCTCCCTCCCACCACCACTTAATTTGCTGTAGAAAAAGTAACATATTTCGGCTGCACAGACATTAACCCTCTGTGCATTGTTATTATTTGTTAGAGCTGGTGGCAGCACCCCCCCCCAAATAATTTACCCAGAACTCTCCCTTGTAAAAATCCTAATTTTGGAAGTTTACAGTTTTGACAAATAATTTGGACAGAAATTTTCTGTAATGGACATATTCCTCTCTAAGTTTGCTATGTATGCTATTGAAGATCTCAGCTGAAACAGTTTGGCTGTCCCTGTAACTAGAAGATATATATATATGGCTGTGGAGTCATTTGCCTGGGAGTTTCTAGTACTTACAGGCTTTGGAACAGCAACATCACAAAGACCTGCCTGAGCACAAAGATGATCACTTTAGCCTGCAAAAATTCACCTAGTTTGCCCAGATATAGTTGTTTCCCCACACTGCAATTCCCAGCTCAGCCACGCTCGCCCATCCTGTACCTCATACATGCCAGCTGGACTATGAGGAAAACAAAACACCTGAAAGGAAGAAGAGGGAGAGAGGCAGGTTTGGGGCAGGCAGAAGCAGAGAAAGCTGGCAGTGACAAGGCAGGCTGCTCTGATTATTGGGGGCTTTTTCATTACCATCTGTATTGCCACAGCTTTCAGACAACCCACAAAGAGATTAAATAAAAAAAATTTAAAATATACCCTTTTTTCACATGTGTATGTGACGCCCCAATGTGCCACTCTGCCGTGTCTGTGCTTTTCTAACCCCTGCTGACAATGGCAGTCCAGCCACCTGGGGATGTGGCACATGGTTTAAGCAGACACATTGCTTGCAGTAACAGAACTGGGAAGCGGCTTGAATGCTGGCACGGGCTGGCACCCTGGCAGCCCCCAGGCACCTTTATTTAAATGGTTTAGAAGAAGTTTTGCCCAAATTCCACATCCAACAAACATTTCTTAAAAAGCTCTGGGTAAGGATTTTCTCACACAGAGAATAGCAGTGTCTTATTTTAAAGAGTATGCTGCAAACACCTCCAACTACTTTGAACTCTAAATGACCTGGTAACAAAAACAGACTGTGTAAGCAATGAGCAAGTCACATACTTCAGTGAGTAAGCACACAACTCATTGAAATTTCCAACTTATTACAAATACTTAAATCAGAATTAGCTGTGTCAGAGAAGAGGGAAATTAATTTGTTAAACTTCAGCAGGAGGCCAGGGATGCTGGTAACACATGGGTGCAAATCACTCCTGTGGTACTATTGCATTTTTATTTGAAGCAGTTTTGGGCAAACATAAAAGGCTGATAAAAATATTTTGGTCTGTGCAAGGTGGCTTGAACTAGAATATGGAAGTATTGGAAGTGACAAACCTTTCATCAAGAAAAAGAAAAAAAAAAAACCACCACAGCAAGGATGGTAAATTAATCCAAATTCACAATTACAAGGCATCTCTCTCTCTCCACCCCTCACCACCTCCCCAGCAGCCGCCAGCTACCTGCACACTGGTGCTGTTTGCTACCATCAGTGCTTTGATCTGCCCCCAACAGGTCACAGGCTCTTCTTTGTCACCACCATGACTTGTGTCCGGCTAACTGGCTCTCTAGCAGCCCTCAAAAGGGTAGAAACAATTCTATTCAATTCCACTCCAGTAGTGCTTCACTGAAGCTACAGATCAAGAGAAATAGATCTATGGGATACATACTGCCCTAAAAAACACACAGTGGGGGACAGTGCAAGCCCAGAGAAAGGGGTACTACTGGAGCACTGCAAGTCACAAGACAAAAGGAACATTTCTTGTTAAGCTGCAAATCTTATCTTGTAAAAGACCAGATGGCACTAAGCTGGCACAGATGGCATGAAGTTGTTTAGGGTAAATTGCAGTCTAATGGTAAATCTGGACAAATACTTTAATTCTTTTTTTAATCATTCCATTGTTAATTGAGTTAATTGCATGGTCACTTGGGAAGAAGCTCTTTGCACTGAATTCAAAGGTAAACAATTGCCTTATGGAAATAAGCAAGCATTTCCACCAGCCACTTCCACCAAGTAACTTTCTAAGTCTTTCCAAAGTTAAATTAACAATGTAACCAACAAAACCACAATTTTCTTTGGATTTTAGCTCTCCAAGTGTAACATGACATGTTTCCAAAGCCCTAAGGCACCATGTCTCTCTTGGGAGCTGATACAGGGTAGTGCTGGACGAACATCAGAGGAGGCAAGAGCCATGAGCACTCCAGCACCTCTGTGCTAGCTCCAGTGGGACCAGAACAGAGCAGGGAAATGGGTATGCATCAGGAGTGTTGATACCCAGCTTAGGACACCCATTGTCAAAATGAAGCTTAGCATAGAGAGTAGAATATTCAAGCTCCGCAAAGGTATGGCCAGGTTACACACAGGGCATCTAGTCTTTGAGCACAACTAGCATGCACTACCTACCAGCGGCATGGCTTCTGCTCGAGGTAAAAGGTGGCAATAATGGAGTTTGCCATCAATTATTCAGTCATGCATGAAGTGGAGCATCTGAAAAATGTTGCTGCATTCTGGAAACATACTGCTCTTATTTGATATTGCTGTATAAGCATTACACTATTTTGTTTTAAAAGCCATGGTGAATTTATGAATGAAACTGTGCAAGAGGGATTTAATAAGAGATCCATAGCAAGTGTTCAGTGGTCTGGACGTTGCCTGCCACCAGGGTAGCATGAAATCATTTGATAATTAGACCATGGCCATACAGGATTAGCATACCATAAAAATATAGGGCTGCATTATTTTTATTTATATAACAGATGGATTTTTAAAAAGGTCGTGCATTTTTAATGAATGCAACGTCACGCCGGTGTTGACAGAAGATTTAGAAGTGCTACAATATGGCCAAATCTAAAGCCTAAAAATGCTACCTTCCCTTCCCCTCTCTCCTCCGGTCATGGAGCAGAGAAACAAATGTGCAACAGTGCTGTGAATTTCATTCCAGAGATCAGCTTAAGTATAGTATTTATAGAGCACTAGGTTATATTTTCTTTCATTTCATGTCCATTGTAGGTAATTACAAGACTCCCATTACTAGAGCTACCTGAAGGCCCCATACTCCTTTAGCCCCACAACACATGGGTAAAATAGAAGAGCAATTAATACTAAAAAGCATGGCAAAGTGCTAAAACTATATTTTTTTAAGCAGAGCAATATTTGCAAAATTTTCCATTAAATACGGGTTTGCAGAATATTTCTTCTTATTTAAAAAAAATACAGGAGAGAGACCTGGTGATGAAGTACCAGTTCCTGATACTGTAACATCACAGAAATCGCACCCTTGCATTAACTGTGATCTACAACTCTATTTTGGTGGGCAGCCCAAAGCTTCACAGCCAGGCTATAACAGAGAAAGAACTTTGTGGGCCTGTACAACCACTACATCTCCATCACTGCCTACAGACAAGTCCCAAGCCGCAGCCCTGAGAAAGCACGGACACATCCAGATCTGAAAGAATTCACAGAGCCAGAACCCTTCATCAAAAATCCCACAGGCATTTGCTAGGGAAAACAGCAGCAGTCTTCAGCCCCTGCCTTTTTGGTTTGCTCTGACCCTATTCTGGCATCACCAGCAACACACAAGCAGTGGGGACTGGACACATGTGGCAAACCTAGATTAATACTACACCAAGGGCTGCACTCAGGCCCATTGCTATCAGCATAACCACAGAATATATCATTTTTCCTCCATTATCAAGGGAGGGGGTTTTTTCCCTCCTCCCTCTCTAATGCCAAAACTCACAATAGGGCCCTTAAGTTCTGATTCCCACTTTCCCCTTGTCCTGGTTTCGGCTGGGATAGAGTTAATTTTCTTTCTAGTAGCTGGTATAGTGCTGTGTTTTGAATTTTAGTAGGAGAATGATGTTGATAACACACTGATGTTTCAATTGTTGCTAAGTAGTGCTTACACTGGTCAAGGACTTTTCAGCTTCCCATGCTCTGCCAGGCACAAAAGAAGCTGGGAGGGGGCACAGCCAGGACAGCTGACCCAAACTGGCCAAAGGGCTATTCCATACCATATGATGTCGTGCTCAGTATATAAACCGGGGGGAGTTGGCCGGGGGGCAGCAATCGCTGCTGAGGGACTGGCTGGGTGTCAGTTGGCAGGTGGCGAGTGGTTGTATCACTTGTTTTTTCCTGGGTTTTGTTCCTCTCTCGCTCTCTTGTTGTTTTCCTTCTCATTACAATTTTGTGTGTGTTCCAATTATTAAACTGTTCTTATCTCAGCCCACGAGTTTTCTTACTTCTGCTCTTTTGATTCTCTCTCTCATCCCACCGGGCGGGGGGGGAGGGTGAACGAGTGGCTGTGTGGTGCTTAATTGCTGACTGGGGCTAAACCACAACACCCCTGTATAACAACTTCATGAGAATTGGGCTTGCCAGTCCAACTTGAAGAGATAAACTTCTAAATGTTTCCCTCAAAAATCTCATCCCTCATCTCCTTTCTCCCCCTCTTCCAGATGGGAAGAGAAAAGGATGAGGGTCAGGATCTGAAATACTGATATTCCAACAAAATATTTGAAAATAAGGAGGTTGCCAAAAAAACATTTTTAACATTTTAGGGATTTTAAGCGAAAGTGTTTGTGGGTTGGTTTTTTTTTTTTTTCTTCTTCCCCATTTAAAGTTATCCCAAGCAGATACAACAGTATCTCTTAGGCCCCAGTTTTATTCTAGAAAGTTTTCATATGGAGCATTTGGAGTTCCAGGAAAATATATAAGCAGGAGTGCAATATGAACTTGTCCTCCTTTCTCCACAGGGTTGGTCCTGCCCTGGGTGGTACTACTGCAATCCTGTCAGACTGGCAGTGGAAAAATGCTATTAAACAACTGTTATTTTAAACAATAGCACTGGGAGAGGCCAAGGGGATTTCCCGATGTAGAGCCTGAAACAAGTAGAGGTGAGGGGAAGCTATTTACCAAACTGAGCATAAACACTGCATCAGCAAGATCTGCTTCCAGTGCTCTCTAGCTGCCTGCACGCAACATAGCCTTAAAGAGGGTTACGGTGAACCTGCACATAACAATAAATGGTACCAATAGCCAGGGCCTATTCCTCTCCTGTAAACTGAAAACCACCTAATTGTGAAGCCACGTGTTTCCTCACAGCATCCAGTTGGCCTGTGAAATTAATTGCAGCAAATATCGTTGAAAGTTTTTTTATGATTCATAAGAGATGGGAGACTTTGCCATTACAATGTTGGACAGCCCATCAGTGTGTTTGCCTAAAAATGCAAGTTTCACCTGCAAAATTCTAAATCACCTTTTTAATTCCAAAATCACTAATCTAAAGCTTCCCCCTTTCTTTCAATTTCCTCAGGAGCGAGAGGCTGGAAAGAGAATGCTGAGCTATACGAGCTACCATTCCCATACAACATGATGATCTTCATGTGCTACTGACTGGGTTATCTGGTAACCTCTAATCACTCCAGCAATATTTAACAAGAATGCTTTGCTTTACCGATTAATTGTCATACAGCTAACTTTCGCCACTCACCAAAATAGCTTTGCTTGGGCAGGGTGGGATTCTCCGGGGGAGGGGTGGGGGGTGGAGGGAGGGGGAGGAAATATAGCAGCTATCTTAGCTATCTTCTCCTGATAGGAAATGGAGGAGCACATTATTAGTGACACTCTTGTTTTTCAATTAAAAGACATCACCCTGCATACAGCCAGGTTAGAGATCAGGCCTATTAGGCACCTTGATGCCCTCATCTCAGAAGGTCCTTCTCTGCTTTTTCCCCTATTCAGTAAAATAAAACATCAATGTGGATCTCAATAGGGAATATGGTCCAGAAAAGACAGTTGGGGGATTAAGAACAGAGATCAAGAACAGGCATGCTCTTGACATTAGGCATTACTCCAGCTATTCTACCTTTGATATTTCATGCTTAAGATCAGACTTCTGCATTATTAATCAAAAAATTTTATTAAAGTGCTCTGCTATAATTTTTTCTTCTTTCCAATCTTCTACTACACAAGGCACATATTGGACAAATCTCACATATTCAATTCATGAACTAACATCAGTCTTGAGAAAAACCAAACAGCAAATCTGATGTTCCTGTCAAGTACATTAACTGAGGTCAGAATCTGCTCCTGAGCAATCATATCGAAAAAACAGACAGTCAGATAAGGCCTGTGTATTGAAAAGCCTCTCTGCTGCCTCGAACTCAACTCCAGACACCCTAAAGAGCTAAAGCACAAAGATATTTCATAGGTGGGTTTCATAACTTTCTGAAGAATCTCATTACCTTAAAGATCTTGGAAGCCAAAAGCTTAGAAAGCAAGATCACAAATCACTCGCAAGGCTCAAGCCAACACCTACACAATAAAAGGTCTATAAAACAGAAGTACTTTAAAATTCACTCACCTTATAGATCGTTTCTAGCTAATATAAAACCTTGTCATGGCAATAAATGTATTGCATCTTCCCAAATCCAGTTGCGCTTTTCTGTCTTGAAGATTTGGCTGATGACAACCACTTTCTTCAGCTTTAGAGATACAGGGATAGTTTAGGTATAGCTGTCATATGAAATGAGTATACTTTAAGACATACAGGATAAACTGTACGAGACAAATTACATTACATTCAGCTTCATGCAAATAAAGTATTACCATTAATCACCTCATATGAGAAGGTCAGATAAGATATGCCATATACACTATCAGAGTAGCTGATTTTTGAGCCTGTCAAGAGCTCTTTAACCATTCAGGGTGAATTTCATTTCAACTAATTTTAACAACCTAAAAACGAGGTGCCTAACCACATCTTGCCACCCAGGTTCTCTCTACAGTGAAAAGGAAAGATGATACATCTGGAGGATGATTCATCACATCAATCTTAGACACTTATTTTAGGATGGGATGAGTCACTCTCTGGATGCACCTCTCTCTTTGGTGATGGATGGAGCCTGGACACCTGAGTTAATTCAGATATGTATGTTTTAAACAGCTGAAGTGAGCCGACATGATCAAAGCCTTGGTCAAAAGTCCATACAGAAAGCAGACCTGAGGAGATGGCAGTCTGTCAGGTACTATTTCTAAAGAGGTTAGATGTCTTCATCACACTGAGAGGGGATTTTTCCAAAAAATCACCATCTGCATAGCAGCTGTTACCTCATTTTAATTATTCATGGCTAGCCACTTGCACTGGGGAGAAAGATGACAGTGTGGGCAGAGATAAGAGTGAAGATGAAATTTTTTGAATTATTTTGGTCTGACTTCATGGACTGCATACTTGAGAGGCCATCTGAGGAAATGCAAGTTATTTAACTTGTGACTAACAGTTTGCATTAAACTGCAGACCAACAGATGCCAATATTTCAGATTAATTTACCAAACCACCAGGCAGCACTATGGCTAATTAGAGGAAGCATTACTCAAGAGGCTGTTATCCTGAGACCAGATTATGTGCTAGTAACCCAGACAGTGAGAGTTTAGATAGCACAATTGATATCATTATATTTCTTTTCAAAGGCCTTTCTTAATGGCCAATATCCATCATACTCAAGGCTCCAGCTGCCAAGTCACTTATATTTTCCTATTAATCATGGCTGGGTAAGCTTGCTCGAGGTAATGCGAGTAAAGTGTTTTTTTAAAGGAGATAACAATGAGCACCAGAACAAACAAGCAATGTTTCCATACTCAAATCACTACATATTTTATTCAAAGATGAAAAACAATCCAGCATTGGAAAGATTTTAAATCCTAGTTTTAACAAGATACGAGCCTATGATGTTTCTGTACCTACACTAGGAATCACTTTTGTGGAGAAACTCCACATATGCAAACATGTGTGAGGAGAACACGGCCCTCGGGTGGAGTAAAGTTTTGAGATTTGTGAAGAAACATACCAGGCCTCAGTTTCAAGAAGGTCAGGGTTTCACTCCAACAGCATTTTCATTCACGTTAAACAAAAAGAGTTATTACTGTGATGTTAGAGATCAAGAAGAAGAGAAAGCTATTCCTGGCTACTTTTAACATATACCTATTTTCTCTCTGCCCTGTGCCCCCCCAAGGAGTTACTCAGTCTCTCACCTACCTTCTGAAGATAATTTTTCAAATTTGGTTTCTTTTATCCAAGACAAACAACTTTACAATGCACCCAGCCCTACAGAGCAGCAGTTACAAGATGTCTGCCAGAAGAGCACCAACAGCGTTCATTTGTTTGGAGGAATCACCTGAGCACCATTTTTGAGTTTGATATAAATTAATCAGCCTCTGGAAGTCAGTTTCTGCAGATAGCCTTGAAGCCAACAAAAGACAAAGAAACTAGAGAACATTTGTAGATGTGCTTTCCCCTAGCAATCACCACAGTTTCCAATTTACAGAAGTGAGGCAGGTCTGCTCTCCCACCGAGAGCCACCTCTCCCAGCAGAGCCTGAAGAGCTAATTCAGCATGGTTGTACAAGCACAAAGGTTTTCAATACTACCAGCATTTTTATTTCTTTGCTGCCTTCACCACCCAGAAGTCACCTTTTACAGAATAAAAGATTACCTTTTCAAGTATTTCCCACAGCCACACTGAGACAGGCATAAGGGAAAGATTAAAGACCTCTGTCAGAGCCTCTATGGCCACACACCTCCTGACCCTCCTTTTACAGCCCACAGACCCCATACCAACTACCCATTCCTCACTTCTGAAGTAAGGGGCTAGTTTACAAAAACAGCACTCACCACACACTCACGCTGTCCCCTTCATGCTGCTTTTATGCCCCAGACACCCCACCCAGCACTCACACCACCTCCACCTTTATTGCCCCCCAGAAACAGGCTTCAGCTGGTGCAAATCGGCATTTTAGCTGGAGGGAGGGGAGGAGGCCTCTCCTTAACCCCTTCAGGCTTTCTCTCCGAGAGGCAGCAGGTACATGACAGCAGCACAGGTGTTTTGTCCTGCCCTATCCCCGTGTTTGTGAGGGAGCAGAATCTCTCTGCTCAGGCCTTCACGCCCATTGCTGCCCCAGCAGTCACCCAGCTGAGGTGGCTTTCCAAAAGGCTATCCAGTATCTGCTGGATAGGCAGCTTTTTTTGTTTCTCTTGGGCTTCTAAAACCAAGGTTTGGTTTGGTTTTTTTTTGTCCTTTTAGATCCCTAGGAAACACTGTTCTTCTACAAAATATTGCAAGACAACTTGATTGCACTCAGTGAAGGATCCAGTCACAGTTTCGTCTCTGAACCATGCGCAGTGTGCTGCTGCAACAGGAACCACCATAACAGCGGAGCACATCCTGGCAGCAATGCTTTTAGAAAGCAAGTTTCCCTCCAGCAACTTGTTTTATGGGCTGAATGCAGGATTTAACTTTTGCTGCTATGAGAACTTACATAAAGGCTCCAGTATTTCATTAGCTCCAAGTGCACCTGTACCTTTTAGGGTAATAAAGACACAAATAGGGTTGTAATAGTAAAATGCATGCATTCTAGCGAGAATAGCTCCAGTGCTGTATACCCTTTGTATTACACCTACATAATCAAGCAAAAGACAACTTCTTAGTAGAGAGAAAGTAAAGCTGTTTTAGGACTCGGATATTGTTACAGTCCAAGCGCCTCCTGCACAGGAGGGCCAGATGAAACCCACAGCTTGTTGAGGTCCTTTAGTTTCCAAAGACGTGGAAGTACAAATAAGGCAAAATCTTTTTCCAGCTGAGCTGCTTTGTGCAAACACAGTGTAAGGTAAATACATGGTAAGGGCCCAGGTTGCTTTGACCTAACCACAGATAGACAGGCTAAGTAGCAGTGAAGGAATTTAACACTGAGGCAGGGATAAAAGTAGCTTCCCCCTGTCAAGCCATAGCCAGTTTGGATCTTTCCCCTTCTTTCTCTCAGCATAAGCCTGATGTTTACAAAATCAGAAGTAAAGGACTTAACACAACGTTTATTATTTTACTCCTGAAGTTGAAGCAGCAGCGTTTGATTATGGTTACTGGATACACTACCATCTGCTTTCTACCCTCACTGCCAGTATTAACTTGCTTTTCAACCAAGAGTTGAAAGTTTGGATCTGGAATGGTTTTCAGAGTAACTGCCTTGTGCTTCTGGAAGCAATAAGCGCTTTGCCATTAGCCTGAGTGGCAAGAGGAGGGACCACGCTGTAGCTGAGGGCAGCATGGCAGCTGGCCTAATTCCTGCTCTAACTCTGTCCATCATGTTGGTGGTTGGCACTTCACAGCAAATACCATATTGCTTGAGAGCAAAAGAAACAGCTCTTTTTATTAATTCTTACCCTCTAGGACGGCACCTGCCAGCTGGTACTAAGGGAGGCTGAACTTCACCTTTGCAAATGCCAAAGCTTGAATTTCAGGCATTTGGGTTCAAGGACTTCACTCTGCTCAGTGCCTTGTAAACAGCACTTTTTTTTGCTGCTCCTCAGTCCACGGTTTTCCAAAGGATGCACTCCTCCCAAACCCTTTCCTTCCTCACTGTTATGTCTTTGAACAAGGAACATGTCTTACTAAATGAGTAGGGACTGCACATATTGCAGTGAGATCTTAACGACTTATCTGGCCCTAAGTACTGAAGAGTAATCACCACTGCACGATGACTATGTTATAACAAAATGCCTACACTTATTCAAAACACAGTCTATTCATTGCAGTCAATCCTGAGGGATGGTTGAAGAGAAAGCTGTGGAAAGGAAATGTGCAGAAATTTACCCTTCTCTTTTCCCCTGTTTTTCCAGAACAAACATCCTATCTGACACTTAGTGTCAGAAATGTGTTGTTATACTTTGATGAGCAACCGTTCTCCAATTTTTGTTTTGAATAAAATGACATAGTTGAATTTTGCATTTCTGAGTATGAAAGTGATGGAATCAGAAAGAGATGTATATTTTCAAAAACCCATATGCAGGTCTTCCTTGATGTAGTGTTAGATCATTAGTACTAGTGATAGCAGCAAACCCTAAAATTAACCATGTGCACTGCTGAAAAAGAAATTAGTAAACACCTAATTCAACTAATTAGAAATTAGTTGAATCACATGATAGTAAACTGCTTCAACAATGATAGCAAAATTAGTTGTAACAAAATAAGACTTCCTGTTGTTTATTAGATATTGTAAGAATGAAATGTACAGTATACAAAATTAATATCAAAAATGTTCACATGATTTATTTTAACAACACATTTTTCTTTGGATTAACTGCAGACAAGCAGCTTTTTAAGAAGTTATGTTGAGATCTATTTTCTATTATAAGATCTCAAGCATATCACTGTGCTATCTACAATTTTAATCTACAAAATGAAAACTACTGAATTTTTGCTGAATCTTGGCATTTGTTGGAAAAGAATCAAATAGCAACATTAGCTTAGAGGAGAAAAAAATATTAGTTCATGACAACAAAATGTTAATTGTTCAAGTTCATAAGTAAAATTGCTTTTGAAATTTCAAACCTTACAATTGTACATTTTCCATATCAAACACTTGCCATAAGAAGTTACATTCTACTATACTGCTGGCAAAGACTTTCAACTTTGTTTTTCTTTTAGATGGATACATAGTCCTGGTTTTCTTTTTCCTAATTAATTTTCACATCTTTAAGATTAGCGTCAAGCAAAGTTCATTCTCCTAAAGAAACAGTTTAAAAACAGCATTTTGTAAGCTGAATGTTTTCATTTAAGGTATATCTATATAAAGGAATGTAAAATAGTTTTCAATTGTTAAATCTGTGTATTTTCAGTTTATGTCATATTGTTTAGCAGAAAGATAAAGTAACTACCAATGACCAATCTAGATAGCCTAAAAACAGTCTATCTGTTCCATACATTACACGTTTGCCATAATGCTTTTCACTACAATATAAAATACACTAGAAAAACTGAAATTATTACCAGGGAATATTACATAACAGTTATCAGTATTGACAATGTTTCCCTGATTAAAAAAAAAATAATAAAAAAATCTTTAATTGAATTTCTCATACATGCTCTACTTTGCAATAGGAATATAATTTAAACTGAAAATTCTTCACGTATTGTCCAAACAATTTTTAATAGACACTGAATGTATTTGCACAATTGCAATGCATTCAAAATAGTGAACTGCTGCCAGATAAGCCGGTCAATGATTTAAAACAGGAATGGGTGCCTGACAAAGAGTGGGCCAGCCTTCCAGAACAAAATACATAGGTGTTCTTTCTCTTGAGGTGTCTCGAATGTAAATCACTTCACCTTTTAAGTTGGCACATATCACAAGAACTCTTAAAACAATCCCTGTGAAATGAACATGAAGACAAATCACAATACAAATGATGCAAAGCCATTCTTCAGAAATTTAGAAGAGTCCAAAAATATTTTTCTTCTTTTATCTTTTAGCATGAAACTGGTAAAACTCAGTGCATTGGGTATTGTATTTTTAATAGATAAACTATTCAAATTATTTTATGCTGGGAACAGCTGGGCTTGCTGTTTTCTTTCCTTTTCTGTTTTTTTTAAGACCATTGGCAAGAGCAATCTGTAGGCTCTTGGATTGAATAGCTGACCCAGGTTGAATTACTAGTGCAATACAATTGCACAGTTCGTCTCTGTAGTCCAAGCTCCCTGCAGCATTTGCAGAATCTTGCATATGTGTTGATGTTGTAGTTGTAAATGCTTGCAGACGGGCACTTTCCATCACACGAAACAATGTTCACCTGGTAACAAACATGAAGAATAATCAGCAAATTGAAGCAGCTAGGAAATAAAGTTAGGAGTTCTCAAGAAAGTCCAAAAGACATTAGGCACCCAAATCCAATGGCAAAGCACTGAAAAATTTGGAGGCATTTCCTCTAGCCCCTTGTGAAATCCCACTATGTCTGAGTACTCTGAAGTACTCAGAAGTCTGTCTAACTCTGAAGTACGTTGCCCAGATAGGTCTCATTTTTTATCTTGCTGAGATTAATGATGACTTTCCTGTCAATTTCAGTAACAGCAGATTTTGGCTATTAACAGACACAAAGAAACAATTTCAGTTTTGAGTTTTAAAGTATTCGTAACAACCTTGGCTTGAGCATAGCACCAAATGTTGTGTCCACAACTCCCTACAGTATTAATTTCAGTGATACACTGATGCAGTGTTGCTATACTGGTATCAGTAAGGAGGAATATAAAGAATCAATCCTTTGAAAAGCCAAGGGAAATTATTACCAATGATACCAAAACTGTAATAGAGACTGTAACAGAAACAGTCATATAAACTGATAATGTTTTCAAGTTTAATAGTCAGGATTTGCATTTCTGTTCAATGAGACACTGAGACTAAATTTCCTGGCTGCTCAACAGTTTACTCCACAAAATGTACTCTCAAAGTCATTTTAGAGGTTACAGCTGTTTCCCTATACTCTTTTGTTACAGCTTTTCCAGGCGCTCTTACACATCTCACGAGATGCCTGTCTGCACCCTTGCTGCTGCTGACACTGCCTTACTGCCCAGCAGGACATTGTTGGTGTCCTCCTACGGTAGTAAATCCTTCGGTAGACACACAGATAGTACCTCATTCTTCCTACACATTTCATAGCGTGCTCATTCTGCTGTCTAAAAAAACCCTTCAGGACCCAAGATTCCTTTCTTCATGAAGCTGGCATTTAAATACTTTCCCTAGACAGATGGAAAATTAAACACATCTGCAGCTGTTTTAACTGTAGTATATTACTGGCAAGATTCAGTTATATCAAAGTTAATTTGCATATAATAATGGCATTATAGGGTGACCTGAGGATTTGGGTTTGCACTAAATCAACATGCGCCTAAATGCATACAAAAGCAGAAGTCATATCCCCCTTTTTCTTCTTATTTGAGAAGATGATTGCTGAGAATGTAGGGAAACATTAAAACAGCTCTACAAAACATAGAAATCTCTGTCTCTGTGAGAGAGAGATGCAGACAATAGCCTTGTGGAATCTGTGTTCCCTTTCTTCCTGCTTTTTATTTCTTGTATTTTTTCTCTCCTATTAAAAGAAATCATGATAGTTATTTACTTACTGGTATGTTACTCCTGCAGTCATTCTTGCGGATAGTCATTCTAACAGTCACCTTTTTACAGAATTTTCCATCTTCCTTACCTGCAAAATGGGCATTCATTGAAAAATATCAGCTCAAAATTCTAAACATTTCAGAGACAAGAACATTCCTGAATGTTTTATGCGGTCAAGAGACACAAAGAAGAAAATACGCAATACACCACTGCACATACAAAACTGGCAAAGTGACATTAGCTAAACATTGTATCGCTTCTAAAACTATTGTTTCATGCATTGAAGTATCTGTCTCCTTATATCTCCAAGAACACTTATAAAAGGTTCATTCTTCACTCAGAAGCCTTTTATGAGTGAGTCCACTGTCTTTCAAAAAATGTTGTAAAACTGATCAACCACTCCTGTGAGAAGGCTTGTTAATAATGCATAAAATGCATTTTCTATGAAATAACTGTAACAAACTTTAATAGCAGCAATTGCATTCCAGTTGTATAAATGAAGTTTTAAATGAACACTTAACAGCAGAATCTGATGAAGAAGAGGGCTTCAGGGGGCTTTACATATCTGTATGGTTTTTATTAAAAAAATAAAAAGAACACCAGTGAACAAATTACATTTTTTATTTACATTTTTATTAGCATTATTTCCACTATTTTCTCACAGAAGTATGTACAAAGTATATGGATTAAATAAAAAAAGATAAAAAGAAATAATGAAATTAAATAAGAAGAGTTAAACTTAATTTAAGAAGGGAATCCTGAACATTTGAAGAAAAGCAAAGTTCAGTATAAAGTTCAGTTGTTAGAGATCAGAAAGCACAGTATCTTCTTAGGATGATCCTCTCTATGCTGAAGAAACCACATCACGTTGCAGATCTGTAAGAGAAATGAACAGTCCATTCCATTATATGCAGTCCCATGTGACTCTCCACTTAGAGAGCTGCGTTTTCTTTCAGCCAAGAAATCAAAAAAATGTTGACAAAAGGTGAAAACTGTTAGCTCCAGAAAAGGAAGGGCAATGAAAGACTCATTGGTTTGACCAATACCCAATACTGAACTGTGACAGAGGTTTATTACATCTTGATGTGCAATGTCCAGTTCCCTGCTCTAATCACTGTCAAACCAGGCAATACTGCTTCTCAAAGAGAAACATTTTTTGTGTTGTGGTTTTTTTTATTTGTTTGTTTAAACACATAAGCCTGCTGCTGTTTCTAGACATAGCAGAGGTTTCTAGAATATGAAAGAAAGGTCAGCAGTGAATCTTCTTGGAAGCAAATAAAAATCTACAATAAGAAATGGCTGGCTACTACTCGACTATCATTGAATTATATTTGCTTAGGGAAAAAGTGAAATGAAGAAAAAATAAATTGTTTTTAAAAATAAAAAACTCACCATTATTTCATGTTTCTCATAGTCCTATTCATGTCCTTTCTTCTTTTACATTACACATGGCATGTAGGATGGAGAATTCAGTGCAGCTGTGGCTATGACTTCATCCAGGCTATAGTGAAAGTACATCATATCTCATAAAGAAATAAATATATAATGTATTTCCATGCATGTAGTTTAATGTCCAGTGGCTTTTAATGAGCTCTACAACATAATATACTTTTCCATGAACAACCTTAGAAAACATGTGAGCATCTTATATGTGTCGTGTTATAATGAGATTCTTTTTCACAGTCTTTATCGTCGAAAATCCTTGCTTGGTTTTTGGGTAGACTCATAACACCTTTGTCATTTAAAGTGATTTCAATAGGAAATATAGATTTCAGTGTAGTACTCCTAGAGTCATGAGTGTAATTTAACGAAGGATGTATCACTCAGTGATGTACAAAATTACAGTCAACATCATTTTTCTTACAGAAATATAGAGATGTTTTCACAAAATAAATGCCAAAACAATTGCATTCATACCATGTTAGAATTAAAAAAATTATCCTGCTCTATTAAAAAGAACAAAGATAATCTCCGATTTTCATGGAGGCTTGCTATTTTTGGTATACTGTCCTAACTATGAATGGGAAAGAAATGACCCGCTTATACTGTATATGCCACTGGAAGCAAAACTATATGATACATCACCTGTGAAAATGTTGTTTATATAATAAGCTTTAACAAGTAAAGCCATTAGTCTCTATGTTCTACAGCACTGTGAACATAATGGAATTAGCTTACATTTTTAAATACAGCAATTTTACACATGCAACAAGCTTAAGACTATGCAAGTGCTTACTACCAACAGTACATTGTTGGCTAACAACAATGCACTGCCCACACAGTGCAAAATGAAAAACAAAACCAAACCAAAATGCGAGCCACTCTGAACCATGAGCAGTTATACTACACTGCAGCTTTTGGCATAATCGGGTAATGTGAGGCCTGATGCTCCTATCAGGGAGTACACTGTTGGAAATCAACAATGATGCTGTTTGGGTTGATCCTACTTTATTTCCAGAAAAATGTACCTGTGTTACAGCTAGCGTAGGCTGTAGGAGTGACTGGGCTAACAGGGAACGGGAGAAGCATTGACACTGAAGAACCTGGTAAGAATATTACATGTTGTTACATGTTACAGAGGATTCCCTATCAGTATGAAACATTTTGGAGTTATTAGATTTTGGCATGTTTGAGAAAAGAATTCAACCTTAAAATGTCTGTATATTACAGGATCATAGAATGGCTGAGGTTGGAAGAGACCTCTGGAAGTCATCTGGTCCTACCGCCCTGCTCAAGCAGGGATCACTCTCCCAGCAGCTCAGGACTATGGCCAGGTATTACACGCATTGCTAAGCCTAATGTCAAAACCAGGAAGGATCTGATCCATATTGGTATAACTAAGACAATCTGGTACCCTAAATTTAAGTTGTTCTTTGGGGCTACAAGAAAGAAATAGTATAATTTCCTCTGAGCAGTGCTTGTAAAAACTCTCTAGGTTTTGATGGAACTCCTGGGACCTGATTTTCAAGTACCACTTAAAACTGAAAGCAAAAGTCACAACAGTTTCTAATAGTAAAGTACTTCAAAAGAAAACCACAACCTGATAACCCTTCTCATAAAACATCTCACACAATTACAATTGACTAACAGCTCATGCCAGATTTGTTCAGAGTCAGAATGAACTACATGATTGATAGAGCTACTATGTTGTCTATAAACAGGTGTGAAACCCAAACTGTATGAATTTACTTGGAAATGCATCTCAGAAGTCACTGGATTTTTCAAGGGTTTAATTTTACTTTGTGATGCATGCCCCAGATTAATAACTTACTTTTGTCTTAATTATTTAAGAGTGTGGTTATGATCTTTCTCTAAGTATAGTAGCATGATATTCTGCCTTGCTGAAAAGTAGCTTAATGGATTTTTAATGGTCTTAATAAATTGTTTGTTCAGAAACTGGCTTATATGGCTGCTAAGGCACTGAGCGGTAATGTCAGATAATCAAAAACTAATCTCAAAGAGCCTATGGAGAATCGCTACAGAACTAGAACACGTGCTTGAAACGCAGGTCCATCAGAGTGAAAAAACATGAAGACCTATTACCATTCTCCTACAGTGATCAGGAGCAGGAAAAAAAAAAAAAAAAGAGATAAATCTTCCACAGTTTCAACAACCTTTGTACTACAAAATGTAATACATAATGTATAGCACCAAAAGGCACCTCCCAGTTGGCAACATATATCCCACTGCGGTAACCATGCACATAGTACTGTAACTGGTAGTCATGAGTGCCCCATCCCACCCAGCAGGAAATATATGCACTTTTCTCTAGCTCTCTCCCACACTTTATCTCCTACTATCTTTAGCTTTTCAGTTACTATTCCAGCCACTTATGCAAATGAAGTGAGATTTCTGCACCTTTTTAAAGATAAGATGATACTGCCCAGTATAAAAATCACCTTTTCAGTTGCTCATAACATTGTCAACTTCAAGTATTAGAGCTTAAATTCTTCAGGTTAGGTGCCTGCCTCAGGCTAAGTTCTTCATGAAATCAGTCAAAATGCTTCAGCTATGTACCAGTGTGTTAGGAAAAAATGTACTCAGCTCTTGATTTATATTAAGAATTAGCATATTTGAAACCTATTCTGTAGAGATTTTTTTTTTTTTCCAGAGAACCTTTATTAGCTCCCATAGAAGTCAAAACGTATCTTGGTAATCAAGTAAGGGGGGATTTTTTAAATTCTAAGTTCTTTTGAAAGATAGTGCCTGAAAGCTTCTGAACTATGTCTGTTAATGGAACCTAAGACTATATTACAATCAGTTAATTATTTACAGCATTAACTTACAAACTGCATAGATCAATCTTTGTTTTTACCAAATATGAAGATATGAATGTAGATGAAGCATGTTTTAAGGTGCCTTCCAAAACACAGTAGCTTTTATTATACTAAATGCAGTAACTAATATTTTCAGGAGTTTTACACGAGAACTACAAAACACTCAAGGTAGCAATTTTAGTGACTTGGCCAGCCACAATCACTATCAGTAGAGTAAACCCTTCGATGTTAAACTACTTTCTTCTGATTTAACTCCACTAGTTTCACTGGCATTCACATGAATAAAACTGGGAAAAGCACGGCCTTTGAGATCAGTGAATCAAGCTTTCATGCAGGGAAGAATCAACCTTATTTCTAAGGTAACAACAAATTAGACAGACTTGTGAGGCAGGACGCATCATTAATCACTTACATGTTTTGCAGCATCCCTCTAAGAATGGTACAACATAGCCTCCAACCTGACCAAGAGAGAAATAAAAAGGAAAAAGCTTGATTTTTTTCAAATATTCATTCCCATATATCTGCAGTATTAGAAATACCTTCCAGATAAAGCTCTGCAATGTTACTCAGGCAAATGCAGCACTCTGGTGAATGGATGAAGGTTTGGCTGTAAATGATTGAACTTGACTGTTTTAACACAAGTGAGTATTAAGTGGTTGTCACTGAATGCCACTATACATCACCAGCTATCATAATGCCACATTTGGAGAGGGAATGACTGTGTTAAGTCTTACTCCATCATGTGTTACTTAAAGTAAACCCCTGCCTTCTTGTAGAGGCTATACTGACAATCACAAAAAACTGATTCTGAATTCAAAGCAGGAAGAAATCTCATCTAAATGAGAAGCCATGCAGTCCTTATAGTGGAGAGTCATGGGTGTCTTCAGTGCTGTAGCATGAAGCACTCCCCCGAGTACTGTGGGAAGAATAGGTGCAGCTTTTTAAAAAGCACTCTCAGGATTACATTGAAGGAGAGTTCAATTTTTGATGTCCACCTCAGTATCTCAAGCCATGATGATCTCTCTCTGCCTTAACTTTTTTAGTTTGCCTAGAACAGAAAAAGGCCTTTCACCAGCTGTGTAACTGAGACTCTCTCTGAAGACCCAATCCATTGTTTTGTGCGAGGAAGAACTGCAGCCACCTAGCTCCTTTAGGACTGTTCCCTGCTTGTGTACCATCATTCATTAAGGAAAGTATCCTCCCATCCACATGTAAATGTAGAATTACAGAGCGCGATATGAGATTGCCCCCTGAATACGTGTCCTGGCACTTAGTCTAATCTCATTTTGCAAATTCAAATAGAGCTTTTGCTTTTCCTGCAAAACTAGTCCACAAAACCTTACGTCCTCACTGTAGAAAAGATTTTTCTGATACTCAGACAATCTTTCGTTTTCTTCAATGTTTTTGACCATTGTGATTAATCAAATTGCTATATTCAGAAAATCAGTTAGAAAGGAGAAGACCAACCCAGAAAAGCATCCAAGTTCAGAGAGCTGTGTGAGGACTAGTTTGATATTACAAGCCTCTACAAAAAAAAAAAAAATATTTCTGAGAATAAGAAGAGTTCTCTCCAGCTGTGTAACTGGGCAGTCTGGTGGCACACTGTATGTGTATAGTTAGAGCTTTTCACCTTCAAATGTCTGGGCAAAAATGCAGGCATTGCAAGAATCTATAATTTCTCCCTTCTTGAAGTAAAAACGTCTTTTCTCAGTGTTAATCTTTTCATGCAAACATAAATCATAGCTGGAATACAAACAATGTATTGAACACTGACCTTCACACATTCGGTTTCATTAAAGGGTGGGCAGCCAACTGAAGAGGAAACCAGAACTGGTCCTACTGCTGTGTGAGTGCATTCGTATCTGATGCAGTTTGAAATCCAAACAGTACCAGGCTGTTAAAAATTGTAAAACAGAATCTTTACTCAGCAACTCAGCAAAAACAGTATTATAAGTATTTATTATACAATTCCATTGAATGTGATCTTGTCTGAATCAAAAGTAGTACTTTTGATTCAAAATAGAATTTATATTTTTATTATATTTTATTATTTTATTATTTATTTTATTTTATTTATATTTAGCAAAATATAATTTAGACGCATGTTAAAGTCCTGTTTAAGTACAGAATTTAAAAGTCCACTACACATATAATGTTAAGCAGGTTCTAAAATAGTCAAGTTGACAATAATTCTCTGATATATCAAAATCCCTTAATCTTTGTAGACAGCTATATGATTGGCTCTCCAAGAAATTAATGATGTGTACATGCAAAACTATTCCTAGTATTTGGCCAAATAAAGGTGCTCTTTGCACATTTTATATGGCAATGTGTGTGTATAGTATCTCATAATTTTTTTGTTTACTTCTAAATATTTTGAGGGAATAAGACATGTATAAACTTACCTTAAAATTGGAAACTGTGCCATTGCTGAAAGTGTGGAGACAAGACAAGTTCTTACAGCTACCACAGCAAGTTGTTAAATCTTTTGGAGGCTGATAGACTTGGTTCTGCCAAAATCAAACAGATTATAGCTTGTATGAAAACATCTTGCAGCTCGACATTTTACTACTGTAATGGGCAGATTTTTTTCACGTATCTGATTTTAGGGACGGTTTTTAAATCACTTTCAAAACTGCATAGCTTACGTTTGTACACACTGTACATTCATGAAGCTTTTATAAAATACCTTTGATCTTAATTGAAGTAAATGGGGAGAAGTTCCAGCTCTGAGAGAATGAACTGGTCTTCCTACCAGTCTGAAATGTAAGTCTGACAGCTTACTTCAAGAACCACTGAAATTTTGACTTTTTACACATTAGACATGAAGTAAGTACATAATTAGAAAAAGTAATCTATATAATATTCCCATGGTAATGTATCATACTTTGTAAAAAGACAAAGTATCATTTGCTTATTTTATAAAGCTGTTTTCACCACATTTAGAATTATTCTTCTATTTATAATTATTCTCTTCCCAATTCTTATTGAGCTAAAGTCCACCACGAATTTGTACCAGTTTGCACATAATGCAGCTAAAGTTATACAGGGATGCAAGGTGGCAGTATGCTATTAGTCCAAGGTGGCAGTATGCCATATACATTAGTTTGTATAAGATTTACACAGGGGAGAAAACAGTGAAGGGAATGAGACTTCTATAAACTTCTATGAGAAGTGCGGTAGCACATCATTAGAGGGAGATCTCATAGTTACTCTTTCCATCTTGTTCCTATGACTGTAATCTACTCAACAAAATCCAACAACATGTAATTAAGACCACCAGTCACAATACGTATGTCTAAAATTCTGAATTTCTTACAGCTTTGCACTTGACAGCACAGTCTATTGAAGATGTGTTTATTCGGTAGTATTTAGTGGAGGGATCAATCACATTTGTACAATAAGAAATACGGCAAATGCCATCTGCACTGTGTTCCACGATTGTCTGTCCAGGAAGCAGCACACCTCTCTCATTACTCAGGCAAACTTTGTCTCTTACTACAAGAAAACACAAAAGTAAACAGCATGCTCAGGACAGTCAGCTTGGTATCAAAACTCTGTTAAAAATGTTTCAAATGGTAAAACAGGAATGGAAAAAACTACTCTACCTCTTTAAGAATTATGGGTCAGATTTTCAAATATAAACTGTTAATAGTAGCCTAATGCTTCATTCACTACAATCACCAAATTATTTCAATATATAACCATGCATGAAATCTAATAAATATATAATACTCTATTAGCTGTACCACCAAAATGACAGTGCAGGCTTCTTCAACTGATTTGTTTTATAAGCCTACTTCAGGATAAGAAATGTACCTGAGAAATGTCTATTTCTCCCCACTGATTACTGAGGGCACAGAGGATAATTAGCTCAGAAGTATACATCTTTGTTGTAGAAATCTAGGCAAGGACAATCCCAACTCTACTGGCCAACTGGGTGCCCCACAGGAATTATTTTTTCCTGAGTTTTCTCAGATGCTATTGGGCATGCTCCAAGATGAATCTGCATGGTACTGAACGCTATCCTTGATCTTGTAAAGCACTTAAGCATGTCTCTACCAGCTCCTCAGTAGTCCCATAATGGGTTAGCGGGACTTTTCTTTATGTGGAAATTCAGTGTGTGTTTTAGTTTCTTGCTGGAGTCCTTACTCCAGCTCAGCAATATGCAGGCTGCTTAGTCAACACCACCCAACTTTCCCAAAACTCTGTCTGCTATTTCCCTGCACAGAACTCCTGATGTTCAAAGTGAACATCCGATTTATAATTCCTAATTTACCTTAGCACTTGAAAGGGTATTTCTTTGAATTAAATTCTTTTCTGACTTACCACATTTGTACGTAACACAGTTACAGATATTTTCTGTACTGTTCTGAAACTGTTCATCTATTTGCAGTTTCTGCCCCTAAGTGCATAAAAGCAGAAAAAAAGAGAAGTGAAACGACAGTGTTTTCTTATCTGTATGATCTTTTTCTTTTAAACACCTTTCCTTCAGGATTTGAGCAGCAGTATTTCTTGCCCCTAGAAACCTATTTTGAATTCACTTTCATCACCCACAGGGACATTTAATTTAGTAATGATAACCAAAAGGGAATTTTTTTTACACCTGAAAACAGGAATGGTTGTTGGTGTCAGTACAGCAGACATTTAGGACAGAAAAGACTAAGCCAGGCCAACAATGAAATGCAATGGCTTGCCTTTGTACAGAAATCTCCACGCAGTGTGGAGTGTATTCTTTCATGGAATAACTTCATGGACATAAATAGTATTACAATAGCACAGATATACTTTTAAATTTTGCTTTTCATTGTTTATACGTATGCATATTAAGATTTTTCTCCCAGTTTTCTGCAAGTCCTGATTCCTTATGCCCAAGTTTCTTCGTCTATGAAATGAAAGTACTAACAACCACCTCGTTTACAAAGCATTTTGAAGTTCCCCTATAAAAAATGAGTACTATTTTCAATTCCTTCCTAGGACTCCAAATTGTAATTTTTATAAATTACTCCCATTGCAACATTATTTTCTGTACAAAATAATGACAAGCAAAATCAAAGCATACCCAGTACTGAGAACCTAACCCAGTAATGCTAATAAGCATTCTTGTAACACAGAACAAGTCACAATGAAATAGAGTTTAAAAGTTCTGCTTAGTCAGCAGTCTGAGTGCATGATATATGTTAACATATTCACTATAACAAATAATATTAACAAAACACTGATGCTTTGAAGTATTTAGTTCTGACAACTTAAAAACAAAATTTTTTCCTCGAGTGCATGGAAGCAGTTCTACTCTACAAATACTTCAGGGCACGATATGGTCATAAAAAACTCCAGAAATATCAACGCTATACAGCCGTTTTATTCTGCAAGATATTTAAACTTAACTAGCTTCTTAAAAATGGATATATCTTCTTGGAAGCAATTTAAAAAAGAGAATGACATGGCATTTCATATTTCACTCATAAAACTATTAATAAGATTCTGATAAATAGATTTATTAAGAAATTAATAAAAGAATACTGACAAAGAATATAAATTTCATACCAGTTTGCACTGAGGTCTGGGGATTGTTTCGCATGCACATTCTAAAACAAAATACAATTACAGAAACAATAGTTTAGAAAGTTTTATCCCATCTGCTTAAAGTAGAACATCAGAGAGAATAGAAATTCCCGATTTACAAGTAAACACTGAAGAAGAAGTTCTGCTGGTTTTTTAAATATACCCATCTGTGGAGTCCAGAATTATGTTTGATTTCTATTCCATCCTGAAAACCAATACCAGCTTCTGTGACCACCTTTACTTATTACAATTTACAGCATTGTATCAACTGCAGTCCACCTGAACACATTAAAAAAAAGATGATCATTCTAGCCACTAGCCTCCTTGCAGTGATGACAATCATTACAATCAATATAAAGCAATGGAGAATTGTGTTTAAGGCATCACAGAGAGATGTATGATATACTACTGTCTTTGTAAACTGGCAAATTCCTGACCTGTGAACCTAACTTTTTTTTTTTCTTTTAAAGCCATAAATAATTTACTGTCTCTTACAAAATTTTCAAGATGATAAGTCACCCAGTTTGGACAGGCAATTCTACAGTATGTGATCACCCTTGTGAAGCAAGAAAAAACAAAACAGGCAGATTAAGAAGTTCTGTACCATGAGGTGACTTTTCTGTATCATTTGTTCATGAGCAGATCACAAAGGTATAGCTGGCTTAAACCAGACTTAAACCCAAGAGGCCAAAGCTCTTGCCAGTGTATTATTGTCTAAGGCAACTAAAATGAAAATTAGTAATTTTACCACATGTCCGAAAGGGGCAGCACTTCTCTGGGCTCCATACCTCCACCAAAGACATGCCTAGCATACATCTGAATTCAGGACAACGATGTATTTCACAAACTAAAATTAAGGAAAAGAAAGTCCAATAAACACAAGGTTGTCATATTTTGATGAATGGAAATATGAATCAAGAGATAGTAAATGACTTATTCATAATAAAACCCTTTAGAAAACATCTTACTTGAAAAGACTAATAATCGAAATTTAATCATTAGCCATCAGGTAATAGTAGCGTGGAGTACAACTACTCTAGGCAAATATTTAGAACAGTTTTGAATCTCCAGAATTTGGGGCCTGAAATTACTCATTTGTCTCCATGATACAGATATTCAGATAATGCTTTAGGCACATGAAATTTTAAAAGTAAAGATTATTTGTTCAGGACTACAGATGATAGCTTGCTTATATGCACAAGGGGATCTGTATCTCTAATCCACCATTTCTGGCACTGAACATCCACACTACAAAATTTGACATGTTCTCTATTACTTAAAATATCAAAATCAAGTCAAACTTACTACACTGGTATGTAGGGCAACACCTCTCTGTAGTGTTGCCATCCACGATAAGAATTTCTCCTTCTTGACAGCTGGGTATTTGATCAGAGCAAGCCCCGCATGCTGGAGGAAACAATTATTTAAATCTAAAGCATAGGAAGAAATTTTACTACTGCCTAGGAAACATGCCCGTAAGTTTCTCACAGACACATATGAAAGAGAACAGAGATACTCTGTGTTAGAGTCCCTTATAGTCCCTATAGAAGAGGCTAATTTTCAGTGCAGCTTGCCTCTCCTTTGTCCCCTGCTATAAAGAATGAATACATTGTTTGTGAGTCAGATCACAACAAACAGGATTTTCTCTCCCTTTCTATTATGAAAAATTTTGCTAGATTTTCTCTCCTACCAATTCACCCTGCTGTATTCAGGAATGCTCCTTTGCCCAAATTATAGGATCTTTGATCCCTAATAAAGGGCATTTCCTGTGATCCCAGTGTTATCCTCCCACTTGAACACATATGAAGACCACAATAGGTACTTTTTGATACATACAGTGCAAAGACTCATTATATCAAAAAAGAGACTGAAGGATGCTGTATGGACAACGAGAAGAGCCAAACACAGCACATTGCTATCACATGATCAAGGTGACCCCCTGATTACTGTAAATAACAGAAGTGTAATTCCAGTTTCCTATTAACACTCAAATTTCTGCACACGGAAGAGCTAACCAAGATGACTTGGCCTTTGATTCAGATGTCTATGTGCAAAAATAGAGTAAATTCAATAGGACCTCATTATCACATTATTATACAGAAAACAACCATATGGTAACATAGGAACTCCTATACTCATGCCAAAAGTGCAATTTTATTCTTGAATTAAATCATTAATTGCCAAACCCCAAAAGAACGGAATAAATTTGCGTAATATTCTCATATGGGATACTTACCACCGACTAAGATGGGCCATAGCTGATACAACAGGATATAGGGAGCAAGAGCATATATATAACTTCTTTCAGATAAAATATTCATGCAGCTAGTCCACACACTATACATGGACAGTGTCTCAAAAACCCTCAACTCCCTCATCCACGAACTCCACCACCACTCCTCTACATGATCCAAGAATACTACTCAGTTGCACAAAGGTGTTTTGTGACTTGATGGTTGTTGCCATTTCTTACATTTTGTAAACTTAATGCCCATTTTTTTAACCACTTTCAAGACTTACTATGTTGGGACAGCTAAAGGAAGTACAAGGAGACTTAATTGGCAAGATAATAGTAGACTTCGTTGCATATGCAAAAACACTTATAGTCTCAACCAGCCAGGATACTGTACCACATATATAGGAAATGCAGCAGGTACTCTCCACCCGAGCAGCAATTAGTGTTTGATCATCTTGACAGCTTGGCATCTGCTCCATTGGTTCACATTTTGCTGGATCACATTCTGAAAAAAGTACAACAGATTTATTTCTTTATACGAAGTACAGCATTCCTCCTTTGTTATGCTATATCCCTAAGAAATGGCAGTGCAGAGCAGAGAAATACTACAAGACACTTTAGAAAAAACTTTTACCTTGTATCACAAGAGAGCAAAGACACATTCTCTCCTGATCATTAAACAGAAGACTCCTTCATCATTATATCTGCTCAAACTGAGGCACAGGCCAACTCTGAGCTTTTAGATGAAAGAGAATTTTGTAAATGGCTGTACTAACAATGATGTCTACACTACCTATCTTTTTGCTTCTAAGCTGATCTATTTAGTTTACTGAATGTCTTTTACAGAGTGAACATTTTTATCTTTTCAAAAGAAACCTACCGCAAACATAGTTGGGACAACAGGATTCTTCACTGTAGTAAGTGACCAGCTTTTCCAAGCCATTACACTCAGGGATTAGGGGTTCACAGAGGCTCTGATTACAAACTGTTACATAAAGGGAAAGAAAAAAGACCCTTCTAAACTATCTTATGCATTTATAAGTTTAGTAGAGCAGTGGCAAGCAGTATTTGCAGTTTGATACCCCAAATCTCCAAATAACAACATGCATATGAAAACCACAACAAACTAGGAAAAACCCCTGAGGCAATATTCAGAAGTGTCTGGCATTTGCAACACTCTCCATGGAGGCAAAGTTAAACTTGTGAGAATTAAAAAAAAAAAAAAAAAAAAAAAAAAAAAAAAAAATTTCCTGTGGAAAACTCGCTGCAACATCATCCTAGGTGGTCAAAACATGAAAACTGCTTGCAATTTCTTTTTGAAGATGGACTTTAAGCTAAATAAGGATTTTAAAAAAAAGGTTTTATATCCTTTTCTACTGCTTACTTTGTAAATGAGATAAAAAATAATCTGATCTTTTTCCCTAGTAATTAGTTATATCATTTATTTGTATTTGGACATTAAAAATAAATCAGTAGCCTGTACAGCTGAGAGAAACACAATTCACATCCAAATAAACACAGAGCTATTTCAGTCCTTATAACCCTTGTCCCCTCCTCCTACCTCTCCCCCAAAGCCTACTGGATATTAAGCCAAATAGTACAAAGTTTCTACAGTTTTCTACATAATCTGTAAATTCAAATTGAAGTAATTTCCATTCACTTCAAAAGTAGGATGTGTAACAGGAAAACAAACCACAGAGAAAGGATAGCTGCATATTCCAGTGGGCAATATTCATAATCATTAAGGAATACTTACTACAGATCTTCTGAGGACAACATGTCTGATCACCAGGAACAAGCAAGGCCACTTCTGCAAATCGCTGACAGTCTAAATTGTGGATATCTGAGCAGTTGTACTCCACGGGAATAATGGTGTCACTGTCAACACATTTTTGCATACAGCATCCACTCAAAGAAGTTTTCCAGATCTCACCTACTGCATGAGGTGCTCCTGAGCTGTCTGTACAAGCTAGATCAGGACAATAGAAAATGGAAGTAATTCCTTTTTACTTCAAATTTTGACCACCATTTTCTTCCACAGTGGGTGTGGAACTATGAAGTATAAAAATCCCAGAATTTCAAAGGCATCACCTATCCCCATCACGCCACAAAAAAGTGAAAGAGGAGACAGTCTGAGACCGAGTTTGTATGGGAAAGCAAGACACTCAATACCCTCCAGAGGATCAGGGCCTCCACTTTTTTTTGTGTCTCTACTGCAAGGCTAGTCACTTAAAATCCCAATCCAATCCTTCGTTTTTAAAGCAGTGATCTGAAAAGAAGTTACTTTTGTATTTCACACAGGGCAAAACTATTATTAATTTACAGTGCTTTATGTAATCTGATTTATAATAAACTGCATCTTTCAGGTTTGTGGTGTTAGTGTTAAGTATCGGTCCACAATTTGGTGTGCTCAGTCAGAATTGTAATGAAAATAAATATCAATGCTGGCAGAAAGAACATAGGACATACACATGTATCATTCAAAATGTGTAATTAACTGTTGCTGTATGTCTTTTGAATACCACTTAGTATCAATAGGTTGGACCCCTTGGCAAAGGGCTAGGTGAAAAGGAGGCCAAGACTAATACACTTAGAATACCAGAATGCATAAACATAAGCAAAAGCTTCCATTTTGAAGAGCATCCTCCAGCTGAGAGAAGGTGAGCAAAACTGTATGTCACGAGGACAGTCCCTTTTTGCTCACCTGTACAGTTAATGTTTACTGAATACCTAGAGTCCTCAATTGAATGACATATGCAGAATCCACACAACATCAGACCAGGACTTGACTCATTACTAATGAAGTATGTGACCACCAACTTGCAGATAATAAAGAAGAAAATCACTTCCAAACATACCACATTTTTCTTCAGGAATACAGACAGCAGTGTGAGTTCGGTGAAGGATGGTCCCTCCAGCACAGACGCAGCCTTCTGTCAATACTGAGCAGGAGTCTGAGTCCAGAGAAGCAACCTCGTTATTCTGACAACTATCTGCAACCTCACAGGCAGCTATACAAGCCTGATAGGAGAAGTTTTCAGAGCAGGGGAAGGCTAGGACGGAAATAAACATATCACTCATTCTGAAGTTGTAATCAAATGAGGCAGTATCTAAGAGAAGACATCATTGTCTTCTTGTCAAGTTCCTGTGCTTGCCAACTCAGTAGGATCTATCAACCTAAAACACCGATATAGACCAGTTACCTTCTACATGACAAATTCAAACAAAAGGAAGTTGCGAGCACTTTTACCTTTTACCTCCTTACAAGAAGGACTCTTCTTCTTGCAGTAACGTTTTCATCAGGCTTTGGTTTGCATTTTGGCAGTAGATACACCAAACCATGCGACAGTGTTGACATCAAGTAATTTAAACTTCAAAAACATTTGCAAATACTACGCAGATTAATAATACAGTGTTCTGAATCATTCTGAATACTTTGTAGTAGCTAAAGAAAATGCAATGATTACTGAAGGGCAAAGCTTTGTAAATTACAAAAGTATATATGTAAAGGCAAATTCACCATTGTTTTACATGGAATAATAAAGAATCGGATGAACTCATTACTATACTTAATACATATCCACATTCATTACTCTCTTGCATGCGTGTTATTTTTAAGTCAATGAACAGAGTTAAATCTAACATTCTTTATACTACTAATGTAAATTCATTGGCATGTTATGGGTGCATGCAGGAATAGACCAAAAAAGCATCTCATTTTGACTTAACTTTTGCTGTTGAAAACTGAACATGATCTTTCATTGGTTCAAAACAGTGATTAAAGCTGCATAAATATGGCAAACAGAGAATGACTACAAATGCCAGCAGTGTCATTCTGGGAACCACCAAAATATATGATCCTTATCATGTAATGATACCTAAATCATACAGCAACACCATCTGGAATCATGGTAATGAGATTAAGTCCATTTCACAAAGGGACTGTGCTCAAAAATGAAGAAGGTTCCAGTTTAAGACTTTAAAGATTAACTGGGACAGAAGGTTGATTTTATTCAGCTCCTCACTACTGAAAAAAAAAATGGCCATAATGCCCCACAGGAAATAGCTATTAGAGTCCTGTAAATAGAGGAACTCAGGCTTTTAAAAATCAGTCTACAGCATATCAACACTTAGTGACCACAAAATCCAGATGCAACTTCATGGTTCTTCCTTGCTAGGCACACACCACCAGAGGTCACTGTGGTACAAAAATAAGAGAGTGATGTGTTCCTTCAAGATGGATGGAATACATAACTATATTTACAGATATATTTTGTAAGATCTCTTTTTAAACAGCTATTTGCTAGTAAAATGCATACAAACTGAAGATTTAAAAAACAAAAAAACCAACACCTGACTGTTTTTAAGTTTTAGACCTCATGACTACTATTTGCAGGGCATTACGACATGCCTTCATGAAGTCCGTATGCACGTACCCACCTTAAATCACTTTAAAAAAAGACAGCACTTATGATTTCCATGTACAGTGAGTTCTCTTATTTTTGGGGATCGTGTTTCATCAATAAGTCTTTCCCTTTTCAAGCACTGAAACCACAGACCTCCCTATGTTATCACCGCATACGGCTTTTCCTAGGTGATCATTGACAGCATAAAGAGATGCTGTAATGCAAATTTTCTATTTACTGACAACTATAGATCCCATTTGGCCTCACATTTTAGTATGTTGCTACAGGAGATGTCTTCTGCCAGGATACTCTAGCTCTCAGATTTGAATCCTTACTTTCCATCTAATCTCAAAGGTGTTTCATTTCTCTAGTCCTTTCTCCAAAGACAGCTTTCTGGAGCAGCATCAAGCAGACATCGCCATTTCAAAGTACCACAGAACTTTCTGTGGCTTCTTTCCACAACCAATTTTGTTGTGTTTTGCTTTTATCAGTGGAAAGTGGCTAAGAGAAATGAACACTACATCGCAAGTGAGAAGATTTGACTTCTACAGTTAAGTACATTATAAGCCAGAGGTAGACTTCTGAGCAGGGTTCTTTAGCTTACCTTTTCCATCTGTGAAATGGCTGTAATGATCCTGATTCCTTTTGCACACTGCTTTGAATTGTATCATAAAAAAATGCTGAATTTATTATCTCAATGACTTCCAAAGTACATGAGGACTCAAGGAGCACTAGTATTTTCAACTTACAGTAACACTTACATTAGGCAAATTTTGTCTCTCTGAACACTAGAGGTACGCATACATGCACAATACTTACGGCAGTAATCAGAGCTCCTCCATTCTATACAAATATTGAATTTGTTGCACATTGCCACATAGGCAGCTAGCGAAATGCATGGATTTCGAATGTACTCAGTGTCTTGAACCCATATATTACAGAACAGCTCAGGTGGAACCTAATGAAGAAAAAACAAAAAATATTGTAGCTTCATAGAGACCCTGCTAGGTAGGAAAAAGATTGACCTTTTAAAATATCAGCTACAAACAAGCCAAAAGTTCTTGGTTCACAGTAAGCAAGAGGCCACCAGCCTTCACTGGTGTACAAAGAGACTCTGCTAGCATTTAAAAGTAAGGCTTCCTGAATGTTGAAAAAATACAAGACATCCTTATATTCCTCAGTTTCATCTCTTATGAGAGCCAAGGCAAGAACTAATAGAGTTTTTCCAATAGAAGGCATAATTAATCATTGTTCCGTGTTCTTCCTTACCTCTATGTTTTTGTCTATTTTTGGTCTCCTCTTCATCAAACTTAACAATATACAAAAGGTGAAATGGTAAATGTACTCATATGACCACAAATACATACTCTATTTGCATACTGTGAGTTTGTTTTTTGCTTTAGGTTTGCTTTAAATGGTCTGTTCTACCCTCTCATCTCTCTAAGCTGGAACTCCTTGTCTCTAGAGCCTTTGAGAATGCAGGCTCTCAGATTACTCATTGCAATTTGGAACTCGTTAAATTATTGAACACTTAAGGATTAATTAAATCTTAAAACCATTTTATTGTACTTTGCTCTACTTCATATTGATACAGTTGAATTAGCTGGGACTGATTTATAAATGAGATGGTATTGTCAAAACTAACAGAGATATATTATGAATTCTGAAAGTGTTAGTTGCTTATTGCAACTCTCCTATCCAGCTGGCACACTCTTCAATTATTTTTACCTTGCAACTGTAGATACAAAAAAGTATCTATCTAATTCCACAGATGTGGTTAACATGTAGTTTCACATTAATGGAATTATCAAGTATACAAAGTTATACCAGAACTGCATCTCTCAAAATATAAGCTTTCAAAATAGTTAACATACATAAGGATGACAGCTGCTGAAGGTCTGGTTCAACACTAGTCTTAAGCACTCTGAGCAGTCCATGACTGAGCAATTAGTTTCCTGATGCCTGTCTTCTCCAACATACTTTAACGTGTCTGGTACTTGCCAGCTGTCTATAAAAGTCAATGGAGCATCACTTTTGCTTAGAACTGTCCTGTTGGGTAGCATCAGGTCATTTTCCAAGCTTCTGTCACAAAAACCTGTGTATTACCAGAAGAAAAAAGTGGGTCAACACTGCACCGTTCATTCTGAAGTATGTTTGAAGTGGCATATTCAAACAAGTAAACAGCTTTTAAAAAACTCATGCAACATGACAGTATCACAACCCACAAGAGATGTGGAAAGTCTCTGGCAGGATCAAAACACACAAAATTCAGACAAATTAAGCAAAGCAAAAGTAAAGATCCATCTATGAATTAAGATGGGTGAAAGAGAATCTATTGCATATCAAAAAGCTGTTCAGAGAGCCCACCTATGGCACACAAGCTTCACTCCTCTGTTGCAAAAGCACTAAACAAAAACGTATTTTCAAAAAGGTTACAAAGCACCTCCATGTATAGCAACAAAAGAAAACTGTAAATGTTATCAGAAAAGGGAACTCCCATAAAATGCCAAGATGCTTATCTGATACTGTACTTCAGAAATACTGTACTATTCTACTTATGCTTCTGAGCAGTCTTAAGCATCTACTGGCTTAAGAGCTACCAGAAAAGTGCAGCCTTTGGCACTTCCAGGTATACTTATATTACCCCTCAGCAGGAAAAAAAATCAAACTTTTCTGTATTCACTTCTCAGAAGGCAGCATCACATTTTGTTTCTGTTTAAGCTAAGGTAGTTGGCAATTTTGAAACACCTTGGGGCAAAGGAAGCAATGTAACACATGGAGAGTAACTTTGGTCAGCACAGAACATCCAAGTATTACAGCAGTCTCCTCTGGAAGGTCCTTTAAGAGCCAGCAGGTACAAAAAAGCAGAATGATGGATCAGTCCCCCATTCTTTCTTCCTAATCACAATTTCTGAGACTTTTGTATCAGACTTCTGGAATGTTTTCTTCTGACGTCTCCACAAACTTGCATAGCAGTTCTGAATCTTTATAAGTTCAAAAAATATTTGTGGATTTAACCCTTTCTAGAGAACTGGTCTGTTTTACCATTTTTCACCAATTCTCGATGACATGAGCAAGCCATTGACAATCAGTGATACAGCAATAGGCATTCAGAGAGTAAAACAGCTTTTGAAACTGTAACCATTATTCGACCAAAAATGTTTCTGGTTGACCTTTTTGAGGTTGTGAATCTATGCAACACAAGTAGGAAGTACTTGATGGTTCTGAGAGACTTTAAAGGATTGCTATTGTGTCTGGGATATCTTTTTCCACCACTTCTCTTATACATTGACAAGGAGACTTAACACAGCAAAACTAAGGCTTCACATTTGGTTTGTCAGGATCTGGTTGCAGCTAAAACTGACATGCTTGCACTCTCTGCCACCAGTTTTGCTACAGAGATGTCCGTGTTCCCTTCCCACATCCCTTATCTCCCACACCAGCTCTTCACCAGTTGCCACATTTGCCCGATCCTTCCACTGTAAAAGACACTGTTGTTGCTGACACAGATCCTTCCGAGGGATGCTTGCTGCTACAAAACCATAATGGTGCCTTCAGTTTTATCATTTCCATGAAGCTGAGAAATCCGGATCTACCAATACTGCAGTTCAGCCAAAAGACATCTGAGAAAGCTCAAATACAAGAAGCAGACTAACACAGAAAGCACAGGTGATCAGGGTAGACTAATTTATCCTGAAAAGATGCAGTACAACCAGCTCATTTAAAGCAGGCTCTGGTAAGTCACACCAGACAGCACTGTGCAGGAAGATCTATGCAGAGAATCCCAATCAGAGATGAATACCAGAAAAATACAGCACATTCTCTGAAGAAGTTGTACTTGGAACACCATCCACAGAAATGTGTTGTCACCTAGTTAAAGTGCCTTGTAAACCAGGAGCGTAATGTTCCCAGTTCTCCCTATCACAGTAATCGAACAGGTAAAGGCAAAAGAGACTTTCAGGGTAACTTGAATCAGGCTTACTAAAATAATCAGGCTTACTAAAAAATACAGTCTTTACTTTCTTGTTTCTGTTTGATCTAATTACAATAACAATTAGCCAAACAGAGCAAGAATGATGTTGAAAACAAAAGTTAGGGCAAATTACAGATAATAATCCAATTTCAAAATGGCAGTAAATTCAAACTCTCGTCCTTTGCAAGAAGCACATTACTGTCTGCAGGACTTGGAACTGGAGTAAGCTATCACTGGTATTTGATACTGAGCTACAGGCATTTGCCCTTTCTGAAACTGGAAAGATATCCACTGTAATTATATGAACTCTGTAACCCTGGTTTCCAGCTCCAATTTACAGCAGATAAATTTACAGATTCAGGTGTCACAGTAGGGATTTACATCAACAAATACATGCTTGCGAAAGCTATAGCACCAACAGCTTATTCAAGGCTATGTTTTTTAGAAAGAAACTATGTGAAACTATTGAGCAGGCCTAACAGAGTGCAAAGTTATGGCTATTTAACCTGTTACTATTAAGAAATTCCCTCTGAACTGTTTCCTGCAACAGATAAACTAATATTAGTTCTCTCAAGTTAACATTTCCTGTTAATTCTGACCTTTAGAAACTGAAAATAGCACATATTGCTTCCTATCAGATGGATATCAAACACTAAATCTGTAAATGACCTTATTTGATATTACGAATTTATGCCTGACTTACTTATTTGGGTTTGGTTACAGCAATCATGCCTGTGATTCAATCACGTTATAGTCAGAAGCAACACTATGGGTAAAAAGTGATTACGTGGATAGGTATCAAACATAATTTCAACAATTAACAAAATTAATAATAATTTAATTTTAATAGTATCTTAAATTTTGCAATGATCTGCAATAACTCTTTTGGGCCAGATCCTGCAAAAGATAGTTTATATAATTAGGAAAATGTGCTTCCCTAGCAAAGCATCTAAATGTCTTTAGTTCTTGCACTGCTGTATACTTACCACATAGTCCCAAAGCTTTTGGTTCTCCGGTACTATTAAACTCAATAATCATCATGCCTGTGTTGTGAAACCACTGAATTCTGATTTTTGTTGGGGTCTCAACTGCATACTTGAAGCCCGAATCCTCGACTTTGTACCCATATTTTCTAACAGTAGGCCAAGCAAATCTTGAATTTACTGTTATCTAAAATACACACAGAAAAGAGGTTAAATGTCAGGTACCAAGTGCTGTAGGTAGAAGAACTAAGGCCAGATTCTTGACAGCTTAGGAATCTCTCATAACTAATTTCAAAAGAAATCAGGCTCACCTCCACAAAGATCATATAGGTACTGAAGAGACTAACAGTTTATGTGCCTTGCTCTGTGACTTATCTCATTAACTGTCCTTGTATCACAGTTTGACTCTTTGAATTTACAAGCAGTTTACTAAATTACAAAGTCAGAACCATGAATTATATTAACTATTGTGTCCCACTCTAACCTTCAGTACCTACATGAGGAGGCAGTTGATTACAGAAGATGCTATCTAAATGGCAAAGAAAAACAAACCCTCAAAATACTTACTTTTCTACTTAAACGATTGATAACAATTTGGTTTGATACATAGGTTAAATTCAACATTGCCAGGCACAAAGAAGTTGAATTTGAATTACTCTGTGGAGAAAGCAAAAATACATCAACCATAGTTATAATGTGCAAAATCTTTATACATTAGCTGCTTATTATTTTTAGGTACTGCGACGTTAAGGATTTTGAGGGAGGTATATTTTTAAGAGAGGAGAACTGCTGCTGACTGTTGTTTCAAGTCTGAACTACAAAGTTCATCTGGATAGCATTCTGGCAAAATAAACAAACAAAATATTATTATTCTATTGTGTTTAGCAACTGTGTTGTATCACCCAATCTTGAAATTACAACAGAAATAAAGGTTTTCAGGAAAAAAATATGGCGGACTAGCTGTTTGGACACCAAAAAATATGAACTACGTATCTGAAGGTGAGCAAGAATGAGACTAGGAATGATGAATCTATATGATATATGAACAGTCCAGAAGTAATGGATCAGAAATACATGCATACTTTCCAAGCTACAAGGTGCTGAACAAAACAGAAAACACTGAATACAACAGAAAAACAAATCTGAAAGTCATAAACAGATCTCATTTTTCATATAATCATATTGAGCTTCTGGAATTAACCTCCACAAGGTATTATTTGGCACCAAGCTTTGTGATGGACATTTATATGGACATCAAAATTACCTAGCTGTCATAGAAGAGACTGTAGTTTAAAGAGTTTTGTAAAGGCTCATGAGAAATTAATGCTTCATGACACAAAGCCAATCTACACTACCCATTAGGCAGGATACCCATTAGAGTTTCTCTCTTCCCTCTCTGAAACAAGTATTTGCCCCTGTCAGAGACTTGGAATGCACAGGGTGGTCTAATTTAGTCTGACAGTCCGACAGTCTTTTATGGCTCTGAATATTGGTGTTTCCAGTGCAAATTTCTCCACATAACATAGATAAAAATAATGCACTGAAATACACAGGTGGTACACTGGTACACTATGGTGGTACTTATTATGTGATGGCATTCACAGAAGTGACTAATAAATGTATATCCACTTAATCTCTCACCACCTCGTCTATTTTACCATATAATCAGATAACATGGACCTACCTCTCACCTTGCAGCTGTTTCAGAAGGAACTATGCATATACAGTCAGGTGATAAAGTGCTATACAATTCTTAAGCGTTGTAAAGTGCAAGTACAATTCATAGATATTTCACAGAAGTGAATAATTAACCACAACTATGTAGTATTACTATGCCTTTTCTTTTAAGATACATCTTATTAGCAGTACTGAACACCACTTGTTAGCTGATAAATGTTAGTTACCATTCTACAGTCAAGGACGTGGATGGTTATAGTTTCATCTTGAGTTTGACTAACAACGTAGGATGCTTCTTTGAATAAAGCCAAGTGATTTCCATCATAGGTTACAATGCTCAGATCAGAGAAAATTGTGCAACGACCTAAGAAAAATAAATCAAATGTTTTTTCTAACTTATTTTAGAATTTCTGTAAATATTACAAAATGTGAAGATAAAACAATAAATTTTATAAGATTAACTAGCTTACTAGAGTTTCATATATGCAGCATATATTTTAAGCTATATTTGATACTGTTGCGCCTCTGTAAATGGACAGCAGAGTCAAATTCTGCATATTTTAGTGGGACAACCTGCAGGCCTCTGCAATCAGTTATTTTCTTACAGTTCTTGCCAGCAAAGGTTTGCAATTTTTCAAACCCCAAACTAGCAAAAACCATGAATGACAGTGGATCATGCCAGATCCTTAGTTCCCTTCTAGTCTTGTTCCTAAGGTGGGAGCTCATGTGGACATTTTCCTTCTTCCCAGTCTTATTGCTAAAGCTTTTGTGTTTCAAAGGGCTTGGAGTTCTACTCCTAGTTATTTCAAACTCTAGAGCATAAGCAGAAATTTGAATTGCTTATCTCTACATCCTTTCTTTGCTATTACGGACTAAATTGATTTTTTTTTAAGGTTTGGATTCTTCCTGCCCAATTATAGGTAATTGATGGGAGTGACTACAGTAAAGCTATGCTTCCACAGTCCCCAAACTGTTAACACAGTCCAGGGAATCTTCTCATCCTGAAGTAGATATAAGATGAACCAAAAAGTCCCTTGACTATATTGACTAGGTGTCCTCTGATTAGACAGAAGACAAGATGGGTCTAAGTTAGACCTAGACATGTCCACTTAAGATACCTTAAGCTGGGTAAGAGGAATATCCTCCATTAAAGGAGCATTTTGATTTAATTTCCCTGGATGTAGAACTAGAATTATGAATTGCATTAGGCAATGAGTAAGCCTTACAGTATGCATCTTCTATTCCTGTGCCACGGTATAGAAGTGTCAGTTCTTAGCCTTCTTACACATGCATTAAAATGTTAACTAAATTCACTTCAAAAGTACTGCATAATTAAAACTTACATGCACATTCCCACTTTGGGCAGCATTTGTCACCATTCATTTGAGTAGCAAATCCTAAAACTCCACAGCTGGGTTGAGTTGCATTGTATGGGCAGTTCTGCGACTTATTAACTTGGATCAGTTGTCCCTCCAAGCAAATGTATTTTATGCACTCATTCTCTGTGATTGGCTAAGGCATATTTAATAAAAGACACAGGTTACCATTCTTACCGAGCTAGTATCGCAATATTGCAGAGTATTTGCTCAAAAAAGGGGGTCACATTCTTCAGATACAGAATACTTATGAATCCCCATGACACTGATGGAAGCTACAAGTGAAGAGCACTTTTGAAAACCCAGCCACTCTGAGGACAGTTTAAAACTGCTGTCCTGTTGTAAAGCAGAGAACAGCATTACGGAATTTTTAACTTTACATTAAAAGAAGTTGAGAAGGAAAAGCACGGAAGGGCACAAGTAGGAATAACAACAGGGATCTCTGGAAAGACATACTTTAAGGAGGGCAACGTGACAGAAAACTGCCATTGAACAATATGAAGCATCATATTTTGCCAGAAAACATTCCTGTAACAGTCACACTCAGGAAACTGATGCCCAAAACACAGTGTATTATAGCACTTATAAAAACCATTATGCGCAATGAAATAATCCAAAGTTACAGATATAATTGAGAAAATAATAGGGGTCCCTGTTTGATACAAATACTTTAAATCCTATAGATCAAAGTATGGCTCACGTTTTTTTTTTATCAGTGTGTAAAAGTAACCAAGACATATTCAAAACCAAATAGATAAATATTTATAGTTACTCACTGTACAAGTTTGAAGAGTTGCTGTTTCTCTAGGCAGCATAAAAGCTGATGCTGTGACTCCTGACACAGCTTCAACTGTTGCCAGTCCACCAGAAAATGTTGTAGTCAAGCCATAAAGTGGTTTGGTAGATAAATAGGCAAATGAGGAAACTGATGGAGATCTTGTGTCATTTGAATGGTCAGATATCGTTAGCAGTGAACTCACAGAAGGCGTCTGCGCCTCAGATGACATTTCAAGTTTTGAAGTTTGAGTAGTACTGACCAATGACGCAGCTATAGAAGAAAAAGGTTTTGGTTCAGAGGATGAACGTACACTGGGCAGCACTGACACACTTACATTAGAAGGAACTGCAGTTGTGTTTGTGAAATATGGAGAGTAAAATGTCTGAGGTGTTTCTGGGGTAACGGTAGCACCTTGAGTATGGATGGCTTGGACTTCTGTTGTTAATTCTGGCTCTTCAGATTTTACTGTATCGAGGGGCATGGCTCCTTTTGCTTCTGAAGTAACAGAAAAATAGGTGGACTTCACAGAGCTTGTGATGGATTCTGTTACTGCTTCTGCTTTGTCTGAAGCTGCTGAAATAACACTAATGTTTTGCCCAGTACTGCTTATCATTGAAGAGGCTGAAGCTGCAGCTGATGAACGGGACATAGCTGACAACATTGTACTTGCTAGAAATGTGGAATTGTAGGCGGTGGTTGAAAGTGTGACTTGCCTAGGTAATACTGCAGTTTTCTCTGTACCACTTTTGCCCACTGATGTGGATGGCACACTCCCCATCGTGACGGGAATTTCTGTTGTTTCTGGTAACAAAACCGATGAAGGGGTTGACTCAGGTTCTGGTGAAGCTGTAGTTGTTTCAAGTGTTTGACTTGATTCAAGTGATTCAGTAAACAAGGCCTGCCATGTGAATTTTAGACCAGTACCTGCCTTTTGTGTGGAAAATGAAGGAAATACTTCTTTTTTAGTCGTTGCTAAAGAAGAGGAAGCCGCAAGGACTTCTGGTGAGGAAGGGCGAATTCTGGTGCCAAAAATCAAGTCAGCTGTTGTTCTAGTTGGGACTGTAGACTGCAAAACAGAAGTTGTTCCTGATACATATGGCTGCGTGACTGAATCAGTTAAATGCAATTCTTTTTCAGTTGGTAAAATAACTTTTGTTGGACCTACTGACGTAGGTAATATACTTGAATATACAGGTAGTGAGGTGATTAAGGGGTATGAGGAAGTCAATTCTACTGTAGCTTCAGTTGTGCTAAAGATATGTTGTGGCTGACCAGTGGATTTTGTTAGAGTTTCTACAGGATACTGGTAAATTGGGGTACTGCTTTGGCTTGTCAATGAAGGCTCAGAAGTCTGACGACCAAGTTCCATAGCTTTCTGAGTAGAAAAATGTGGTATAGCCATGGTCTTTGTGGTCTGTACTGAAAGTTTATCTCCTGAAGATGTCTGCCAAGAGAAGGGGCCTACTGAAGATGGAGGAAAGGATGGCTGAGCTGTAGCTGCTGGAAGTTTTACTGTATCTGTTATACTTTGGACTGTAGATTTCAATGCTGTAGAAACTATTTTAGTTTCTACTGGGTATTTTGGTGGTGTTGTCAATTCTGGTGTCATTTGTGTTAAAGAAGGTGAAGAAACCGATTTATCTGCTAGATACTGAGAGGTGGAGAAAGCGTAAGACTTTGTTACCGGAAGTACAACAGAAGCAGACAGAGTTGATTTTTCTTTGGCTGTCATTACTTTTTTTGTTGTTATGAGCTGACTGCTGAATTCAGAGGATGGGGAGAATGTGGCATAAGTGATATTTAAAATGGCTTTGCCTGGTGATTTGTCATGTGATACTGTTGTTGTTGGACTTGATTGTTCTGTTATAGTGGATAAAGTAGAGAAAGTCAGGACCGGAGAGGTCTTTTCTGTTGGTAACATAGGTTTTGCTATAGTTGTTTTTGGATATAAAGAGATCGTTTCATGGGATGTATGCACAGGACTGAGAGCTGTCAGTGATGCTTCTTTTCCATATGAGGGTAGTGAAGGAAGAGAAATGTTTAAAGAGATTGAAGAACTTGATGGTGAAGAAGGAAAAGCAGATGGCTTTCTAGTAGAGATGCTAGTAATTCTTTCCACTTGTGATTTATCAGGCTGTGTTGTCAACAATGTGGTTTCAGTTGCACTAAGGAGAGTAAATGGAGATCCAGTGACAGACGTTCTTTGAGCTGACTCTCTTTCTGTAGCTACGAAAGGAATTGTGGTGGTTTCTTTTGATGGGATAGAGGTTTTCATCGCTGATGTGGTAACACTACCTGAGTATGCTGAAGTGCTTGTCTTCACTGTACTTGAAACCAGAGGTGATTTGTATTTGGTAGATGTTTTTCCAGAAGACAAAGTTGACTTGGCTGCTAATTCAAAAGGGGATGTTATTTTGGATGTTACCTCAACAGACAAAGGTGTCACTCTGATAGTCTCAGCCACAACAGGATATTTAGTGTATAATGTAGTCAGGAACTCTGTTGTGTTTAGAACTATGTATGAGGGATACCCTGGAGTTGAAACAGTTTTGAATGTTTTTTTTAATTCACCTGAAGCTGGAGAAGCAGGAGTAGGAACAGACACTGAAGGTCTTTTTGTAGAAAGAGTGATGGATTTTTCAGTTGTAGAACTAGGATGTAGTGAATATAGAGGGAAATCGGAACTTGATGTATGCTCCACACGAAATATTGTTTTGGGAGTTTCCTTTTTATGAGTTGCAAATGATAACGAAGTTGTTTCTGATAATCCCTCTTGAGTTTGCAGAGTTGTTGTCTTTGGACCTAGAGTTGTAGTGAAAGGTACCTCTGCCGTACCAGCCAGGTGTTGAACCATTTCAACATGAGGTTCTGTAATTGTCTTTCCTAATGAAATAGGTGGTGTGGATGTTGGTGAGAACGTAGTCTTCACGCTTTGTTCAGTTAAAACAATTGCTGGTTTTGTTGTTGCTGAAGACACTGGTTTTAACAAAGACAAAGTGGTGATCACAGGAGAAAATGATGTTACTGTAGCATTAGCTACTGTGGTAAAAGACTGTCCTATGCTTATTTTTGTTCCTTCAGTAAACCTAACAGGAACTTCAGGTGGTGTATATGAAGGCATGCCCAGAGGTGGTGATGAGGAAAACTGAGACAAATACGCAGTAGTTTTTTCTGTTATTGATTCAAATGAACTGGGTGTAAATGTTGTAAGTCCTTCTGGTTTTACTTGTGCTTCTTTTGTGGGAAGTGTCCTTGTGGCTATTTCTGATATTTCCATTATTTTAGTTTTGACTGGCATTTCTGTTCTAAGTACACGTTGTGTCCCAGTAAAACTAAAAGTAGAAATTGGTTTGCTTTCTGATTCTGTGCTTGTAGTCACTGCATGTGTAGCAGTTACTGTCTGAGGTGCTGTAGCCCTCAATAGCTTAGTGGAACCACTACTGATGGGTTGTATCTTTGTGGAAGTTTCTGAACTGACAGTAGATGGAAACAGTGGGAAAATGTCAACAGGAGCAGACAAGCTTACATTAGATTTTGTTGTCCCGGACACTGCTGTAGTGCTTCTCCCAGATGTAATTTCTGTTGACTGTGAAGGAATGTTTGATGATAAAGCTATGGTTGGAAGTGTTGTATTAGATGTAACAGCTGAAAATTCAGTTTTCCCTGTAGTTGCAGTGAGTTGCAATTTTGAAGCAAGTGTTGTTTCCACATCTTTTGCTTCAGGTACAGGAAATGAAGTTACCACTTCACTGATCACTGCCAAACTTGTACTTGATGTTATGTGTGAAACTGCTGGTGTTCGAATGCTGGGTGGCAAAGGTGGACTATCATCTGCAGGTTCAATGCCTGAAATCAGACACAAGTAAATAGTACTCTGAAATGTATGAATAATTATACTCATGAAGCTAGCAGAGCTAGAAGGAAGTTATGTTAACTCATATAACTCTGATCTTTTCAATTGCCTTTAAACTTCTAAAATTCATAGACAAATTAAAAAATAAATTCATTAAATCATTTGCTCCACATCTAATGTTACTGAAATGTTTTATGAAGAAAGAACTTCTTTCTTAGTTTAAAATTTGTCTCAGATTTTTGAGAGTGAAATTATTTTAACTAAAATGTATGTTTAGTGAGCTCAAGATTCATATAACTAAGGTCATAGTCACAAAAATTTAAGCACCAATATTTGAAAATTTGACTAAAGACCTAAGAAATTAATAAGCTAAGTATCATACATAATATATATAATTTTTCAAACATACAGTCTTCAAAATACACGCATCTTTGAGTGGTTTCATCCAGCAACATATTGAGAGGACAGGCAGGGATGCATCCTTCCACTCTAAAAGAAAAACAATTAGTATTTACTAGTTGAACAGTATCTTCTGGATCAAGCATTTAATTTTAGGAAAACAGAACTTATCTATAAAGTGTTTTTAAGTAGACAGTCTTGTTCTATCTAAATCTCATGACCTCAGTGTACTCCTTCAAGATGTCATTGCCATGGCTTCCATTTTAACTCAGATTTAAGCTAAAGCATGAACTCCGTGATAATCAGCCTTTGAAATGAACCATCACAGGTTCAATACTGAATGCTGTTGCTTAAGAAATGCCAAACATTTTTACACACCAAAATCCAAATGCCAGTTTTACCAGACTCAGCACAAATTCCAACTGGGAGGAAAAGGCAAGGACAGATATGGCTGTTGCAATGGCATAAGGAAAAAGCAGGGGCACAACTATTTGAAACAAACTTGTAATCACCTCTCTTTAATAATACTCTATAATACCCCCCCAGCTTGAAAGTTACAAATATACTAGTCATTCCAGAATCCGACAATACTTACCTAACAACTGAAACATCACTTTCACGTAGGTGCCACAGCAGGTTTTATTCCATTTCTTTTCTCCTTCACTTACCTCCTTATATAAGAACACAGTCCTGCTATACTAAACCTACATCTGGTCCCTCGTATTCTTATTATGCTGCATAAGTATATTACCCAAACTACATACTTTTCCATAAAAATACAGATACTTACTTTGGCACTGCCTGACAGTTTTTCCCCAAAGGGTCCCTGCATGTCTTGAAACAAGGGCTTGTACAGGCATCGTAATGCCATTCACATGCAGAACGGGATAGAAATTTAAATTTGACATCTGAAAAACAATGAAGATCTGTTATTCTCATATATTTCTAGAAACACACACAGAGACATATCACTAAGAGGCATGTTTTAAGTTCACTGCAGCTCTAAATCTCTTACTGTTTCTACCTGTATTCTCCACAAATAAAATTGGTAATATTTTTTGAACTACTAAGGTCTTTAAAACATAGAAAAACAGTTTACATTTATGCAAAGTATATTAAAGGGTGCTGGCTCTGCAGCCTGTTTTACTCTTTGTAGTATTAGCCACATTTACTACATATTACAATCACTTGAAAATAAAGCCAGGCAAGTTAGAGCTGTTGTTTTTAAGTTTTAAAAACTATATCAACAATGAAACTATGTTTGGTTATTCAAACAAAATGCAAAATTAAGATTATGTTGATTCAGTACAACTATTGCTATTAAAATAAAAAGCACCAATTTGATACACTGATACTCTTCATAATATAACGTATCACAATAGTTGTTTATTTTGTATGTAAAATTTGCTGATATAGCACAAAGGTGTACATAAATTGTATGATTCAGTTGTATTTTAAAAGCCAAAACAAACACCATTCCAAATATAGTAATCAGAAATTATGCCAATTTAGGCTCCTTAAAGCAATATATCTTAACAGTTGATCTTCTCAAAAGCAGTATAAGATAGCTACTCTAAGAGAAATTAATTCAAACCTCAAAACATTTTGAATCTGAAATTCTAACTGCTCCTACAATGAAGAAAGCAACTCAGATGAAATGAGATGTAGTCTTGCAAAATTTAACTCAAAACATATACTTCACCAGAAAAAACAGTACCAATAATGAAACACTATGGTAAATTTAAAATAAATAAATAAATAGAAATCCACAAACAAAAAAACCACACCAAAACCAAAACAACCTCCAAACTGCCTTCAGAGTATCTGCACAGTGTTTATTGAAAGACTTCAAATTCAGATAATTGAAACCCAAAGTATAAATTCAGATAGAGGAAGAGTTAAACTTCCAGTGCTTATTAAATTACGCAGGAACTTTACAAAATTAACGTAAAGAAGAAATAAACTGAGTATAAAATCTGAAAGAAACAAATTTGTGGCAATTATCATGCAGGTGACATGCACTTGCATGTTCAAATGCAGTATCATGCTTTCTTTTTCACTACAACCCGGCCCCATCTGCATGCAGAACAGTTTCCCGCAAAACACTAGATTATCCCAGTGGCTCTACCAACGCCTGCACGACTTATGCAATATATCTGGATTTCAGTCCCTGAACCACGACAGCCCACCCCAGCTCCTTAGTGTAGCAGTCAGGGCAGGGCAGTGACACTTCCCTTACATTTATGCCTACAGAAGACCACCATCATGACATACGGGTCCCCTCTAGACTGGTAAACCTGATCTTAGAACTATGTGGTTCAGAGCCTACGAAGAGTAGCTGCTCTTAATCAATGTTTACATTAATGACCAGAAAGAAAATGCCTACTACTTAGAAAAAGTTTCCACTTTTGGTCCTTTGAAGTCGTCTTGCTTTTACGTTTTGCTGATCTTTGCTTGACTGAGATACAAAGAGAGCAGCTCTTTTACATCTTCTTGGAGACATTCAATTTTTCCGTGAAGATCCTAAGAAATTGTTCTTCCTGCAATTCAGGGACATCTCCACTAATGGGTAATTCTCTCTCTGCCATTATTAACCATTAATGTCCTCTGTTTTAATACAAATAATTCTCTTAAAGGTATAAATCAAACTCAGACAAAAGAACGTGTATGTTGCCATCTAGTGTTTTCCTTTTTACATGTCACTCTGCCTAAGGATGTAACTTGTCACTGCGTTTGAAAACATGATTCTTAGGACAGTAACAAATGCATTTATAAAGTTACATTCCCATAAAAAGCTAAGCACAAGTCACTGAATTCTTCTGTGACCCCTTATAGTGAAACCAAGTTAAGTTGCTTAAATCTAATGGAGGAAGGGAATTATTTCCATACATTTTGCTGACTGATGTTTCGGGGTTTGCATGCACTGACAGGTCAGAGTGGTAAGGTTTAAAGACAAAAGAAGAAGATACATGACAAAAAGAACATATCAGAGACATGTTGGCACAGGCAATCACCAACAGTAGTAATAACCAGCAATAACAGTATAGCCGAGTGGAATCTAGGAAATCTCATTTTCAGACAACCCTAGATTAAGTATGGAGACAGATCTGTAATTTTTAAGTCTTGCCACAAACCCCACCATTAATCATAGAAAAAGTTTCAAACACAATAAAGGCACAAGCTTTGCAGAACACATACTGCAGCCCGAAAAAGAATGTTAGTTTCTCAATTTAGCAGAACAGTGATCGTGAATTAACACTTCCAAGTGCTGGCATTAACACACCATCTCCCATTCTCCAAATAAACTTAGACTTTTGTGAAATGATTGCCATGTTTTCCTACAGATTAAGTTCACAGAATTTGCTGGTGTTGCATGCCTTGGTAGGAAATAGGGCAAATTTCTATATAGCCGCATAGCATTTGTTGAGTGGTTCATAAACACTGCTTTCAGTCAAGAAGAAAGTCATGTTTGTCTGCAAATTTTGTCTCTACTTCTGCAGAAAGAAGTATGGACAATAGATGAATTCATTAACCTGGTCATAAAAACTGTTTTCAAAGAAGAGCTGTAGAACCAATGGACATTTAATTTTCCACTCAAGGGATTTTAGAGAATTGAGTATGCTGGGCCAAGCTGTATTAGGTTTTTGAGTGTGTAAATTACATAAACGAACAGACTAAATCACCACAGCAAGAGCTGAATATATTGCATGAATTGGTTTCCAGTATCTCAAAAGTTTTCAGTATGTCTCAGTAAATCCATCAGATATAGTGAAATCTGTGCTTTATTATGAATTATGGGAAAATGCCTTTCCAGCATTAGGAGAATGTCAGTTCAGTCATTCATCATATTTCAGGTTTTCACTATTGGCAGCATCACTTCTGGAATGCCTAAGCAGCCCAAGGACCTAGCTGATTGACTGTGCAAGTCACCGTAAAAAAAAAAAAACAAAACAAAACAAAAAAAACCAAACCAAAACAAAACAAAAAAAAAACCAAAAAACCCACAGCAAGATGCAGTTCCTGCTTAAAAAGTTTAGTCTAAATAGATTAGACAGAAAATGAAGGGGAGGAGAAACAGAGGCACAGAGCCACGTTCTGAACTAACATGAATTCAAGAATAAGCCAAGAGTACAATAAAGTATCTCTATACCTAGCTAAAATAATAGATTATTTTGCCTCTTTTTAGTACATCTGTATATTAACTATGATCCCAATACCCACAATCATTAGGGTATAAGGAAAAGCAGTAACAAAGTGCTTTAAAGCCATTCAAGCATCCCTCTCCCTAAACTGAGGGAAATATTCCTTTCACTCTCTGTATTGATTTTAGATATTAACTTCCACGCCAAACCAACCTCAGCTTTATTGTTACTACAATGCTGCTATTCCCAGGACAGAAACTACCACAGCTCAGAAACTCTGGATTTTACCAGTGTCAAGGCATGAATGCTTTATGCTAGCCAGGATGGTAATCAGCCACCTCCACCACATGCTTCTCATTTTTTTAATACTTAAATTCCCCCACCAGCAACCAGTAATATGAGCTTACTGTACTCTGTGCAACAGTACAGCTCACTCACAACAAAAGAATGATACACAGTTTACAGACAATGAGTCAAGCCTCTTATATCAGGCATATGTTCCTCAAAAGGATTTGTCATGGCATTTGAAAATAACCATGTGTGTCCTGGTGAAGTCTACCAGCATTTGTCTTCTGCTCAGTGACACAGCAAATCCTTCACAAAATGGTAAATTATGCCCTGGATGACAGTCACTCCAGTTGACATGCCAACTGAGCCCACAGTTCTTTTACCTAGCAGGAGCTGAGCATATCAACATGTTACAGTACTGCAGAAAGCTTTTGTATGAATGCAGGTATACATGTTGCCAAAGACAATATATTAAAAGGTATTCTCCAACTCCATTGTTTTCTCACTCACTTGGACATCAGAGAAGCATTTTGTTCCCTGTAACTTATGATCTTCATTCTTCGTGGCTTTCAAAAATAATTCTGTGGTAATGAGAACAGTTGCTACCATTTAATGAAGAATTTTAATTTTTTATCACTGACAGACTGGTGTTCTGTTGCGTTACAACCTTTCTTAGTAACTTGGCCACTTTTTTGTGTGTTGACAATTCCTACTGTTCACAAGTCCATCCTGCCTTTTTTTTCTATGCTGACTTTTACCTCACAGAATCACAGAATCGTATAGGCTGGAAAAGACCTTGAAGATCATCAAGTCCAACCGTAAACCTAACGCTACCAAGACCACCACTATACCATGTCCCTAAGCACCTCATCCAAACGTCTTTTAAATACTTCCAAACGTCTTTTAAATACCTCATAGGGACAAAATTTGCCATTCTCAGAATATACTTATTATAAATAATTTCATGTTATGCTCAAAAAATGGCTATTTACTTTAAAAAACCCCCTAAAATTTGAAATGTTCTAATGTTAATAAAAGGTTGTATTTAAAGGAAAACTTTTAAAAATAATGAAAAAAATTAAGTATTTGGATTTTCATTCTCACCTGACACTCTTTTCCATTTTGCTACTTTTCCCAAAGATCTCAAAAAATCTAGTAGGAACAAAATTTGTTTTAGAATTAGTTCTATTTATAATGGCAGAAAAACTCTGCTTAGTAACGTAGATTGCCTATCTCCTCAGTTACAAGTTTAGAAACATGAAATCCTATCTACCCACTTAACACACACAAACTACTAACAAACACTGTCCATGACTTCTAAGTTTCTGCAATGAGAAATGTAAGCAAGTATCACTGGAAAAATTTAACTTTGTGCCCAGCCAAAACATCACTGAAAGCAAAGTATAATTACCTCTCAAATACTTTTGCTTTAGTTTAGTATTACGATGTTAGATGAATATAATCTTGTTAACTACTTAATCTCCTCCTATTTATTCAGTAAAAAATGGGAGGTCAAATGTTTGTGTTTGTATGGTATAAATAGGAAAGACGTTCCAATTCTACAGTAACCTCAGTCTGATTTCAAGAGCTACTGAGCAGTTGTGTTCAGTGACATACCCGGGATTCGCAGGTACAATATTAGTCGCTCAGCATTATCCAGTCCCAGGCCCCATGTCGTGATCTTTCGGACTGACAAAGCATACAAGCTCAAATAAACGTAAGAGCAACTCCTTATAAGTAAAACAGGACATTCTGGAAAATTAATTCTACTGATGGAAATGGGTAAGAGTAAGTTGAAGTTACAATAGTCAACGGTATCACGTATAAATCTGACTTAAGACGCAAGACGCTTTTGTAAAAAAAACATTTTTCATAAAAATTAATTTCATTTTCAGTTTTGTACTATGTTTCTGAAAGTGTTTCAGTTAATTAAGGTACAAACATTAAAAGCAACCAAAAATGCCCTGTATCAAACTTAAAACATTGATAAATACCTCTGTGCAGTGTGCATATACTTAGTGCATCTTGAGATTTTAATTTTAGCTGAAAATTCTCTCTTGAGACAGGCCTTATATTTACAGCAAGTTAGCTATTAAAGCACATAACTAGCATTATTAAGAACTCTGCTGCAGAATTTATATAGGGCAAGTCACATCTTTATAATATATATAAAATTAAGTCAGTGGTCTTAAAAAGGTAAAGCATATTATGATAATTCTATGAAAGGTAAAAGGTAACTAGCTTGAGCACATTATTTTAAAAAAGTGTAAGAAAACTGCAGTTATATCCATAAAAAGATCATCAATTCCCTACATCGACTAATTTCCCAACAATTTCAAACGTGAATTTATCACTCTTACATGACAGCTCTGCACTTGTCCATCTGGTAAGACTAAATGTATTCTTTCTTTTGACTGAATGCATACCAATCCGTTGCTGGTAAAAATTCCTGCATAGAATGCAAAATTTATTTTCTTGTGAGTAAGTATACTCTGGATATTCAAATTCAGTTATCAACTCAAACCCTCAAATGTTTGTGGGAACAGGACAGCAGACAAATCTAAGTATAATGAAAATAACCCAATTTAAAAGCTGAAGTGATTTCTCATGGAAAATACTTTGCAGTGTTAGCCCATCATATCTGCGCAATTTATAGACAAAGTATTTCAATGTGACAATATTTATTGCTATGAAACTGGAAAAAGTGACTCGTCAGCTGACTTTAAACAAACATGTATCTATTGCTGTGGTGATCAGGTCATTTAAAATTCTTCCTTTTGAATGTGCGTCACAGAGCATGAAGAAGCCCCATGAGGAACTTTCTGGCCAAGGGGATTTACTGGGCCTATTATTCTGCTCCCGATATTTATCCTCTGATTCCGCAGGAATAGCTGTTCCCGGTTCAAGAGTTTCTGATCTAATATGCAAAGCATTTACAATAGTCAGCAGGAAACTCAATACGCTTTTGCCTGTGCACTCTGGAGCTGGTGTAACTTTTCCATTAACTTAAACAAATGCTGCTGTATTTTTAGACCATGTAATTACTCTACATCAGCAGGCTGGCCCTTGTGAAAGTACACTGGAGAAAGATTTGAGCTCTATGTTTCTCTGCTTATAAAACTCTGAAACCCAAACCCTCGGATGTGGTGATTAATGAAATGCCTCTTGATCATTTGATCTCATCCCACTTGCTGAGGTAAATTGTTTTAGTTTTCCATTGGCATAGATAGGATTTTTTGGTATAATGACTGGAGGGTAAAGACTTCACACTTGAAAAGACATACCACTCTGTGTTAATGGACGACCACTGAGAATTGGAACATGTTTTAACCTTCTTCATTCCTCCCTCAAAGATAAAAGACTAAGGAGATATTTTTGTTATGTCCAAAGAAAGTTCCTTGCTTGAAATGCTGTATGAACATCCTGGTAATAGCATTAGCTCTATAATTCTGCTGTTCAAAAACCTCAACAGCTCTGTGATTACAAGCATTTGTCAAGAGGCAACAGGCATTTGGCAATGACAAAATCTGTCATTTTTTCTGAAGTTGGAGTGTGCCAGTCAACAGCTGCATTAGGCTGTCAGCATAATGCACCGCAGAACATCGGCAGATTCACAATGCCACCATTAACACTATAATTCAATGTTTTGATAACAAGAAGCTCCATGAGGCATGCAGTTGGCCTCTTCTGTCACAGAAGTCAGTGCCTGCTTCAGATTTGTCTGTGCTGAGACTCATCATGGTCACTGTAAAACATGGCCATGCCATGCTTCATTTGTTACAATATTTCATTTTCTTTCTTTGCTTGTAAAACAAATTTCAGTTTCAGAGAATAAAGAACTGATTTTTAAAAAATGGTATTGCCAAGAATACCTATTAAAATACTTCTGCTACTGCAATAAACGAATTACTAATGCATTTGAATTTACAGCACAATAAAAAGCTTTAGAACATAAAAATAAACACTTGTAGTGATTTTGGAATTTTATATACCACACAAAGGCCAGTGGTTTCAGCAAGTAGTAGCTGTTGCTGAAGTTCATAAATAAAGTAATATGAATGCATTTGAGGTATGTGATATATCAAGACAAGCAGACACTAACGCAAATGGTTTCACGAATAACCTGCTTTGCTTTATTTTATAGGCCAATATAACTTCTTGCATCTTATTCTTGACCTGTAAGACCATCTTCATTTCAGTGCATGGTTCCCAAGTGTTTAAGAATATGTGAAAACAGTTATTATTTCTTTTCCTTACTAATCTAAAAAAGAAAGAGCTTGATTTATTAGTGATTTTTTTACCGTGTGTGTTTTGTCATCAGTCCTTGTAGGAGCAACTTCTGGATCCAGCTCCTATGAAGGATCCTAAGAATATATCCTACATTTCTGATCCTTATGTCTCAGTGGAATGGGACTACTATTACAGGAATGGGAATCTCTCAAGTAGGTAGAAACATTCTCACAGCAGTCTACATTGTGTATTCAAGAGCTGTAGCTGTCCAAGAAACAGTAGAGAAACAGACATCTAGATCCCCAAGAAGAGGTATATATCTCCACTTAGATGGTGCCTGAAACACTAGGGGATAACAGCCCAAAAGGCAGAGCCTCTGTAAGTGGGTACGTGTATAAAGGTCAAGGTGTTTTTCAGGGGAAACACGAGGTTTGAGAGGTGTAATCTACAGGCAACGTCCTTAGCACTGGATAGCATGACCTCTGAGGAGGCCACAAATTTTGCAATGAGAATGCACTGTGCAGAAAACTCTCTCTTGGCAGCAATCAGAGGGAAAGGAGGAGAAAACATCATCCACAGACCTTAGCTTTTAGATGCATTCAGTTCTATTCTATTCCCTTTGTGAATCCATTATTCATCAGCATGAATTTTCTACTCCTTAAGAATTTCCTCACCATCTACAAAGCAAGTATTGCCCAGAAACTATACACTAGGCTATGTATTTCCAAAACTAGTTGGCAAATACAGCAAAGTTGTGTATTATGCTACTTAATGGCTTTTGACAAGAAAACAGAATCTCATCCTCACTACAAAGCTCAGGGAAGAGCCTGCGTGTCACAGATTACTCACAGCTCCCAGTGATGTAGGGGAGAAGAAAGCAATCTCGTCACCTCTGAAAATATCAATACCATTTAGCCTGTATTTTCACAGGGAGCAAACTGCTGTTCATAAAACACAACTTTACCTACCTACAAGTTTAAAAAGGGTCGACAGTCTGAACTCCTCTGAATGATGGTACTTCAAAAGCTCAACTGAAGAGGCTGAAATGTGGATGAAGTATCCTGGTTTTGCAAATGACTCAAAAGAACTGTATCCTGAAAGCCATGTATTCTTGTGAATGACATATGTAGATCTGTTGTGAAACTCTTCGTTTTTTTCCCATTTAGAAAGAACAAGAGTATTATTGGAGGCCAACTGAAGAAAATAGTTTGGTCTCTCAGCTGTTTCAAATGAAATCAAGTTGGAATCTGAAAAAAACACACAGAACTCATTTACTTGCTGATATATGCATAATAAACTAAACTCATTCTGATGTACCACTACTGATATTAGTAGCATGAGCAATGAAAACTGACTTTGGCCTCATCAGTGAAAATAGCCTAAATCTTGTAAGAAAGTATACTGTATATGGATTTCAGATTGCTAGATTCTAATGGATATTTAGTTTTCTAAATATCCTACAGATTTCAACAGGAATACAAGCAGATTAAAACATTTGCCCACACCAGGATAAAGGAATATAGCCCTGCAGTCAAGCAGAACTTCAGTTTACAGCCTTCACTAAGCCATTTATTAAATAAAAATTTAAACTTCATCTAACTAGCTTTGCAAGTAATGTTTGCCATCAGGAATTTATAGCTTAAGAGCTCAGCCTGTCATTAAAAATAATTTACAAAAACGTGTTTTGCATTCTGATTACAGCATTATGTCTTAATTTCTAAGCAGTCAGCTCTCTAGCCCTTCCGCTAAGAATGTTAACAGCAAAGTCTGTTTTCTGGCAAATATACCCACATGATACCTTACCCTGAAAATAGTACTGTTGATTTCAAGCAAGCCTCTGTACAACCAACTGCAGAGTAGCAGATCTTGAGCCTGTTACAGGCATCTGTTGCTCACAGAATTACTTCATTCTATTTTGCTGTAAACTCTGCTATTTTCTTGAAAACAGCCATTAAACTACTGTAAAATCAACTAACCCTCCAGGCTTGGGTAGCATTTCTTGAAAAAAAGAATGCATAGAAAACAAATGATCTCTATTCAACAGATAGACTATCACATTCTGGTATAACACTTCTGGAAGACCAACTTGTTTTCCAAGCATAAAAACTTCAATTAATCTGAAAAACATAGTAGCACTTGTGAATATCTTTTTATTAACTGTCTGTAGCAAGCAGCTATTTGATAAGTAACAACGGACAGTCAGTGTGATTTATAATACCTGCCAAATAGCCAATCAGTACATCAATATCCAAAACTTCCCATTGTCTATGATTTGTCTGAAACTAATGAAACACATCCATTTTTCAGAGGTACCAAAGAACCAAGAACACAGATATATAAATGAAGACATGGATATGAAAAATATATTGATTGTATAAACTCCTCCACAGCCAAATGATGAAATGCCACTCACTGAAATTGGACTATAAGGCACAAATTCCATTTGCCAGGTTAAATTCTGAGCGAGAGATTTTTATATGGGAATAGAACAGTAGGACTGACCTTCCCTTTCCAAACCTAAATTGAACGCAATGTACTAGTGTCTCAAAACTATGACTAATAAAAGAAATCTGGCCCTAGATATTCTGTTACATGAGTTCTTGTGTCAGTTCTACAGACAGCAGTATTACTAATCAAGTGCTTGTCATTTTTTCAACTGACCCATATCCCTTCTTTGATTACACAAAGACAGCCACCTTCAGGCTGTTCAAAGAGCTCATCAGGGGACTCTGGGCAGTAAAACTGTATTGAGACTCAAGTGCTCTGTGGTCATTAAAATTGCATATGCAGACAACCCCAGCATTTAATCAATGTCACAAAGTGCTGAATATATTCTTGTAAGCTTTCTCCACCTGTCTGAAGGTGTGCAAGACTTCTTTTGTCTGCTGAATAAGCAACACATTCCTTCAGTGGAAACTTAAGTTGGGACCTGAAGGAGACAAATTTGCAGTATACACCCTTACACAGCTCAGGTTAGTGCCAATGGGCATCTCTGTACAAGTGGGCAGACAATAAGCAATGGTGGCAAAGCGAGTGAATTCAGGAGTACTTTTCTTTTATCATTTCTCTCCCATTCTTTCCTGTATGCCAGTTCTGCCAGAGGAAAGGTGGAGGGAGCAACACATATCTGGAGCACTGGGCTACAACACTGGTTTGGTGCTTCTGAAAGTTGGGGCGGGGGTGAGCAGGGGCCTGTTGCTTTTCAGCTAGAATTATCTGTTCATAAAGCTACAATCATGTAATGAAAACCAACCAAATTAAAATTTTGGCAGACAACATTAAGGTGCAATCAGCTGACAGATAAAATATTTTTTGACCCAGGTCTATTCTTAAACATAGGCTTGTATTCAAGGGCAGAATTTGCTCTGCCTTATTTAAGTCTCTAGGTTTCAGTGACTTTACCATGTGCTTTGGGTTTATAAAGTCCTGAAGTCAGCATAAAGCTCACTGCATGTCCAGGAACAATATCTTCTCTCACTGGGAAAACAACACCATCCACCAGTTTCACTGCCATTACAAGTTCTCCATCCAAATAGCTGACCAGTTTGTACGGGCCCTTTCCCAGAGCTGTTGAGGAAAAAAATCAGAATTATCTTTCATGTCAAGTGTCACAAATGCTTGAGCTCTAAATATTATGATACAGCACAAATAAAAACACATCTCTCCACTCTGAAAATAGCTCTAGGTGCCATGCACTAAACTATAACGATGACCAAAACAAAGCCAAACTCTTTTAGAAAATACCTGATCTAAAAACTGTCCAAAATACCTAGTTTCAATTTTCAAGATTCATGATTAGCTTCTCCTTTTCCTCCCTCTCATCCACTTCGATTTCATAGTCACTTTAATAAAGTTAGTTGACTCCTTGGTTATTTGATTTAGAAGTAAATAGTGTTCTACAGACCACCCTGGAATCCCTCTAAAATGTTTATTTGTACGGTTGGACTGATTATACATGCCTTACTATTCTTTAAAAACTATTTTATCAGTATCCAAATTGTGAGGCATTTTGCAGAAAAAAAAAGTTTGTTGTCATCAAGTATTGAAGAACTCCTTGAACAGTGTAGATACAAACATAACCACTGGGAAGTGAGATAGGAAGAAATCAGCATCATGAGCAAAAGAATGGTCATATTTTACCTATAAGTTAAAAAAGCCAAAAGCATGCAAAGTTATCTTACAATGTCACACCTCCTCACTTAGTTCCAATTTCACTGGAGAAAATATTTTCAAGTTTATTTTTAAATGTTATTTGAAATTAGTTTTGTAAACTTCTCTGTTAAAACCAGGCATTTGAGACCACACCTGAGCACTTCACCTCACTACCATTTTACCCACAAGCCAGGACATGGCAAGCATACATCTAAGGTAGAAGTGTCCCAGAACTTCTCAGCTGATAGTTGCAGCTAATATCATTGACCCTTAAAATCTGTTCCAACAGGTTAAAAGTTTGGACTGCAATTTGCAGCCTGCCCTCATATTCTGGTTCTCCCTAATCTTAAATTTTATTAAGAATTTTGAAATCCTAATGAGGCTGCACTACAACCAGAATTTTAGATTGTAATGGCAGAAATAGGTGGCCAGTTAGGACACAAGCCCATGCCTAGCTAAACATGTACAGTGATACCTGGTTACCTTCAATGCAGGGAGTTGAAAAACATGTTTTAAATTACTTAAAACATCTAGTGTTCTTGAAATGTTAGTATACGTTTAAGTCTCATACCTCAGGCCCATCCAAAACTTGAGAAACCACAGCTACCAGCTGAGAATTTCCTCTTACCAAAGACAAAAGGCTTCTGCTTCCAGTAGGCCTGGAACTATTTCACTCTGGATTCATGACAAAGTTACATAGAGAAAACCTCTCTCTGGTCTAAGACAGTTTCTTAACAACCCTGTCTCCAAAACTAAGTAATTCTGGGGAATGCTACTATATTTGAGGTAGAGAAGAAAATCTTCAGCATAGAGATGATTTTTTTCCCCACTGGCAGCTCTGAAATATCCTATGTTGAATACTGATGAGCTGGATTAGCAAACAGTAGGAAGATATGAAGCGAGAAATATATGACAATCATGTTTATTACAAGCTGGTTGCATGTACAACTCTCCACTATTTCAACTAATTTCTGTCAGTGAGAATTCAGTAACAAGTAAAACTAATAACACACTTTAAAAGTACATGTTATCATCTAACTTCACGACTACCACAGATGTTAGAGGCACTGTTTCATTCTGTTACAACTGCCACAAGATCATCTATTATCAGACTGTATTCCATTTATAAAACAAAACAATCCAAAAAGGAAATGTAAAACTGCAATCACCTCCTATATTCAACTGGCCTTTATTTAAATTAATTTAAAGGCTTAAATAGTGATTTAGATAAAATTCCACTGCATTAGCAGTTTGACCCCACTCAAAATCTTTTCAGCAGTTGTTATATCAGAAAATGTAAATTTCTTGGCCATATCATTTGGGCCTGGCATGTTGCACAAGTCTCTTCTAATTTAAACTCAGTCCCTCTCTGTGGTCTTTCTGGGGTGAGCTGCTGCAATATGGAATCTTCTGTTAGACTCCAAAATATCATGAACCATCTGGATAGACAGGCTTCTATGTGAGCTTGATAAAAAGAGTTATAGAATAAATAGCAGGAGTCCTGACCATTCCTCACATCAGGCTGGGTTGCAGTGCTTGTATGTATACCATGTCTAACTATGCAGACACTCACAACATAACTTTAAAATAGTCTGAATATGGATTCCAGTGTTAACACAGCAGTACAGCACCCAGTGCAGATTCAAGGTTTACTCTAGCACCTTGTACAAGTTTTGCACCTCTCTCTGAGAGCCATTCTAATGCAGCAGCAATGCTTGTCGCTCAGAAACTTAAAGCTAGGTCAGACATACCTAAACGGAGAGTTATTCCTCATTTGGGCACAAAAAGTTGAAATATCTTAATCACTAGCTCCCTCTGAAGGCTGCACAGGAGATCATGACTGGTTTAACAGACCCAATGGGTATCAGTCTTGAACTGCAGTGTGCCTTAAGCAAGTACTGCCACTAGTACTAGTAGTGGGATAGTGGGTAGTGCTAGTGGGCTGAATAGTCTATTAATTACTTAATTATTTAATTGTTTAATCATGATCCATAAATGCAAAGAAAATGAGTTAAACATATTTTTGGGAAAGGCGCAGGAATAAAAAAAGATTATGAAATTAAAACCCTTTGAAAAAGCAAAATAAACCAGTAAAACAGAATCTTGGCTATTTAAATAATATAATGATTCGCAACTGTTTTCATTAGCACAATTATTTTTATACAAAGTACTAAGACTTATATAAAAAATCCAAAGATTCTATTGACTTTTTATCAGCTCCTTTAGGACTTACCTTTGTTGAAATATTCACAATCGTAAGCTAAAAAATAAAAAGAAAATAAATGCAGTTGCAGGCATTCTGCAGATAAACAGGTTTTCTATTACCCTTTACGATTAAGAGGTAAGCCAAACGCTTGGCCAAGTTAGATCATACACAAACATTTATTTAAAAAAATTATTGCCAAATATTTACTTCGCTGCTTTAAATAAAATACTAATTTAAACTACACTGATTTAAATAAAATATTGTTTTCTAGCAGGAAATACTATGGTTACATACCTACAGCTGTCTTTTTGTGACCTCTAGTGGTTAAGACTAAACTTTGCTGTCTTTCCATGCTCACATTAAAACACACGTACCATTTCTATCAAAAATTAAGAGTAACTCTCTTGCTCTATGGCAAGTTTGCTGTGTGACTTCGAGCAAGCCGCATACTCTCTCTGTGCAAATGCAAAGTTAGAAAAATGCTTGTTTCCTTCCATTCTTTCCATCTTGCCTTTTTTTAATCACATGTTTGAGGAAATGACTGTCTCCTGTTAGGCATTTGCACTAGGTGCCATAGAAGAAGGCTGCAGATTTTTTTACAACTTCTAAGCATTGTTGAATACGGATACTAAGGTAACGACAAAGTCCTGCTTGAAAACCTACTTGTTTTTCCTCAGAAGACCTTTATATTTCACACTTGCTCTGGGGACAGTAGTAAGGCAGCTATTTTTCCTAGACCCTGTTAAGAAGTAAAATCCTCCTGAAGATGGAAAATACTTGACCTGTTAACTTTGTAGCTTTGGTTTGAGGGACACATGCTGTATCCTAATATAGACTTCCCATGACTTCTCCTTTTATATCATAGGACAAGGAATTAAAAATAAAAAAGAGTACCACCCACAAATATGGAAAGAAGCACATAATCCAGCTAGACCAAAATTAACAGAGGCCAGTGAGAGGCACCCCCTCATCTTCCTACCAGTATGGCTTAGTGATTCGATTCATGGCCCCAGACAGATAACTTAATGTGATTGATTTTTCAGGTCTGGGTCTCATGAATGCAGACAGTGACAGCCACTGGCAATGCTAGTTAAGTAAACTTACGACACACTCTAGGGGACCTCCAGTCTACAGCAACTCCATGCTGGCAGCACTGATGGGCATATGCTGATACACTTGTACAGAAACACTCACAGTCACCTCCTTGGTTACAACCACATGTATCTGTCAAGCAGTTTGAGTAAAACCAGGTGACGTCAATCTGAAAATATAAATATCACTTATCCAAAATATTCATATAGACAGTGGCAACAATCGCCTCAATACAAAGCTACAACTCTCTCAAAATTTAACATATAAGACTTTGAAGTATTAAAGATTTTAATTTAAATGTTTCCTGAAACACAAGAAAAACAGTTTATTAGAACACATCATAAAATCTTGTACAGTACTTCATAACACAATTAAGTCAATGACCCATTAAGAACATGCACCCTACGATACTGATGTGAGCTTGTGTTTTGTATGGTTTTATAATATTTAAATGATAATAAACTACGAATAAGCTTATGAAATAAGAAAAAAACTCTCTCTAAACTGATCACAAATCACTAAATCTTAGAAGTGTTAAGAAAGTTAGATATACATAAAATGTAAGAAATAATGAAGTAGATGGAAAACTCTTCTTTTCATGTGAGAGTGGTTCATTCTCTTCATATTATTAGATAATTTCACAGGTGAATTTGTGATTTTTCCCTTAGATTATTTTGAAGTCTTAAGTGACAAAATTACAAAGAAAACTGTAAATGCTCATTTGCTTGTTGAATTGTTACACATTCTACACAGATTTACACTTGAGTAATACTTACACACTTACAAGGAACTTAGTTGCTACCTACCTTATACAGTGGGCTAAACAGACGTTACATTAATACAACTTTAACATCAGCTTCCACTTTCTTCCGAAATAATATACAAAGCAACCCTCCAAGATTCCTGGTTGTCTTTCATATGAAATCTCCATTCTCCCTAGGAATGATTCTGACACACTCTAAGCCATGCACACAGTCTCAATACCTGAACATCTTGAAATATGTCATTTTCCATATAAGGCCTAGCTCTGGAAATCAGTCCCCCCTCATTCTCCAACTGAACCTGAGCATGTTGCCTGTCAGCACATGTTGTATGGCTCATTTATTTCCTTAGGTGGTTGCCTGAGTGAGGAGATATATCCATTTTTTTCTAGGAATGAGTTCTTCACATTTGATACTGCCTAGAAGAAACTGTCAATTTATTTAAATATGCTGGAAAAATGTGCCTGCTATGTACTACATTTGAGCAAAATAAAACAAGTGGTTATGCTTATGCAAATAGTACTTGGGATGAAAAAAAAGGTAACACAAATTGGGTATAATTTTGCCTGCATTAATTACAAAAGGGACTAACAGGACTACCCATATTGTAGAAAGCTAAATTGGTGCCAAAGTGGCTTACTGTCTAGGTCAGCTAAGTGCAGATAATCCTTATAGGTCCAGTTAAACATTCACATTTTAGAATCAGAATAGGTATGGGTTAGACTTTCTTCATGTTCTCTTTTTGCTACAGTAGTCAAAATTATTATATTATGGAAGACAAGATTAAGATTTAAAGTGATGTGAGCTGAAGAGTAAAGTTTGTCTCTAGCGATATGTTCACTCATGTCTTTCTATAAGTGACCACAACTCACCACTGGATGGCAAGCTTCAAATGCTTCACTTAACAGTATTCCACATTCCTTCTTGGCAAATGCCTCTCTAAGGGGATTCAAACTGCATGGATTTCGAATGTCAGAGCTGTCAACACACTTAACCAGAAAGCAAAATCAAGGTGAGAAACTTGTTTCATAACCGCTTCGTATTTGAACTTGGAAAGCATAGTTTTGCTTTGGTTTTTTTTAAGAGAGATGTATAAAACACAAAACAAATGCATCATTTATGAAATAAAGCCAGACTAAGATAAGGAATTAAAAGGGGATGCTAATCCGCAGAAAAGGGAAAGTACAAAATCTGAAGAAATGTTTCATTTGTCTGAGAGCAGCAGAAAAACACATATGTACATATAGGTCTAAACAGAGCTGCCATGCAGTCCCAATCTGCAGTCCTTACACCTGGATAGTCTAGCTCATATAAGTAACAAAGTTCACTCAGACAATGTACATTAGGAGTGTCAGAAATCAGATCTTTTTACTCTAACTACTAGGAAGGAACATTTCCATGAACACCACTAGACACATGACATTAAAAAAGTTCAATTTTTAACTTTGAGGCATATGGAAAGAATATTTTTTCTTTGCATTGCTATGGTTTCACAGTTAAATACTTCCCAGCTATGAAAGATCAGCTAAACTGACAACACAGTCTAAAGTGAACCCAAAATTCTTCCATTATGTAAAAAAATGACTACTTTACTGTTTAAACAACATCTTCAAAAACGCTTATAGATTCAGAGTATTGTACAGCATTTTTGTGTACACTATAGCGCTGTGTAGAAATCAAGGTGATTATTTTCTTCTCCTTAATGGATTATGATATCTGTAAGAACCACTGATATTGCCATTTGCATTGCTGCCTGATTAATACTTCCAGAAACAAATTTCTGATTTCATTCTAAATAAATTATATGATGTAACAGCAAAAGATGTACTAGCAAACCCATTCTTTTTACTATGTACCTCTATAGCTGTCCAGCTGTTTCCAAACTCTTGTGAGTTTGTTAATTCAAAATTATCTGGAGTCCTCAATTCATTTACTGTCTTCAAATCAAAATTTCCACATAATCCAGTCAATTCACCCTGGGGAAAAAAAGATATATATAAAAAAAAATATATATGAAATATATATATAAAAACATATTTCCACATGATACAAAACACTACCAACCACAACTGTTTTCAAAACTTGCTTCTCAAGTTCCTGTCTTCAGTTGCTTAATTATAAATTTGTCAGGATTTGATTCTTTTCAGCTAAATTTCAGCCAAAACAGTTCAGCTCTTTGTGATATATGGAAAATATTTTATTTTAAGAACATCAATATTATTTCCTTTCAAGTAAGTATCCCCAAGCCTTTGAGAAAGGAGCTGATCTTTTGTTCAGAGAAATGACCTGTTTGCTAGCTGTGTGCTTTTTTTATGCTTCAGCAAAATAACACCTGCTCCAGTCATATAAGGAATAAGTACTGAAGGAGAATGTTGCCTCAAAGGTATTTGTTTCTGTTGTTACAGAAGTTAGACAATAAATAGTGACTGAAAAAAAGTAAATGAGAATGAATATTTTAATTGACAAGGTATCTGAATGCTTCTCTCCTTGACTCAGCCACTGAGTTCCTACATGATTTCTGACACATTGTCTATTCTCTGAATAATGATAACATGTCTTACTTAATAAGACTTACATAAATACCTCAAAGAAATGGGAATAAGTGTTGACTTCCACTTACCTGCCACTGGTGACCCATCTGTACATGAACTGTTGTTCTCTGATCCCAAAGAATGGTGATGTGCTCCTCAGAAAAATGAACAACAGTGAAAAATCCAGCTTTCCATAACTGTATTTTTTGTAGTTCATCTATGTAACTAGATAAGCTCTGTTCAAAATAAAACAGGGCAGCTTTTAATGTAAGTAATGTCTTCACAAAATGTTCACTTGACAGGAAACAAAACACCTAAATAAAATGAACAATACGGTTCTCAGACAGAAGTCCAAAAACTGACAGAAGGCCACACAGGGATAAATTCTTAAACAAAAGTGGTCTGGATTTTGATTGTGAACTGTGTCGTATTTTTATGGTTTTTCTATTTAAAAAGTTGATTTTATATCAAATTTACAGGATGGGTAACAGCAACTGGAGTGAAGACTAAAATGTTAATGGTTCATCTGCGAGGTAAAAAATTAGTCTTGAGGTTCCTGGTTATGATTTTCACTTAGTTATACATCATTACATTCAGAAAGCCTTAGCCACATGCTTTTTCTGAATATAGATAGGTATAAAGATGCATGGAGCATCTTCTTGAAATAAGGAATTGTCTAAATATGTCCAGAGATTGCCATCTTATTTACATAAAGCATTCTTCTCTCCATCCAATAACAATCAGATTCCAAATTATTTGTAGCATGGACTAAGATGTCTGGTTTAATTACACAATACCTCATACAGAGAGACACAACTTCCTTTGTATAGTCCACCTATAAACTGTAAATAGTACTATTTATACTAAGATTACTAAAAACACTAAATATTTACAGCAATAGAGTTTGCAGTTTGGCCAAAACAAAAACGAAATTAAGGCTGTGGAGGATATATCAAAGACTGCAATTTATTTTTTACAGCTGTATAGGAATGTTACTCCTATACATATTCCAGACCAGACTAAACTCTTAGTTCTAGTGGAATTAATAGCAAAACTCACACTGACTTAAAAATATCTGGATTTTTCCTAAGACGCTAAACGGGAATTAATTCTAAACAAAAGAATTACGATCATCTCATCTAACATTTTTGTGAAATATAGACAAGATTTTGTTTAAGGTTTCCATTGACCAATCCAGATGTGATCAGCATTCATGGTAAAGATATTTACGCCTTCGGCTACTTAAGTGGCACAGTAAGTTTTTGCTAACGAAAGGAAAAAACACCCAGAGAAGTACATATGCTACTTTTTGATCAGTGGTTAAAGGCTAAAACTTACTGGATTTCCAGTTTCATCATCAAATACTAAAAAAGATTTTCCAACATTGATGAAAATGTTTTTTCTGCAAGTGATTCCAGTATTAAAGCAGTTAATATTCTCTATAATAATAGAAAACCTGGTTGAAGAAGTACCCTGAAGAAAAAAAAAAAAGGACACTTTTAAATACACTAATATAAATATGTATATTGTTACACAGTTCATTTAGCAGAAACTTCAGTGTATAATTATTAACCAACATCAAAGCTTAAAAAACAGTATGTAGTACTCAATAAAATGTACAGATAGGAAATAAGTAGAAGGATAGTTTTTAACAGGTAGTTTTAAAGTCCAGTCTTACACAGGCTTTACAAAAAAAGTCTCACCTTAACTAGGTAAACCTTACAAGTTCCAACGAAGTCAAATGTTAGTCCATCAAACGTTCTGTAATGCCGATCCCCATACGCAGTACACATTGATGGGCAAGGATGGAAGGTGCATTGAAATGATCCATGCTGGCAAATGCTGAAAAATGTATGACCAATAATGGTAATATCAACTGTAATCATGGACAAATTACTACAGCTATTGAAACGAGAAGCAAAAAAACCAAAAGCCAGGCAAGTATGATGGCTGTGGACAGAGCATTTTGAAATGTTAAGTAGAAGCAGCATATATAAATTGATTCTCTGGGAAAAAAAAAAAAAAAAAAGGTACATGTTGAACTCATACAGTCTGTGTTTCTTCCTGTTAGAATTTATACGTTCCAGAATATATAGACACCAAAAGGGCATTTCTTTTGTTGAAACAAGAAGATGCCACCCAAAGTAGTACAATTTATTATCCAGTAACTCACATCAATAACGTGCCACAAGGATAAAGCTTTCTTTTTCAGCTTCTCACAGAACATTTGTTTCTTATACGATCTGAATCTTAGAATCAACAAGCAATGTGTCCTATCACTACAGTCATTATTCACTCTCTGCTTGAACAAGAATTTCACAGAAGTGCAAAGGAAAAACTTCAGTAGCACTATTTTGGTGCTTAGGTGCCTTAAAAGAACTGTGTTTTGTGTTGTTGGGCTTTTTTTTTTTTTCCAGATACCTAGGTATTATCATCCCCAAACTCTAGCCTAACAGTTTAGGGGCTTCCAGAATAGTTACAGTTCTGTCTATGGCCACCTTAAGCATCAAAATTCTTTCATCACACATACACTAAATGACTGTTCACACCTTTCTGAATTACCTTTGCTTTGTAACTCCCTAACAGCAAGGCTTTGCAGTACTGGATACTATGTCTCTTTCTGTATCACCCTCTTGCGATCTAAACAACGTTTTCAGAAATGACACGACATATAAATAATGGATAGAATTTCATTTCCTGTATCCACAAGTCATTTTTTAAATGTTATTTTTTATGTTTCTAAATCACCTGGACACTTAAAAACTTCCCTCGATAAACACAGAAGAGCTGGTGCCCTGGTATAGCTTTACTACAGGTATATTTTATAAATATAGGTTAAACTAAACATAGCATGTGATATAATTTCGGCACATATCTAACTTTATTCTCAAAAATACTGAATTTTCAATTTCCTGATTAAATGAATGCTTCACATTTTACAACTAAAGTATTAATCTGACTTATGGAAGTATTTGATAAATCACTAATGTTCGGCATCTCATACACTGAAGCAGTATGAAGTTTTTTGTCACTGTAACTTTTCCTTTTCTGTTCATATTGCTATCATATATGACAGGGTCAGAACACTATTGTTGTCAAAAGAGCAGCAATTAGCTAGAAAATCTAGGCAGCTCCAATTACTATTAGCATCATGTTTCCTTCTGTTCCCTTACCATGTAACTCGCACTAACCTGGAGTAATTTTCCAGATTTTCCAAGACTCCGCTTATCCCATCATTGATTTGGCCCACTGCTTGTGTTTTGTATAACTCACATATATAAATATATTAAGCACGTGGCTAAAATAAGTACAACATGTGAAAAGTGTTTGCTGTACCAAAGCACAAGTAGATGGCAGTAGGACTCACCCAGCTAACTCTAGTCACCTCAAAGCAGTACCTAAGGCAGGAAACTAATCAAGCCAATGGAGAGAGAGGCAAATTAAAATAAATTATAATTGGACTGAAACAGTAAGTGCTGCTTCTCATGCTCTCTGTGAGACATTAGGTTTTAGTTTTACTCTTGGCTTATTCAAATCCTCCTCCACATGCTGATCTGTTAAGGGCTTGTGCAGAAACATTTCTTAACATGTAAAGAGTAGGGAGCTCCTTTGTGCACCCTTAGCAAGTTTGCAGATGACACCAAGCTGAGTGGTGCAGTTGACACACCTGAGGGGCAGGATGCCATCCAGAGGGACCTGGACAAGCTTGAGAAAGTGGGCCCATGTGAACCTCATGAGGTTCAACAAGGCCAAGTGCAGGGACCTTCACATGCGTTGGGGCAACCCCCAGTATCATGACAGGCTGGGTGATGAAGGGACTGAGAGCAGCCCTGAGGAGAAGGACTTGGGGGTACTGGTGGATGAAAAACTGTACGTGAGCTGACAATGTGCACTCACAGCCCAGAAGGCCAACCATATACAGGGCTGCATCAAAAGAAATGTGGCCAGCAGGTCGAGGGAGGTGACTCTGCCCCTCTACCCAGCTCTGGTGAGACCCCACCTGAAGTACTGCCACCAGCTCTGGAGTCCTCAGCACAGGAAAGACATGGAGCTGTTGGAGCGGGTCCAGAGCACGGCCACAAAAATGATTAGAGGGATGGAACACCTCCCCTATGAAGAAAGGCTGAAGAGAGTTGGGGTTATTCAGCCTGGAGAAGAGAAGGCTCCAGGGAGACCTCATTGGGGCCTTTCAAAACTTAAAGGGGGCTTTTAAGAATGATGAGGACAGAATTTTTAGCAGGGCCTGTAGCAATAGGACAAAGGGTAATGGTTTTAAACTGAAAGATGGTAGATTCAGACTAGATACAAGGAAGAAATTTTTTACAATTTGCATGGAACAGGTTGCCCAGAGAGGCTGTAGAGGCCCCACCCCTGGAAACATTCAAGGTCAGGCTGGACGGGGCTCTGAGCAACCTGCTCTAGTTGAAGATGTCCTTACTCACTGCAGGGGGGTTGGACTAGATGACCTTTAAAGGTCCCTTCCAACCCAAACCATTCTATGATTTGCATACTTTCTTTTTCAGGAGTCTTAACACATTTACAGTCAGAAGGAAGGGTTAAGAGGTACACAATGTCTTCAAAGTCCTCTGCACCAGTCTTGTTTCATACTAAATAAACTAGCATTTAGTTATCAGAATCTAGAGAGTCCTAGCTGGAAAAGCAGAGCTACTAGCATCTTCCAAACTTCAGCTAGCTTTCTTAAAAAAGTATTTCCTAGAAGTATTTGTTTAAGAACACAGAAGGCCCAATTCAGCAGCCCACAGAGACTAACCAGCATTTGCTCAATGGTCTCCACGTAACAACAGCGAAGCAGCATAGCTAACTGCACCACCCATCTTACCTTGCACAGCACAGCACCAAAATGCTGCTCTGATACCTTCAGTTAGTGTAATAATCTTTTGTGTTTAATCTCACCTGCACATGTAAACAGTATCAGGCAGTTGCACTGAAAACCAAACTTGGGAAACCTAGCACTGCAGTTCAGTCAGACCCCAGACCTTGAGTTGAAAGTTCCTGACACTCCACTGGTAGTTTTGCCAGTTTAAGAAATTATTTTATTTGCCATTTTACTGTTCAACAGACAAACCAGATTAATAGTTATGTTGCTAATACTACATCAGAGATGAGTAAGATGATATTTAGTATCAATGCACACTATTTCTGTGCACTAAATAACACTAAAGTCATTATAACTGCTACGAGTGCCTAAGCGGGTTTGTTTGCACAGGAGTATTCTCACGCTTTGCACAAGCAAAAACGCACATTTCCCTTGACATATCAAATACACCCCTGCATACACACACAGCAGTCTCAAAGACTTTCTACACTTCGTATCAAGCAGAGCTTGTTGCAGACTTCCCATCTGTCAGTGGACAACTGATGGCCAAAAAGCCATTATCACTTAATCTGTCTTTGCTTCTGAATGTGGAAGACTAGAAAAGTCATGACAACCTTAAGGATTTGTACATGAATTAATGGGCCTAGCCTCAGAAAAAAAGAGAGAAGGCTGAATATCCAGTGTCTTTCTGCCTGCACTGCTGCTGCCTTTGGTGAAGTCTCATACAGATTAAATGGGATATAATAGTTCTTTCTGATGCAAGCAATCCCACACCAGGTCCAATTGGAGAGGCCTTTGGAAATAAGGGGGTGAATAACCCGGGTCGCTTTACCTGCCTGCCCAGTGGAGATGGCTTGTAAGTCGCTTCACCAGTCGACCAAAGGGCTACAAATCTCTTCTAGAGCAGATACTGAGGACCTGACGAGAGGCAGAGGTAGGCAGTCAGCACAAGGCTGGAGGGGGCAACGACATCCAGAGAAGGCAGTGATTAGGGCTGACTGGGCAAGCCTTCACCATACTAGGCTATAATTGAGCTGTGCAGGCCAGGAGCAGTAGTTTACCAGGTGACACCAGTTGAATGTTCCTGGTAAGCTAAAAGAAGGGGAACAAAAGGAAGGAACTGCTCTGCTGAGAAGCTGGAGGCTATGCCACTGCCATAGTATCTTGATGCTTGACAGTACAGCTGATTTTTCTGCAGGCTCTGGTAAGACAAATAGTGCTGCTTAGTGCCAGCTTGCAACATTCAATAGTGGTCAGAGAAGAAAACAGGCGGGGACCATCAGGAAACAAGTTTGTTTCAGGATCATGCAGATATGGTATATTTTTACATCTTAGCTCTTGTGAAGCCTATTGCAATGGTGGTGTACCATGTTCTACTGAGCGTGCTCAAGGAAACTTCGCAGAGTAACGTAGCTATAGGGTATGTGCTGCATTTACAACACTGGATAGTAAAAGGAATAGGTTTCTGTGTGTATTTGAGTGATCCTATCAACCCTCGTCTATTGGAACACTTCCTTTAAAAGCTGATTGATTCATGAGTTATCTTATCCACATGCGCAAAATTAGCAACCAATTTATCTGTCACTATGCTCAGTACATTATGTTGCTCAGTACTCTCCTTAATTTATCATTGTAGCGGGCATATACTTATGGCCATGGAGTTATGTTTTGGGTCCTTAGACTGCTCAGATTCAATGCTAAATGTGAAAATGAGTAAGTTAAAAGCTTTTAACAAAAGTCACTCAGGTGTAATACTTGAAGGATTTTACCTGTACTTTAGGAACACTGGCCAAGGAATATTAATTTAGATTACCTTGATAATCAAAACAATGATTTTTCTAAATCAAGCTTTTTTTTTTCCTAATTCCCAAATAGCTGTTATTTTGTTATGTACAAGTTCCTTGAAACAATAAACTCTAAAAAAAAAAAGGTCATTTTAATACCTCTTTGAACAAATGTAAATAAAAAACATGATTTACCAGAATCTGGTGTGAAATTTATGATTAAGAAACATGAAGGAATAATCAACCCATAAATGAACAACTAAAATAAAATAATCACCTAAACAGATCTCTGCTTACCATGTATGACAGGAAGAAATGACTTTGTCACCTGGAAAGTATTCCTTTCCTTTCCATGAACATGGACATTCATCTGCTTCCAAGCACATGTCCCCATGTTTAACAAGACTATGAAAAAAAGAACAAAAAACATACATTCAGCAGAAGTACACCTGGTATCTATATACAAAAATATTTTCCCAAACTTTTAAATGAATAGCATTGTCATTATTGAAAAACAAATAATATTTAAAATCTTCTGAAACTGAAAAAGTACATTTTTTTAATAATTATATAAGAATAATCTGCTAATTTCCTTTCACAGGTACCTGAATATTTTATCTTTAGTAAGTGCTAGCACTTTGGACACTAGCCCTTCAACCACTAACCCTGTGAAGACTTATTCATTAATGCACAAATTTTAAGATCAGGGAAATTAAGATTTTCCAGACCTCCTCTAAATTCCACCAAATTTCTTGTAACTCAGCAAATTAACTTATATTTAACTAAAGCCAAGAGATCTTCCAAGAGATGTGAAAGCCATCATGCCCCTTTGCTCTAGTGCTATGTGCTCTTACTATAAAAAAAATCAGTAGCTTAGTTACTCTAAGAATTTTTAAATGAGGATTTCTTCTTGTTCTCCTCTTTTCTTCACCTGATTTAAAGACCTTTCATTTGCTGTATAGTTTTCCTATAGCTGTAGTTACATCTCTTGCTCTGTGAATAATTTTCATCAATATCAAAAGAGCTATCCTGTTTGCACAAAATTCATTGAGTACATATTTCTGTATGACTGGCACCTTCATGCAAGCAATCACAAATATACTTAACTTTATTGGCAGAAATATCCTCACAGCCTTCAAAAGAGATTTTCATGATAACACAGATAACCATATGCATAGCTATTTACAGTTCAAGACTAATGCTATAAATTTGTGCTTATAATCACAACTCCTAGAGTAACAGATAAAAATTGAAAATTCAAAAAAATTGTGGAAAAATATTCCATTAGCAGAGAAAGAATAGAGGAATTCTTGCCAGCCAAGACAAAATAAAGCAACTACTCTAAATTTTAAAGTGTAATACTTGTGGCTTTTAATAATATCCAGAAAAACTGAAATATGAGAGTTAGATAAAGAGAGATCTCAAACAGATTCGACAAAAAAATCTCAGGAAATATACCAGAAATACTGAATGATTTTATTTAAAAAGTTATCTTTTCACTGAGCCCAAGAAAGCTGTATTTCTTCTAAAAATTGATTCATTTTAAAAAAAATATTGTATTTCTTCTAAAGATGGATTCATTTTTTAAAAAAATATTGTAATGCTACTGGATAGGCAAACAGATATCAGTATAGGACCTAAAGGTCCAGTAACAGATAGAACACAACCTTTGATGACAAATCAATCTGCTGCATGAAAATTGTGAAACAAACTCTTGATAAGCTACAGCAGTGTCTTTCACTCTGCTGTAGCTCCATCTTGTTTTGGGTTCTGTATCTGTTCCTATACAGGATCCTGTTCAATACAACATAAGAAGCTGGAGCAACTAACATGTTAGTTACATAGTAAAAGGATTTCTTATAGGCACCATACAATCTACAATTATCCTTGTTTCTAAATGCTAAGTTTTGAAATTTATTTGTATTGGGAAATAAACAGTGTCTTAAAATTGGTGCTGTTAGGCTGATAATCTTTTTTCTTTTTCAAGGTAAGCTTGAAAAAGACCTCTCTGCAGTAATACAAATTTTATACAGGTTTGCCTGTGTTCGTAGCAGTTTTCTGAAGAAAACAGATTTGGAATTTCTGATGTTTAGCACTGTAATTTGGGCAAGACACTGCACTGTGGACAAGAGATCGTAGGTGTGAGGCACATCCATGTCAAACAGGCTGATGACACTGTTTTGTTTCCTTGGTATCCAAAAGGAAAGATTTCATCATTGCATTTATGATGGCACATTTTATTTACCCATATTAATGAACTGGTAATTTGTGTACTATGACTTAGTATGACTTGTGTACTATGACTCTTCTTCAGCATGTTATTTATCAGATGGAAATTTATAACTGTAGGTCTTCTTAATGGGAATGTGCAGACATCATAGAACGCCCTTCCCCATTAAACTGAAAAACTGTAATTTTCCACCAAGGTATACGAAGTGTTCTTTGTAATCCACACTTACTTCAAGTACGTCACTTGAAGACAATCACCTGTGAGACTGAAATTCACACTGGCTTAAAGCTGCTCAGAACTGAACAGAGCACATTCAGACACAAAGAGCATCACACTGACAAGGTAACACTAAATGCAGTTTTTTTCCTCACGTTATTACCCTGGCTAAAACAAGTGATAACAGCTTTCTCTCTTGTAAAGCCAAGCAAACGGATAGATTTCAACGATCTAAGAATTCACCAGGAATACCCTACAGAGAGGCCTTGCACAGCTCCCCTTTGAAGTATTGGACACTTTTCTTGATGCCTATACTTACTGTCCAACCTACAACGAACTGCAAAGACACAATGATAGCTATCACACTTCACCATGCTGAACATTCACTTTCATTACTATCTCATTATTGTCTATAGCTTTGTTCATTGGCATACACACAAATATGTAAATACTCTTCATAAAGGCATCATTAGAAGCAATGTGTCTCCTGAGAGTCAACAAACACTTCTTTGCTTCTGCAAAGCCCACGAATCTGGACCAGAACACTAAAAAAAATAACTCTCTCGCAGCCTCCACTGGAGCAGTTTTCAACAGGTTGTGTATTGCATGGCTCTTTCCCCTCCGTTGGGCAACAGTCTACTGCCAGCTGATGCAACCACGAACCCTTTTGCCCCAACAATAAATCTGCTCTCTAAGGGTTTCACAAATCTTCCTACAAAGGTCTGTAATAGAGTTTAGGGGAGGTAAAAAGAATGAAATAAGCAGCAAGTAACATTTCTAATACCAGAATTCCATCACCACCCATGACTTCCCTAACCAGAATATAAGATAAATACATTTTTTAAAAAACAGCAGATATTGATAACATTACTATAGCACCTAATGGCTTCCTTGTAGTTTACTCACTGTCTAGACAGGGAGAGTTACTATATTCCTGCTGAGTGTTTTCTTACTTGTTTGGGGAGCTTTTTACAGTCTACCCCTTCTCCTCCCCACCCCCCACCCCACCCCCAGTTTATTATAAAGAAATATTAAGTAAATTTGCCAAGCACCAGGCATTTTGCAGAATGCTTGAGGGGTTTTTAAGTATCCTTGCTGTATCCTTCTGTGTAACAACTGATTTTGACGCTTCAGCTGAGATCCAGTCAGACCCCTGCACTTCTACAATTTCACTGTGTATTGGGAAACCCCCCTCCATTCAGCTCTGCCATCAGCATCCTACTGGTGCTAAGCTCAGTGGGCCCTAAAAAAGAAAATTCACAGTAACAGTAGTAGCAGCTTAAAGACCAAAGGTAGGTGAGAGTAAAAAGACAAGAGCAAGAAATAGAATGACAGGGATTCATCTAGATTCCCATATTCTCCAACCTTTTCCACAGAGGCCTCTAAAAATTTGGCTCATCCATTGCCCGTGCCTCCTCTGAAGTCTCCTTAAGTAAAAAGAAGCTCCTGCCTCCACACACCTTCTACTGATTGGTGTACACAGAAGAAGGCAAAATTATCTCACAAGTGTAATACTAAGAGCTGCATAAAACCTGGGTACAGGTTCTGCTGCAACATCGGAGCAAAGCAAGAGATGGACTGTGTCCTGATATGTCTCATTTTAAGTAGAAAAATACTATGGGAATTACACAAAGTGACTGAAAGAATGAGGGTAAGAACACTTTTATTAGCACTTTTTTTTCCCCCCATAGATGTTTTCTTTTTTAGTTTGTGTTGTAGGGAAGGAACACAAGAGGGCAGGGACTGAAGACCATCAGAAAAAAAGAGTTTGAAGCAGGGGCCTCTCCCACCCTGCTCACAGTCCCATCAGGGCTATAAGGTAGGGGTCATCTTAGACAGCACCCATAGCTCTCACAGCTGCATAAAGAAGTGGTACAAACTGTCTCATCATCAGGTAGCACATATCCCAAGGCAAGACTGAGGGAAAGGAAGGCTGAGGTTTGTCCTTTGTCCCGGCATGTTTCACAAATAAGAAGTGCCTGGACTGTCGCTGTATTGGTGTGATGTTTGATACCTTTCTGTGTCATCTCAGGTGTACCTCATATCTACCAGTTACTTCAGGGCTAGGACTCAATTTTTTCAAAGTTCAAATATTTTTAATTAAGCACACTGGATTAAAACCTCTCTCTACATGCCCTCAAATAGTACTATTTTCTTCAAGAGTACTGTGCGTGCAATTCAGTGCTCAAAGTCATGTAAGGCAGGGCTCCATTGGAAAGCGAGATACCAAAATTATTGCCATTTGTTCATGGCCAAGAGGATAATAGTAGCTGTCCCTAATCTGTCATCACTGGTTCTTCTGAAAGAATTATACGCATATATTTTTTTAATTAATTATGCTTTCGGGGAATGAATGTGTATTTACAGATATATGTCAAAGTCTATTCCTGACCTCTGAATTCTTAATCTGTAGTAAAAGATGATGATAACTTATGTGCCAGACAACTAAGTTTTATAGCTGAAGCAGTTTTCAACATGCAAGATGATTCAACCAGAGCTAGTGGCTCAGTGGACTTAGTCATCTTTGCCAGTAAATAATATCACCAGGTTTTTTTACAGTCAGATCAAGTACCTACTTGAATTGTAGTGGAGATTAAAAATGAAGCAAAACAAAACCAAAAAAGATGGCTTGAGTTATTTAAGATCCTCAACTCCTCTCAAAGAAATGCACAAGTGAAATACTCCATAACTACACTAATGGTATTTTAGTACGCAATTTTTCTGATTTAATGAAAAAGTTTAAATAGATAATGCATTTTTGTAATAAAAAGAATTTCAGAAAGTAACTCCAAATGTAACAGAAGTCTTCCTTTCAAACGAAATGACAGAAAGTTCAATGATTCTCTTCTTAAAAACAAGTGCAAAAACAGAAGGCAATATGAAAAGGTGCTCAAGAATCTGAATGATACTGGTGAAGTTTTACTGTGAATTGAATACAAGTACAGAGAAAAATAAGAGATTTGTTTGCAGCTACTGTAATCTAGAAAGTAGAAGACCAAGAAGATTTGGGAAGCATTACAAGAGGAAGTAAGGAGCACTGAAATATATCAAAGAGAGTAGCAAGTCTGCGGAGCAGAAGAGGATGGAAAAGAAGAACTGGGTTGCCTTGTTATGGCACTGCAATGGAGGTACATTTATTCTTTGGAAATGAACTCCAATCCAATACCTTTAGCATGCTGTAATTCTATAGCCATCAGAAACAGAAATCAGCATAAAACCCAGCGTAGACAAATATCAGTTCCATGAAGCACCCAAATACAGGAATGTTGAAGCAGTCTGTAACAGAATTGTATTTTCCTGAGGAAACAGTAGGGTGCGTAGCCATGATAGTACCCCTATGCTGGGTAATCCTTATTTACCTGGAACACATTAAATCTTCCTGACAGACCTCGACAAAACTCTGCCTAAACCAGAAAAAGGAAAAGATTAAAAATACTTAGCACGATAGCAGTGGCAGGGCCATCCAGAAGAGAGGTCCAAACAGAACACTACTTTTATTTTCATGTTAATAATAATAAATTCTGAGCTTTACTTAAACTGAGGAGCAGTTTAAGTATCCTTTGAAAAAGGATACTAACCCACACCAAAAGGACAGGACTTTGAATTCATCTAAGGAGATGTATTTTAAGACATGACAGAGTCGATGTAATTACTTCTAATAAAAGTTAGTTTTCTAAAAATATTTTAAATTGAATTGCATTCTTCCCCCATTATTAAGTTTGTTTGTCCATAGACACATTTACAAGATCACAAAATTCATTGTTTTCTTTGTGCAAATTACAAAGTGACAAGTTTTCTTTTTTTAAGAAAACCTTTCAAGAATGTGTTTAAGATCCTTACATGTCATTTGATACAGTACACCACTTCAGAAATACAGTGATAATTCAGAAATTTTTAGAGGAAAAACCTGGCAGGATATTCCTTTCCTAGTTACAAAACTTCATTATAATTACAGGATACTATGGCTTTCAGTTTACTACCTTTTCATAGCTCTATTTTATGAGAGCAATAAGTGATGGAAAAAGAAACAGACCTAAAAATTCTTATTAGGGTAAATTGGTCCAAATTTAGTAGAGTCCAGGTTCAGCACAAAAGAGAGTATTCTCTGTCATAGATGATAACAGTTGCCTGCAGAGGTGGAGTCTTGGCCTACCATACTAGAGAACGTTGTGTCCAGCCTGGAGGCCACGTAACTCCACACCACTCATTCAAGACAGAAACTAGGGTGGCTATTGGAACACTAGCATCAAAACCCGGTCCCAGAAATGTCCGTAATGTCTTAATCACTATAACTCAGTGTGCCAACTGGAATCTGGAAAAAAATTTGCATATACTTTGGTACCAAGAAAATTAAAATCCCAGTTAACTTTTTCCATTCTGTGTCAACCACAAGCCACATCTACAGAAATCCATGGCTGTAAAGTTGGTGAAATGAGATCTCAGCTTTTCGTGGGTTTTTCTTTTGTTTTTTGGGGGGTGGAGGGGTGGTTTAATTAACATAGCTCATAGAGGGGACAAAATCATAAAAGGAAAAAAATATGAAAGGTCTAACCAGGTAGGTAACAGTATGAGGTAGTAACAGAAGTAGTAGAAATAACTCCTATTTGCATTTGGAGCAATATGTATTGCAAGCTATTGACATAACCCTCAGAATTTGTATTTATTATTCTTATTCAGGGGTTGGAGAGCCTCGGTTTTTACAGCAAGATGCAATTAATGTATAATATACAGGGAAATTATTAAATATTTCAGTTAATGGAAATATGAATGGGTAACACGATCTAAAATAAATACTAATGCATATTACTGAACAATTCAACCGAGTCAGTCCAAATAAAAGCATGTCTTCAAAAAGATGACAATGCTTTTCTCGTGCTAGCTTTTCTCAAATGAGGTGCTTGACAATGAATGGATAAAAAGAACATACAGCACGTGTACTCCTAATGTTCAGTTTTCTCTTCTAGTAGGGAGATTTAAAAAGATGCATTTAGTTATATAGAAATAGTTTTTAAAGCTCACATATAAGGAAGAAAATTCCCTTCACAAAAACCCCATCTGTTAATACCTACTCATTTTTAATGATATATACTCGACAAATTTTAATCCATTCTTGGTTGTATTAACATTTTTTTGTTGGTTATTTCAAAGCATCAACTGAGATCAGGAAGCAAGGAGCAGGAACTACCTGCCCAGCTTCAGTCTTCATGTTATAACCATAAAGATACATTTGTCCTTTCTTTAAAACACAAAGAAGGTATTAGAACCTGTTATACTTAAAATAAATCCATCAGAAAAAACAAAATTGATAAAAATAGGATTAGCACTGGTATCAGACATCACTGGTTGAATTCAGGGTGTGCAACTTCACTGGACTGAACTAATACTGTTTAGTTCACGCACCTTGAGAACTCCACTGCTCCATGATGAGGCAGGGCTGTTCACGTTATTCAGTGTTCTAAGTTCTGTAATTTCTAATATTTTTATATATATTAAAAAAATTACCTCTTTGGTTATTCTGAGGGGCCCTCTGTTAAGAGAAGGTGAAGAACTAATGTTAAGATCCAAGAAAATCCGTGGCTGTTTTACCCTTGTAAAGTGGACAGCATCACCTCAGTTTTATATTTCACCAGTAAGAACTGACTGCCTAGAAAGGTGATTTTGAAGTTGCACAAATTCATAGTGCATTTGAATCCTGCACTACTTGAATTGCCATGAACATAGGATAAGGTACTGTTTGAAGGTAATGGTATTTGTTCCATCTTTCTCTTTCAATAATTTGTTTTTGTCTTATTGTGTTGCTCTGACTCTCATGTGGTCAATCTGCAGTACAAATCACTGGAGGGTGAATTCAGTGACTGACTTAAAACATTACGGCTATTCAGATCCAACAGCTTCTATCCAAAAGCAACTATTATTAAAGTAACTAAAACATTAAGATTCATTGTCTAAATAGAAAACCTGCATAGTTAATAAATAGCAGAAATCTCTTGTGTTTCCAAAAGCACACTTAAAAACACACACCTTCAAGACCATCTTAATTCTTCTTAAAGCAATCTCAAATAAAAACATAAATATATATGCAGTATAGGACCACCGGAACCAAATATTTAAAAGATATCAGATTTGACTAGCTTGCAAGTAACTCTATAATGGAAAGAGCTGAACAGCATTTACAGTGATTCTCAATTTATTTTAAAATAATTACACATGATTCTTGGATTACACCTTACATTCCAAACCGTGCAGTTTGTGATCATGGGAGCAAGATGCTGCCATGTTACATTTCACATTAAAGGACTGGCAGAACCTGGAAACTTGTTCCCTTGCCTTTCAAGGAAGTGTCCCTCAAACACTGCATAAGCAATTGCCTGTCAGTCAGAAGCCGGCACTATATATTAAGTACATAGAAACAAATAAATACTTTGTCATTTCTACTTCATCAGTACAGACTGATATTCCTGGTTCAAATCCTAGGCTTGTGACACCGTTTCCTAGTTCTACCTTAAGCACTGAGGATAAAGTCCTACAAAAGAAACAAGCCTCTCCCCCCAAAAAAACAACAAAAAAGTTTGCATCAGTATCTCTACAGGCAGTGTACAGCCATAGGAGAACAGAATTAAGTTTGCTGAAGTTACAGTAAATACGGAACTTCTAATTTCATATTTTTGTCTTTTAAGAAATTATAAACTCTGCCTCTTGTAACTACACAAACTTATCAGAGCTTTGGGATCACCAATACTTGACACTGAGACTTCCAATGCTAAAGAACATTTTTATTGCTTAAATTCCAGAACTAACTTACACACCAGGAAGCAGTAGAAAAGTTCACAATCTCAGAGGTCATGCACAGCAAAATAGATCATACAAACTTTCTATTCTCTGCTGAGTTGTCTGCAATACAGTGCTGCTGAAGCTAGCCATTGGCTTTGAAGGGTATCAGCCAGGTACAACAGGATGAGTTTTGCAATTCTGAAAATGTCTGCCTCCAGTTAATTTCAAAATCTATCTTAGCACTGCACTTTTTCACCATGGTATCATACTGTGAGTTGGACTACTTACAGGTTCCGTTTCATGTGAACAATTTGACATTTCATGCTTCTCAATGCTAAGGTAAAAAACAGAAGTCTGAGTAGCAACCTTTTACCATGACACGGAAAAGTCTACACATAAATGAGTACACGTCCGCAGACTTCAACTAAGCTATTTCAACCCAGTTCGACTTCATTTTGAGGAGGCTCTCAAGGCATAAACAGTAATTTTAGAGTGACAATACTCAAAAACTTCAAGCTATGTGCTTAAGAAAACCATCAAAACCAACTTAACTTAAACACATAATTGCTATTTTTATATTAAAAAATCTCTCAGCAATACAGTGCTTGATTCCAAAACACGAGAACAGCTCGTCTGCACATTTTCAGCATAAATGCCTGAGACTTAAAATATTCTTCTGAGAGAAAGAATACTGAAAATAATGCCTAGGAATGAAGAAACATGCCTCCCTCAGTGAAACGTTCAAATAAGAGGTTAGATATCTGAAAAAAATGATCTAGGTAAACACAGTTCTGCTGTAGTAGAGGGATTGGATCAAATTATTTCAATGCCCTTTCTATATTCCTGTTATTTTGTTTTTATTATTGTGAGGTATTAGACCTTTGTCTCCACCTGTCTCTTGGTTTACCATTTCTTATGCTTTCAACAGGCCCATATCGCTGTGTGGTAAGCCTTCACAAGTTGGATGCTCACACCTTGACACCTTGAATTCTCCAAGGAGAAATGTGGCATGTCCTCAGCAGAATTAATTACTCAATGCTACTGAAGGTAGTTATCTATGTTTCTGCATCAAAAGATGCAAATCTGTCTGTACTCACCCTGGTGGGCAGACACAACCCGAAACACAGGGAAGGTGTGCTGAGAAAGTGAGGTTTAGCAGCTGATTCTCACAAGTTCTCTCTCTGCTGAGTTCAGGATCAACTTGTGGATTACTGCAGTTAACATAAATCTGTCCCACTGGGCAGCTGTGTGCTGCAGGAAAAAATTAACAAACACAGTCTTCACACCTGAAATTTTGTATCCCATAAAGGTGTAACAGATTTAGATTGAGCATATGTAACACAAAAGCGTAACATCCAGTAACACCAGTAACATCCAATTGCCTGTCTCTCCTGAGCATAGTTAACCTCATAGAACCCCTATAAATCTCACACAAAATACTGAAATGAACACATTCATTTAATAAGGGACATGACTTTCTAAACAGTTAGTCAGGAATCAGCCCTCCAAAACAGAAATGCAAAGTACTACATCAACAGAGAAACAGAAAGCAAAAAGCATCAAGAAAAGGTTTGAGAGCTAGATGTGACTTTCCATGCTGGAGCCACTGACTACAAACAAACAACTCTGTTGCACAATTGCTTTTGGGTTGCACTGAGCATGCTGTGTATATGTAAAAGAAGTGCCTGAAGGAGTGGCAGTGTTTTAACTGTGGTTTTGGTTGGTTGCTGGGATTTGTTTATTTATTTATTAGGGAGAGAGGTTCTGGATAACTGTCAAATCAGTACAACCACCACCTTGAAGTGCATGGGGAACAGATTTCTGCTAAAGGCCAAAGAGTTGGCAATTCTAGAACTGAAACCTCAAGTAAAAGTCTTTCTCACTGAAGTAAAAGGAGCATCGTAACAAGAGTATGGACCATGACACTTAATAACATATAAAATATACTGTAATAGAAAAAGCACTTGTTACATTCTTTTGCTTAAGTATGACAAAAGAAATATTATTTTTTCATATTTCAGTTACTCAGAGTTTGTGGAAGAAAAGAAAAAATACCTGTGAAAAATTACTGCTAGTGTTCAGTTCCCACAACCATGTTTTATGGGGAAAAGCTAACCTTTGTTTGTCCTACTGAAGTTCTGCTGTTTGTCATGCAGCTAAGCTTATTTACATTAGTGATCTAAAAAAAATTTAGTATTTTAAAGCACTGGGGAAAAAAAAGTTGCTCCAATTTAACAGTATTTTGGACAGTTATGCTGCTGCTTTGCACCAGCCTTTCTTTCAATCACACAAATATATAATTCCTAAATTATGGATTCCCTCCTGCAAGTTATTCACTTGTACATATTGCACAATCTTCTACTACAGACAAGGGGTTCCACAGAAATTGGAGGATACATATTCATTAGACCTGAAGTATCTCTTCCCTCTCTCTCTTTACTCACCTATTATGTTGTTATCACAATTCATTACTCCATCCCTGCAATAGCTGCAATAAAAATACATGAAGATGTAATGAGAGACAGGAAGATCTAAAATATTAATGTTTTCTGTGTAATAACGAAGCATGCAGTATAAATCAATACAAAAGACTCTCTAAATGTTTGCATTGAACATTAGAACTGTGGATAAAGTGTGCATTGCCTTAATACATAAAGAATATTAATTACACTTCAAACTTCTGCTTTCTGCATGTTACTATGAGTTAAAATGCCTGGGCTGACATAAAAATACATACAGGAATACACCACTATACTGCTCCCAAAGACTTCAGTGCAGTAAGAATAAAGCAAGCCCTGTACATAACAGAATCATCATTATCTAAAACAAAAATGCAATAAGCAATAGCAGCAAAACAAAACCAAACCCTAAACACACATACGTATATTTTACAGACAGCTCTGGGTATGTACTCTTATATGAACATTCTTAACACTATTATAAATGCTCCATTTTTCTCACCATCAGCTTAGAACTCTGCTCAGATGGAAGCTATTAGTTTATGTTAAAATCTTGACAATATCAACATTTCTTAAGTTATACCACAGTTGAAGGTAAAACCCCAATGTTGAATATAATACAATCACAAGCTATTGTGACTGCAACCATTTTTTGTACTGAACTGGAGTGACTTTTCCCCAAGCAAAACATAGTAACAGTAGATCAATAACTTAACCTTTTTCTCAACTGATCCTAATATGGATCATGAACAAACTACCCATCTGAAAACATCTCCCAATATCATGAATTTTCTATCTCATTTATAACAAAACGAATGTTTCAATTATTTTAGTGTTCTTGGCTCATAGGAGGAAACAGTGATGCAGTTGCTAATTTTTATCTTCACGCTGTCTCAAACTAATTTTGCTTCAGCAATACGATAGGAATCTGGAATAGCAACCTACTGTGACTATTATCAGAACCAACTGAAACTACAGTTCATAATCAAAACCTACAAAAATTTGAACAAGTCTCTGCCAATCAAAGATTCAAAATAAAAATTTTAAGTTAGTGTTATCATAAAGCTTGTAGTATGTATACCCATTCACATATGCAAAATATTACACAGACAGGAATAGACACGTTTCCCCTACATGACACAGTTCAGCAAAGAAACAAACTGCATAAAACTCAACACTAACAAGATACTGTATGCAGGGAAGCACTGAGCAACATAATACCATCTGCTCCTGTCTAATTCCAGCCAAAATAGTCCAGTACTTTTATAAAATGGTAGCAGATCTGATAGCAAATCTTAGTCAGGAAAAAATGTAGCAGCACTGGCTTCATTTCAGGTCCTGTGCTTCACTGGAGAACCTGAGCCCATGAACTCCAGCACTATTCTCCCATTCTTTTGCAATGGTCAAGACGTCCCCAGTACACCTACTGCTAGTCAGCAGATTCAGAATCAAATTCTGTATGTGTTACAGGCAGTCTGCTGTTGTGTTTGGAGTTGTGCATGTACCCCAGAGCACTGCAGGAAAAGTGTCCTAGCTCAAGAACCTCACAGTATAACTAGCCAACAGGCAAAGCAGTATCAGATAGGGAGGCAATTCAAATGCTGACATAATGTCAGTACCAAATTGAAATTGTTTTAAAGAACTGGTTGAAAACAACAGAGCAGAAAGGCTACTCCATAGACAAACATGAGAACAAATTCTGGTTTGAAAGTGGGAGTTCCAAAGAGGAAGCACTTGAGAAGAAAAAGGATGGAGAGAGCATAATAAAGATCATAATTGTTTCTAATAAAAACACAGTGACAGGTAAAAAATACATTGTATTTTTTTCCAGTTCATCCACACATATAGTCCTACATGATTCCTAATGTATTACTTAGCACAAGGTAATTCAGAGGAGCTGACCAGTTTGTACCTCTATGCTTGAAAGGCTTTCCTCTCAACAGATCTGTATACAGCCTTGTTAAAACACAGCAAGCAAAAGTCATGACTAAATAGGAAACACAGATCTCTTATCTTAAAGACTAGTAGTTGTAAATCAGTAGACTTATTTTAATTAACATTCACATGAAACATAAGCTGCCAGATCCCAAATAACTCCACTGAAATAGATGGAAAGATGATTTTCACCTGTCGCCATTTCTAAAAAAAATGCATTTGTGGATGATCACATGATCAGCGTGCATTCAGCCAAATATCTATCATAGTGCTTAGCATAATTAGCTAACTAGACCCTTGAGAAGAAGGATGAAAGGAAACAAATCAAAGAATCTACCAGAAGCCCCTTCCCATGACTGCCAGTGCTGTCTGGCACATGCTCTGTGAACAAAAATATCTAGGAAAGCAGGCAACAGTGCACCCAGACTTTGCACAGCCCCATATGCAGAATGGGTTGCCTGGTACTCCCCAGGGAATTTGCCCTAAGGTAAAGATGAGCTAACTTGACGATTAAGATATAAATTTATAATGATCAGTATTTATGGACACTAGGCTGCTGACAAGAGTGAGAGTGAGAATGAGAATGAGCGTGTGTTTACTAAGTGTCCCTATTGCAATAGGTGTCTGACAATATTAATCTCTTATATGGCCTTTACAACAAACCGAAGTATTACGCTGATCTATCACAGACATGATTTGGTCTGTTCTGCTTTTAATTAAGTGCTGTAACAACTGATACAGGCAGTGAGAGCTCAAACATTACTTCAAGATAAAGAATTCTGAAAGCTTGTTTTTTTTTTTACAGAACTTGTTGTCCACATTATTTAACCTTCTCCAGACAGAACTAACTATTGAAAAAGATGCATCTGGCAGCAGCCAGAATAGTTTAACAAGTTTTCTTCTTTAATGTTATGACTATAATGATGCAAATGGAAGAGCAAGAGGACAAGAACGAATGCTAAATGTAAGGAACAGTAAGAGAGATGCTTATTACCTTTGGCTGCAGCTGACAGTTATTTGTGTTGTTTCTTAGCTGATAAAGCCACACTGCTTTTTTATACTGATTCTATACTAGTGGAAGACAGATTCGTAATTATTCTTCATAAATGGATTTACAATCTGGTATAGGGAAGGAGAATAGCAATGAAGGTCTAGCTGAACAGACTTGAATGGACAGTCAGGAAATCTCTGGGGTTTATTCTGTATGTTTCATTTAAAAAAAATACCAAAACAACAACAAAACCAACAACACAAAACCCAACAGGCTAGCCAGAATGGTTTGAAAGGACTCTTAAAAAAAAGACACTATTTAGTCAAGTGAAAAAACAATTTTGTATCTTACCATTTGCCCAAAGATGTCATAACATTTTCTCCAGGGGGATAGTCAATTCCTTGAAAATAACATGGGCATTCATTTCTGCAGTAGAGAAAAAACATGTAACCGTGATTAACTCAAACTGAAGGAAGAAAATGAATTCCCATTGACTTAATTGCTGTTCAAAGTTCAATTGGTTGCTTTGTTGGTTTTGGTGAGGTTTTTTGATTGGTTGGGTGGGGGTTTTGTGGTGTTTTGGTTTTGTGTGGGTTGTTTTATTTTAAAATACAAGAAATTGATCTCAATACTGCCATATAACTCGAGCACATTCCAAACCAAATCAGTAACAAAGCAGAACCTCTACACAACAATAGACACCTTTTATATCTCTTATATGCCAAAAAACAGACAATATGTAACAACTAGCTTTGGTGATGTTGGATGAGTGTCAGTACTATAAAAGAGCTATTTTTGATCAACATACAGGTTCTGTATAATTCTAAGATCCCACCAAGTTTACAGATGCATAATATCTACAAGATTACGTATTTATTAGCTTTTCACTGTGACTTGCAAATGCAGTGGTCTAAAATAGTGGGGGTGACTATCAGAAATGCAACCTTACCTACCTCTGTACACATCGTTCAGTCTTGGAATTCAAATACGTTCCAGAGGGACAAGCACAGCCTTCAACACAATCACTGCTGCATGTCTCTGGCACAGACAGTGCTTGGCAGGTTCTGCCACAGGTAGATACACAAGTACTGTACTCCTTTGTATCTTCACATGAAAGAGCTGTCCAAATGAAACAAATCTCTCAAATTACAGTGCAAGAGACTCAAGTACCTCCCAACAGTTTTCTGATAAACATCTCTATTCTTTCATTCCCAATCACATTAAATTCCACTAAAATTGCTATCTTGGCACTATGCTGTGTAAACTACACAGACGTAAATCTGCAGTAATAACGAGTACATTGAAGTTGATCATCGCAGTTAATCCAGATTTACACTGGGGAAACCAAACAGTTGAAGCTTTTTTTCCTCTAACTCTGAAAATGCTTGGCTCTTGTGCACAGGCTTTGGGAAATGCACAGCATCTTAAAGAAAACATTAAAAGCAATAAATAAAATGTGTGTACTTTACAGATGTTGCACAATACGATCTTAAGTTCTCTTTTTTATATATATATATATATATATATATATATCCTGTAAAGCTCCTCTTAAAAAAAAGATCATAAGTTCTCGAAATACTGAAAAGATTCACATATTTTAAACCCTACAAGCATGACTTCTAAAATATATTCTGATAAAACTATACTTGCTTCTAGAAAAGGAAAATAAAATGAAATGGTTTGAATGATTAATTCAGTCAGAGTGGACACAGCCATTCATGCCATAATGACTGCAAGCAAGCCAGTCTTTTCAGATATACATACAGATACTCCAGCCTGAGATACTTAAGCTGGACCAACTTTCCAAAATCCTCTTTATCATGCATTACAACATGGATAATTACACGATGTGATGAAAACTACCAGATGTTAAATACATCAAGGGTGTCAGTTTAGGGTTCTTTCATAGGGTTTCCAATTCTATAGTTTTAAAAAATGTAGACGAGATGTCCTATCAACATCTTTTGCATCACTAAAAGTTCATATAAACTAAAGAATATAATAATATTATCCCACTCCTCTACTTGTAAGGCTTTATAGAGCAGATAACAGATGTCACCTTTGGCTATCTCTACACTACCTGTATTCTTTCATTCATTTTAAATTAAATATCAACAATACCAACTCTCTACACTTATTTCAGCACTTTGTGTATTTCAGCACCACTGACAGTAAGAGAATAAGCTAACAGAGACTGTCAGACAGCAGAAGTTGACAGTAATCCAGCTAAAACTCCTAAACACATCCCCATCATTTTTCATTTAATTCATTTAAAGAACTAGATAAACCTAGCATCTACGAGGAAAAGAACAATCTATTTACACAGCTCATGAATAGTAACAACATGGGTATGAGCCATACCCAAAAGCCATAAGAGATATAGGCATATTTTTAATTCTGTATACATTTGAAGCCCTCCAACTACTTCAAAAAATCTTTGCATCTTAAGTCAAAAGAAGTAAAGAAAGCCAACTATAAAGGAACAGTCCTCTAAAAATACTGGTACTAATTCTGTCTTGAGAAAAAAAGAACCTTGTCCTGCACACAAGAGATCATGCTAGAATTAATCCTCTCCTCATTTAAAAGATTATATTAATTTTATTTTCTGCCTGTCATTCTAAAGTCCTCAAATAGTAATTATTTAAGATTAGAAGTGAAAGGCAACTCACCACAGTCTGGGACACCTCCTCTGAAATCTATTACAATTCCAAATCTTCGGCAATGATGAGCATAATGGGCCAGAGCAGAGCAAAAACAAATCTGTCCACATTTACAAGTGTCTCTTCTGCACTGCTCAAAATAGGGAACAGGACTCAAATAGGGGTAGCATGGAGCAAAAAGTTCTTTCGTAAGGATGCTACAAGCTTCTGCTGCATAAGAAGCTATAGAAATAACAGATTAAACACTGTTTCAGTGAGGGAGTTTAAAAAGACTTGGAATAAAAAGTGTCTTCTATACAGTGCAACTGACCATGGTTATATACTATTGCCATATATATCTTTCTATCTTTGATATCTATATAACTGTATGGAAGGACAGAAAAGAAGTTAGCTGCTCATAGTTTTGAACCTGTTCTCGGAATGATTTTAAGGCATTTGGAAAATTTTACAATACGCAGACAGTGCCTACATAGTCTCCTATTTTTAAGCAGATTCATGGATATGGGTTAGGCAACAGATGCTACACACTACCCAGTGCCTTTCATAAACACACAGGATTACATATCTCTTCAGTTTAAGTCATTCCCAGTAACTACTTCAATAGGTCAGTATTTTAAAGAATAATGTTACCCATTGTTTCAGTTGCATAAACCTGCAACCACACGCAGAGCTGCTAGCTTGGGGTAGCACTATCACACAGGAGAACAAGAGCAGTATCAAGTAGTTACATAAGAAGCTCCAAACACAGCAGTCATCTGAATATCTTAATTCTGAATGCATTAAACAAATGTGCAATAGTGGTCAAAAGAAATAATATGCTATATTAGCATACCCAGAAAGAGATAAACTTGTATTTCCCACAAAATAAGAGACATACATAAACTAGGACTTCAAAATTCCTTTTCCAGAATTTCTGACTTCTTGTACAGGCCACTTTTTTCTACATTCGTGTCCAAACGCATTACCAAGAACATATGTTCTTAGAGCTGCACGTTGTATAGATACCCAAAAGACGGGATGATGTTGTAGCAGGAGACATGATGATTTCCTAGCACTGCTGAAATTACAGGCAAAACTTTAATCAATGTTTTACCTCTGTATCTTGCCTAGAAGTGTGTAGAGTCCAAGACAAGAAGTGGTAGGAACTGTGAAATGGATATAACTCACGATCTACAAAGTTTATCATTATTAAAGGATGTCTTAGTGACCATCTGTAGTCCTCATGGCATTAGCCACCACCATCTTTCCCCAGCTGGACCCTTTCAGCTGAATCTAAAGGCTGGCAGCGCATATGTATCTTTCTCCTACTCATTCTCCTCCATAGCAGACAACTAAACCAAATGCTTCATTTTTCTAGTATTTTCAAAAATGAATAATGCAATACTTTTGAGTCTCCATCTTAACCAGCAGCATCACCAATACTAGACACACTACCAACCTTTAATGCATGTCTAACTTAACACATTGTAACTGCAAACCAGAAATAAAAAGGGGGATACTTGCAGGCTATCTCTTAAACAATACACTACATGATTTGTTACAGGATTTAACTCAACAAATGCTACCTGTAAGTATTAATTTTTCCAGTGGGTAGGACTGGTTATTACTTCACCTGATCCAACTAGAAAAATCAGCACAAATATAATAAGTAGAAATGCATTTGTCAATAACAATAGACCTTCACTGCCCACCTGCCTGCAGATGAATATCACACGGATCCAGTTGTGAACTATCATGCACAAGAATGCACGCCGATGAAGTTTTCCATGTGTTTCCAAACAGCTCTGGAGTGCTTTCAGTTACTCCAGCTGGAGATCTTTTACAAAACAGAAGTCAGTTACAAAAGATACAGTGAACTTACAGAATGGTCTCAGTTCTACCACCCTCTTCAGCAGAGCTGACTCAAGCTCCCCTTCCACTGTTCCATATTCTCATGCACTCTCCTGTAAAGCACTGTCAGCTGAAGTTTCAGGACTCGACTCTTTCTTTCCAAGCAAAGGCCCAGAAACAAAACAGAAGAAGTGCTCTAGAGCCATTAGATACTTTGTAAGGAAGGACAGATCAAAACAGACCACGTTCCATTTTCACAAGAGAGGAAGAAGCACCACTGTCCTGAAAGTCTGCACTCTCTTATTAATACTTCTGCTTCCTCAGTGATATCTGATCTATTTTTATCTCTCCTCTACCTATAATTTCCTGTCTGTTCCTGGGTAGCTGACTTCCCAGGCTCTCCAGTCCCTGCAAGAAAGAGGAAGGAACAGAAATCCAAGGGTCCAGAGATGTAACAGTAAAAGCAATTGAATAGATATCCATGAGGCCCAGGTAAGCAGAGGGGCAGCAGAAGCTGATAGATAGAAAGACTTAGATCAAAATAGCCAAGGTACATTAATATTGTATAGGGAGAAGGATCGAAACTGTGCATTTAAATACAGGATGTTACACTCTAGGGAAAAGATTGCATCAGGCATTCAACCAGTAGTATTACTTCTGGTAAAGTAGCCGGGGATGGAGGTGTTGCAAAAGACACCGTCTACGGCAAGTCTCCCAAATCTGGTGTGGATCAGGTGTTTTGTGTACAGGTGTCAAGATGCTTGCACATTATGGTTTGTGTCATGTCTCAGCACAATTAATAATTTCCTGTACCTTAAGGGCTTTTTCACAAATATCAACTATTGAACAACTTCTCACTTATTTGAGAACAAGTCCAAAAGACTGTCATCAAAAGTATACTACAAAACTTACTTGCTTCAAACAGAGAAATATTTGAAGTAGTTTTATATAAATAATCTCTTCATTCAGATCCTGTCTATATATTTCCTAGTCTCGTTATAAACAATATTTTGATAATACTTTTTAATCTTTAAGATAGAAATGGTTCAAAAATCCACTAGAATATTTGTGTGTGTGTATATGTGTGTGTTTTTAAATGGGAACTATTATGGAAAGTTCTCCCATTTTTCTATTAGTTTTGATTTTAAAAATTCTAACTGTTTTGAGAGAAATAAGTTCTCCTACTCTTTGGGTTTTTTCTCGATCAAACAAATATTCTGTCATGGTCTAAATTCACGTTCTCCTTCTTCCAGTTCCATTAGGCTGCTCAATCATCTGGAAGCAAATTTGTTCTTTAGTATCTGTAGGAAACATGCTGCAAAGCAGCTGGACAAACAGCAATCTTGACTGTGATGCTCAGGCAGCTCTGACCACCTTTCACTGCAGCACAACGAAGTGAAGCTCAGGCAACAGCCAATTCCTGTTGCTGGCATGCAGACACTGAATAATGGAGTCTGTCAGAGAGAGCAGATTAGAACTTGCAACAGAAAAGAGGAGCTGGAAAGAGATAAAGAGGCTTGTAGGGAGGCAGAAAGTCCCTTTATAGGCCACTCCATATTTTGGACAAAACTTTTCAGATAAACTAGCACTTATGAGTCATATATATTTCACTGTATTTTTGTATTAAAATATTTTAAGCAAAACCTGGCTTGATATCCTATAGTTGAAGTTACATATTTTCTATTAGCAAACTAAAACCTACTATCTATCTCACTAACACAAAACTTCAAAATCAATTATTCTTGGTATCTATCCATTCAGCTTCAGTACACACTTGATCTACCACTCTAATTGTAGATATTCATATACTGGGAAATAGAAATCTTGCAGCTATTCATACAAAAAGTCATCCTCCGTATTTCCATTGAAGGTTCCACAAAGGCCCACAGTATCCTCTTTCCACCGTCCATCAGCTTGAAGGTAAAGCCTCAGTCCTTCTCTGTCATACAGTATCTGTAATCCAATGTGTGTCTTTACTTGAAGAAATACAGAGGAGAGTTTCCGTATTTCAAATAACTCTGGTGAATAAAAACAGAGATTGTTGAAAGGCAAAGGAAACCCGCTTGTAATTTGCATTTTGTTTCTTGTCATTTCACTGTTTTTGTTTTATATCATTTTTATCTAAGTTACATTTTTCCTATTAAGATCCTATTTTCCCCTAATCATTGATTTCTCATGAAATGTTACACTGATTCAGACTTTAAAGAAGAAAACAAGAAACTTATGACAGTCACCACACTTTAAAAATGCATCCAGAGTTCACTGGAATATTCATAACAGTTAACTAAAAGCAAATCAATTTAAAGACATAAACATTGCAGATAACATTGCAGACCATTTATTTTAGAGAACCTAATCCTACCATCAGCAACGTTCTTCCTGTATTAAAGCCTTTTTTGGGAAATTCCCGAAGAGCCAAGGCCCTACAGACATCAAATGTACTAATGATTTGTATATAAAGCTCTCATTGAATCTAACATTAAATCTCACAGAATACAGCCATATATTCATATGTAGAATACTTGGTAATATATTCCAGAGGGAGAGATTTAAAATCTCATCAAAGCAAAAAGAAAAAGAAACAAAAGAAATTTTTTGTCTGAAAACCTGTAGCTTATCTGTAAGGGACAAGAGGGCTCCTTCCACTTATACTTAGTCAAGTTGCTTACAAAAAAGGGAAAATAAATTATTCAGTTCAAGAATCAGAAAAAAGAATTTTCCCTCAGAAAAGAACTAACCAACCTTGTAAATGTGAGGGATGGCATTTGGACTTGTTAGAGACAGAACATAATCTTAACATAAGGGATGCTAGCCCAATACAGTTACTGTACAACTCCTACCATTAGTGCAAAAAGTACATCAGCAGTTAATTTGTGAAACATTTCATAAAAAATTAACAATGTCGATATTAACAACATACCACTTCAATATGTTAGCAATATTGACAGTATCACAACATACACATGCCATTAAAATACTGCTTTAGTGCTTGGTAGGAGTTATATGCTTATATATTATTCCTTACCATCCACATAAGGCAGGTTAATTTTGTATTGGTCATATACCAAAACATCTCCTGAATGAGTCAGAGTCACTTGCCTCTTGGGGTCCTGCTTAAGAATAAGGCTGATTGATTGGATACATGATCCATCTTGGTTCTACAAGTAAGAGCAAAATAAATTAAAAAAAAAAAATTAAGTAGGATGAATGTTAAATAAGAGTGCAAGTAAAGCTATAATTAGTGGGGAATTGAAAATTTTCGGTTGTATCTTACTTCTTAGCAGAGTGCACTTGTAAAACATACAGCTTTACAGCTAAGTAAGAAAACTTAGTATTTTGAATGATTTCACATGTATGTCAAAATATAATGCTAACCTGTTATGCAAATACAGCTCAAAAGTGGGATTTGGAAAGAGAAACTTAAACAATTTTTACATAGCTTAGTACAAAGACACCTGCAATTCATGAGACCCCCCTGATTAAAGACCCACTGAGGCTGCGTTAATGCTCACAAACAAGGCTGCATTATCCACATAGCAGTGCACAGAAATCCGAATCTTTACTTTAAAGTGTTCTGATTACCTTGGTTCTTTTAAAGCATATTTGAGATACAAAATTCTTTTAAAGGCAAACAGTAATGCAAGACAGAAGCATCTTGTGAATCATTATTTAAAACAGCATTTAAGTTCATTATTCCTGAGAGGAGTTGTGGAGTATGTTCATAAGCTCCCTGGATGAATATTGATGAAAGGCAGGCAGCATTGTGACAGCATACAATATCACAACATCCAACTGGCCCAACTTGCTTATTGTTACTACCATTGCTTATTCTTATTTCCATTTCAGTTCTCTAAGTCAAAATGTCATATAGAAAAAACATGAGAAGGAATACTGCATTTCAGTCTGAATGAAACATGCTCCAAAAAAATCCTAGATCAACCTCATCTATATTACCTACACTGACCCTCTTCAGTGGGACTTAATTGTCAACATTACCAAAAGCAACTGACTGAAATGCTAAAAAACCAAAGTATTGAGACTCATGTGCTAAAGTTTCACAACATAAAGAAGCTACATGGCCTACACAAGAAAATTTCACAACAGCTTAAAGATCAAGAATTGAATTCAAGTTAACTGCTTTCATCAAAACCATAGTCAACTACAGTACACTTGTTCTATGTTAGTTAAGCTGGATTTTTTTTCCATTCAAGCAAGTCCTGAAACTGGCTGGTACCTAAATGAAGTCCCAAACTACTTAATATTCCTGCATGTTTTATGTTACTGTAGTGATCTTTGACTAGACACCATACCACACAGGTGGAAAGCAGAACAAGTCTGAAGCCTATTAAATGTTTTCAATATATCACAGTAACAAATACACCTGTACTAAATAACATGGAAACTAGCCAGATAGATAATTAACACTACTCAGTCCCTATCAAAGTTTCCAGGCCAGGACTTCCACCTTTCAGAATAACTACAGGTACTTTGGCTTTTGATGCCAATAGGGAAAGAATGCCTATTAAAGCATGCTTATTAATCACAGATTACCAGATTTTTCTTAACAGAATGAATTTGATCACTGCTTAATTTTTTTAAAAGAAAAATGTTCTATCACAGAGAATCAGCCACAGAGGTAGATCGAGAGATTACTTGAACCATGCCAGCATCCTGTAATTCACCTTGCTACATGCTGAAAGACATCAGAATCACAGTCCACCTTCTACTTTCTCTTTGCTCTAGGAAGGAATTAAGTTTCTGCCACTCCTGCTATACTCAAATCTCTTTACTATAGCTTCTGAGACATCAGCTTATTTACATTGGCTTAATGTGACTGGATAAAGTTAAGAGACTGTCTATTCCCTGCCATCTACAGAGGAAAGGGGGAAGTACCCAACTGCTGTTTCTTCTGTTCAGCCTCCTTCACTGCAAGACCTTGTAACCATTTAAAAGGTATTCAAGAACAATGACAAAAATTGGGTCCGGTCACTTTTGGCACACTATTTGTTCATTTTACTCTCATCTGGATTATGCATCTTCAATGTCTCATAATGTCTTATATACCAAAAGATAAACAGACATGTCTGAAATCACTTGGTCAAAGAGCAGCCTAGGTCTCACTGCAGGAAATTTCTCATTGGCCCTGAGCTGCAGCCCAGAAATGTCCAGCAGAGGTGCAGGAGACTGCACTTTCCAGTCCCACTGCCTACAGTGAAGGCATAACTGATGATGAAATAGTAAAGTGTTAAGCATCTTCAGTGCTGAAAGAGGCACTGAACAAGATTTAGTTAAAATATCCCTACCTTTGGACAGTCGCACTAACAGCAATATTATACTGTGAATAGCACCATTCACAGTACAAACAGATTAGGATGCTCAGTTCAAAGATTTACACTTCTACCCAACTCTCACTGACTTTCACCGGGACTTGTCTAATACAGGGCAAATGTTGCCCTACTCATTGAAAACAATTACTAGAGCTGCAAGGATCTCTGAACACTACCATGTGGCTTTGACAGATGCTGAACTAGCACAGAGCAGATCATCTGTCAGTCCTTGAAGTCCCATGGACACACAAGTACACACAGTGGTGTGTAAAGATTAAAAACTACACTCAGAATTTCCCTGACTCTAAATAATAGTGCAACAGTGATCTTTCACCAACAGTTGAAAGGATAAAATGAAACTTAAAGGTAGCAAATTATAAAAATAACTGGAGATATTTTACCAGCTCAACGAGCTCTCCTGGACTGATGGTGAAGACATATCTGCATTGTGAAGCCATGCTCTTGTAGCTTATCTTGTCTTGCCTCTTTACTAAGAAATTAGGTTTCTGTGCGTATCATTCAGCAGCAGTGGCTATAAATTGACAATTTTGTCCACCTTTTAAAAAGCTGAAAATAAAAGAATACCAGCTGGTACGCATAGCAGACCAGAGCCAAGAGAACAACCCTCCATAGTATATACATTACTACACAATATTGACAAAAGCTTTTTATTCCTTCATGCTGAAAACTAAAGGAGAAATTCTGCCTGACAATTATTCTCTGTTCCAATGAATGGCTTCTTTCACAGCACTGCCCCTGCCAGCTTTCAGCAGGTGTTTTCACAGGAATGGCCATTTCTCTCACTAGACACTTAAAAAAAATTTCTATATTCAGAAGACCTTCTCATCATTCAAACTACAAAGCCAGTGAGGTTGTCACCTGAAACTCAGATAAGGTTAAGCTGTGCTGATCACTCGACTGATTCTCCTTCCAAAAAGTGCTTAAACAAAATTTCACATCATTTTGAAATAACTTGTTGCCTGATGACTGCTTATGTCACCAGCTCTAAGGCTCTAGATGACTGGATTCTTTGTGATTCAGAGAGCTAATATCTACCCAGGTATTTTCTTTCTACATTTTTTAATCTGCTTGACTGAGATGGGACTGATAAGGTGTATTTTTTTTTTAAAAAGCACACAAAATCTCAAACCATCAAGGAATACGAGATTATGCACTACAATCTTTTAGCTTCCAATTTCAATTCATTAATTTTTATAAATGGGAAAAAGATAATGGATGGTGCCTAGGGAACTCTAAAGAAGCTCATCTGCCAAGTAGTACCAGCTAGTTGATAGTTAGATACTCGAATAGCTGCACTGAAGCCCCACATTCTTGCATTATAGTACACAAACTGTTCTCACTACACTCTCACCACTTGTACATTGATAATTAAATCAGCAGCACTTAGCCCTGGAACATGGACAGCACATAAGCCTCTGATCACCCACCTGGCTGTTAATGTCCAGAATGCTTCACTCAAACCTCTGTAAAAGTCTACACCTATTAAGGACTGATCAGGCTAGCTTTTTCCAAGGCTAGGCAAAATATGAAGCCCAACATGCAGTAAAAGCCAAGAGAATCTGTTTTTTTAATCTACAAACCACTTGGACACAGAGACACATTAAGCAAAGTCCCTAAGTCAGGGTGAAGAAGATGCAAGAATTACTGCAAGGCTCTTTGCAGTCTCACGAGTACTGCAGAAAGCCAACTAATTTGATTATAATTTTCTACAAGAGCATCACCACAACTAAATAGAACGGCACATTTCTGTCTGTTTTGCACAGAAGTAAGTGTTCTGTAACACAAAAGGGAACGAGACCCACAATACATATCCTGCACATTACCATAGCAGATATTTGCTCCAGACCTCTAGTCCATTAATGGGCTTTTCAACAGGTCAGGCTGAAAGGTGTCTCACTGTGGGCTTCTGCAAGAAGCCAATCATGCCTCAACTTTCATTTGATAAAAAAAGTTGCCTAGAGTGTTTCTTTGGGGATCCTCTTTGCTTATCTTCAACCATACAGTATAGGAGACAACTTCAATATACAGCCACCTTTCTCAAGCTTCTTGGACTCTGCGAAGTTCTGAGAATATTATGCTGACTGAACAGATTTATGCCTCTGTTGAATGCCTGTGTTTATGTTGTGTTTCACAACTATTCTATTTTTTTTCTTCTAGATCATGATACTGACTTAATCAACTCCTCAGGATCCCAAGGTTAGCACAGAATGAAGCCAGCTAAACTCATTAAAATTGGAATAAGCTAAGTCAAATACGCACTTGAAGTGGCGAATCGTAGCAACAATCAGATATATTGCATCTTGAAACAGTCTCAACCTTCCTATAAACAGGAAATACTAGCAGGATCACCAGATTCTTCCCAACCCAAAGGACAATGCACACAGAAGTTAAAGCGTAGAAGTTTTTTTAATGTGCATGACCTCACCAAGATCTCATTTCACAGCCCCCACTGTAACTCTTCTACCTCAAGGAGCTAGAGGCTACTAGAGTATAATAAAGCGGTCATATTCACAACACAGGAATCCACTTTTTCAACACTGGTAACTTCTATGCCCTGTCACATACCTCACCTGATGTCCTTATACACTTCTCCTAGGAACCATAGAAGAAATAGTGGGACATTTACTTGTGGACCATCCAGTTGGAAAATATATTTGGTCTCTACCCAGTTAAGCTATTTTTCTTACCTCTTAACGTTTATCACCGAGATGAGAAGGGGACTCTATGCACTCAGTCTCCCATCTCTTACCTGGATTGCAAATAAATCATTTCTATTATAATAAACTTGTGGCAGCCGCTTTAATATGACTTCCTCCTGCTTAAAGGTCTTCTCTGTCATACAGAGAAGTAGGTTTTAGTGCACAAGTACAAAAAGACTTTACTGAAATATGCCTTTAGAAAGTGTTGCATGACAACTTATATGACCATTTTTCTTCCCAAGGAAATCTCAAGTTCACGAACAACATAAGCTGCAGAGAAGAATGAATGCGATCATTAATGTAAAACAACTTATAGAATCACACATTTATTTAGAATACAAAGGAAAACTACTATAATGAAGTGTAAGTAGTTACCCCCACAGAAGTAAAAAGCAATGGTGCTAAATCTGATTTTATGCAAAGTACGTAACCGCAACAATATGGAAGCTCATCATGCTAAGAACGAAAATTTGGACCTAAGATACAGTAGCTCGTCTAGAAATATGGCAAAAAGAGTCACATTTAAGTCTATATACACTTCAAATATCCATACAGTTGCTCCTAGGTAAAAATCATTACACAAGACCACTGGAGACAGAACATAAATCTGGCCAAGATATAAAGTTTAATATCTTGTTCCTACAGCAAGTCCAGCAGCTTAGTAAGTAGGCATGCACAGTAGCGTTATGACCCTAATACAAATGTGGGCCAAATTCTGCCCTTATGTGCATTTGTAGAACTCAAAGTCAGTGAGAAAAGCCCGACTCCAGAAAACAGCTCAAGTCAGTCAACTACACTTCTCACATCACCTAGGTATAAGATCTATTCTAACTTGCCTTAACTTCCTCAAAATTACAAGACCTATCAAGACTGTAATAAGAATGAAATGCTGTAATGAATATCTTATCAGTGTTCCATACCTCACATGTGGAACATTATAATACATGCTCAGAAATACACATACACAAAGAGAATGGGAAAGGAAAGAGAATGGGTCTTGGACATAAAGCAGATTAAATATTTGGTGACTTCTGTGTACAGTATCAGAAACTTTCAAATATAAAGTAGGAGTACCCTTAGTATCAGCTATATACATGCACATGCATGTTTGGCTGAAATCAATTGTACAGGATACCAACTTAACAACAGTAACACCGATGCATACATATACCGAAATCCGAGAGAGCCGTCCCAAAAGCTATCCAAAGTTTTTCATATGAATGTAAGTAAAAGTGAATTTTAAGCTTCAAGAACAAAGTTGAAAGAGAAATCTATATTCACGGCACAAGAAAGTCATTCTTCCTTCAAGCAGTAATAAGCAGTAGGCTTCTTTTGTGCTGGCTGCAAATTCACAAAGATATACTAAGAAAACTCAAGAAAACAAGTCGTCATCCAGGGTTTGCTGCATGAACCACCATATGCTACTGAATGACCTCAGTGAACACTGAATCAGAACGCTAGCATAATCTTTTCTATTTATCACAAGCAAACATGAGAATTTATGTACAGACTGTCTCTACACTGTTGTTCAACTATTTCATCATTAAGGAAAATTGTTGCTACTGGTTAATTTTAATATATTCAATTGCAGGTAGGTTTGGGTTTTTTTATTACTTCCCCCCCTCCCCTACCCACCCCCACTCCTCCACTCCCCACCCCCGATTAATAAACCCTTCAGGATATAAACATACAAGAAGGTTCTAAGCCTTACCTGTCCACAAGGAGCATTTTGCAAGGATATTGTAAATGCTCCAGATGTACGGCTTTTTGCTAAAATATATTGGCAGGTAGCTTGGAAAGTATATTTGCGCCCATCAAAGGTCATGAAATGAATGTCTCCTGAAACTGAGCATTCAGCTGACAAACATAACAAATAATGCATTTAAGTATGTAGAAAAGACAGTGTACTCTCAACAGTTACTACTGCTGTAGAGTTCATACACTCTTATACATGCTGTAATTTATAAAATTGTATTCATATTATAACCAGGTACTAGGAACACAGTTAGGAACTGAACCTTATCCTTGCTTTTGTTATGGAGTTCCTACCTGATGCCAGGCCAGGATACCTAAACAATTCTTCCCCCAGAAGGAGGCAATAACATGTGTGATCCTTACATTCTAAGTACTTGATTTGTAGCTCTAAAAACTGATTTGCAGAAACATTAAGCACTCCCACAGTTAACTGATAACTCTGAGACCAGTGCTTGAATCTATTGGCAGCTATAAGAACCATGAGGCCACAGGTACCTTTAACATGCAAAATCCTTTTGACCTTAATCTTTGTAGTTCAGCTATCTATCTGTGAAGTGAGAATAACACCCCTCATTCCACAGGCATGTTGTGAAAATAATTAACTGATATTTGTACAATACCTAGATACTATATCACCAGCCAGCAACACTGTAGGGAAAAAAAAAGTAATCTTGCCATAAGTCTGTCAAGAGAAGATTGCAGAGGAAATTTTAGTTGAATGACAAGAATGACCAGGCAGTGCCATCTACCAAAGACATTATAGTGAGGTATAAAGAGACACATTACTGTGCTAAGCTGAAAGGCAGATGCCTGCTATTCAGACCATTTTAATATTTAATCTACTGTGTGTGTAGATGCATTTATACGCAGATAGAAATAAAAATATGAATTATATAGTGAAATAACACATTAAGATCTAACAGTAGTATTTTACCCCAAGTAAAAATTCAGTTATTAAAAAAGTTAAGTATTCAAGACTTTCACATACCGGGACATGTAAGATTTGTACAAATCCACTTTCCTCCAATGCAAGTACTGAAATAAAAACAAAAAAGTTTCATACTTTTTTTTTTTTTTGGTGAAGTACATATGGCCGTCCCTCGGTTGGTCTTCCTGGGTTCCTTCTCTATGAAATGAGAACCAAGTGTCTCGAGTCTCACAAAAGAGTACAACAGAGCTATCACTGTCACTAGGATGCCTGGAAGCTGTGGTAAGAGCTTGTCATGAGGATGTCATCAGGTGAAATTTCATTCATGCATCCAGTAACACTTTTCTTTCTTTTTAGCTCCTTGATAATCATTACAAAAGTTAAGGATGGTTAAAATTGAGAACAATAAACACAAGCAATTTGAACCTTATTACTTTAAAAAAATAGAACTGTTGTGAAAAAGGAAGTTGCACAACTGCAAGCTCATCCATTTTCTTCAATTATGTTGATCCAATAAAAGGCATTATCTCTTCCTACAAACTTTTCTTCCCAATGTATAAAATTAACTTAGAAATTCTCAAAACAGCAGCTTAGTGTCATAATGATGTTCGGCTCTTTGCGTCCAAGGGAGACAACACAAACAGGAGACAAAGTAAAGCCAAAGTAATTGCCTGTTAAGATTTTGAATTCTAGATTCCTTTTAGTTTGAGGCAGAGTTCAAGGTGAAAAGAGTACTAAACATTACAGTATTCTCTGCAATATCTGTCATTTGCTCTCCTTCCAAATTAATAGCTCTATAGTTTCTTTTATCTTTCCCTTCATTGCAAAACATATATGGAACAACAGTTTTTGTATGTAGAAACAGTGAGGACTTATCAACTTAATTCAATTTTTAGCTGAAATAGGCCTTAAAAAAGCTATCTCTCACGACCATGAAAGGACTAAGTCCACAGCATAAAAAGAAAGATTACTAACCAGTTATTACAATCCTCATAAACCACTGAACCCATTTCAAAGAAACTTCCATGGTAGTCGCAAGGACACTCCGTAGGCTTGACACACAATTCATTTTCATAAATTAAGCCTAGAAAAAATAAAACAACAAGAAAAAAGTTAAATATCTGTACAAGTGGCTGATGGAGCACTAACAAGTATACCCAAGAACAAAACAAATGGTCATGTATGATAATAAAACTCTAGATTATTTGGTAGCCATTTTTGCAGAACAAGTGTGCATTTGAATGATATGAAATAAATTATATTACATGGACCAAGACCCTAAATTGATTGAGATACACTAACAGTAGCATGAATAACAGATATTTAATATTGGGGGAGAGAGGGAGGAAACCACCCACACAAAAAAAACCAAAAACAAACACACAAACACCAAACCATGATGTTTTGAGTACCTTTGGATTCTTTTCTGACACCTTTTCAAATCTTTGCCTTTATGTTTTAAGGCCCTGTTTGGTCCTTATTTTACTATGATGGGGTTTTGCTTTATTTTTTTTAATCATTCCATTATTAGAGAGCCAGAAGGTAAAAGACTTTACTAGCCCATAAAAGATAAAATGTATGACAAAGAGGATTTTACTTATAAATCATCAAGGTATGTATGACAGGCAGGATTAAGATCCGTGGCATAACTTTCTCTGTCCTGTTTTGGATAGAATTATGTACCCAAGAGAAGCCAGTAACAAGAGGGAAACTGGACAAAGTGTATTTTGGAAATAAGGGTAAAGTTTTGCTATAGGTCACATCAGTAAATATCTCACTTGCCAGAACCATACAACAGTGTAAGAATCTCAGTATCAGAACCTGTTTCTGGCCACATGAATGAGTTTTAGTCATGTCACATTTTTGAGTTCTCCTAAGCACCTGACCTTGCAGACTTTCTTCAGAAAAAAAAAAAAGAAAAAAAGAAAAAAAACACCCCACAAAACAACAAAACACAAACCAAAAAACCCCACAAACAAAAAGCCCCCAAGCAAAATAACAAACACCCCCCCACCCCCCCCAAAAAAAGAAGAGAGCAGCAACTACCAGAATCAGGAGGATGGCTGCCCTGTCAGCAACAAAGTAAACCCCATTTTTCACTCAAATTGTGGAGCTCTACGGCTAGAACGTGGATCTGTGCTGAAACCTATTCCCACTTGTTAGAGGGAGGAAAAGGCTCTTGTCAGTTACAAGGAAAACAAGGTCATTCATCCACACTCTGTTGGCACTGCATTTATAAAGAGCTCTTGTGAATGCCTTAATCTAGCCAGGCCATGTAGGTATGTAAACTTGGGGGAGAACAATCTGAAAGTTATATGGAATCAAATAATATGCATCTGAGAAGCAAAACTTACCATCCGGACAGTAGCACCCATCAATGCAGGGAAGCTCACTATCAATGCACTGTGATTGCTGATGACATGAAACAGGGCAACAGTTGATGCATTCATTGTAGGTCAAGGGTTCAGCACAGGTAATCACTAAAAAAATAGAAACAGGTAGAGAAATGAGAAAGTACTGTGCTACTGCCTCAGGGCTTAAACAGATTGCACACATTTCTTCCAGGTATTTACTTTTTGCTAAGTCAATTGAGTATCTGTTGTCTAAAACAATGAAACAATGGCTTTCGTAACACACACACACAGAGAATATACATATATTCATATTCTGTCCATTAAAGGTGCATTGAGAAAGAATAACCTTAAATTACACCAAGGGAGACGCAGGGAAACTTTCCCACAGCAGAGCTATTTAGCTATTCAGACGAGCATAGGAAGTGGTAGAACATCCATTAACAAACATTTTTGGAAACATGGGGGAAATCTTGTGTCATGAATGACAAAGCGGCTTTGGTCCTGTGTTCCAGACACACAAATAAATTAGATTATCTCTTTCAAACTTACTTTCTGTGACTTCTAAGATGAAGATTATGTAAGTGTAATTCAAATTTATTTTTAACACTCATGACACACATTTCATATGTCAGAAAGCCATGAAGACTTTGGCAATATCTGAAAGAGTAGCTCTATGAAAAAACAAATGGTTAATCATCTTAAAGAGTCTCTGATGTTTTAGTAAGAAGGTTCTTAAAACACATTCTAATAAGCTTAGCGCTTTAAATACATTCAGTACAAATCACACATACAAAAAAGAAATTCCATTGCACTTACATAGCCTTGAAGTGAGTCCATAGTTATGCTTTCACTGAGAACTATATAAGTTCAAAATAGGAGGAAGGACAAAGAAGTAAAAGCATGAAGAGCACTCTTTCCAAAATACAACTACTAAGCAGTATTTCCAAGTTCGAAAGCATCTGCATACCACACTGCTGAAAGTGCATTCGCCATCCATGAAGTGGCTTTCCTGCTTGGGCACATGCTCTGGCATATTCAGTTAATGCTCGACACCAAGTTGCATTATCCACTGCTGACCTTACACAAATAAAAATTGACATATTATTTTCTACCTACATTCAAACATGCAATCATAACCTCATGAGTGCTCCTGCATTGCATACAACCACTTTTGAATCTACTTTAATAACGTTCTAAAGTACTGTGTTGTTTGGCTAGGTTAAAAGTCTTAAATGGGTAAGACATTCTGCCACACCTGAAGACAGGTCATCAATATATTTGAGACCTGATGCCAATTTCCTGAATAAATCCATGAAAGCCAGAGATACAGCAGTATAAACAGATTTGAATAAAGGTCTTGATTTTTACAAAAGGAATAACATCCTTCAGAAAGCTCACAAGAAAGTGTAAGGTTTCCACCAGTAAGTCACCATAGTACAAGAAATGGAAATTTTCTTCTCCCGTCCTGCCTGTTAATTTAACTAGTCAAAACTGCATGGACAAGGAGCATAGCAGGTTGTGAAATGATAGCATAAATTCAAATAGTAATCAAATTCCTCTTTTCACTGGATTAACATACAGCTTGCAGATGCCAAACTGACCCATTCACTATTTACTTTTCATTAAGGTTAAAAATACTAATGATGTTGCACATTCAGAATCAAAATAGATGCCATATTCAAGGGAAGGTACACTAACAAATTATGCAAGTATCTGGGCCTGATTTTGGTCATCCTTATACCAAAGCAAACAGGAACAACTCCACAGAAAATTCTGGCAGTAAAACTAGAACAAGTGAGAAAAGCAAGATAATAAAAGAATGTTAGATAAAAACTGATATGCAGAAAGAGACACACATTAGTTCTGTTAACATTTACAATTCAATTCATTCTCATGATAGAAGGACAATGTTTTCTATAACAGCTTTGGAATTACCCAAAAACATTCACTTACATACAAAGATCATTGGTGCAGCTTGCCATAAAAGGAACAGGACTCACATATTCATGACATTGTTCAAACGGGGGATGTAACAGGATATTACACAGAGTGTATGCCCTCTGAAATGAATGAGATAGCTGTTGTGAAGATAAGATTTTCAAAAATAAACCTAAGCATAATAGAATACTATGGAAAATCAGTACAGACATCTCAGCCTGTGACTAGGAATCATTTGCCTCTCATCAACTAAAAGCAGTGACTAGTAGCATATTGCTCTCCATACCAGAGTTCATAACACTGAATCTTTTATTCAAGCTTATACCAATGGTAGTAAAACATATCCCTTCCCCAAGAAAGGCAAAGACCATGTTGCAGCTAAGCCCACATGACCTGAAATAGCCTTCATTTTAGTTAAATTAAATAGTAAAAAGCAGCAGAAATAAAACATGCCTGGCATCAGCGTTAGTTTCAAAGCACTTCATTTCAGGGTTGTATCTCAAAAATATTACTCAAAAGGAAAAACTACTTCAATGTGATGGACAAAAGTAACAATAATTCATTTTTTAAACACTGTCAAATTAACTGTGCTCTTATTCTGGTTTTGCTTGCCTGCTTCTTTCTGTCCTTCCTAAGGGAAGGAATGGGAACCAGCTCTAGAACACACCCCTACTTTACAACTTTTCATTTATTTAGCCCCAGATTCAAACACTTCTGTTGGCTGCTATGCAGACAATATAACATTTGAAAAGATCAAGAATTAAATTATAAACTCATACAGAAGAAAAATGGGGGGAGAAGGAGGGGACAAGGGAAGCTCTGCTGCAGCAACTATTTTAATCCATCTCTCCAAAGAGGAACTGAGAATATTTCCAGTCTCCTTCAAAGCGTTAGAGTCAAATTCTTGCTCTAATTAGAATCACCAACTATTGCCATAATCCTTTTGTGTTGATCCAAACCTGTAGAGATTCATGGCTTTGTGTCAGGCAGGGTGGTTCATTTAGAAGAGATTTATCCCAATTGCGTGTTCCTTCTGGAAGATTTTCCTGCCAACTCTCTACGAATTCTGTTACATCATCTGTCAGTTTTCCTAAACAAGACACACAGAGTCATACAGCGACTTGGAAGAACAACAACGTTTCTATAAGATTTCCCCGGGAAACATCTCAATAATCAAAACATCACATTAAGCAGAGCACGCCAAACCCGTCCTACAACTAAATGAATCAGCTGTTAGTCTGAAGACAATCTGGTCCTTTTAAAAAACAAAAATACTTTCAAAAGGGACTATAGTAGGAAGGCTTTAGAATGGCAGAAAGAAACTTACTCATGCGATTTTGCAAGGAAGGGCTTTAGAGAGCAGGACTGTGCCTGCTGCAGTCCTTCAATGGAAGAAAGGGAAGAAAATCTGTAATAAACTGTATATACACAGGTCCATGCTGTTACTTTATATGAAACTCGCAACAGAGAGTCTAAACCCCAAGAAAGATGAGGCATTCCTGGGTCAATGCAAGGGTACAAAACAATTGTACACATTAACCAAGTAAAGGTGTGACTTTTTCACGTAAGTAGAAATGTCCACGCTAGCTTTAAACTAGCTAAGAAAGCTATTATCCATCACAGACAAGTGGTGACTGATTACTAAGATTACCCACCAATGCATATCTTGCTGTATCTGTTTTACTACTGCTCCCCAGGCTAATTGGATAAAGCTAGTATGCCGTGTATTGACTTGTGCTACAACCACAGCTTTACGCAACTGAGATATCCTGAGAAAGGTGAGAGGGTAGAGGAAAGTCTCTGAAGGCAATGGGGACAATGAGGTATTGATCTTGGTATTATTTTAAGCATTTTGATTTAGTGAGCAAACTATTCAATGGGGGTAAGAGCTGATATTACTGCAGGGCTTTCTAAAATTGAGTGGCACACTTAAACAACAGAGGAAACCTACTACATATTGTACTCTGAGCTTTGAAGTAGTACTCTACAGAAATACCCTAATTTTAAAGAGGAGGAGCAAAAGGGAAGTGATCATGCCCCTGTACTTGGCACTGGTGAGGCCACACCTCAAATACTGTGTTCAGTTTTGGGCCCCTCACTACAAGAGAGACACTGAGGTGCTGGAGCGGGTCCAGAGAAGGGCAGCGAAGCTGGTGAAGGGTCTAGAGCACAAGTCTTATGAGGAACGGCTGAGGGAACTGGCGTTGTTTAGCGTGGAGAAAATGAGTCTGAGGGGAGACCTTATTGCTCTCTACAACTACCTGAAAGGAGGTTGTAGAGAAGTGGGGGTCGGTCTCTTCTCCCAGGTAACAAGTGATAGGACAAGAGGAAATGGCCTCAAGTTGCACCAGGGGAGGTTTAGACTGGATATTAGGAAATTTTACTTCACTGAAAGGGTTATCAAGCATTGGAATAGGCTGCCCAGGGAAGTGGTTGAGTCACCATCCCTGGAGGTATTTAAAAGACGTTTGGATGAGGTGCTTAGGGACATGGTGCAGTGGTGGACTTGGCAGTGTTATGTTTACGGTTGGACTCTATGATCTTAAAGGTCTTTTCCAACCTATACGATTCTGTGATTCTGTGAAAAAGTTAAACAGCCCAAAGCAATGATTTCCAGAAGTTTTTATCGCCTAACTTGAGATACTTTTCAAGGGGCCTGATTTTCCCCCCTGGTTCTTTTTATTTTATAGAGGTCTTCACTCAGTATTTATTGAAAGCCAAGACTCTTGGAAGTATCTGAAGCTGGTATCCAAGGATCACCGGTGACTTCTGAAAGTGTTAGCATAAATGAAGTGCCAGATCAAATGAGATTTGGCAGTCTTCATTGACTTGATTTACTAATTAAAATTATAGATCTATTTTCAATAGCAATATCTCAAGCTTCCACAGGCTCCTATATAAAATTGCTAAGAGGGCAGTAAACATTTAAAAGTAGATCTTACCTTTCAAGTTCTAGGAAACTGAAGTACAAATACCATTGTAGGTAATGAAGTAAGACAGCTTTTTGTCATGCTTTTAAAGATCTTCCTCCTTAGAACCCACCTATATTGAAATTGGCCCTCTTCACTAACAATATCACCTACCAGAAGTATTTCCATATCATATTTTCCAGTTCAAAAGTTGCCCATCTTATATTCAATTAGCATTACAATTAAAAACTAAGCAAAGTAACATTTAGTTCACCTGGAAAAAAAACCTGTATTAACACAAGAGGAAGTATTTTAAATACTCACCATAACTAGTTTCAAGATCATCCTGCAGAACAGCATTATTATTTCCACACAGTCCATGTGTTTTGCCCAGGTACTCTGGTGCCATTTTGATATACACTGCAGACATACCATCCCAAGCCAGAGTAAAGGCATACTGGTGCCTGACTAGGAAGTACCCAGCTAGCTTCTGGATGTGTAAGTTTCCAATAATATAAGGCAACTGTACTCTGAGAAATGAGAGAGAATCAAAAAAACTTTACATGAGAAAGTATCACTATTAGAAATAAATTACTTGCCAATTTAATGACTTCCTCATATATCTGAAAACCCCTGACATAAATATTGAATAATTCCACTAAAAAAAAATGAAGTTGCAAATAAAAGCAAAAAATCAAAGGATCAATGTCAATGGTTATGCTTCCTAATACTATGTACCGCTCATTTAGGTATCACCTTCCTCAGACACAACTCTGTAGGTGGAGAGTAATTATTGCAGCTGTGGTCTGGATAGTTTCTTTCTTAAGCTACCGACAAGTGAGTGATCTAGTTTACATCTCTGTTATCAAATCAGAGTTGTCAAATTAGTTCCAGTGTAGCTACAGCATCAGAAACATGAGTGCCATTACCCAAATCCTTTATAGGTGACTTCACTGCTCATCTTTATCTGTTCATCTCCAGAAAAGAATAAACTAATGGACCTTTTGCAGGAGTACGGAGAAGAATGGCACTCAGGATCATTATTCACCTGCCAAATAAAATACTAGCATCAAAGTCAAGATTTTAATCAATCTCTTCATAACCCACGTTATGCAACTCATACTCCCAATCCCCCCCTCAGCATGTGAACAAGTAGTTTGGTCCCACTCTTCCCCCAAAACCTGAGTACAATTAGCACTCTTTTTAGAGCAGTCTTTTCACAGCAGCAGCAGGTCTTCAAAGTATACACATCGGTTTCCTTCCAGCTATTTACATTTTGTGCTATAGTAACTGGTAGCCCACATTACATTAGAATTACATCTAAATTACATTCTAGAACCCCATACTATCATCACAAGTTATTTTTAATCTCTTTATATTAAAGCATTATTAGCAAGCTCAGCAACAGCTAAAAGGAACGTAAGTGCAGTCCCCTACCTGTATGGAAAAACTCTGTTCATCTAATTCAGTATGTCTCACAAGCGCGTATGTGGATTTCCCAGAAAAATAATAATAGAGTCCATCGAAAGTTTCGAAATTATATTGACCCCATGTTCTGCATATATTATCTCTTTCAGCACCTGTATTATACACTAACAAAAGGAGAGTCACTTGAGAAGTACTACTGGTTTTTGGATTCAATCTGTAGTTGAGATGTATGTATGTGGTATGCTATGAAATACCACCACAGAAAAGAGAGAAAAATACTAGGGCATGAAGGAACCTTTAGGCAGAGGGTAGTCATTCTTGTAGCTGTGGGAACCCAAGTACAATCCCAGAAAGCCAGTCAGTTTTCTCTCTTTACATACCTGTCTGGCATCTTGGTCCAGTTGCATTAAATCGACTGCAGTCACACAGCTCTCTGTAGACACACTCACCTCCATTAAAACATGTAAACGAATCTGAGTGGAAAAAGCATGGCACGTTAAAAATAAATTATGATAATTTTCATTCTTAAGACCCAGTTCTGTCACCAAATGTAACTCCATGAACAACAGGAGATGCTGGCTTAGCATTTAAGTGTTCAGGAGAATCCCACAGGCCTCCACAAACAGGAAACACACTGCAAAAGCTTCACCTCAAGAAATACAATCAGATGAAGTAAATCTATTGCACATTTAGAGAAGCCAAATCAAAATGGCTGTCATACCTATTAGTCTGACGTGTTTTTAGTCTCTTAAGCAATGAATAGGGGAACTGAACAAGTATGACACAACAAAAAAGCACAGTGCCTATATCCTTGTATAAAAGACTGCTACAAATAACACTGTATGGATAAGCTCTATCAGGATGAGAGCATACTACCCTAGAAATACAAATGTTGAGATCCCAGCTGTAAATCTTTCAGTTGCCTGCCCTCCTTCCATCTTACAACTTTTAAGTATACCAACCACAAACACTTTCCATAAAGACACAGACCACTGCTCTTGTTTCTAATTTTATTAGAGACAAACTTTGAAGAAAGGAAAAATTTAATGCTTAAGTATAGCGAGCCTACTGTAGAGAAAGTAAGCTCCCTAACTTGCAATGACAGCTTTGGAGGAGGGAGACGTGTTGGATTTTTTTACTTTTTATTTTCCCTAGGAAGATCCCCATCAAAATCTGACAAAACAAGTTTTCACAGTCTAAGGAAAGATGTGCACAAGCAGAAACAAAGCTTCTTGCTACTAAATTTAGACTTTGTGATTAAAAGCTTTTCTAACAGTTGGAATATATTCACTTATTTTGCTAATATTTCATCTTTTCAAGTTTAAGTCTCTTTAGGAAAGCATTTGAATTTTAATAATTGAGTATTATGCAATCATAGCAATTTTTGTGTCTGGAGAACAGAAACCTAGATTGTATTTGTGCAGACAAGCAGACAAGTTGCTCAAAAGAAATTATTTCAGGAAGAGACAAACTGAAGACTCAGCCTTCTTGTTCTATTTATCTTTATAAACACTTCATTCTTGAAAAATAATCTTATATATGAATTTAAGTGCTGTCCTGAAAACCAGAATTCACAGATAAAGATCTTTTCTCCCATTTCAGTAAAACCCTCGCTTATAAAATATCTAATCATCAGTAGTATATACAGAAGTCCTAACATACCTAGATTACCTTCAGGCTTTTGAGAAAGCTTTGCTAAAGAAGGTTTGAAGCTTTGCTGATGCAAGCAAAATAAAGCAAGCTCCACTTCTGACAATCCAAATAAACTCTACAATTGATTTAGTCTTGACAGAATTAGACTTCAGAGGAAAGCCTTCTAGGATATGGACCACTGTTTTATGATTTCATGGGTCACACCATCTTTAGGTTTTGTTCTCACTATTAGCATTCGCTAAACATACATGAAAAGCACCAATATCAAAAGAAGATTCTGAACTACTTTACAGAATGGTTGAGATGTTTTTTTATAAACTGATTGCAAGGAAACAAATGCTTTCTAACAAGTCAAGAGTTGATCATTGACATCCTATTGCCATTAAATCGATGCTGAATTCTTGATACCGGAAATAGCAACAGAAAAATAAATCAATTTTAAAGGATGTTTTCTCCCTACCTAATTTTTCTCCCCTCTTCTAGAATTGCATTTTATTGATGTTTTACCAATACCAATTTCCTACCAACATCTTTTTTTTTTCCAACACATTCCACCCCACCAAAAAAAAGGCCATGCTGAAAAGAACAAGGCAGGTAGACAAAGTAAAAGAGAATGCTCCTTTGCCTAGCTAGCCCAAATATCTAGCTCCTTTCCCTGCCTGGCCAGCATGAATTCAATTTAAAATCAAGCAATGCTTGCAAGTGCCATGTAGAAAGGTCCCTACTTATTCTGACTGAGCCATCTCATTTACATACTCACAGTGACCAATCTTGTCACTAATGCAAAAGCCTTATTCCTCTTGTCAAGAGAGGCAGACATTGATCTCTTTCATTTTGAGCTCACATCTCTGCAAGAGCTGTGTAATCAGAGCTCAGGTCTCTGTTCTTTGCTTCTCTAAGATTATGCCCTATTGCCTGTCCAGTTACAATAATCTGCAATTAGACTGCAAGTCATGTTCCTCTTAGTTGTAGAGGAAGTTAGCCCCCTTTTGATGTTTCGGGTTGAATGATTCCCCTTTAAGCATGGCTCAGGTAACCTGCTTCAGATTGTGCACACAGTCAGCTGATCTGGGGGCCCTTGCTGTCACTGGGAAGGATCTCCCTTGCTCCCGTTTAGACAGAAAGGGAGTCAAATCTGAATTGGAAGTCAAATGACTCAATGATGAGCATTTTCCTCTTTATGAAGTTCTCTTCTGTCTGTACATGTATGATTCTAAGAAAACCTGATAAACATAGCTCTTGTATTTGGTTATATCCCTTTTTACAACACTGTAGTATCTTTCCTTACACTGTGTGGAAGAGCTCTGTGTGCAAAGATTAGTTATCCTTAACCAGGTAATGAGAGGAATATAGTGTTGATTCAGGCGGCATTTAGTGATCTTACTACTGCAAACAATGTGGCCTCCTTTAATCATCCAATCTGCTCAATTAACACAGAAATAATTCCTCAGGTATCCGGAATAAACATCCACTAACAAAGCATTCACTCCGATCTTTTGTCATTAAAGACATATAAACTCCCTAAATAAGCCAACCCATATGATTTTATCACAAGTTTAGGTCTCTCCTAGGGACATGAGAAACACTGTAACACCTGCAGAAAGGGAATAAACATCAAGACTAAGCAAGGGTTAAAATTAGGAAAGGTTATAGAAGAATACTACATCCTTCGTTTACCTGAAAGTGACCTCTATTAAAAAGTCCTTAGCTCCTCTTTTTCCTTTGACATTATGCCAGTTGAGTGCACTGGGTTGGAATCTGAAATTGAAAACCGGTGAGACTTTTCTAGCAGAAAGTGGTAGGCCTAAGTAACATGATTCAACTCGCATAAGTAATAATGCGATTTCTAACCAGTGATGCCATTACAACCTGCAAGTCACTCTGATAATATGACTATTGTTGCCATGAAGCAACTTGTCTCAAATTCCTTCTTTATTGAACAGGGTGAAGACTTGGGATCATCTTACAACGCAATCTGAATTCTTCTCTGCTCCTCTCATTGCTTAAACACTCTAACCATGTGGTAATTACTGAATAGGCTTGCAACCCCACTCAATATGTGGATAGGGTTATTTTAGTTCCTTGGGCACCTACACCTCCGTTTCAGTTCATCCCCCTTCTTAATTCTTCAGTGTCAGGCAGTGAGAACCTTCAGGCCAGAGTTGGCACCCTATCAGCAGTACCAGAACCTCATGCCCATTATTTATCACAGCCTTTGAAAAAGTGAGACTGTAATCTAGCCTGTTTGCCTTTCCTTGCAAGTGTTTCTGGAGATAAGTGTCCAGGCTTCACAGAGGTGATTACTGCTGTTGCTCTCTGAAAAGTGATGCTTTAATAGTAGCATGTAGACCTGACAAGAGGAAGTTCCAAAATCCGTTTTGAAATACTGTACAGTCCCACCCAACTCTGGTTGGCCTTTCAAATGTTCTTCGCCTGGGCTCCAAGCACAAGTTCTGCCAATTTCATATGGTGACTGTTCAAAGACACCTTACATCTTCACCAAAATAAGCATTTATTTTGAAATATTATTATAGATGCAATACATTTTGTGGGTTTGTATCTATGATACTGTGCCCACTTAGTTTATTATGCTTTCTTACATTACTATTTCTCTAATGAGTACTTAAGACCTCTTGAACTTATTTCAGTTGCAAACCAACTGTATGTCCAGGTTTGCTCATCCATGATTTGTTCTTCTGATCTTCTAATATGTTTATTAGGAATAAAATAGGTATAGCTGAAAGTAATTTATATAATGCGAAGTCCTTCAACATGAAGTGAGGGTCACTGAAGAACAGCTCTACTCTTGGAGCACAAAGAAGTAAGTGCAAAGAAAGCACGTATCTGTATCCCACACAGAAGTTAAGACACTAAATCGGCAAGACATTTAAATTGAAGTTTTTTCACAAAAGTAAAAGCAAGCCAACACATTCAAGAACATGTCTGACTACTCAAATTACAATGCACATCAACCTTGAAATATTTGATTTTTGTTTTAACCATCACGTCAATCCAGTTGCTCCAACTGAATTTTGACCTCACTAATATACCATTATCATCAATACACTATTAATTCTTGAAGATCTGTGACTGATGTGGACCTCCTTATGGGTATTAAGCACTTCCTAGTGTTGGAATTCTGTATTTTGTTACTGTTTTTTAAGACATGGCATGAAAAAATTGTTTAATGCAAATCACTGAAGACAGATTTCCTTTCAGGATATTCATTATTAGATTTACTTGGACAGAAAAGTTGAAGCATGAAAGATTAATATAGAGATCTGAAAGCGATCAAGTTTTACTTAAACTAGGCAGGTACAAGGTCGAGCCTGTTGCCTCAGTTCTCATGATTCTGCCTATTTATCAACTTTGGCCCAAACAGTTTCAGAGCTCCAGAGTCATTTACAGAAACAGACAAAGACTTTCTAGTTTTCAGGATTCTTTAAAAGATGACATCTTTTACAAGCTTTATGCAAGTGTAGAAGAGAGGTCTGCCTGAAGGTTATCTGTCATGGTTTAACTCCAGCTGGCAACTAAGCACCACACAGCCACTCGCTCACTCCCCGCTCCTGGTGGAATGGGGGAGAAAATCAGAAGGGTAGAAGTGAGTAAACTCGTGGGTTGAGGTAAAGACAGTTTAATACGGAAAGCAAAAGCCGCACATGCAAGCAAAGCAAAACAAGGAATTCATTCACTACTTCCCATCAGCAGGCAGGTGTTCAGTCATCTCCAGGAAAGCAGGCCTCCATCACACATAACGGTTACTTGGGAAGACAAACACCATCACTCCTAATGTCCCCCCCACTTCCTTCTTCTTCCCCCAGCTTTATATACTGAGCATGACATCATATGGTATGGAATAGCCCTTTGGCCAGTTGGAGTCAGCTGTCCCAGCTGTATCCCCTCCCAACTTGTGCACCTGGCAGAGCGTGGGAAGCTGAAAAGTCCTTGATCTAGATCAAGAAAAGATCTTGATCTAGAAACAACACTCCTTAGCAACAATTAAAACATCTCTGTATTATCAACACTGTTTTGAGCACAAATCCAAAACATAGCACCATACTAGCTACTATAAAGAAAATTAACTCTATCCCAGTCAAAACCAGCACATTCTTAAACTACTAAAAAGATCAATTATTTAAAAAACAGCAAATTTTATTCTGAAATGGAAAAGTGAAAACACAAAGCAGTTTGAGATAAGAATTTGCAAGCAACATCAACTAGACATATAGCCATGCACAAGAGTAGAATGTATGCTTAAAATTAAGTAGTTAAAATTTGCTGTCAACATTCTTGAAATTTTATATTTTGTAACTCTGCAAAATTTCCATTGCACACTTTCTCTAGAAAGCTTTCAGGTGTCCTTTTGAGTACAGGAGAACCCATATAACAAATATTACTTGCATTATCTTTTCTCACAGAATCGTATAGGTTGGAAAAGACCTTTAAGATCATCGAGTCCAACCGTAAACCTAACACTACCAAGACCACCACTATACCATGTCCCTAAGCACCTCATCCAAACGTCTTTTAAATACCTCCAGGGATGGCGAATCCACCACTTCCCTGGGCAGCCTGTTCCAATGCTTGATAACCCTTTCAGTGAAGTAAAATTTCCTAATATCCAGTCTCAACCTCCCCTGGTGCAACTTGAGGCCATTTCCTCTTGTCCTATCACTTGTTACTTGGGAGAAGAGACCGACCCCCACCTCTCTACAACCTCCTTTCAGGTAGTTGTAGAGAGCAATAAGGTCTCCCCTCAGACTCATTTTCTCCAGGCTAAACAACGCCAGTTCCCTCAGCCGCTCCTCATAAGACTTCTGCTCTAGATCCTTCACCAGCTTCGCTGCCCTTCTCTGGACCCGCTCCAGCACCTCAATGTCTCTCTTGTAGCGAGGGGCCCAAAACTGAACACAGTATTTGAGGTGCGGCCTCACCAGTGCCGAGTACAGGGGCATGATCACTTCCCTAGTCCTGCTGGCCACATTATTTTTGATACAAGCCAGGATGCCATTGGCTTTCTTGGCCACCTGGGCACACTGCTGGCTCATATTCAGGCAGCTGTCAACCAACACCCCCAGGTCCTTTTGTGCCGGGCAGCTTTCCAGCCACTCTTCCCCAAGCCTGTAGCGTTGCATGGGGTTGCTGTGGCCCAAGTGCAGGACCTGGCACTTGGCCTTGTTGAACCTCATACAATTGACCTCGGCCCATTGATCCAGCCTGTCCAGGTCCCTCTGTAGAGCCTTCCTACCCTCAAGCAGATCAACACTCCCACCCTGTTTGGTGTCATCTGCAAACTTACTGAGGGTGCACTTGATCCCCTCGTCCAGATCATTGATAATGATATTAAACAGAACTGGCCCCAACACAGAGCCCTTGGGCACACCACCTGTGACCGGCCGCCAACTGGAGTAAACTCCATTCACCACCACTCTCTGGACTCAGCCATCCAGCCAGTTCTTTACCCAGCAAAGAGTACACCCATCCAAGCCATGAGCAGCCAGTTTCTCCAGGAGAATGCTGTGGGAAACCGTGTCAAAGGCTTTACTAAAGTCTAGGTAGACAACATCTGCAGCCTTTCCCTCATCCACTAGGCGGGTCACCTTGTCGTAGAATGAGATCAGGTTGGTCAAGCAGGACCTGCCTTTCCTGAACCCATGCTGGCTGGGCTTGATCCCTTGGTTATCCTCTACATGCCATGTGATAACACTCAGGATGATCTGCTCCATCAGCTTCCCTGGTACCGAGGTCAGGCTGACAGGCCTGTAGTTCCCCAGGTCCTCCTTCCAGCCCTCCTTGTAGATGGGCATCACATTAGCTAATCTCCAGTCAGCAGGGACCTCCCCAGTTAGCCAGGACTGCTGGTAAATGATGGAAAGGGGCTTGGTGAACACATCTGCCAGTTCCTTCAGTACTCTCGGGTGGATCTCATCAGGCCCCATAGACTTGTGAGCGTCTAAGTGGTGCAGCAGGTCACTAACCATTTCCCCCTGGATTATGGGGGCTCCATTCTGGTCCTCATCCCTATCTTCCAACTCCGGGGGCTGGGTACCCAGAGAACTATTGGCCCTACTATTAAAGACTGAGGCAAAGAAGGCATTAAGTACCTCAGCCTTTTCCTCATCCTTAGTCACTGTGTTCCCTCCCCCATCTACTAGGGGCTGGAGATTCTCCTTAGCTCTTCTTTTGCTGCTAATGTATTTGAAGAAGTATTTTTTTGTTGTCTTTTACAGCAGCAGCCAGATTGAGCTCTAGCTCAGCTTTGGCCCTTCTAATTTTCTCCCTGCACAGCCTTGCTACACCTTTGTAGTCCTCCTGAGTTGCCTGCCCCTTCTTCCAGAGGTCATAAACTCTCCTTCTTTTCTTGAGTTCGAGCCAAAGCTCTCTGTTCAGCCAGGCCGGTCTTCTTCCCCGTCGGCTCGTCTTTCGGCACCTGGGGACAGCCTGCTCTTGTGCCTTTAGGACTTCCTCCTTAAAGAACGTCCAGCCTTCCTGGACTCCTTTGCCCTTTCGGGCTGCCTCCCAGGGGACTCTCTTGACACCAGCCTCCTGAACAGGCCGAGGTCTGCCCTCCGGAAGTCTAAGGTGGCAGTTTTGCTGACCCCCCTCGCCGCTTCTCCACGTATCAAAAACTCTATCATTTCGTGATCACTCTGCCCAAGACGGCCTCCAACCATCACATGGCTCACAAGTCCTTCTCTGTTCGTGAACAAGAGGTCCAGCAGGGCACCCTCCCTTGTTGGCTCACTCACCAGTTGTGTCAGGAAGTTATCTGTCACACGCTCTAGGAACCTCCTCGACTGTTTCCTCTCTGCTGAATTGTATTTCCAGCAGACATCTGGTAGGTTGAAGTCCCCCACAAGAACAAGGGCTAGCGATCGTGAGGCTTCTCCCAGCTGCTTATAGAATAGTTCGTCAGTCTCCTCATCCTGGTTAGGTGGTCTGTAACAGACTCCCACCACAATATTTGCCTTGTTGGCCTTCCCCCTGATTCTTACCCATAGACACTCCACCCTATCGTCAGCATCATCGAGCTCTAAACTATCCAGACACTCCCTGACGTATAGGGCTACCCCACCACCTCTCCTGCCTCGCCTATCCCTCCTGAAGAGTTTATAGCCATCCATCGCCGCACTCCAGTTGTGCGAGTCATCCCACCATGTTTCCATGATGGCAACCATATCATAGTTTTCCTGATGTACAATGGCTTCCAACTCCTCCTGCTTGTTGCCCATGCCGCGTGCATTGGTGTAGAGGCACTTCAGCTGGGCTGTTGTCTGTGTCTCCTTCATAGAAGAGCACCCCTTGTGTGCTTTGAGGCGTTTCCCTGGCGTTTCCCTCTTGGCTCCTATCGCCTCAGGATCCCCGAGCTCAACTCTGTTCGGCTGTGCCCCAGTGTACCCCACACATCTCAGAGACACAGGCCGAGTGCCCTCGCTGGCACCCTCTCCCTCTAACCGTGGCACGTCGTCCCTCAGCTTCCCTCGGGCAAGCCTGATATTATCCCCCTCCCCCTTCGAGTCTAGTTTAAAGCTCTGTCGATGAGCCCCGCAAGTTCCTGAGCAAAGATTCTCTTTCCCCTTTGAGAAAGATGAATCCCATCAGAAGCCAGCAAACCCGAGTGCTGTGTAGGCCATCCCGTTGTCAAAAAATCCAAATCTGTGGCGATGACACCAGCCACGGAGCCATGAGTTAATAGATTGGGTGTCTCTGTTCCTTCTAGTGTCGCTGCCCACAACTGGAAGGAGAGAGGAGAAAATAACCTGTGCTCCAGAGTCCCTTACTAGCTGTCCCAAGGCCCTGAAGTCTCTTTTGATTGCCCTAGGACTTCGTGTTGCAGCTTCATCGCCCCCCACATGGAAGAGCAGTAGGGGGTAATAGTCCGAGGGCCGTACCAGGCTAGGGAGTATCCTCGTGACATCCTTCACCCAGGCCCCAGGGAGGCAGCAGACTTCCCTAAGAGGAGGGTCCATCTGGCATATCGTACCCTCGGTTCCCTTCAGAAGGGAGTCACCCACAACTATAACTTATCCTTCAACTTCATAGTCTTTGAAAGCATCTGCCTGCAACTGCACAAGTTTTCTATGGCATACAGGCTTCAACAGGATGCAATACAGCCTTGAAATGAGGACAAAGATCTCATTACACCTGGATGTAAAATCTTCCTTTTTGAGATGCTGAGGTGAATGAGTAGGTTGTAATTTTAATCCTTCAATACTAAGAGCCTTCCAGTTAGCTGCAGATTTTCTGCTCTGGTGCATCTCTTAAAATCAGCACACGTTGTAAGGGACAAGTATCTTCTATAGTAACAGTGACTTTAAACATTAAAGACTCATGCCTGCTACAGCATTTCAACACAAGAAAATTTGAAGTGTTTAACCTGTTAGGAATTTTCAGCAGTAGTTTGAAACTTACTTCCAGAAATAATTTGTTTTGCCTGTCCCAGGTTCTTAATATGCATTAGCTCTGGAGTTACTTGTTTGGGGGGGTTGTTTTGGTTTTTTTAACTTTGCATGAAAAATAGATTTGTGGGGAAGGAAGTTACAAGTTTAACAGCTATGTAAACTATATGTTAAACTGCTGTGAATTATTCTGATAAACATTTTGTCCTGGTTTTGGCTGGGATAGAGTTAATTTTCTTTCTAGTAGCTGGTATAGTGCTGTGTTTTGGATTTTAGTAGGAGAATGATGTTGATAACACACTGACTTTTTAGTTGTTGCTAAGTAATGTTTCCACTAGTCAAGGACTTTTCAGCTTCCCATGCTCTGCTGGGCGCACAAGAAACTGGGAGGGGGCACAGCCAGGATAGTTGACCCCAACTGGCCAAAGGGCTCTTCCATATCGAATGATGTCATGATCAGTATATAAACTGGGGGGAGTTGGTTGGGGGGTAGCGATCGCTGCTCAGGGACTGGCTGGGTGTCAGTTGGCAGGTGGCGAGCGGTTGTATCACTTGTTTTTTCCTGGGTTTTGTTCCTCTCTCGCTCTCTTGTTGTTTTCCTTCTCATTACAATTTATTATTATTATTATTATTGTGTTCCAATTATTAAACTGTTCCTATCTCAACTCATGAGTTTTCTTACTTTTGCTCTTCTGATTCTCTCCCCCATCCCACTGGAGGGAGAGGGTGAGCGAGCGGCTGTACATCACTTAATTGCTGACTGGGGCTAAACCACAACACATTTCAAAACTCAAATCCCATATTCCTTGGGTACAAGAAACTAACACAAGAATTTATCTCTTGGCATTTACCTGTACTATACCAACTTTTTTGTTCCACTGACATATAAGACATTACGTCGCTTTCTAAACTGCTTTCAGCTGACTAATACAACAGAAAGGTAAAGAGATACATCACACAATAAATCACACACCCATCATACAAAAATTCCACGTAAAACATGTTGGTTTATCTATATATACAGAGTTATAGGAAGCAAGAAAAAATGTTATCGCAACAAGGATTGACTGTAATAGGATGAAATATAAGTCCATTATAATCACAGTTTTCTAAGTATGACATAGAATAATTTTCATAAAGACATCACTAAACTGGAGAAAGAAGCTGATAACCTGCCTTGCTGGTTTAAAAAGGAAAAAAAAAAAAAAAGCTTTACTATTTCATATATCCCCAGATTGGTGCAAATCTCCATCAGTCCATGGGCAGAGCTATAGCAGCTTGCATCTCTCTTCAAATAGGAAGAGCCAAAACAAAACTATTGTTCTAAGCATTTAGAGCATGTTACCAAAACTCTTGCACAAAGCAGATCATGTTGTTCTTCTGTTTTTAATAAGTAAGTCTTTTAATAAGTCTTTTAATAAGTCTTTTAATAAGTCTTTTAATAAGTCTTTTAATAAGTCTTTTAATAAGTCTTTTAATAAGTCTTTTAATAAGTCTTTTAATAAGTCTTTTAATAAGTCTTTTAATAAGTCTTTTAATAAGTCTTTTAATAAGTCTTTTAATAAGTCGCACACAGACAACAATGGATTCCATTTCTCACACACAGTTTACTGGGATTTAAAAAGGAAACTTCCAAGTCTAGGTATTCCACTGTTTAAAGAGTTTAATAATCTTGATTTTATTTTCCTTCAAGTATGGGCAATCATCAATAATTTTGAAAGCATGTCTCTAACAACATTTTCTTGACAAAGCAAGTACATCAGAAATGGAAAATCCTTATGAAATATTTTTGCCCCATAGAAAAATGAGTTAGAAACCAGGAAGTTTATCCTAGTACATCTGCAGAGGGCAATGAAACCTAATTCTTGCCATCATAACTACATCCTCCTTTAAAAGCTTAGACGTGTGATGAGTTAGCATGAGATACTTGCCACCCATTTCATTCTCCCTCCTTCTAGATTTGTTCTTCCCTTTCTTAAATATTAGGCGTATTTAAGAAGCAAGAAACCTGCACATAAACCCTTTTCAAGAGTTCTGTTTAAACAGCACAATGTATCTTAAAAGTCTTTTTTCTAGCTGGTTGTTCTGAAGCAGAACATGAAATCCACTAGTCCCATTAAAGGAATTTTCACGTGCCAAAAAATAAACCCAGGGAACCAAACAATTATTATGGCAACAAATTTCTCAGCACGATTTGCACATCTTCTTTTTGGAAGCTGCTTTATTCGGTTTAAAAAAAAAAAAAAAAGTAGAGCTAAGAAAAGAACTACTTCTTGGTCAATAAGCTGGTGCAACCCCTCAAAAGCAGAGGGAGTTTTACTGGTATAGACTGCTATACTTGTAGAGTAATTTTATCATACACAATATACATATATGATATTTTTAATATACTGGAGAGGTTCATAGGTAATAGTTTTTATTTGAGTCACATGCTCCTCTAAACCCTTCTATTATTCCTCCACATTCAGCTACACACTTCTCAAAAGCTTCTGAAAACAGTATGTATTAAAGAAATTAAAAGCTTTTGGAGATGATACAACCCTAATCACTATTGATAAGAGTCCAGTCCACACATCAGCCTTGCATTTTGTGCTACAAAGCCGGGGGATGCAAACCCAGACTATTCACTATTAGGCAGGTCCCACATCCAATGCAAACAATCAGGCTGACTGAAGAGAAACTAGAGGTTTCACATCACTCACTAAAATCACTCTGAATTACTTTGCCTCATGTTTCTCCTTTGTACAAGACAAGCATGACACAGGCTCTACAGAAGAGCTAACACAGAAGATCTTTATCCTTGAGCAAAGAGATTTAAGCCTGTCTACTGCTGAAACTAAGATGAACCAAAAAAGCCATGATAAAAATTCCTCAAGCAAATGCCCACCACTGCAAGCTGGTGGCTAAGAGTACCTCATCTTGCTAACCCATAGATTACACATACAAAAAGCATCCATAGATTACCTCAGCAAAAAAGTAACAAACAAAAAACCTCCAAGCACAGAAAAGATACAGGACAGGTAATTTAATGGCATCTAGGCAGCAATCCACATCCTTAGGTATGTCACTACAAGAGCAGATAGCCCTGCTGAAAGCTCATTTTTAGAAAAACTACAATTAGAGACAGTCTTTCAAATGATCAAACCAGAACCAAGTGTAAACTTAAAGCTAGGTCAAACCCCGCGATAAATTGTCATACTCCTGTAGTCCTTTGAGACCAATCAAGGTAGAGCTCGCTTACCGTGAAGACCTGTATTAGCTATTTTAGGTTTTTTTCTTAATAAAAATAATTAAATTATGCAGAATATAATGGACAATTGAAGGTATTTCATGTAAAAACATAAATAACTTACTAGATGGTCCACATTTCATACTGTGAAGTGTCCTGTTCCGAGATAAGGATATCATAGTAGATGCAGCCTTAGAAACTGCCATTCCAGATGCCTTTCAGAAAGAACAAAGAAATCAGCAGCTATAACCAAGAAACCTTAAAAATCTCTTCATGGTCTACCAGTAAATTTACCATTTTTAGTAAACTCACTGCTTCATATTTGGCTCACTACAAAGTTATCAAAAAACACCATTGTAAAGTAAAAAGTATAGTCACTCTACTCAAGATTCCAGTGAAGGAGCAAAGTACATATTAAAAGACAGCAGGCAAATTTTAAGCCAGTTAAGCCAAAATGCCTAAAACTGCTATATCCAAACACTGTCCTCTGCACCCTTCTCTGTACTCCTTTTACTCTCAATTACAGCCTCTATACCATCATGTGTATTTAACATAATTCTCAGTATAAACATTGTGCTGGAACTTCTTATCACTCAGTTACAGTTATTTAAAATCATTTTAAAGTATACACATGCATAAACCACTGAACAACATCATAATAATTAACTTAATGTCTTGTAAGGTCCTAAATTCACACTATTTTCCAAGAACCTGATCCAAAACCCAGCAAAATCAACAGGTTTGGTTTGTGGTGGTTTTTTGTTTGTTTGTTTTAAAAAAAAATTTCTTAAATACCCAGGTTAGTTTTCAAACCATTTCCTGCCATCTTCTCTTAACCTTTTCCTGTTGTTCTAACATTCAAAAATATAAGACAGACTAAAGCTTTTATTCCCTTGTGTTTCCTTTCTCTTTAGCACTTCTGCCTTCAACAGTCAGCAGCAAGATATCTTGAGTTTTCTTGTATTAATTCTTAATATCGTGGTGAATGAAGCTTTCTTTTTCTCCAATAAATTGCCCTTTGGAATCCCAGTGTTTCTAGTCTAATAGACTTTTAGACAGGTAAACTGGAGGGACAACATTGTTTCACACTGTTTTACCCAAGGATGGTGCACAGTTTAGGTGTCATGTGTGAACATACAAGTTCCTTCCCATCTTGCAAGTGCAAACTTTTAGCACTTATAAATTTATGACCTTGTCCACCCCATTTACAGAGAAGTGGGAATAGGTACAAACTCAGTTATTTATACAAAGAGGTACTGTAGACAGTATTTTGGAAATTGCTCTTTAAGATGCAGCTTTGAATGCCGAGGTTCAAGGAAACTGGTGAACAAAGTCAACCCATCTTAAAGGAAGCATTTCAATGACGGAAAGAAATAGGACAGCACCTGAGCTTGTATAACTTGTTTAATATTCTCCAAAATTTTTTTTGAGAGGAAATAATATCCAAGGCAATTTACGTATTACTCAGAAAATAATTTCCATACCAGCTCTTGTAGAAAATATGCTTTAAGGAAATAATATTAACTTGTGGTTTTAGTGTGCACAAAACAACCAGTCCTGTAAAATGTACTATCATGCAGAAGGGAAACCAGTACCAGCATTGATCTATAAAGGTGCCTTAAAGAGTTCTTCAAAACATAAATACTTAGATTTCCTTAAAAAAAAAAAAAAAAAAAAAAAGCCAGCAATACATCAAATCACAAAAGCCAATTCAGCCTATATCATCTACTTGAGAAAACAGAAGAGCAGACCTGCTTAGCCAAGTTACAAAAATCCATTGATATTTTGTCACTATGTGGTTATATTGCCATGCTCATGACAGGTAGAAGTATACCTCCTAATGAGTACTCCTTCTCTATAACCTCCTATCTTTGCTCTAGAACTGCCTACATCTAGGCTGAGTAACATTTTCCCCAATTTAACATGAACTTTTCTATCCTCAGAAGCCAATGACATATGACAGTAAGTTCTTCCTTATTAATGAAGCATCTAATTACATTTACCTAGTTTACTTAATACAGTAACACAAACATTACAGCCATTTCATATTATTTCTTCACCTCATGAAGAGCAGCAGCTATACACTCTAAAATGTTCTTATTTCAGTGACACATTAATTATAGAATACAGTTTCATTAAGGAAAATTCAATGACAAATACAGTACCTGTTAATAAACAGCATTAGCTACAATGTATGATGTCTACCGTGATACAAATAACTGAGCAAAATATTTCCAAAATAATATTATAAACAACACCAGCTACGTCTACATAATTTCACCTAAGGAATTGGTTAGATTTATTGCATTTAATTTTCAAGCCCTAGAGTTTTATCATTCAAATTTCTCAGTCCTGTGCACGATTCTGTAGAGTATTTTTAAAATAGCAGGTGTTTTCTGTGTTCCAAATACCTACTTAGATATTTGAAAACTGATCTTGGAAACTATGTCAGTAACTAAGTCTTCACAGACATAAAATTCTGCAGAGGACTTCACCACCATTGCTCACTGTTGCTTTACCTCTTCCTCATGAGGAAGCTTATAAAAAGCAAGAACATGTAAAAACGCATTATCATTAGTTTTAGACAGTTCAAATGGCTAGAACAACTACTCTTCATGTTCTTACATTTTTAAAACTAATATTGAATTTTTTTTCCCTTTCTCCTAAGCATATTTCTTACTGAAGTTTTCTGCTCAGTAGGCTAGCACAGAAGGAAGCAAAGAGCTTATCTTGAATTCTTGGGGGGAACCTCAATCCATAAGCATTTGCTCTTATCGGCACTTGATTTTGTTACTGTTTGCAGTTATGTGGCACGTTTTTCTGTCCACTGAGCTTTTCCCAGAAAGAGCGGGGAGAAAGTAGAAAGAAAGGCGACTCCTCTGCGGAGCCATGAACAAGGGCTACAAAGCAAACTTTCCTCTTCCCACCCTCAAACAAGGGAGCGGGAACCACACACCCTAATTACATTTCAGCAACACACCATGACTGATATAGTCAGGTTGCCAAGATAAACCACATCCAAAACCCAGTACTGAGTTGTAGCGATCTGATACTGCCAGCTCATTTTCTTTCACTGAGAAGTGAAAAGGCTCCCACAAAGCGATTATTGCTGGATGAGCCAGACCAGACCTCAGCTTTCCTTGGAGCAAGGATGCTTCATAAAACACATGACTATTTCTGAACGAGCTAAAGCACTAGCTACCATCTTCCCTCACTACCTAAACACCTTAAACCCCAAGTGTCCTTCCGTTCATGACTGACACTCCTTATGTCTGGGATAAAGCACACATTCAACGCTGTTTGAAAGACAAGTCCTGAAGAATCACAAAGGGTAGAACAGCCATCAGAAATACTGACAGTATATATAGGTAAGATATAAGAAACATTATCCCGATGACAACCACATCACCCGTCCCTCAGACCGCCGCCGTCAGCCACCCCTCAGAGGGGTCTCGCCAGGCGGCGGCGCAGCGCGGGAAAGCCAGGCGCCATTTTAGGTCACAAGCGACGGCACCGCGTCGCCTCTGCAGCCCTGGTCGCGCTGCGGTTCGAGGCAACCGACCGTGGGAAGGGGCTGCTCTCCTCGCGGGGGGCTCCTCAGAAAAGCCGCACGTCCGGCGGCCTCGTCTCCCTGCGGATGCGCCGCAGCCCTCTTCCCAGCGCCCGGCCCCGCCGTGCCCACCGGCCGCCCCTCACAGCGCCCGGCCCGCGCTCCCTTACCTGCGTCGCCGCGGCGAGGCCGCCCCTTCTCCGAGGTCCCGCGGCGCTACCTCGGCTGAGGGCAGGATAACAAGGCAGGGTTTGCTCGGCCCGGGCAGCCCACCCCACCCGGCCCGCCTCAGGGCTGCCGCCCGCGCACCGCGGCGGCGAGGAAGGAGCCCCGCCGTGCCCCGGCTAGCTCTTACCTGGGGAGCGGTAGGTCCCCGCTAACGGGGAGCTGTGCCCGGGCGCCCCATGGAGATAGGGCTGGAAGGCAAAGGCAGCAGGTTAGTGACGGCCGGGACTGCCCTGCCCTTTCTTTCTTTCTTTCCTCTCTCCCGTCCCGTCCCCGTGCCCTGCCCGGCGGGAAGCTCACCCGGCGGCAGCCAGGCGCACAGCAGCGCCCCGAGGAGGAGTCGGGCCTCCATGCGGGCTGGCGGGCGGTCACCGGCTTCCCGTGGAGCTGCGGTCCTCAGCGCCAGCCTCTACCTGCACCCTGGGCTCATCCCGCCCTCCCGGGCGGGGCAGCCAGGGGGTTTATCAGCCGCCTGCCCGCCCTCCGCCTCCGGCCCTTCCCCGAGCACCTACGACGGATGCCATCCCTCGTTCTGCAACGGAGCTCCCGGCCGGCTGCTGTCCCCGCAGCCGAGCGGCTCCGGCCCCACTAACACTTCTGCCTGACTGCCCGTGCTGGGCGCTGACCTCGCCGGCTCCTCACGTTTATTTCCACTTTTCCGCCCTCTGGGCTTTAGGAAACGATTAGCGTCACGGCTTCTCAGCAGGAGCTGAAACCTCTGCGTTGGGGTGGGGTGCGGTGTAAGGCTGCGCCCCACCTCTAACGCGAACAAACCCGGGGCTTTGCCTTCTGCTCCTGAGAAGGTCGCACGACTGAAAACCGCCAGCTTGCGGAGAGCTGCCTGCTTGTGCCGAGAGGCAGCAAACGTTGTCGATGCTTAACACGGAGCGTTGGCCCCGACCCACTGAAACAGGTGCCAGAACTTGAGTAATGAAGTGCATGAGTAAGACATGAACTGAATGCAGCATGCAGCTAATGTCTATGGATTATTTCCATAGCTTCTAATTACTTTATTTTACTATAAGTTCACACTCTTGAATTTGGAGCTCTCTGTGGATCCTTTTCCAGCCTTATTATTCGTTTGGGTTTTTTTCTTGTGACTAAATTTGCTGGTTTACCTTCCTTCCATTTTTTTCCTTCCCTTTTCTTTTCCCTCTTCCTATCTCTGTTACCTTTTTTCTGTTCTTTTCCCTTTCCCATCTGCTGCTGCCTCTCTCCCCATCATTCTTCAGGTTTGCATATCTTATAACAGAAGCTTTAGAAGCTGCCCATACCAGGTGAGAAACTGTCTCAGATGAAAAGGGGCCTTTTCTGACTGCTTTGGGAAGTCTGTTAACAGTAAGTCATTAAAAAGATCTCTTTTCTGCCTTTGTAATTTGTCCCTGTGGATTGTGTTTCTTGCTGCAACAAGTGTTTCATTTCTAATGAAATGTTGGAAAACTAGTGATGTTTTCACTGAGAATTCTGTTTTCTCCTGTAAAAGCTGGAGGGAGAATGTGTATGAGAGAAAAGAAACTGAGAGAGAAAAGATGTTCTTTAACTTCAGCACAGCCTTTTCCCAATAATCCCCAACAGATTTTCAGAATTATGTGCTAGCCTCAGCCTGTAGCAGAGCATCTACTCTGAATGCACCTTGCACTTGGCTTTGGTGCACTTTCTCTGATCCACATTACATTAATGGAAGTATAGAAAGTAGATCAAAAGCAGCAGGAATCAGTTTACACAACCCACATTTTAATGTATTTCTTTGCCTACTAAATGGGATGTCCACTTTATTCATTTTCCCTTAATGCCACAAGTAGCAAACAATAATGGAAACTAGTTTAAAGCTAATTTAGATCCAATTTGATTTCTTGCTATGAAATATTTCATTATCCAAAACTAATAAACAGTCATAATTGTACCATCTTTTAATATGACATATTTGAAGTAATGGAAACTTCAGAACCATCTCATAAATTTTCTGATTATCAAACTTCCAGTGTTGGAGCATGGGATAGCTTTGTGTGTGTGTTTGCTTTGTGTTTATGCACATTACAGCACAGGAATTCGTGTAACAGAGCAGACTAACAGCCCATCAAGTTCATTATCCTTTCTGTGGTGTGCCTTTTACCTGATGATTCAGAGCAGTTTTCACATCACAAGATTAAGTTAATTCCACAATATTTTACTACACGGAGGAGTTTCTGACTCCTGCAAAATTTATCTATATGATAAAAAAAGTTACTTTCTTTCAAATGCACATAACTTTCAGCTTGTAAAAGGTCTATTGCTGTAAAGTCTTCTAGAACCAATTGATATCAATGACTGTTATAGCCATAATACCACACATACATGGTATTTTATGTGTCCTTTAAATTTCATGTATCTCTTTCCTTCTCTTTTCAAATATAAGACAATTTTGTTTTGCATATGCAGGGAAGAAATTCTATAGCTGAGCATCTAATGGTTGGATAGAATGACTTTTCAATATTGTGTGGTACTGGAACTTAGGTAGAAGAAAAATGATTTGTGTACTAGTAGTTGCACTTGTAAGAGAAAATTGTTTTCTGAAAACAGTTTTTGTATTTGTACACAGGCTTAAAATGTATTCCTCTCTTATTGCTCACAGCTGATATGAGAAATGGGCAGTGTACATAGCATTGAAATGTTCCGATACAGCAAAGCCATCTTCTGAAAGGGCTAAGAGCAATTTCTAAAGGAGCTGGTGTAGCTTATGAAGGTTATCACACAGAAATAATAAAACAGATTCCAGTTTGTATTTGGCAGTATGGAATTTTTTTGTCATGCCTTTATATGTATTCATACAAGTTTCCACTCTGTTGGAAGGAGGAGCAGGTGAGCTACCTGTACTTTCATAAACCCCATTCTCTCTGCAGTTACGTGGGTAAAGCTGATTCTGCAGGAAGACTAAGGGACATAGCTTAGCAGGTCTCTCCTCTGCTTGCTTCCAGAAGTCTTTATTATTGTGTACTACATTAGGGAAAGTGGGAGAAGAACCAGCCCAAGACAAAATTACCTAAAAGAGATTAGCCTGAAATAGGCTCCTTTTCAGATACTCTGAGCTTGATACTTAGCAGTTACAGCAGGTGTGTCAGAGGCTACATTTGTAAGCAACAATATTCTGTTAGTGGGAAAGGCTGATGGAAGTTGGACTTAGGCAGTGATACATCAGATTTGCCCTGCTTACCTAAAAATAAAAAATAGAGATTATTTGTAGTAGAGCAATTTATTAAAGCAAATTATTCCTTTTTTTTTTCCCTCCAGGTGTTAGCATGCTTTAAATTTCACATCTTCGTGCTTTTCTTAAATAGTAGGGCTAGTGACACACATACCTACGAATACAAAAGAGAAGTCTGGATGTGTGCTGTATGAGAAGCACCAGTTGTAAAAGTCAGCCCAGGGAAAAGGCGGTCGGTGCAAGGCCAGGTAGCACTGGAGGGGGGGGGGGGGTGTCTTTTACTTTGTCTTTCTCTTTTGGCCTTAAACAACCAAAACCTGGGGTCGCACGGAGGTTATCGCTGCCCGGCAGCTCGTACCGCTAAAGCAGCGAGATAAGGGGGCGGCAGCGGCCGAGAGCGTCGGGCGCGCCTCCCACTGCCCCGGGGCGCGGCCTCGCCGGCGCAGCCGCCCCGCGCAGCGCCCGCACCCCGCCACCATGGAGCGCCGGGTAGCCCGTGAGTTCCGGCACAAGGTAAGAGTGCGGGGACACGGGGCCCACGGACACCCGGGGTCGCTTCACTGGGCGAGCACAGGCTGTGGGGAGAGCTGCTCCCCTGCGGCCTGGAGGGAGGCGAGGTGCCGGGCTGGGGCACGGCTCCTGGCGCCGGGGGGGCCTGGGGCGTGCTGCCGGCGCTGCCCGCGGCTGAACGCCGCCTGCGTGCCAGAGTGAGCGACGGGGAAGGCAGGAGCTCGGGGAACCTGGCGCTGCCGTGCCAATGGCGCGGAAAAGCGGGTGGCAGCCTCCTGTGAGAGCGTAGTTGTAAAACTCAGACCCTTAAAAAGGGAGGGAGAGAAGAGGAGGAACATTCCCCGATGCATGAGCTTTTTCAGGGCTTGATATAATTTATTTTATTTTAATACTATGTAAAAAATGTTGCACCCAGTCAAGTTCGGGGAAGGCAAAAGTGCAGGTGCTGAAGTCCAGGCCCAGGCAGTTCACATTTGCAGCCCTGCGCTCTGCCAGCCGGTGCTCAGAAGGCTTCGGTTCCACCTTAACATTCACGAGTGCAATTGTGCATGTGCAGTCATGTGCAAATACATTTGATACATGGAGAGACTCTGTCTGCCGGGCACGTAATTTTGTCATTTACCCAGTTAAGTAAGTGCTCAGCGGAGTTCTAAATTGTGTGAGCAAAGTAAGGTCAAAAAGCTCTGTTTAAGGAAAGGAGGGGAAAAATGGTTTATGCATTTAAGAGTTGTTTTGCATAGCCATTTAGGACTCTCTCAGACTAAAGTTTTCAGTACTGTTTTGTGGGTTTTTTTGTGGGGTGGTTGTGGTTGGTTTGAGGGTTGGTTTGTTTGTTTGTTTTGTCAGCTAGAGAATGGAATTTTTTCGAAGAAGTGTAATGTTGTGTTTTATAGAAGTATCACCTGGTAATAAAGCCATTAACTAAAGAATTGTTAAGGTGAAGTAGAGGGGCTGCAAAAAAACACCTATATGACAAACTGAAGATCAAAAACATTAAGGACCTGGATACTCTGCAATGATGACAATAGCCATCTAGCAGGTTATTTCTGCCTTGCTGTATAACTCAACAGTGGGTTGTGCAACATATGTATAAAGACTCTGGTTCCTACGCGGATGGTTACCATTTTGAACTTTAAACCTTTTCCCTTTCATTGCTGCTATAATTCATAAATCATTCTAGTCCCACCTTGATAACGTAAGACTTACTGTCAGTGTTTGTTGATGCAAATAAGTAGGATGCATATCTGAGTGAAAACTTTGTCTGAGTTAGAGGATACTGAACAGGTCTTTCCTTTAAATTACTTTGTATTGTCCTGCTTCTAGTGGCCTCTGTGGCAATTTTAATGTCTTGGATACTTACTTTTTCTATGCCAAAGTAGTGAAAATGCTCAGCCAGGGGATCTGAGTTTCCTCAATGATTTGCCACTTTCATAATTTTTTTTTTTGGTAGTAATTTTAATCATTTCTCCCTATCAACCAAGCAGCAATGCCAAATATATAATGTATGTAAATATATTGGCCAGTTCTTCCATTTCCCTCAATAGTTTTTCAAACTGTGTAGCTTAATTAGAACTTTATATTATTCTTCAAAAGCTAACAGATTGGGCTAGTGCTACAGTACTGCATTACTGTAATCCGAACTTGTTCCATATCAAAAAGTGCTTTTTTTCCCCCACAACTTCTACTCTACTGAATAAACTTATATAGGCTTGTTGCCAGATTCTATTTTTCTTTTGTATGTAGGTGCAGTTTTTGTGATGACTCCTTATTAATTTCTGTGAAAACCAGTGCAATTTATATAGTGAGAAACAGCATAAGCAACTGTTTATTTGTGTTCTAGGATTGTAAACTATACAACTGCTATGAAGATACCCTTAAATAATCACAGAAAGGTTGAGGTTAGAAGTGACCTCTGGAGATCATCTGCTCCAGCCCCTCTGCTCGAACAGGTTGCCCAGGACTCTGTCCAGATTTTTTTTTTAAATATTCTTGTTTAAAAGCTGTGAAATCGTCTATCCCATATCTCCACAGTTATTTTCTCGAGAAATAGAGAGATACTGAAATACTTCTCTGGTCCAAATTATACCACGTCACCACTGATTTCCCCCCCCCCCCCCCCTTAACATGTAGGGGCATGATCTTTTAGGATTTATGAAATTAGAGTCAGCTTTTAGAAGCTGTTCATGAGCCTAGGTAAAGTGTATGTGGACAGTAAGACTGTCCCAAGGAGTTAATGAATTAGGAAAATTGTAAGAGATGCAGGTGGCTACAGTGAAGTGATAATTGGTGGAATAGAAGGCAACAGGAGTGACCTAACTAGCGAGATGGCCCAGGAAGGTTAACCTAGCTGTAGCATTCTGAATATATAAGAAGTTACTTGGGTGTTTGTTTTTGTCAGAGGATGAGGAAGTTGCTGGTGCAGTGTTAGAAGTGCAGGAATCAAACAGGGAGACTGAATGTTGTGTGAGAAGAAATGGCAGAATTTAGATACAGTCCTCTGGTTCCTGAGAGGGACTGGGGATGTGTCCATCAAGTAGTGTACCAGAAGAAAAATGTAGTGTTGTTAATTGGTTGCTTTCCCAGTCAGGAGGAGAGATGGTGATGGCTTTTCTTTTTGCTGTGCAGGGTTGATGTGCTTAAACATTTAGTGTTATTCATGAGACACTGCTCATACAGTACCTTAGCTAGCACTAGGGATTGAGTTCTGTATACCAGAACTGAAGCTGATTTATAGGTCATATTTTTCCTGATGGGGAAGGGAAAAATGGGTGTTGGACTTAGTTTTACATATATCACCTTGCCTTGAGTCTGTGTACAGTATTGGTGAACCAGTCAGTTTTGATTGCAACCATTTTATTTTCTTTTAAGGCAGACTTTTTCTTCTGTGTTTTGAAATTCACTGTGAATAAATTGGTTTACTTGCTAGTATTACTGACAAGCAGTCTTGTCCTGCATGTAGCTTTTTGGCCTTTAGGTATTTTGAAAGTGTCTTTTTCCAGAGGAGACAAGTAATAGAAAACCACCTGTATGTGGAGTCTTGTTGGCTTTAGAGAGCCAAAACGGACAAAGGGAATATGAAGCGTGTATTTAGTTTAGAATATAATGCAAACCATTGGAAACCTAGAAAGAAAGGGCCTTTAAGTATGCAAATTGGTCCTCAGACTTCATGTCACAGTAATATTAGCCTTTAGGTCAGATGTAAATTGTTTTCCTAAACATTAAGCTTGTCCAAATGTAAAACTAATGTGATGTGACCTCTCACTGCAAGTAAGATCAGTGGGGGTCTCACTGTCACTGAATATAAATTGAACTCCTCATATAAGAATACTTGGGGGGGGGGGGGGTGTGTGCTTTATTTTACAGTAATTATCCAAGAGCAGGCATAGTAATATGACACTGGTTTAAGTAAACATACTATTAGTGGGGGAGGAAAGAATAACTAGCAAGTTCTATCAGTTAAGAGCTGGAGCAAAGAGGAACAGAAGTATAGCAGTTTGCATAATGTTAGAAGTGAGATCGTGAAATTAGTGGTTTGGATGACAGAACATAGATTATAATCATATCAGTGTGGTGGTTTTATCTGTGACAGCATGTGCTATATTAATGAATGGCCAAAAAGGTTTCTGAAAACATTTATTCAACAGTACAGTGATTATCAGGTAAGACAAATATGATATTATTGTAATAATATTACTGCCAAGGGGAAATCTGGCATACAGAATATATCAGTATTTACCACCTTGCCCAATTGTTGTAATACTAATTTTAGAAAGTCTTGATATAAATTTCACATTGTGAGGTAAGAATCTATCGCAAAAATGTGCTTATCTTTAAAAAAAAACAAAAAAATTCTTTCCCTATTGCAATCTGCTCTCTGGCTTAAGAATTTGTGAAAGCCATGTATGTTCAACACCTGTGGCTATTTAGTCAGAGATTTACAATAATGTCCTTGGGTTTTCAGGTTAATCTACTAATTGACAATGAAGCGGAGAAGGATTACCTTTATGATGTGCTGCGGATGTACCACCAGTAAGATCTAGCTTTATATATGTTTGTGTAGAAATTTGCTAATGTTTTTAAATGTAAAGAGTGAATATTCAAGATTTTAAGTGGTCTTTCTATATGCTACTAGAAAAGTAGTTGAAGTAATAGTTTTTATTCTGTTTAATTAAGTCTTATACTTTTACAGCATAGCCTGCAGACAAGGAAGGAGCAGGTCTGTGATCGCTCATAAAGTTACTTTGGTTTTATGACTTGGCAGTTTTCTAAAAGAATTTGATGGATTCGTATTGGAGGGGGGGAACTTGGATGATAAAACTGTTCTTAGGAAACAGGAAGAGAGCATTAATCTAATTAATTAATATTTCCAAATAATGCTTATTTATTTGCAACAGAGGTTTTCATTGAGTTTGCTTTTCAAAGATTTTTGCTAACTATTCAGACAAAAATTTGCAACTGTTTTATTTAGTCTGGGAATCTGTTTGGCATGTTTAACAACTCTGGCTTATTACAACTCTGGGGGAAAAATGGTAAGGTGATAGGCCTATTACCAATCCTTTTGCTGAACTGATTTAAACCACAGTTGCTTAGGACCTGTATCATTGCAAATGAGATCAGCGTCTGACCCATTGTTTTTCAGAGAAGATGAGAATATATTTTCCACTCATCATGGACAAATGTCTCTGATACACATAGTTTCCATTCATATCTTAATTAATAGCATCTCAGCTGAGTGAAATGTAGACATTTCCATCTGATGTTTGCACTGAGCTATAGTTATGGATGTATTCAGCTGCATATCTGATTCAGTTTCACTCAGGTCTGTCTAATTGCTTCTCCATTCATAAAGCCTGTTGTTTGGAAAGCCAGTTGATTCAGTAGCTCTTAATTATTTAAAATCTTCTTGCAGTTACAAAATTAACAATGCATATAGTAACTTTTCTTCAATTTCCAAAACTGTAATGTCTTGAGCAAAATTTCCAATATCTTGGTGAACATATGTTGATGATGTATCACTTTTTTTGAATACATTATGAAGGGCAAAATACATTTTCCAGGGCAAAAATATGTGCAATTGCTGTTGGAGTTAACATTTAATGTCTGCTTCGCTGTGAATAGCACTTCCAAAAGTATTTGACCTCTGATCCCATGTAATATGCATTCCTGATCTGTATTTGCAGTGCATATGCCTCAGAAATATTGTATGCCAGGAAATTTAAATTATAAGAGAGAGAACAGCAAATAATATAGACTGAGTTTAACTGGTCGTTGTGTAGGACTAGCTCCACTGAATCTTAGGGACCTGTTACTCCACTCTTGCAGCTGGGCAACGAAGTACATTTTGTAGACCTATAACTATCTTGGTGCTGACAATACCAAGGAGACCGCTTTGCATAGCTCTCGTAAAACAGATGTTCACAGCGGTTTAACTTCTGTGGATTTTGTTTATTGGTTGATGGCACTTCAATTTTGATTTGAAAAAAATTTTAAAACTTAAACCAAGTCTTTGCTTTAGCTACTGAGTATCACGATTTTTTTCCTGGATCAAAACAATTTGTCAGTCTCCTAAGTTCAGGAGAGGAAGGAGCTTGTAGCCTAGGTTCACTTAAAAGGATTGCTAACTAGTAAGGAAACAAAAATCTAGTAGGCAGGTATATCTGATCTGAAAAGTTATTTCCAAACGGTTCCATAAATCTTTTGGGGACTCTGAGAATGAAATTAAAGATGTCATCTATAAGAGTGTTGTGCATGATCTTAAAAGGTAAAGGCAATATATAGGAGATTTCAGTTTGGAGGTAGTTGTTATTCCTCTTTGCTTACAGAAGGCTTGCTTTCTCAGTGGCTATTTTGCTTTGGTTAAACCAATACCTACATAAATAACTTTTTTAGTAGGTTGATGGGTCATGCAAATTTTGAAGCCACATGTACAGTAAGTTATTAAACAATGCTTTGTGTTCATGTGTTAATTACCTGTGCCTGTTTTCTCACTGTGTTTTTGTAGATCTATGAATCTCCCAGTCCTTGTGGGGGACTTAAAACTTGTGATTAATGAACCAAGCAGATTGCCTCTATTTGATGCTATCCGCCCACTTATCCCGTTAAAACACCAGGTGGAATATGATCAGCTTACACCCAAAAGATCACGGTAAGAGAATGCAGAACAACGCACCTAACTTAAATACAAGCAGGAAATACTGACTTGAGTTTTCAGATAAATTCAGAGTAAAATATTGGTCACCTGTGTAGAGCTGGACATAAGTTTTTTTACTTCTGCTATATTTGCTAGAAGTACAGTTTTGAGCTACCTGAAATTGTTTGCCAAGTAGTTTAGTAAAAGCAGGGTAAGGGAGTCAAAAACAATGCTTTCCATTTGAAACAATCTTTTCTCATTTTTCCTACTTTTAATACCAAAAAAATTCTTATAGCTCTAACCCTCTAGAAGCAGACAGCTTCAGTGATTGCAGATGTCTTTTCTTAGGAAAAATACTTGATGGCTTTAGCCAACACGCATCCGTCCAAACTTCAGTCAACTTGCTTTTTTTTGTGCCTGAATGTTATAAGAGAATAATAATGTGTAACTTTCATGTCAAACATTATTGCCGCAAAGTGTTATGCAGCTCAACAGTCAACTATCTTCCATTTTTGCAGAAAGCTGAAAGAGGTGAGATTGGATCGTTTGCATCCTGAAGGACTTGGGATAAGTGTGAGAGGTGGAGTGGAATTTAGCTGTGGCCTCTTCATCTCCCAGTTAGTTAAAGGAGGACAGGCAGACAATGTTGGACTTCAGGTAAGAAAACTGTATTCATTGCTGCTGTGCTGCAAAAAGCCTTTTGCTACCATGTTAGGGAAGCAGGCAGTAAGAATTGTTCTTTAATATTGAGACATAGCTATTGCTAAGGTGCTCATTGTCTCTTGTAATAAAATTCATAAAACCTTTAAGTCAATACCTTAGTAAACACCAGTAAAATGGTGAATCAAGTTATTAAAATTGTTCTTTTATTTTCACCGATTTTAATGATATGTAAACCTTTTTTTCGCATTTGCGATATGATAATTTTTGAAGACAAAAGAGCTTTCTGGAGTGTTTATGCTTCATGAGTAGCAACAGTTAAATGTAAGCAGATGGAAAGAAAGATCTCTAACTAGACTGTGGAAGAGTGTTTTAAGTTGCCAAATTCTGATTAAATGTAGAACAGAGCATATAAATACTAAAAATTTTAATTCCATCTTGCATAGATATAATTTGTGTATTGAAGTGTTTATTTGAACTTCATGTATAAATTGTGGGGGTTATGGTTTATGCAATGGAAGTACATAAAAGGAAGAACCTATTTTTAACCTTTTGCATTATCCTTTGTACTGCATAGAATTGCACTTTCAGTGATTAAAGTTTAGATAGGTGAACTGTAATAAGGTTGGCAAAAATAATTATGTATAGAAACACATTTTTTCTATATCAGAACTTATACAATTTGCATTAATGAAGTTTTGGGTGTTTGGTTTTTTTGTGTGTCATTTCTTGCTTGTATATATCTTGGTGAAGAGAGAAGTGAGCAATTGCTATGGCAAATGTTTGCATCTTTCTATGCTTTTGAAGCTGATGAGATGTATTAAAAGTCTGTGTTTCTGAGTAGAAAGGCTGATGTGCCTGGCTAACTTCAATTTGTGGAGCAAGAATAGTTGCTGGAAGTATTGATGTTTAAGGATTATATTTAACACTAGTCCAAAATCTATTAGCCTGGCATGATTCATTACAGGGTTTAATTAAACTGATGTGTTTTGTAGATATGCTTCAGTGTAACCCCACAACTTTCTTGGATTTAAAAAAAAAAAAAAGCTCTGTCAACAAGACAGTCAAAGTGTCAAAGTTAGGGTACCATGTTTGTGTAATTTATGCTGAGAGCTTTCTAAAATTTCAATAAGTGTTCCTCCTTCTGCATACATGCATGTGCCCTTTTGTTTGTGCATTCATACATATATATCCCATTCACTAATTCAGAATCACTGTTGAATTAGTTCTACCTTCTGGAAGCCTGCTCTGGACAGGCACGTGACCAGCTCCCTGGACGCTTTTAGAAGCTCCTTCTTAGAACAAATCCACAAATTCAGGGAATACACCCCCACAAATTCTGTATTTAGTTAGCATTGAGAAGGTGGCATAGGACACTCCAGTAACTGTGCTGGATGAGTCGGTAGCCTACTTTTAAGCATGGGATTTGCCAGTGGGTAACTCCAGAAAAGGGCATTGATGCACCTTCCCAGAGTTTGCACTACAAAAGCTTGTGTACCTTGTGCACTGCATGACACAGTGAGAATGGGAAGTATAGACAAGAGAGTTGTTCCTGGATCGTGATCAGCTCAGTAGAGTGATTCTAGCTGCATCTTTCCTCCACTGCTAGGAAACTGAGAAGACAAAGACCGGTCACTTGTATGGCTTTTGAAAACATCTCTTGGAAAATACTGGAAGGCATTAATGATGCTGAGCAATAAAGGACTTAATAACCATTGTCTTAAACTGTCATGCTAGTACATTCATCTTAATGCTGTGTCGTAGCTCTGCTTCTCTGCTTGTTTCAGACTAATGTTTTGACGTGATTGATAGATAAGGAGTTATGCTCAGTTGTTGCGCTACTGTAAGGATGTCAATTTTCATTTTTTCGCAGTACGCAAAAAGGCCCTACTGGCCTTCTGTGACAGGCCGACAATCACATGTTGGTGACAGTGAATGGGATTGTAAAGGATCTTTGGGCTGGGTTGTACAAATTGTACTGCAACTCAGAATATGGTTAGAGTTTGGCAGGTAAAGTAGGGACAATAACTCTTAACAAATTCATGAGACTGACTATGAATTTGTTAGAGTTAGATTGTATGTGTTAATATGAACAGATGGTGCTTCGTAGCCTATCTAACTGTCTGACTTCCGTTTTTTGATATGTGGTGTTAAAGCTCAGCCTAAAGTGCCTTCATAATAGGTGGCACTAAGCACTTTCTGAACCCCACTGAATAACAAGAGCTGACAGGCAGCCCATTGTTCTGAATTGCTGTCTCACAGTAAAGCCAACTGCTTCTGAAATTTCACCCACCTGCTTTATTTAACTAAATGTCTACACATTTTCTGTCCCAAAAATGCTGTCTGAAAAAGGTATAATGATCTTCTGTTATACTATCAGTTTTATGTCCTGCTGCTTTTTTAAAAAATTCGAATTCATTTTGCATGATTTCTCCTTGAAGTATTTTCCAAGTTACATTAAAATGATTGAATAATCATGAAGGCTCACTGAGGCATTTGTAGTTTTTACCATTTTTTAACTACAGTTTCTCTAAAAGGCAAGTGTTTTGTCCTTTCATGAAGAAATGTACTTTTCTTTTCCCCCCTCTGCTTTCTGATACTTATGTCTGGGGGGATTCTGCTGAATACAAAGAGGTGGAGATTGGTATGAGTGATGAAAGCGGAAGAAGTATACAAAATGAGAAATTTGAAACAGTGATGTTATGTACAAACCCTTCAGTTTCCTGGAAGCACTAAATATTATATTTCTTATGTTAAAAGTTACGAATAATAGGTATTTTACTTGGGAAAAGTTAGGTTTGCGGCTTTTCTTTTGAAAGTCGGTCATCTGCCTGTTTGATAGGGAAAGGGGAAACAGTGATATATAACAACAAAATAATTGCTGCTGTTCTACTCTGTTCAATCCTGCAGAGTTTTATCTCTACTGCTTCTGATTCAGAAGGTTGGTATACAGTGATACCAGTACAAAAGTAACTAAATATTTGAAAACAACTATTCATTACTTCAGTGTATGGGCACTTTTTTGCAGGAAAAGCTGTTCAAGTGACTTAAAGAGAAGCAGTTTGTTACATGCCTATGTCTCCTGTAGTTCAGCCTGGACTGGGGTATTTCTGAAGCACCACCAGTCATACATTGTCAGTCAGTAACAGACATGTCATTAGGATGAGTGAAGAGTACTAGACTGTCTTTTCATTTCGTTTCTGAAGCTCAGCAAAGAGGAGTGTTAAAAACACCTATATGGGAAAAGCTCATTCACATATGGGAGGAAAAAATAAAATATGCTCTTGGCTGCATTTATAATTTTGTAAGTGTGTGCTTCTTAGGGAGATGATATAATACTAACAGATGTGACTCGCTTAGTGAATGATGACATCCTCAGACCAACATTAGTTCTGCTGATACAGAAGCTATATGGAGGCTCACAAACGGCACTGCCATTTGCAGTCCTAAAACTGAGATGCTTCTGTGTGTTATGACATTGCAGCTAATAACAGTAGGTGAGGCTACCCTTTTGAAAAGCTGGGTTTGTGCAAACCCAGGCTGCGTGGTCTGTTACAGCTTGCGTGATGTGGAAGATGTGAGTAAAGGAGGGATCTCAAACTAAACTAAAAACAAACAAAAAACCCCCACCACCAACAAATATGTAAGATCAACAGAAAAGTCTAGGTAGATCAAATGAAGTCAACATTGCATACTTGAGGTTAAATAGTCATATACAAAATTCTAGAACTTTTGCAAGTGAGTAATCCAGAGAGGCCAGAGATGGGAATGGAGGAAGCTTTTTGAGCATTTTACTATTGAGGAACTCAACCTTCCTTTGAAAGCAGAGGTCACTCGCTTTCCTACCATTTCCTAGAATACCCAGCAGAATCCTAAATAGGCTGAGAGTCTTTACGGTTTGTAGAGGATATTGAGTCTTTATGCACAGTGCTACAAGTCTGACTTATCTCTGAGCTGTTTTGCAGCTTGGCAGTACAGTCCTAAAAATGTGTTATTTACAATGGATTTCCTGAAGTGTTGAGGGCAATGGAACACCTCTAGAATACATTCTTGGTTTTGGGGTGGGGAACTAGCTTAGAGTTTAGCAGGAGAAAGAGGAGTGCAATGGCACGGCTGCCAGGCCTGGGACAGGGAGGGGTGGATGGATGTGGTTTTGAACATTTGGAACAAGTTGGTTAAGTGAGTGTTCTTTCATAGTGAGAGCTATCACGGGTGTGACACTAAACTGCAGACCCCATGTGCTTTTCCTTGTCTGATTCTGCATTTTTACCACAGGTTGTATGTTCAAAAGCCTTCAGTACTGACCTGTTTCTGCTCTTATTAAAGATCATATTAAAAATCTGACTGACTTAAATGAAAACAGTCAAGCTCTTCGGAGTGCTGCAAATTGCACACAGGCAATTGCCCTGGGTGAGATTTTTGAATGTCCAGCAGGTGGAGCAGCAGTCCCACTGGTTAGGGGCTGGGGACCATAGTCATGTTCTTCCTCTGCAAATGTATTTTCTCCTGCAGGACGGTCACGTATTGCATCTCCTTTGCTTTTGTAGTCTTCTGATGCTGTGTTGTGTCAGATAAAAATCTTAAGTTCACTGGAGAACAAACTGCACTACATGAGCTATGCTGGTACAGTGAACGTGTTGTTAATGTTTTGTGTACTACTGCAGAGCATATGGCACTTCCCAGAAGAAGTAGAAAAGTTTGTGAAAGAAGTGAAAAAGATAATTGGGTGGTTTGTTGTTTTGCTTGGGTTTGGTTTTTTTAGCTGAACAGATCACAGTAGGAAGATTCAATAATACTTATTACATATGAAAAAAGGCAGAAGGTGATGGCATGCCCAATGTCCTATCACCCAAGGGTAGACCTGTCACAGTGTGTGTTAATGTGACAAATCTCTGAGACACAGGCCATGTTGAGGAATTCCTACTTCCAGTTCCACTCTCTCCTCTCACATAAATGTGGCGATGCAGATTTAGGCTTTTGGTGCTGATCTGTGCAGTGCCAGAGGAGGAGTCTCCAGCTATGCCCATTTTTTCCCTAAAACTGTCACCAAGGTACAAGAAAGCTAGTCCTCAGTGAGCTAGACCATGATTTCACTTTTTTTTCAGGCACAGATACTCCCATCAAACTTGTGTGATGGAGAAAACAGTGGATACACTATATGATTTAGTCTGTATGGCCACAGGAGATCACTTGCTCAGTCTGACTAAGACTGGTGGCGTTACATTCTATCCTTCTGGTGACAGTAAAGTTGGAAAGTTTCTATGGGGGAGACTAGAAGTATCTGGCTTAAAAGAAAAAAAAATACTGTTATATTAAAAAAAAATTGGGTCACAGTTATCTAAGGTGGCAATTGCTTGCACAGTCTTAAACACATTAAAGATTACAGTATTTATTGTAATACTGTTGTGAATGTTACAATTCTGTAAGCAGATAGTGGTTTTTTGCACAGTGGCATTTTTTTTTGCACCACCTTAGTGTTAGGGCTGAATGAATCTTTTCATCCCTTTCTGTTCCCAGTGAGTCTCCTGTGCCCCCTGCATTCTGGAAGAGCTAAGTCTTCTGATCTTCCGCAGCAGCAGTTGAAAGTGTGTTCACAACTGATCTTGGTATCAGGGGATGGTGTGTTGGCAGTCCCAAAGCAAGTGGATGAAAGGGAAGTTCCCCCCAGATCAGAACTAGTATAGCCAGAGTCTTTATATTAACTAACTTTCACCAAACTTCTTGTGATGAACCTGCCTCTTCCCCTAAACTTTTTAGCCAATAAAGTTGTGCACTAAGACTGTAAAAATCGTGCTCTTAATTTGTAGTATAAGGGCCTTTTCCAAACCTAAAGTGAAAGCTTTGTTCTTGTGGAGATCAAAGTACAGAGGTATAAAAGGATATTGTTGGTGATTTGTTGTTAAAGCCATTTCCTGGTAATCATTTGTATATTCTGCCATGCAGAGGATTGATTTACATTACCTAATGGAAGAGAGTATGCACTAGTTTTCACACAGCCATGTCACGTGGTTCACGTTGGGTAAAAGCCTTTGCTTATGATGCTCTTGGCAGGGCCTGGTGTTTTTCAGTGTTATCTTGAGCAGCTAATAAGGTACAACCTTAAATGAAGTGGGCAATGTCTCCATCACTGATTCCTTCTTAGTCTACCTAGCTAAGGGGATCATTAGGCAGAGTTCATAAAACTTAGAAATTTCTAGTCTAGTCGTCATATCAAATTTGTATTTGTATTAGAAGAAGGGAAGCCTTTTGAAATAAAAGCTTTCCAATGATGTACTCTCATTTTATCACACAATAAACATTACTTCTATTAGTTCTTTTGTGTATTCTGATAAATAAGATTTGAAATTTTATAGAAGCTGCTGAAAGCTTATGGCACCCTGTCTGTTCTACACTAGTGAACACTGTCAGAGAATATTCTTGGAGTGCTGGTATTTGATTGCTGATAAATGTTAGTGTGGTCCCAGTGTGGCCTTTGGCCCATGCCAGCGAGCACTCTTGATCAATTCCTATGCAGTTCCGGTGACAACACGTGCCAGGGGTGATTCCTGGAGAGCAGGTTACGTGGAGCCGCCCTTCTTTGGAGGAATTGTTTTCAGTACTAGAGGATGGTCTTTGTACTTAATTTATATACCAGAGCATATGTAGTTTCTGTGTAAAGCTGGCCTGTTTTAGGATCAGACAATGAGTCTTGGAGCTAAATTAAATGCACTGTGTAGATTTGTTTCTACAGTCTTTTGCTTCCAGATACCTTAATTCTTTTTGGTGCAGTATACTAAAAGATGGTGGAGTATAGTTCAGTGGTTTTGGAATTCTGCCCTCGTTCCTTCGTGAGAGTTTTGCGATATGTTTTTCTGTGACTTGTTCAGAACAACATTGAACTGTTTTGCGGCAGATAGTACACACTGGCAATGAGGGTTATCTTTTACACTAGTATATACTTAGTTATCTAGTATTATTTTTTTCCCTTGAATACCTGTGGGGTTTTTGTGTGGTGTTTTTTGTTTTTGTTGGTTTTTTTTTTTCTATTAGTAAAACCCCTACATATTTTCCTGCACAACAGGTGAAACCTGGGTGGAAAATTCCAGTTGCTTTTCAGTCCATTGTCTACCCAATTTGTGAGACAAAAGACACATAAGTTTGGAAGATAATCAAAAAGGGCCTGTATCTGTACAGAGACCCAGAGCCAATCCTTTAGGATGGAGGACAGAGTGCAAATTACTGCTCCTTTCAGTCAAGTTATCTTAATCTAAATTTGCCTTGGGGATAACACTAGTTTTGTCTCTGCTGTTCAGAGTGCATGTTCTTGGTCTGCTTTGTGGGTCTCTATGGTCCTTGTCACCCGTGTAGCCCAAATTATATATATTGCATACACACAGAGGCCTGAGTAAGCTTGGGAATAGGTGACTGACTTGCCTTCTGTCTGGTGGGAGCTTCCTTCCATGTTTCTGTCTCAAGTTTTCTCGCTTTTTTCATGTCATACAACAGGGGGAATGCCACAGCCCAGGGTCCACAGTTGGGTGGCGGTACCATCTTCTCAACCACAGTATATGATGGGTTGCTGCTGTGAAACACGTGAAAATCTGTCACACGAGTAGCATGCAGTTTTCTAATTAATGTAGATGATCCAAGAAGACTTAAGCTACTGCACCCCAGAATAAGCATTCATTATGCTAGTACATGACTGTTGTAATTAATCAGATGCTGCACATGAAATGGAGGTAAATTCCATTAAAATAATGCATTGTTCTCAATCCAGAATCAAGCAAGGTAGTAAGACCAAGTTTAATTTCCTATTGATCAAAATAGTCAAGAAGGTATCTCAGGGAACATATGGTAAAAACACTTAAACTGCTGAAGTGTAAAGGAAGAAAATCACTCCAAAATTACTTGAATTGAAATATGGACGCTTGTATTTAAGGTAATCTGTGCAGTACAAGTCTGGTGTGTAGAGACTCATTTTTATGCTTTCCACTAGATATTATTTATAAAATTGTTATTTGGCCATTAATCTGCCCTTTTGGTGTTAAATATTAAGTTCAAACAAATACAGGTAAATCTGATTTGGACATTACCTGAAATTCAAAAAGTATTCAGGACTCAACATTATCAAACCTTTGCATCAAAATGATTGCCAGATTGCATCATTGCTTAAAAACTTTTTAATGTTAATTCACAATTTATTTTTTCTTCTCCCTTTCACTTTTGAGGTTGGAGATGAGATAGTGCGTATAAATGGATATTCCATTTCGTCATGTACACATGAAGAAGTCATAAACCTCATTCGTACGAAGAAAATAGTGTCCATAAAAGTAAGACGTAAGTAACATAAAAAATCACCTGTATCACGAAAGATTGCTGTTAATAGATGGCTAGTGATCTGTAGAAAGTGCTACTTAACAGAGTATTTTTCTTTTTCAGATATTGGCATGATACCTGTCAAAAGGTAACGATATTTAATTTGAAAACAAATTAGATTATTCTTTTTCACATAGCCTCTTCAATATCCAAAGAACCTCTGTGTTTATCTGTATATTTGAAAATGTGTGAATAGGCATCTCTGTAGCTGATTAAAATGTCATGGCCTTTGTGATAAACTGGAAGATGTCTTGTTTGATGAATCTGACTTTTTATGCCAGTTGCCTACTTAATTGAATCGATTTCTATTTCCTCGTTATTCATGGATATTACCTGGAAATTTCATTATCAATGCACCTAGCTTAATGGAGAGCTCCACTGCTTCTCTATGTACGTAACATTTGGGAATTAGTTCAGAGTTTAGAAAAATTTCAAATTATTGTCCTCTTCCAATTTTTGTTGAAAAGTTGAAACTTTAAGTGGAATGTTAGAGAAATGCTAATGACAGGAGGTGTGTCTCTGCATAAACATTTATATAAGCTGTTCGAGTCGTTATGATTATTTTCACAGTCTTTCTTAGAGTTTCCCAGAATTGTTTCACTTTAAGAAGTTTTCTCAATTCTTTGTTTGACCAGCTTTACTAGCCTAAATAATTGTATGCTTCTTTGATGGTCTGTTTAAATTGCTGGAAAATAAACCAGTTGTTGTGAAGGGTATCCAAAAGAACTTGTGGATGCAAAATAGGAGGCCACGTTCCAAAGTAGCTTCTTGAATACATTCACATTTATTTTGTCCCCATTATTTTAAATTACGTTTTCCTTCCAGTTCAGCAGACGAAGCCCTTAAATGGCAATATGTGGACCAGTTTGTGTCAGACTCTGGGGTAAGAGATCACTATTTCATTAAGATGTCTTCTGGGAAATCTGTAGTGGTTGTGAAACACTTTCTCCTCTGACCTTATCACAGAAGTTATTGTATGTGTTTCTATGATGCAATATCTTGTTGCAAGTGTTCTGGGAGAAGCATCTTCTGTGATATGAAGTGATTCTAGAATTATTAGATAAGGAAAGGGCAGGATACAAATGAAATATCTTTTACTCATTAATTGGTACTTTATTTTGCTTGAGCTTATTAACTTACCAGGCTATGGTTCTACTGTATAAATCTTTAACAGATTATTTGGCCTGTATTAGCTATATTACTGGAGGAGTGACAGGTATGAATGCAAGTGACTTCTATGGGTTGCAGCAATGAAAAGAGAGACCACAATTACCATTCTTTTGCTTTCAGGAAGAAAGGCTTAGTTAAATAGTGAGCACTATCATGTATTTTTCTAGCTCTTTTGTCAGGGAACATCTAAATGATTATTTTACCATATCACTTTCCTCTAATTTTCCTTCACCCTTTTCTGAAGACAGAGTTTGACTATTTAAACAACCTTCTCCAAATAGAAAGGTAAGTTCAGTCTTTCACCTCAGCCATGCAGCTCCACTGAAATGACTGTACTTCACATTCACATTCATCTCCAGCTGGACCTTGGAGGAATCTTATCTTGATGTTGGCAGGGTTTGATCCTGGCTTTGTGAAGTTTTATAATAGTCTTGATACAAGTTCAACACAGAGTAACATCTGCAGCATTTTTTAATCCCCCTACAGGAAGGCAAGGGCAGTGTTGCTGGTCTTGCTTCTTCTGGAGGGAGGGACAATAAAGAGAAGAAAGTCTTCATTAGCTTGATTGGTACAAAAGGCATGGGATGCAGGTGGGTACATGTTTCTTATTTAATGTCACTGGTTTGTTAAGTGAGACATCCAAGGAGGTTATTTCCATCCTTCACTGATATGATATCAGAAAAATGGAGATCCACGCTGGATCAGGAAGGCAAACTGGAACAGGAAGATATGTGGCACGCATTACGTATCATTAGACAAAGCATAAATACCTGTGTTACAAGTTCTGACTTAAAACCAAAAAAATCTTTTAAATTTAAAAATAAGAGCAGGCTGAAAGTGACGTAATACAAGTTGTCATGGAATTGGATCTTTTAAATGCTTTTACATTTTAAAATACTTTTCAGTGGTGCTGTCCAGTGTCATGTTCACTCCCTGAACTTAAACTGCTTTCTGTGACCCTTTTCAGAACTGAGAAGCCATTACACAGCTATATCCAGTTCCTAAAAGTAACGTTGAATTTGCAGGATTTTTAGAAATATGACCAGATGCTTCTCAGACTACTGTCTTTGCAGCTAGTTATGGAGGTTTTGGGGTAGAAGGGATATTGTAGGATTTCTTACATGTTTAGGAATATATAGTTGAAGTTATCAAGATTGAACTGCACAGAATACTTTGTGAAGCATAAGTTTCCTTTCATATTATTTGGAAGATCTAAAGGTTTTAAAAAAATTATTTACAGACCTGGAGGGGTGGTTCAACATCACCTGTTGGATATACTATCTACAAAAATCGTTGCTGTGTTTGGGGCCAGCTTAGATTGCAGCTTAAAGTTTCCAGACTAGATGTTGGCCCCTGGTTGAAACATCCTTCTTGCTTCTAATAAATAATCCTGAAAAATAACATTGTATTATACATATAGTATACTGCAGTTCAGTGAGCAAAAATGCAAGCAACTAGTAATTCTTCATTGTGTTATATGCTTGCTTTCCAATGTCATTACTGTCCCAGTCCCTTAGACAGTGTAGGTCACTATGCTATTAGTTTCAACACCTAGGGAAAAATCCAGAAGCTTGAATATTTTTCTTTTTGCTTTTTCTTAAATCACAGTTTTGTGGTGTAAAAGGTAGAAAAGTAGGATGATAAACCATCGTGTGTGTACTGGCAAATTTTGGTGTTTGTCTCGGAGTAGGCTAATACCACAAAAACGTTCTTTAATCAGAAACAAATGATGAGAAAACAACTAAGACTTCTCACTGTATTACACTGTATTATTCTATAAATATTATCCTATAAATGTTTGTTTTTATATTACACCAGTATTTCCAGTGGTCCAACACAAAAACCAGGCATTTTTATCAGCAACGTTAAGCCGGGCTCTCTTTCAGCAGAGGTGGGCTTAGAGGTAAGTATGCCATCTTCCAAGGTAGGTACCACAAGGAAATCTTGTTTGGTATTTAATACTTCAAGGATTCTGGGTGACTGTAAAGTCACTAGCTGTGTGTGTTGTTTTTTTTTTTTTTTTTCCCATGGGAAAGAAATACTGTGTGGTTACATTTCAAAAGAATTGAGTTTCCTGAATTTTAAGAACATGAGAAGTGCCCTCCTGGATCAGACCAATAGTCCATCGAGCTCAGTATTCAGTCTCAAACAGTGGCAATAGGAAATGCTAATATGGGAGGATGTGCAGGCCTAGCCAGTTTCTGGTCTGTTCCCCTTGCACTCTGCCAGTACCTATGATTATTGTATTAAGAACGTTAGAGAGTATATCTTTTTCTGTTTTCTATATGTACAATAGGTACATATAGAAATATGTGTACTAATTTAGCATCTGTACTAAAATTTGCATTAACTCCTTTAGGTCGGTGATCAGATTGTTGAGGTAAATGGAGTGGACTTTTCTAATGTGGATCATAAAGAGGTAAGATCAAGTCTTCCTAATTTCCCAAATATGTAGTTGTCAGCTTGTTAAGCATCTGTCTGATTTTTCTGGCTGCAAAAAATATGTTTTGATACTGGGCTACTTAACGAAAGAGGTTGTGTACTGGACATGGGAATTTGGACATTTGAATACCTACCACCCTGTTTAGTTCAGGTAGGTCTTCTGGAAATTCCAGCATTGACAACCAGCATCTTTCATCCTATATATACAGGCCTTTTATCACTTAATTCAGACTGATTTTTGTTTTGTTTTAATTTGCAGGCTGTCAGAGTGCTCAAAAGTAGTCGTACTTTGACTATCTCTGTGGTAGCAGGCGCTGTAAGTAGTATAATTATAAAAGCAGAACATTTGTGAAAATTACTATGTGAGCAAATGTAAAAATAAATAGATAAGAAATAAAGCTGTGTTTCACTGTAATGTCTATACCACTAAATTCTGTCAAACCAGGGCAGTGTTGAGTGGCTTTTGATTATTTCATAGCTAACTATCCACAGGATTCTCAAATAAAACAGTTTCATGACTATGAGCCAATGCAAAACCATTCCCTTGACAAGGAGTGGAAATTAACTTTATCGTAATGGTTTCTCATGTTTGAAACCTTCTGTTCTAATAGATAGCTGCTTCTGTTGAAACATGAAACGTGAATTGGATTGGAGTCAATTAATTTTTCCTCATGAATAGCTGATGTAATAGTCTTATTCCAAATTAATTCCTTGTGTAACTTTATCTGATCTCTTTAGTGTGTCAACACATTGGAAATTGTTCAATTTTCCATTTCCACTGTTTTGTACAACAGGACTATACACCTTTGGGCCTAATCTAAAGCCAGCTGAAATTAATTAAATCTTCCCACTGACTTCAGTGTGGCTTTCAATAAATGTTTTAATGTTTTTACTGCTTTAATCCTTCTTACAGTAAAATGAATAGTTATATATAAGAGGATACTCAAGTTCCATAGACTAGTCAAAGATGGTGTTTTCTAATTGCGTTGCAACTGAATTAAATAGGGAAAACACAATTTAATAAATCTTTTAAGCTACTTCCTAAGGGCTCATGTATACTGTGTAGCTATATTAAGGAATTCATGGTTTAATTGAACTACTCTTACAGTAACAAAAGCTGCGGTTGCCCAAAGGCATTGTAGACATAGTTTAAATAAATGCTCCAGGCTAGTTCATTAAGCTCCAGGAACTAAACATCCTAAGGACTTAGTTTCAACTCCCAGAGATGTTACCAACTGTTAGAAAAGATGGGATCTACTCCAGCATGTACCACTGGGATTGCATCCTTAAAATGGTGAATTTTTGCTGTGGAACTCTTCTGCTCCACCCTACTTCACCTTGCATGTCTCTCCTTTCCTCAATACATGTCTTTGTACTGAAGGAGAGGTTGCAAAAGGAAACAGCTTCTCTACTCCCGTTTTTCAGTCAGCAAAGACCATGGTGCAAAGGCATTCTTTGCTGCCTGTTTTTGGTCGAGCTGTCTACTTTGAGCCTTAGAGACATGAAAAATTCTGCCTTCCTAATTAACATGGGATTTTAATTTCAGTAATGAAAATTAGATAAATGTTATCGAAGTGTTCCACATAGCACCATGGAAGTGTCTGTCTTGAATAGAAAATAGTGCTGGTGTCTTAACTGTAAAGCAAACGAAACAGGAACAAAAATAAGTGAAACACATCAACTATATAACCTTTTGGCAATGTACGTTCCCTGTATTCGGGTTCCCTGAATGACGGTACATTTCCACAGCAGCCAGGCACAAGAGCATTAAAACGCAGTAACTGTGTAGTTGTCTGCCACATTGGGATTAATTCAGTGTGCTGTTCTCTAGCATTGCATTTCTTAGTTAGATTTCAAGGAAGTATAATGTGGAGTTTTTTCTGGGCAGCACACTGAGCATGTCTTTGGCATGACACCTACACTGTTGTTGCTGACGTTAGTAGTTGCATGCTTCTTCTGAGATGTTTAGCACATCATAACTGAGACTGAAACTGGAGTAGCTCTTTGGAATGAAGTAGTCAGATCTTTCAGGGTCTTTCAGAAAGCATTCCTCAGAAAAAGTAATGTGAGGAAATGGCAGATGTGCTAGTATGTAATCAGTTTTGAATTATTTCCTAGAAGAACTACATTCATGAGACTTTTTCACAACTGATTTGGGTGGTGGTTCTGATTTCAGGGAAAGGAGCTGTTCATGACTGAAGAAGAAAGGCAGAGAGAAGCACGTCTCCGTGAGCAAGAACGTCAGGAGTTAATGCATCAGAAACGACTTGCGCTGGAGACTAACAAAATCATCAAAGAGCAGCAAGAGAAAGAGAGATTGTAAGGACTCTACGTAGGACAGTCTGAAAAATTTAGCTTGGATTTGGAAAGGGCATGGAAGACAGGAACAACTGTGAGAAGATTCCCAACTTAGATTAACTTAATTTTGCTGTTGCAGAGTCTCTATTCATAAATCCTTATCCTGTGGTGCTCTTGTTCTGGGTTTTCAAAGCTGATATAATTCAAACACATCTTGAGTAGAAGTGTAACTGTTCCCCAGTTCTCATACCCCTATGATTCAGTGTGATACTAGTTATTTTCCTGATGCCATTCCCTAATCCTTTATTTTTAGCAGGACAGTTACAAATTTTGTACTCTTACAATAACACACTATGGAACTCTCTCAGAAGGGAGATAGTGACTTGCAGAGTTAAATTCATATGCTTTTATTATCCAGATGGTCATGAATGTTCTCGGGGTTCCTACGAAAGTATATTGAACCCTTGGTATCTTAAAGACGGCTTTTAAAAAGGAGTATTTTTCCCTAATGCATATGTATTTACTGGCTATATCTTTTACTAACTATATGCTGACACAGTTGGTGCAAGTTCTTACTCAGAAAATACTATTTTTATCATTGTGTCCTAATTTCCCTAATTATAGAAGAAAACTGGAGATTTCCGAGAAGGCTGCAGAGGAGGAAGAGAGATATCGCAGAGAAATAGAGCAGTAAGTAAAAACCTACATGAAAAAGGGTCCTTATATATTAGATCTGGCTGAAATCATTCTGCATATTCTTTTCTAATAAAATTCTATATATATTTCCATTTAGCTAAATGTAGGGTCCAATGCATATCAATTAAGTACACCACAGTTATGGAATATGAAACTGGTCTGGAAATCAGCACCTGGAAAGCATGAGGGTTATGGTGGTAATAAATTCAATGTGAAATTGAAGTTGGGTGCTTATTTTAAAAATATATTGTAATGTATACAGAAACTTAAGATTAAGGGAGCTGTGTGTCTCAACTTGCTTACTCTTTTGTCACTGAACCACTACATTTAATTCTAACAGAAAAAAAGAAATTAATACTGCAAGGAAAGGGATCAGGGAAGAAACAGAGAAGAATGACAACAGAGTTGGAAAACTTGCGTATACTCAGGGGCTTGATGCCATATCCACTTAGCTTATATTTAAAAAAAAATTAAATAAAAAAAAAACCACCAAAAAACCCCAGAGTAGTTTGTTCATGGTCTGTAAGAATGTACACAGCGTGGAATTTTAATATCCTTTTCGGTCTGTCAGACAGTTCTGAAAACAAAAGCTATGTAGATTTAAACTAAAATAAGGACTATGCGATACTATTATCTTGAGTAGAAATTTCAGTCATCATAAGTTTTAAGTAGGCTTTTGCTTTTCTAAGGAGAGAATTAATTAAATTAAAACTGTGGCACTGAAACAGGAAGTTCTAGAACCTATTTTATTCAGGACGTCTGATTTTTATTATCACCATCTGTTCTGGTTTTAAAACTCTATGATTCTAGGAACTAAACACATTCAAAGATTGTATCATAATTAGGTCAGTACTATAAATGTAACTTAAGCATTGTTTTACGTTTGGAACTTTAAAATTAACCAGTATAACATGTTGTTGTCATCACAGTAATTAATTTCCCTTTTAAACGACTCTGGGAATTTGCGTGAAAAAATGTGTGAAATTGCACAATATCTGTTTTGATATTGTACTCTAGCAGCCTTCTAGAGCTAAGATTGACCCTGAAATATTCAGCTTTGCACCTTTGACATCTGAAACAGTTTTTAATTCGTATTCATTCACTTAAGTCCCTTTTCATGTACCTGTATTAGCTAAAATTCTCTGACAAAAAAAGTGTGGGGATTTCTGAATCTGTGAGGTGCAGAAAGGAATATATTCCCCACCTGTCACAAGAGAAGAATCTTCTGACGGTACTGCTGTGGGCTCTACTGCAGCACACGGATGAATTCTTCCACCTTTTCCGTTTCTGATTCCTGGGGAATAGGTAACATCCTGTTCTTTATTCTGGTCTGCTGTAGAAATTCCTGCAATAGCCATGGAAAGCTGCTGTAAAAGCAGACCATCACAGGTGAAGAATGATTCCTTTCTCCAAATCCAGATTGCCTGTCTGTTATAATCAATGTTCGCTATCCTCAGTATCCTTCTGAACTAAGTGCATCTTTACTCACTCAGTGAGGACTTCCATGATTAGGCTGCCTTGAGGGCTGTTCATTGTAAAGTCTAGCATGTCTTTATACTTCCTTGTATAATTTCCAAGTGCTGCTCAGGCACTTGTTAAGTTTTTCCATATTACAACCCAAACTGGCTAAGTGAGTGTCAATCTCCTTGGTGCAGGGGAGGGAGGATAGTAGTATAGGAACTTACATATTGTAAAGCTTAGATTTAATAAGCAATTGCAGACAGGCAGTTTCACTAGAATATAATGCTTTCCTGGATTAACAGTTTGTGAGGATGACCCTTTGCTCCATTTTTAAAATCCTTTCTGCAGGAATTCCTTGTATAAAGTCACTGTGCCCTTTATTAGTATCCTGCAGACATTTTAGGAAAAAAATTCAAATGTGCCTAAATGGCAGAGGTCCTTACCTCTGTGTACTTCAAGTTACATTGTAACCCCATATATTTTTTAATTAAAATGAAATGTAATAACAAATCTAAACATTCTGTCCAATGTTCCCTGCTATTGACTATTTCCTATTTCAAGGTCAGGTTGGATGGGGCTCTGGGCAGCCTGATCTACTTGAAGATGTCCCTGCTCACTGCAGGGGGGTTGGACTAGATGGCCTTTAAAGGTCCCTTCCAACCCAACTATTCTGTGATTTCTATTCTATGATGCCTAGGCCTCCAAATTTAAATACTGACCTCAGCTGCAGATTTAATAGTGATTTGACCACATATGGATATTTTCTTAAATTTACCTAATTTAGAGATGCAAAAGATAATCCAAGTATAAATACCATCATCTATATCTAAGACCTGGTAGATTTTGGCACCATGTGTCAGTTTACCAGTTCAAGACAGGCTACAGCCAGGAATAGATCATGATCGCTTAAAGATACCTTATATGAAGCTACAGGCTACTGGGTTATATGGCGGTTCTATTGTGACCTACTTGGGATTTGCTGAATTTTCCTTCAAAACGTCCTTTTTTTGATCGTGGTGCCTTTGTAGGTACCTTCTAGGTAATTCCTTGCTTTATGAGCTCCTTTGTCCTGAAGTGTGACAATTCCGTGCCCCCCCCCCCCCGAATGCTGAATTTAACACGGTTTGTGTCTCATCAGTATTCAGTTCTTTTGGAGAAAAGTCACTTTTTAGTGTAGCCTAGGACTATATGTTTAGGAAGCAATCATCAAAATGGAGATAAGATACAGAAATAAGACACACACTTTTTAGATATAATTTACCATTGTAATGTCTGACTTAGGCATGCAGTAGATGTTCTGTCAGTTAGTAAAACTGACTTTTTTTCTAATAAAGACTTCCCAGTTCTAAAAATGAAAAATTATTAGGCAAGAGATAGGTTTTGGTTAAATGTCAGTTAAGGTGACAGTCAGTATTGTAGTGTATCACTCTGGGCTTAATATCTGTATATCTATAATATCTATAACTGGCCTTAGAAGTCACAATATTAAATAAGAATATTTTACTCAGTTACATTATATTTTACAAATTACTTTAGTAGCTTAGTAAATGAAACTTAGGTTGGTGAAAGGAATCTGGTTTGGGGGAAGGGGCAGTTTATTATGCTTTATATTAAAGAGATAAAACCAAACATACTGAACACTAAATAATTGTAATGAATTTATATTGATGCTGTTGTTTTTATACTCAGAATTCCTAGCTGCTTTTTTTTTTTCCCCTATAGAATAACAGCAGAGGAAGAGAAATTTAAAAAGGAGTGGGAAGAAGACTGGGGTCCTAAAGAACCTCCCAAATCTCTAAAAACCGTAACTGCAGAAGTACACTCTGCCCCTCGTTCCAAACACAAAAGTAAGTTATTGATTTCAATCCGTTTCCTAGGGCAAGTATTTCCATCAGACACATCACTTGAGCTGTATGGAATATATCACCAGTTTGTGTCCAAGGCAAGCTAGCTATGACTTGGTTATTTTCAGAAGGCTGGAAGCATATGATAGATTAATTTAATAGCTCTTATTTAACAGGTACCTAGCTCACAAAATCTACATCCACTCAAACAGTCATGGTTTTTAACAATCAGCAGCAGCAGGAAAATTAAAAAAAAAAAGCTCATGAAGAAATTGTCTGAAGGGTCAATCTCTTTAGCTTGGGGTTTTGGTGCATTGTTTTCCATGTTGTTTCTGTTCAGCGTTTTGCTTGTCAACCTTTTCACAGAGCAGTTCTTGCATCAGTAGACTTGTGCTGATTTCCACTATATGCCTAAATTGGAAGTAGTGCTGCATTTTTTATATGATGTGTATTATGTTTTTATGTCCATGTGGATAAGGTGTTATTCAAATGCTAAGTTATATACATATGGGTGCTTTTATCTCAGTGAAGAAAATATTGCTTATGGTAATAAGTAATATTTTAGGTTTTATGGGCATTTTGTTACTGGGTTTTGTTACTTTTGAAAACAAAGGTATGAAGAAGGGGAGACAAGTGTTTGTTTTCCTTCTTTCATTTGGAATTAGCTTTGAGCTTTCTGCATTAATCATATCAGCAAATAATTTAACACCATTTTTATGTTTGAGAAGAGATCTTAGGAGGTGGAGTGTTTGAAGGCAGAAAACTAGCACTACATTTGCAGTCTCATTTGGAGTGAATGAATGCACTTTGTACTATTCCTATTGTTACCTTTTTTCTTCTCCCTTACTCTAAATCAGTGTGGAGATTAGGGTTTTGAGTATTTTTGTCTGCTTGCTTCTGACTAGAAAAGATTGATATGGAAACCCTGCTTTTAGCTTGGAGGAGATGAATTCAATGTTTAATTTTCAAAAAAATCTAAAGATCTTTTCCCTTGGCTCTTCAGCAGGACCTTGGTCCTCTCTTATTGTGGCAGTCTTTGGGGACTGTAGGAATGTCTTGAAGCTCCCTTGCTTCTCTTCCATGAAGAGGAGTAAACAACTTAATTGAGTAAACAACTTAATACATTGAATGTGATCAAAAAAAGCAACAGAAGCCATTGTTGCAAAACAACAGTAAGACACTAGGCAAAAAAAGAGAAGCAGCAAAAATTCTTAAGGATCAGCAACATTAAGTGCTTTTCCTAGATCTTTTGACAAATCTGTTTCTTGACAGCATACCTTTCACATCTAATTTGTTCCTTCTCAGGCTAAAGTATTTACCACATCATTTTTCTGCGTATCACTTTCTTCGGTTCATGCTCTTTTGACAACTGTCTTGAAAATAAAGTGATGATGGCGGAATGATGTTTACAACCATTGCAAAAATAATCTTGCATGCTAAGAGCTTGGGTACCAAAGTATGTAAGCATGTACTAATTAAAAGCATGCAGTCAGAACTTGTGAATCAATTCCTAGTGACCTAATGGAAAGTTGAGCATGGGAAATGAAAGTGACCTAGGAAAGCTAGGCACATTTCTAAGAATTTGCAAAATTCAGGCATCTGTCCGTGAGGTGCTGTGTGTAGGAGCAGATCTGTTAATATCTTAAATGGACCATCTGTCAGAGTAGACAAAAAAAATCCTGCTTTTTCAAATGTGGATTACATGTAGACTTTGAAACACCTTTTCCTTTTTGTTTTTTCTGTTCCCCTCCTATCATTTTCCTTACTGAATCTGTCTCTTTTTCCTTCCCTGTTCTCCTTTTTCCTGTCTTTTTCGTCTTTTCATCCATTGCAGCAAATTTTTCACAAACAGGCTGTAGTCTGCACAGCCTGAAAATTGATTTGATATCACTGGGCAGTCTGCTTCAGAATTAGTCGAGAGGCTGAGGAGGTTTGTACACTGCAACTTTTCCATGAAGAATTGCCCTGAAGTGTAAGTCTGACTTAGTTTTCCAAAGGAATTTAAGATGCTTGGAGCTTAATTTGCAGTTAAGTACCTAAGTTGGGAGCTATAGATAGTATGTGGAGGGTGTACTAAAATGGTATTAGACAAAGGAAAAAATGGAAAGTGCTTGTGGAGCAGGTATTGCATAACTTAAGGGAGACCTGGGTCGGTTCCCAACCTGATTATGTTATTTTTTTTGTATGACTATGTGGAAATCACTTAACTTTTCATGGATGAGAAACTGAGATGGGGAAATATTTCTTCTGCAACCATCTTTTATCCATTTAGTTTTATGATTCTTCAGGACAGTGTTTCCTCTGTGTAGCACTTACCCCAGTGACAGCGCAGTAGAAGGCTGATACTTCTTTTTGAAGCCAGATATCCCAGAACTGCTGATGGTTTAATTACAGGAAAAGCCACCTACCTTTGCAGGCTTCCCTTCATAGCAGAGCAGACTAATTGGCCATATGCAGATCCTAACTGCTTTTCAGGGTTGAAGGAGGAAATTGACTTGATTTGAGCAGGAGCTCAATTTTTTCCAGTTATGTGGAAAAATATCCCCTTGCTAACTTCTTTTTATTTCATGGAAACTTCTGGTCACGCATTGCTGATCTCTTTTTCATTTCATGGAAACCTCCAGTTAGACTGTTATTTCTATCTCCTCACTCCTTTCCTCCTTTGTTTCTCTAGTAGATTTAAAGGGAGTTGCACATGACCAACTTGAAACAGATGACATGGACGAAGTGATCATGAAGCAGGACAAACAGGTTTGCTGCTCAGCCTTAACTGCCTATCCTGATTCAGATTCTTCCTGTGTTTCCCTTCCTCCTGACAGTCAGTCCTGACACTGAACTGATAATTTGGTTTCGCTAGGGCAATATGTGTGGTCCTTTGGTAAATGATGAAAGGTTATGCCACTGTTGCTGTCATTGCTTTCTAAAGATATCTCGATACAAATACAAAGTCTGTCAGTTGTACAGAAAGGTGGATTGTATTGAGAGCTCTGTGTGTTATCAGTATTTCTTGTATATTACGGTGACGGATTTTTTTGTATATTTTTACTTAGCAATGTGTTTTTTAATATTTATGCACTTGGCTCAATGTATTTTATCCTAGGAAATGGAGCTTTTCTTGTCTCCTCAAACGCCGCTGTGTTCTGCCACGAGTTTGAATGAGTTTGGTTACCTATTTCATTTTAAGAAGGCTTGTTAAAACTAGTGTAAAGTAGGACTGTGACCATAGAAATCTTAGCAATGCATATGGCTGTATGGTTCTGTATGAAGATTACTTGTTGCATTTGCTTTGCTTAACACAAAATGTGTATCAGTAAAATAAGGGTAACTTGTGACTAAATGTACTGGCACAACTGACCAAGAAGTCATCTAAGAACTTGTCATGTAATATTGAACCTTTGGTGTTACGCCTTCAAATAAATTTTAATTAGTTACATGTATCAGCATGGATTGATCTGAATCTGAACTAGTCCTTGACTTTTCTTAAAAAAACGACTTTTCCTTCACCTTTTTGTAGCTTTTGGATGGTTTTATCGGTATGAAGGAAAATTTCCCACAATCCGCAAGGTACAAAGTTTGATATGTGAATTTGTTTGCTGTGCGTTTCAATTTTAATTCCTCTCTTTTCTTCTTCTTCTCTGTTATTACTAGACATGCTTTATAGCCAAATGCTGCTTCTTTTAATGTGTGCACAAATTAAGATATGTTTGGGATGCATCTGCCTAGGAGTGTGGACTTTTCAAGTCCTGTCAGCTGCAGTGGGAAGGGTATATCAATACTTGGCAGAAGGTATTCAGTACAGGTGGGCAGTGCATGACTTTATGTTCTCCAAAAGTCCTCAGAATAATGTATGAAAAAAAAAAAGTGCAGAGACAAAAATTCAATGGGAACCAAGTATGCAGTTCCCAGTTATACCTTTGCAAATCTCCCAGTAAGAGGAGTGCTGAAGGCCAAGGGCTTTTAGGCATGTACATATCACAGAGAATCATCAAAAACAACTGAAAATCTTTAAGCTTGATAGAATACCTTTATATCTGTAGAGTTGCTGCTAAAGTATTGCAATTTCAAATTATTGGAGTTTCAAGTAATACTTTATTCCTGCTGTTGCTTTTTTCTCTTTATTTCTTCCAATGTGTATTAGCCATGATTATAGGGGTTTTGTGGTTGTGTTGTGTATTTTGGGGGTGTGTTTTGTGATGGCTGATGGTAATTAACTGGGATACAAGTGTCAAGGAGAGTTCATGTGTGTATCTCCTGAGAACTCTATGTTTCTGAGGAGGTCAGGACTGTATCTGGCAGGTGAAGTATTTGTGTTACTGTTTAGGACTACTGCTTTAACCTTCTGTGTGGACAGGAAATGCTTGCTCTCCTTAAGAGAGGATAGGAAATGATGGTACACTGATACCATTTTGTACTGCTAGCGACTGTAAATCATCATGGATCTGTAACTTCTGTGAAAGCCAGTGCAGTTAGGATTTCTATCTGAAAAGTATAAATACATGTTACAAAAGCTCAGTCTCTTCACACAAACAGGTGATCTTCTGTATTGCTGCTGACAACGATAGTTTAGAGAGCCTCCAAATACCTTTTCATATAGTAACGAAGATCTTACCCAGTTACTCTTGAACTCTACTACACAGTGTGGACTAGAAGCTTGAAAAGATGTATTTTTCATCTTTTTCTTTTAGAAATATTTTAAAATTTGGAAGTGGTGAATTTTCATCCTACTCCAAATCGCTAATTGCTTTTTTTTGTTTTGTTTTGAAACCAGAATTTCACTCTGTACTAAAAATGTCTTTCATAGGAAGTAAACTGAATCCATGGGGAAAATGGATGGAAAGGATGACTCATCCTGTTGTATCTGAATGCAGTGAATGCAGCTAAGATTGTCTGATACATGTTCATATTCTGGAATACTGGCATGTGTACTGCTTAATGTGCCTTTAAATTCAGTAATTTTTCAAATGTTGATACCTAGCAGGTTGAATTGCCAGATGATACATTTAGTAGACAGTACTAAATGTATTTTCTAATTTATTAGAGGATAAGATAATATCAGCAATCATTATTAAGGTACAAACTAATTAGCCTTGAATAAAACATGCCAACAGAATTATGTTTATTTTAAAACATTAATGTGAAAAGCTAGATTTTTTTACTTTTAATTTTTGCCTCTGATTATTGATTTTTTTTTTTTTCCACCACCACCACTTAACCATGAAGCAATAGACAACATTCCACTGAACTCAGCAGTACAAAGTTCCAATTAACTACTTGACTGGGAGAATTGGCTTTTGTAGCTGCCAGGGAAAATGTTTTCCAAGGCTTTATTATCAATACTATATGTAAAAGGTGAAAGGAAGACAAATAATGCTATGTAAGGTGAAGCATGTTCATGCTTTGAATTCCCAAAACCACCATGAAAAGTCAGTAGTTGATGATAACAACTAGAGCAAAATCAGACCCGAAGCTTAGCCTCTCTGGGCACTGGCAGTAATTGACAGTAAGTGGCCAGCTGCTCCTCCTGTTTACTTTCTGATGAATAAAAGGAGAGCATGGGCTGTTGAATATGAACTAGGCCCTACCAGTACAAAACAGGAGCAGATATGCGACATCATTAAAGTAGAAATAAGGAGCAGGGTTTATTTCAAAGACAACAGGAACAGAGGCTTCAAAAAAACCTATGTAGTTTTCCCCTTTGGTTGCACTCTACATCTAAAATGTTAGAGTTGCTTTGTGCTGTATTAGCTCACTCACATGAGTAGATTTTATCCAGTGCTTGTAGCAGCTACTTGCTCTTCGTGATGCAGTCTTCTTTCCTGAGAGCAATTCAGTTTCTGCACTGATCTAAGCCTTTCCTTTGTAATTGCTTATTTCAGTTGTATTAAGGCATGCAATGCTGGTTTTAGGACATGTACATGAAGATGTTTTACGCATAGAATATTCTCATCTACCTATACATGAGCATCTGTCACGTGAAAGCAGTCAGTCTTGTATTTATATAAAAATGCCAGAACAGAGATGGCAAATCAAGACCTAACTGAAACTGTTTGAATATTCAAAGTTTCGTAGTGAGCCTGTGTGCCCTAATGTAACTTTGCAGAGGAGCAAAAAATTTGAACTGTCCGATCTTGTCCAACCTATATTAGTGTGCACAGGCCCTCCAAATAAGGTGTAATTTCCTGCAAATTGCTGGGGAAATGGACTTCAGATTTTCTTTTGAAAGACCATCCCCATACTTGCACAGACTGTAATTAAATTTTCAAGGCAGGCACTCATGTACCGAGCTTGAAGTTTGCGATGTTTTTAGCTGATGTAAAAATCTGTTTAACTAAAAAAAAAAAGAAAAACAAAACTACCAAAACTTCCCAGAAAGGGAAAGAGCAAAAGAAGTCAAAAAGTGACAGTCTGTGTGAACAGAAGAAGAATAAAAAGGAAATGGAGTTTGAGCAAAAACTTGCCAAAGAGAAAGAAGGAATGTTGGAGAAAGAAAAACAACTGAAAATAAATCGTCTCGTGCAAGAGGTATGTTATGTTCTCTTATCAAGTGCAAAATTATATTGAAAGAAAATGAGCTGAATCTTTAGCGGAATTATCTTAGCAGGACACTTGTTTAATTATGTCAAAGATAATGAGGTTTAAAAAAATTGCTGTTGTACTGCAAAACTCTGTTCCCAAGTTTGCTTGTTTCTACAATCAGTTTTTGCCCAAATGAGGATACCTCTGCAGTTAATGAGTGTCCGTGTGTAGTGATGAATTTAATGGAAGACAGCAAAATAGGAAATAATTCTCAAAAGCATAATTAGTTTTAAAACTAACTTAAATGGCATTTCATACTTTTCAAACATATTTGTATTGTAACTATACCTATAACCTTTTTTCATGCACTGATGTTATGGCTAAGGTATCTGAGACAGAAAGAGAAGACCTGGAAGAATCAGAAAAGGTGCAGCACTGGGTGGAAAGACTTTGTCAGACACGGTTAGAACAGATTTCCTCTGTGGAGAATGAGTCTCCTGAGGTAAAATTCTGGCTTTTCCATATATTGCGTGATCTCTAACTCATTGCTTGTGTCCTAAAAGCAACAGGTTTTTACCAGAGAAAAATCTTATCTTCATCTTTCCCTCTCAGCCTTCATTGGGGGGGGGGAGGTGGGGATGTCAGTAATTAATTAATTACAATCTGTAGCATTTGCTGTTCTTCTATTTTATGGAAAATTTTTATTATTTTAATGAACTGGTTTTATTTTGTCCTTAACAATCTTATTGGCTCGTGAGTTTTTTGGGCTAGGTGGCACATGCTACTGATAATAAAATTGAGACTATAATACCCAGCTATATGTTTTAGTATCCTGTGCAAATAAGAACATCATTAATGATGAGCTCCTGGATGCTTCCTTGTATTGCATGGAATGAAGGTACAGGTTAAGAAAATGACAAAAAGATAACAAATTCCCAAAGAATAGGGTTTGGTTTTGTGTTTTAAATAGTCCCCTTAAAGGGAGTTGCAGATCCTGATTGTGCCTTAGAGCCTGATGGTTCTAGATGTGGAGTGAGGCTTTCCCACCATCCTGCTGCTCTGGCTCTCTTCCAAGCACAGCTGCTCTCAAGAGGAACACTGCAATCTGCTGAACTCCCCTGGGATCCCCGAGAAATTGCAACCACAGAGGGGACCCTTGGGGAACACTCTTGCATGAATTTCCTTCAGGTCAATGTGGAGCAGCTCTGAAAAAAGCAGCTGGTCTTCTGTTCTTCCTGGCCTTGGGCTCAGATCCATGTGGCTCTTCAGTGCAGATCTCTACGACAGTGGAATGATTATGCTGAGTTTTCTCTCACTACCTAAATTTGGCTGCCTGTGTTCTGCTAGATCTTTGTTCCCCTTACTCTGTAAAGCAAGAGGGAACATTACAGATTAAAATCACTGTTGTATTTCCGGAGCTCTACCCTGATCTAAGACAAGCACTCTGTGTTGTATTTGCTCCATCAATTCTTCTATTACATTATATATAAATATTCTATTAATTCTTCTACAAAACTACCCAAGCAGTTAAACTCATGTAAAACACAAAACCAGAATGCTTCTGAGGGAAAAATGCAGCTGAACAATATTCAGGTACTACAGGCTCGAACTGCGTACAAGAGCAGTCAAGATTTCTTGACCTCTGCCAAAGAATGACCTATTTTTTAGTACCAAAGGGTGAGTATGGCAGATAAGGAGAGCCTAAAGAATGTCAACAGAGATACCCACTTGAGAGAAGTATTGCCGTTTTACACTAAGATGCATGTGTCTGTAGGACAGCTCATCTCCCTAATATTTCCTCAGCTGAGTCTACAGAATAGCAAAATGAAAGAGTATCAACTGGATTTTCTGAAATACTTCAGTTTGATCACTGATAAAAGAAATGTTAGCAACTCTAACAGCATATATAGAATCCTTCTTCACACATACAACCTTATTTTTTGGATGAGCTGATCACTGTGTTCCAACTCTGGAGTTTGTTAGCCCCACAATGCATCTGGTGTTGACTAAAAGAAATTAGAAGGCCCAGAACCTCCTGAGGATCTGAATTTCATAGCACCCTAAATTTTTTGTTTTGATAGCTGCTTAAGCCTACTTCCCCCTCTTGTACTAATGTCTGATTATGTTTATGCCAGACCTTAGTCCCTTTCCCTTTTTTTAATGGCATGGAATTTCAGGGCCCATCTTTGATTACTTTCACAGAATCGTATAGGTTGGAAAAGACCTTTAAGATCATCGAGTCCAATCATTAACCTAGCACTGCCAAGTCCAACAGTAAACCATGTCCCTAAGCACCTCATCCAAACGTCTTTTAAATACCTCCAGGGATGGAGACTCCACCACTTCCCTGGGTAGCCTCTTCCAATGCTTGATAAATCCTTTCAGTGAAGTAAAATTTCCTAATATCCAGTCTCAACCTCCCCTGGTGCAACTTGAGGCCATTTCCTCTTGTCCTATCACTTCTTACTTGGGAGAAGAGACCGACCCCCACCTCTCTACAACCTCCTTTCAGGTATTGTAGAGAGCAATAAGGTCTCCCCTCCAGACTCATTTTCTCCAGGCTAAACAACCCCAGTTCCCTCAGCCGCTCCTCATCAGACTTGTGCTCTAGACCCTTCACCAGCTTCGTTGCCCTTCTCTGGACACGCTCCAGCACCTCAATGTCTCTCTTGGAGTGAGGGGCCCAAAACTGAACACAGTATTTGAGGTGCGGCCTCACCAGTGCTGAGTACAGGGGCATGATCACTTCCCTAGTCCTGCTGGCCACGCTGTTTTTGATACAAGCCAGGATGCTATTGGCTTTCTTGGCCACCTGGGCACACTGCTGGCTCATATTCAGGTGGCTGTCCACCAACACCCCCAGGTCCTTTTGTGCCAGGCAGCTTTCCAGCCACTCTTCCCCAAGCCTGTAGCGTTGCATGGGGTTGCTGTGGCCCAAGTGCAGGACCTGGCACTTGGCCTTGTTGAACCCCATACAATTGACCTCGGCCCATCGATCCAGCCTGTCCAGGTCCCTCTGTAGAGCCTTCCTCCCCTCAAGCAGATCAACAGTCCCGCACAACTTGGTGTCATCTGCAAACTTACTGAGGGTGCACTCGGTCCCTTCGTCCAGATCACTGATAAAGATATTAAACAGAACTGGCCCCAACACAGAGCCCTGGGGGACACCAGTTGTGACCGGCCGCCAACTGGAGTAAACTCCATTCACCACCACTCTTTGGGCCCAGCCATCCTGCCAGTTTTTTACCCAGCAAAGAGTACACCCATCCAAGCCATGAGCAGCCAGTTTCTCCAGGAGAATGCTGTGGGAAACCATGTCAAACTGTTGTCTATCCAGACTGAAGTCTAGATAGACAACATCCACAGCCTTTCCCTCATCCACTAGGCGGGTCACTTTGTCATAGAAGGAGATCAGGTTGGTCAAGCAGGACCTGCCTTTCCTGAACCCATGCTGGCTGGGCTTGATCCCTTGGTTATCCTCTACATGCTGTGTGATGGCACTCAGGATGATCTGCTCCATCAGCTTCCCTGGTACCGAGGTCAGGCTGACAGGCCTGTAGTTCCCCAGGTCCTCCTTCCAGCCCTCCTTGTAGATGGGCATCACATTAGCTAATCTCCAGTCAGCAGGGACCTCCCCAGTTAGCCAGGACTGCTGGTAAATGATGGAAAGGGGCTTGGTGAACACATCTGTCAGTTCCTTCAGTACTCTCGGGTGGATCTCATCAGGCCTCATAGACTTGTGAGTGTCTAAGTGGTGCAGCAGGTCACTAACCATTTCCCCCTGGATTATGGGGGCTCCATTCTGGTCCTCATCCCTATCTTCCAACTCCGGGGGCTGGGTACCCAGGGAACAATTTGCCCTACTATTAAAGACTGAGGCAAAGAAGGCATCAAGTACCTCAGCCTTTTCCTCATCCTTGGTCACTGTGTTCCCTCCCCCATCTACTAGGGGCTGGAGATTCTCCTTAGCTCTCCTTTTGCTGCTAATGTATTTGAAGAAGTCTTTTTTGTTGTCTTTTACAGCAGCAGCCAGATTGAGCTCTAGCTTGGCTTTGGCCCTTCTAATTTTCTCCCTGCACAGCCTTGCTACACCTTTGTAGTCCTCCTGAGTTGCCTGCCCCTTCTTCCAAAGGTCGTAGACTCGCCTCTTTTTCCTGAGTTCTAGCCAAAGCATTTGGCTAGAAATTACCAATAAAATATTTTCCTTTTATATAATTACCTTTTGCAAGGGGCAATTCTTGCTTTCTATTCATAGGAACGAGAGAGGCAAGAGTTGTGTTATCTGTGATTTGTCCTATAATTTTACCTTCTGAAGACTCCATGCAGTTGGGGTTTTTGGTTGATTTTTTTTTGTGTCATCCCCCATGCCCCAACAGCCCAGGCTACTGTCACAGCACTCCAATTTTCTTCTTTTTAAACTGGAATCCCAGAGAGTGCTTTTAAAAAGGCTTTCAGAGTAAAATTTTATGTATATTCTGTATGGGAGAAGCCAAGAGCTTCCTGTGCAGGAGCAGTTAGGCTGAGTTATGTTCTAGGATTTGCCATTAATTTCTTCAGAGCTGTTGCAGGCAGATGAACTGCTAAGACAGATTTCTGTTTCGTTGCACATAGTTGGCAAGTGGACGTCCTTCTGCTGCTTCTTCAGCCACATCAGTGCGGCGTTTTGCCGGTGGCCTGCAGCTTCATACCACAGACCTTGATGATGTAAACTTAGATGACGTTGACAAGCCTAAACAACGTGTGGCACCACCTCCGCCACCACCACCCACTGTTACTCCAGCAGCATCAGCTCATCCACTTCCTACATCAAACGTTTCACTTTCAAGAGGTCCAGCCCTGGCAGTAACACCAGCTTCCCAGGTGACCTCATGATCTGTTTGCGTGCATGTGCCTTTGCCATTCGCCTGCCTGGCCTCCCTCCCCTGCTCCATCACCCACTTTATCCACTGGATCTACCCATGCAATGTTAAAAGAAGGAATGAGATGGTTTCATTATTTCATAGTAGTGAATGCAGTCCAGAGGTAGTCTTATTTTAATTTTTTTAAAAGTTTAAGTCAAGCAGGTTTTGCTTTCTCCTCCGTATGTACATTGTAACCCTACCACATGCAGGTGTCTTGGGCAGAATGTATCAGTTAAAAAGATGATTTGAACTTGAGTGTTTAAAGATTTAAAAAAAAAAAAAAAAAAGCAATAGCAGGTGGCAAGTTTAACCCGTAGTTAAATTTGAGAAAAATATGTGTAGTGAAAATGACTTGTGTTATAAATATGTCATAAGTGTTATAAATATGTCATCAAATTGCCTTGCTAAATGAGAAGAGTGAACAAAGAAAATTAGCTTAAAATCAGAAGCTCAAACTTTGAAAACATCAACACAGTATAAATTACCAGTAAAATACTTTTAAATGAACGTTGGTAGTCAGGTTTGACTTTTTTTGGACACATAGGAGTTAGGAATTTATTTGAGAAAATATTCTGACTTTCTCCTTATTACAGTCTCAGTCCAAAAGAAAATCAAATATAAGAAATCTTGTGCCACATCCCACTTTAGGAGAGAAATGGCAGCTGTTTCATCATAATTCCCTTTGCTAAGCACTGTAGCAGGAGTCATGTACTCGTTTTCACGGCAAAAGATTTTTTCTTGTTTCACACAGCAGAAGAGGATCCCATACGATCACTTCTTTCCTACGCAGTTTTCTGCATGAGTTGACTGACTGCATTGTTGATGTTCATTTTTTTTGCATGTTTACTTGGAAATAGTAGGCTTTGCTTTTGCATGATTCTGGTTGGGGTGGGGAAGGATATGCAAATTAATCAGGGGAAACTGGCAGATTATTTCTATGTGAATAATTACTGTAACATGAACTATGAATCTCTTCTTACAAACTTAAGTATACCTCTGATAGTGCTTGATCTATGTGGTTTACATGTTTGAAGTGCCAAGAATACGCTAGATCCACTGAAATGGAGATGTCAGATGTTCTTACGGATAACAGGTTTTCCAAGTTATTTGCAAAATAAAAATTATGTGAAATGATACAAGCGTACGTTAGTGTTCAGAGGAGAAATACATTCTCCTAATGCTAATAGAAAATACTCAGATAAAAGAAGAAATACAGGAACTGCCATACTGGATCTGACCACAAACCCATATATTCCAATATATGTTTCTGGCAGTTTTTCACTGCTAAATATGTTAGAGAAAAGAGGTTAATAATTAAAGAAAAATATGTCAGGCAACAACAACAAAAAAATAACCTAGCCTTCAAAAATAAGACAGTTTTCATTGAATATGATTAGTGTATATGAGGAAAGAACTAAGCTCTTAGTAAAGTATTAATACTGAGCCAAAGCTGCTTGGTTTGTAAGTAGATAACCTGGTATTCCTGATGTGGCTTCAGATATGGAAGAAAAATCAGAAGCTGGACAATTCATTGTTGCGGCTTTTTAAAAAGTCAGTTTTTAATACCACAGATAAGCAGAAGCAGTGCATTTATTTGATTTCAGTGATAAAAGATCTTGTGTTTATGCCTGCTAAAGCCAAAAATAAGACAACTGTTGTTGTCCCATAAGTTTACTTTTCTAATATTACTCAAACTGGTAAATCTTCTCTATGTTGCTAAGGTTTTTTTTCCCCCGCAGATCATTTAATTTCAAATTCAGCTTGAACAAATACCTGACAAAAGGAATGACATCCTGTCAAATACATTCTTGACAATTAACTATTAAAATATGTGGTATAAATTGATCTGTTTCTCAAAATTATTATTAGATACATACTTTATGTGGACGCAGTACTAAGTCTGTTACTGTTTAGGTTGTAAGAAACACCTCCCACGTCGGCAAAGTATCTTCTGTGTCAAGCAATCCGCTGGTATGTCATGTACTGTTAATAATGACTGTAGTCTTATGAACTTTCCCATGTAACGCTAATGTCAAGGAAGTGTCAAGGGTTTGCCTGTGCATGACTAATTTATTTAAAATTCAGCACGTGCATTCATGTGTGTGGATCCATTGCTGTGTTACAAGATACCTAATACAGGGTAGTGGAAGTGGCCCCTAATGGTGTGAGGACTTCATATTTCAACACTTCAGCAACATACAGTCCATGTTTGTGTGGTCTGTATGTCATGGAGCATATACTTTTTTCTTCTGTCAAGACAGACAAAAGGAGCTAGGACCAAACTATGTTTTAAACATAATGGGTGCTAAGAAGCAAGCTTTCTTCTCAGAAGAACCAACATTTGTTTGATAACTCTTTGCACTGATTTTGATTCAGGATGGCTGGATATCAGGTTTCCCCATTCTGAGGCACTCTAGAAAAGTCTGTCTCTAAATTGTGCAACTCCAGGAGAAATCATCCAGTTCCAGTGCAACTTTAACAAGTTGGTATCTGTGAACCTGCCGATTCTTCTAAGATCAGAAAGTTTAACAGTACAATATATTTTGCGGTATGAAATTACATTAGTTGAGGGATATCCACAGGGGCTTCCAAAGATCTGGTTCCAAACCTTTTTTCTTAAATTATTCAAAAAAGGAAACCCCCCCACACCCCAAAAAAAAAAAGCTGAAAAACTCCCCTTTTAAAAAAAAAAAAAATTGTTTAACCAATTTGCTGGAAGCAATTCAAATAATTTCAGAGGTTACAGCTTGTACTATGTGAATGATATCTGGAATACATCGCATTTCCTATGAGAAACATTGACAAGAGTGTGCTGAGAGTTGCTGGGGTTTGGAATACATCACAGTTCCTATGAGAAACATTGACAAGAGTGTGCTGAGAGTTGCTGGGGTTAAGTCAGAAACTAAACCCACAGGACTCAGTTTTGAACTCTTTTCTTGAATAAAACTATGCTTGACGTCTGTGGGAGTTTTGACTAAGAAGTGTACAATCGGGTTAGTACGTGCTGGATGATTAGGTCTCGGATGCCTCTGGGTATCTGTACTTTGTGGAGTCAAGGGTAGGTAATTAGCGTAACTAACCCTTGCTCTTAAGTCAGGGTAAGTTAACTTGAAATTCTTTATGGAAAGCTGATCACTGCAGTTCTGGCGAATTTCATCTTAAAAGAACTATTTAGCCATAGGTTAGTTAAAATCTCATTCCTAGTTCGTTATGTTCTTACATTCAATTCTAGCAGGTTTGGTTTTTTTTTCCTGTAGTTTCTCATTCAGTTCATTGCCTTTATGGGATAAATGCCAAAAGCAGGGATGACATTTTTTCCATAATCTTGCTGGTGAAGTCAGAGTTTAGGGGAAAAAGCTACTGTTTGGATGCAAGAGAAATTATGTTTTGGCTTGTTAACTTTGTAAGCCTTAAAATAATTCTGTAAGCCTTTTGTTGTATTAGTGTCATGAAATTCATTACCATAAACTATTTGTATTGAGGCATCTTGGTGAAATGATGGATTTGCACAAATTATGTTGTGAATTGTAATTTTCTTAAATTAACCCCATAGCAACTTGCTCCAAGTCCACCTACCCAACGACATCCAGGGGTACCAATAGTCTCTAAACCAGTCATGCTGCATCCTGACCCAAATTTTATGGTCAGGCCAACAATCAAATCAGAGGCCCTGGTAAGCCTTTTAATGTTCTTTTTCCGAGTGCTACAGTACTGTGGGATTTGTGGTTGACTTGTCCTCAAAGAATCAATGCTTGTGTTGTTTTCTGCTAACTAAAATTAATGTAGATTTTCAAATGATCACTAATGGTAAGTACAAAAGGGTATTTGTCCATTTTTTTCATGATCTAAAAGTCACTCTTAGGGACAGTTTTTGTACTGGGGTGCATAATTCCAGAGCAGTGTAGAGCCTTAGACTCTGTAGATCTTATTTTTCATTTATTCACGTGCTGGTTTGTATTTTTATAAATTCTGAATCGCTTTGTCAGAAATGAAATAGTAAAAATTAATTACACTGTATTTTTCCTTTGACATGAACATACTTGAAATGTAGATATATAACTCATCATTTAATTTCAGATAAAAAAAGTTTATTGTTATATCTTAGACACCAGTGTACTGGTCATGCAGTGCTACTGTGAAGTTGACTCACAATCAGATTCTTTTTCTTATTTCTTTTCCATTTCTGTTTCAAATGTAAATGAAGAAAAAGCCCTTAGGCTAAATATTTTAGGACCAACCATGTAGAGTCTTTGGGAATTGTGGTGTATGAGGGAAGGTGCGCCAAGGCTTACTGAAAAAAAAGAGAAATACTGCTCTGACAGGTGATAGCTCCAAATGACAGCCCTGAAAATTCATCTAAGATAGCTGATGGACCAATTAGTAGTATTTATTCTCAAGGGTCATAATGACTTATGCTGTTACAATTAGAGTTGTGTGTCTGTTATATGCATGTGTGTGGACATGTGTATATATATGTCCATTTATATGAGCAAGACAGTGTATCGCAACATGTGAGCTTTCTAAAGTGATGGAAAATACATCACATTTGCATTTCATTTATTTAATTACAAGCTTATGCTATAATTGACAATAAATCATGATGGGCACAATATTCCTAGCTGTCTTTCATTAAAGTGGGATGGATTTTTTTGTCATTTTCTGCTTTAATGGTTTAGATACTCTTCTTCCTTTATTTTCCCAGTTACAGTTTGAACAATTTTTAGTGATACTTAGTAACCAGTTTTCCCACAGACATAGTAATCTCGAAACTTCTATATTATAAATGGATTGAAATGATAAATGAAAGCAGGTTTTATAAGTTGCTCAAGAGAAGACAGGTACATAACTAAAAATAAATTCAAATCCCTCCTGTGTAGATATTTCCTTCAGTTGTATTTCCTTCAGCAATTTGAAATTCCGTAGGGGAGGAATGAACGGAGTAAAATCATAATCTGCAGTTAATATAATCTAGCTCTTGAAAATAAATGCCTGGTGTGGAAATATAAACTAGTTTGCAAAATTGATAATACCCTTACATGTGATCAGACAGTTTTGGTACAAATTATCTGTGTTGGTACAAATGTTGCTTGTGGTTTTTTTGTTACTGACTGTTTACAATTAGTTTGAGAAATTGGCAATAAGATCCACCTCCATAGGGAAATTTCTTATGATTTGTTATGCATGCATGCACATTTTCCAAATCACAAGTCTGGTAAAATGTTTCAGATGTCAGTCATCTTCATTCCCAAACTGCCTTATATTAGTTGGAAGATCACAATTTCAGTGGGAGCAATATCCTGATAGGACTTTGAGAGAAACATAAGTCTATACGTTGTTTTTGTAGAGCTGTTACTCCTTACTTCCTTTTATGACTTAATGCAGTTAAAGAGTATTCATCCGGGCTGCAATGAAGTCACAGTAGTATGCAGAGTAAGGCCAGCATGGATACTGAAGTAAAGAGGGAGGTTACTTCTATTAGTTAAAAAATGAAAAGGCCAGTGTATGACAAAACAGACAAGGAGGTACCTGCCTGTCTCCAGAAATGTATAAGAATTATAATTCGATTTCATGCAGAAGGAATGTTTTTTGTTTGTTTGTTTGGAGGGGAGAGGGAGGCAGGCAGCAGCGTGGGGGTGGTCCTCATTTAAGTCAATGGTTCAGATATAGGACCAGTTCAGATCCTCTTAGCGAAGGGAAGTATCACCAAAGGCAAAGTATCTTTTGATACCCTATTCCTTGTCTTGCTAGATTTTACACGCCTTATAGAACTCCAGTCTTTATGTCTTAATATGACATAATGCACATAATTTCTTCTGCCTTGTTTTTTTCTGAATTTAGCTGTCCTGAGTACCAAACTCTAGAAACTGATCTTGATGGATTTACTTGATTCAAACAGATAATAAAGGGAGCCTATACTTGAGCAATTCACTAGTAAAGATGAAAAGCGTGAATATAAGAATAAAATAAACATGCAAGAATGGGTAAAACATTGCTGTTATCTGGAAGGTAGTTGGGCCAGATAGGAACAATGAAGTCTCTGTTGTGACTTCAGTTTTCGTATTACCTGAATTCAGGTCAGAATTCCCAGATCTTTTAACAGTTCATGAAAATGAAATTGTTCTCACTTATAAATAGGAAAATTATGGGTGAGGATTAAACCTTGCGTGTAGCCTTGAATGCTGAGGGCTGCTCTGGGTCAAAATCAGTGTGAACTGTTTGTCTCTGCTGTACTAGAGTGAATTGGAATATACTCATAGCAAAGCTAATTAAATTTTGGCTCAGAAAACAGGAGAGGATTGTTATGATTTAGTGGTGGGGTTTTCAAAGAAGCAAAACCAATGTGAACATTAGTCTCTGCTCTCCCAACTATCACAAACATCCTGTTGTGCGAGTTAGAAGGCTTTGATGCACTTGCTGCCACTAAAAATTTTTCCTCCCTCACTCCTTTGTGGTTGGATGCAGCATTTCTGAAAGGAAGAATTAATATTTAAGCTTTCCTCTAATTTGCAAGATTTGAAGCCTGATTCTGCAGGACTGCAGTCAAGGAATCTGAGACAGGTGCTTAGATACTGTGTGGTAAGATGTGCGATGATTGGAAATTTCAGTTGTTATTGGCTGTAGCTATACCAAAACCATCTGTCTTGAAAAGGAAGTAATTTTTTTTTTCTGAGGGGCTGAAGAGTTTTGTGGAAAATCTTGCCATACTTGCCCAAAAGTCCTTCAAGACAAAACCTCAGTCTTTGTATTAATTAAAAGCAGACCACAAATCTTGCATTAACTCAGGAATAGGTACGTTTTTCCAAGTAATGGTATGACTATAGGACACTGATAGAATCAGTAGTGAAACTGATATATTGTAATTTGTTTTAAAGCAAATTGAGTTTGGAAATGTAAATACTATAGTTTAGTCTATAGAAGGTGGTTCTTGTTTCAGAAGACTCAGATACATTACCTGATTTGATGCAGGGTTTTCAGTTGAGGCTGGAGAGGTGTGAGGAGTGTTTTGTATAATTATTTTTTTTTTTTAGCCCATTTTATTTTTGAAAATTTGTATATCATAATAAGAGGTTCTGTATTCTAAGTGATTCCAAACTACAGTGTACCATTTTGCTAAGGCACTGGAAGCAAAAGAAAAACAGAATCAATATGGGATTAAAATCATTGAAGCCCAACACAATAAAATAAAATCCAGCAGTTATTCATCAATATTGTGAAATTACTTGTAGATATCCAAATTGAAGCAAGACCACTCAGAAAAAAGTCAATTAAATTTAGGAGGAATTTTTCTTTAAGTAGAAAGAACCTGTACTAGTAATGGGTATTTAGGTAATTGCTTCTTTCAGAATGAGCCCAAATACATATATCTTTTCTTACACCTTATCAACTTCATGAGGAATTTAATAATGGAATTTGCCTTTCAGTATAGGAAATCCCTGGTAGGAGAGCAAATCTTAAATGTATAACATATATTTATCATGACTTTTCAGTATTTTGGGAATGACTTGTCTAGTATTTTGTCCATGTTTTTTTAAAAAAGTCACAGAGAAGATACCCCAGCAGTGTTCTGTAGAAATTAGGGATAAAAGCAGTCATGGAAAGTATTTTTCAGAAACCTAGTGGTATGGAAATGTGCAGTATTTACGTAGTCTCTCTAGAATTCTTTCCTCTTTGTATTCAGTACTATTTCACTGTGTGTGTTCTCTCATTTTGAAATGTTATAGGCAGCAAGCACTAACAAGTGCAAGTGTGATTCAGTCCCTAGAAGAGCAAAAAAAAGCAGTGAGATTATTTGTCAGTAGGTGATACTTATTTACAGCAAAAAGTTAATATCTGGTTTGGCAATTTTCTTTCTTTTGCAGCCACAAGAGATGTTTAAAAGGATGGTGGTTTACAATTCATCATTTAGATCTAACAAAAAACAAGTAAAATAACATTTTCCATGTTTTGTGTGGTACTTCTTGTTTTGACTGATCATAGATTTAAAACTTTCCTTTCTAATCCTGTTGTCAGTTTCTAAAACTGAGGATGTGAGACAGCCCTAGTGCATGAAAACTGCTAGTCTTTGTAAACTTTCAGTGTGTGCCTGTGGCTCCTGCTAGTCTAGACAGATGAAGAATGAGAGGATAGTAAATCCTTCAGTTGAACCATCTGTGACTACTTGTATGGTTAGTGCAATCTTTAAGATATTTGAACACTGATAACTGATCTGGTACTGGCAAATTATTTTTTTTTTACATTCCTAAGGTTTCCTTGTTTCTTTTTGTCTCTAGTTGCAATGCTTTCAGTAATAAAATATTTTCTTACTTTAACAAATAGAGCTATTATCGTAACATAGTTATTGGTAGGAAATCAGAGGAACTGGTGGTGGAAAGCACTTATTCGTATAGCCTTTCTATCTTGTGGAGGATTTTTCTGCTGTATTACTGCTTTTATTGCTTTCCTCTGTCATAGTGATGAAGTTTTCATCTCTTCCTCCTTGATTGACTGGTGGTTCAGTAGAAGGTCCCTTGAAGAAGTGAACTTTGTGCTTAACTTCTCTGCTGCTGTTACATGTGCCAGTTTCTGTGCAAAACACCCAAGTTAGATGCATTGCTGTGTTATATGAAAATGTTGGCACACAGTTGTGAGCTCACAGTGTGAGCTTTTGAGTGGTAAACCATTAAGATTAATAATGAATTTTTTTTATTTTGATCAGTTTCAGTCTAGATCTAGAAGAGAAGACTGGATTTGACTGAGAAATCAAACTTTGAGATTGCTCAGTTGCCATTGAATGTTAGTATGTTCTGTACATGTAACAGTTGTGTTCTCAGTAAATGTGTTTTTTGGAAGATTTTGTTACATCTGGTCATGGGTTTCTCTTTTAATTCTTTTTTGTTTATTTCAGTCAGGTCTCAAATGCTATTGACTGATGCTAGAAACTTGAGTGAGCAATACCATTGGCTTAGGTGCTTGTGGTTTGGTTGGGTTTTTTTCTTTTTTTTAAGTAGTAACTACCTTTCATCTAGCAGTCTAGGCAGATAGTTGTTTCAGTGCAGTCAAACATTTTAATGTTCCAGATTCTACTTATGTTCAGTCCTATGAATGTTATTGCAAGTCAATAAAGGATTAGAATGGTCTTAACTCTTTCGCCTGAGATGTCCTGAGTAGTGGGAGGGTAGGCTTAGCACTGTGGTTTCCACTCAGTGTTGCTTGGTTCATTAGTCCCTGCTTGGATATGGAGTGCACTCTCTGCTCTCTGAATTTGTGATGCTCGTTTCTGGGAAGATTTATTACAGTTCAGCAGATGTCTTCATTGTATCATAGCTGTATTTGTATGTTATTGGATCCAGATCATCTCACTTCTTTGCTTGCAGGTTTTTTTGTTGTGGCGTTTTTAGGGGTTTTTTTCCTGTTTAAAAATTATTTTCCCAGGAAAACTTTCTTCAAGGGCAACATCTGTTTTCCATGAGGGTGACCTGGGACAAGGAGTTCAATGGCTTCCTTTAGATTACATAATGAATTAGTGACTTGGCTGAGATTGGAGTTCTTTCCTCTATGTTGCTTGCTCCAAGATCATAGATGCCTACTTCAGCTGTGATTCCAAAGGTCAATACAAATTCAGCTATTCAAACTATTAGTTGTTTAGGTAGCTATCATTGTAAAATGTTTCTCTTATAGTTTTAGTAAAACTATTCATAGTATTAATACACTTTGTAAGTGAATAAATGATTGGGGTTTTCTTTTTCCCCTAAGGTGAAATTCTTCCCTTGCTGAAGTCTGTGATCAAATTCCCATTTATTTAGTTCCTCAAAGTTAGCAGTTAACAAATGTAATGCAACCTGTACTAATTTAAATGCTAAATAAGGTCTCTCATGTTCCTATTCCCAAAAGATGCTTTTAATACCTATTTCCCTATGAAAACCCCCCCCCACTTGTGGCAGTAAGCAAAAGTTCTGCAGTTGTGCCCTGAAGATTTAGCTCTCTGGGGCCTGGGGAGACAGTCATGCTTCAACCCTTGCAAATGCTTCTTCTGTCTCAGAAGAAACACAGAACAAGGACATGATTTGCTTAAGTTGGCCTTCTGATCTCAGGGAAAAGGTGGAGAGAGGCAGCCTGCAGGAAAGCCAGGGTTCACACTGCACAATTTAGTATGCCTGTGTATAATCACTGCCAGTCCACACAAGAGTCATCAGCACCACTGTTGCATGCTCTGTATAAGTGTGGTTAGACAAATGGGCAGCGCTGTTGTACATTTGAGGGTCTGCTAATGCAGACCTGTGTAGTAGTGCTCACTGACTTTGTCAGAGGCAGTGGTAGTAAGGATGAGATCTGACCCCAGAGGATCATTCCTAGTCATGTCAAAATTATACAGGCAACTGAGAGAAATTATAAAGATAGTAACAGGATGAGGCATTAGTGTTTTCTGCTGCAACTTTGTCATTTAACAGCCAGCCCTTAAAGATACCAAAGGAACCTTAAGCTGTGCATTTGATTTACAAGTGGAAAAAGGCTTAGCTGAGTCTGAGAGTGGAATAGACTTTGTCATCAGATGGATCCAGTAGAAAAGAGGGCAATAATGAATATATCAAGCCTGATCATGTACTGGACTGCTGGCCTGCATCAGATATTGGCTTGCCTGCTGTGTCAGCAAAGGGTTGTGTGGTTGTGCATTGTTCCCATATCCCCAGGTTATTGCAGCTTGAAGCCACAAGAGTGATACAGCATTTAGGTGCCTCAGTAAAGATTTCTGTTAAGTCCTGAAGTCCTTACTTTAACATGCAGAATAAGTGCAGAGTTTTTATAAATGTCCAGCATCGCCCAGACAGTCTCACCTAGTAACTCCTAATCCTCCTCAAGAAACCACCACCCAAACACCATTGATTCCCGATTGCTGACTCAGGAACTCTCATCTTTGCAGGAAAGGTAACTCCTGCCTTTTCCCTGCAGTGTTGGCTTGACAAGGGTAATGCATTAGGTTTTGAAAGTTTAAGAAGGTATGGGTCCTCTCAAAGCTTAAAACTTGCTCTACCTAACTGCAATATTATCTTCCTCATTTCAGACACTCCCTGCAAAAACTTTTAAGTCCTCCACAGAACCATATGAAAACAAAATCAGTTTTTGTCCTGCGTTCACTTGTGGTATGGAGCCAACTCCCTGAAACTCCATGGAAAGGAGAGGAGGGGGCTGGAAGAGGGTCCTAAAACTCAGACACTGTGGAGTAGTGCTGCTGACAGGCAAATTGGAGCCTGTCACTTCTGCCTGTTAGATAGTGCCCAACATGGTGATAGTCCCAAGAAAGGTTGCTCAGAAGAGTGTGGAAGAACACACATGTCCATGATGCTTTCAAGATTTGTTTCTCTTCTGTCAGGTGTAGAGAGGAACTGTGGAGCTGACAGAGGGGTAAACCATTCCTCAAAATTGCTCCGTAGTATGACCAGTTCAAACTGCTGATCTGTCATAAGGTTTTGAAATGTCTTCTGACTGTCAGGACAGACTATTTGCTACCTTTCTGTGCTTTTCTCCATTTACTGTCTTCTTTCATAGCTTACAGAATTGTATGTTCTCTCACTAATAAATAAAATGGACTTTGTGTGTTAAGTGTGTGCATTAGCCTGCTGTTTTTACAATTAAGTATTGTTTTATTCTCAGGGCTTCCAGAAATATTTGGAAGATTTTGATCCATATTCAATGGTAAGGAGAGAATTCAAATATGTCTCACTGTTTAATATGAAATACACTGGAAGAAACGTGTCCTTGATTTTGAGGGCTGGGAGGGGGTAAGATTCTTGCTTGTTGGTTTGCTGGGGCTTGCGTATTTGTCTTTTCTAGTCATGTTGAAAGGAAGCTGTCTTACAGGAAAAGGTGATCTGGTGTTCTGATCTTCCTCTAACACTATTTTGGAGGAGGGAAAGGTCCCTTTTCCCCCATTAACTACATAGATCAGCCTAATGGTTTTGTGTTTCCAAGGTGGAAATGACTAATCATTATATCTTTTCATAGTTTACCCCAGAGCAGATTATGGGGAAAGATGTACGGCTATTACGAATTAAAAAGGTAAATACTATATTATTTGATTGATATTTAAAGGGTTCATGTGAGCATTTCATGTACAGTCCCATTTACTGGGAAGAAGGAAAGATTAAGCTCCTGTTGATGGCAAAAATTAACAGCCTTTTCTGAACTAAAACTCTTTTAATAGGAAGGAT